>NC_073350.2:27467500-28667500 GCF_027580225.2 Misgurnus anguillicaudatus | reverse complement strand
TAAATTCTTGTGCAAAGAAACCCAACTAGAAGATCGTGTAACTTATTTTAAAAGGAAGGGATTTTGTAATGCATACACTGTGAAATGTACATGTTGCAAAATTTTGCAGCATGCATGCATTTCATTAATGCTTTATTTTTATATAAACAAAAATGAACTTTTTAAATAAATCACATCATAATCAAATCAATAACATTGTAGTTATTTTCCTTTACAAAAATTACAAGTGCAAAAATTTGTATGAAACTATGCTTGAATATATAAGCTAGCTAAAATAGTGCAGCTAATGCATAGGATTAATATGCAAACAAAACTTTTAAACACAAATGCCTTTTAAAATTGATACGTTGAGTAACGTTTGCAATATAGTACCAAAAGAGTACAGCAACACAATACTGTATTCATTTTCAAACCTTCACTTTTAATTTAAAATGTAATTGAACCATAAATCGAGTTAGAAGTGTAGACTGAACAAAAACTCATTTTATTAAAGTCATTTGTCCTTTAGTCAAAGTTAAAGACTTTTTAATGCATTCAGTGGCTTTTGTCCTTCTAAACATTCACAGTCTACACACAAGTGCACATTCTAAACATTGCACACTTGACGTCATTTTGTTCGTACAGGAAATATCGCAACAACTTCTTGTACTTGTTAAACTTATCTTATGTTCGTACATGGCACCCTGTAATACTTTATTCTGGAGGTCAAATCTGATGTTCTGTGGTCAAATGTGTGTGCATAATGAAAGGTAAACTGTAAAACTGACTGTAAGGTAAACCAATTTCCTACATAACTAAAAACACATTTCAGCATAACCCCTTCCATCTCAGAAATGAAATATGAATTTTTATTTTATATTTATTTATTTACTTGTCAAGCAGCTGTGCAATAATACAGTAAGACGGTCATTATCACACAATAAACAGTTTTGTAAAGCAAAGATCCTGACCTCCTTGTTTATATTTATAATGCTAAATGTACATTACCCCATATACATGTGGGAATAATGTTGAGAAGCAAATGCTATTAACAGTAGATTAAAAACTCAGGAAACTGTCTAGCACCTGTCATTTGTCTCATAAGATTAATTATTCATCCTTCAGGTTTAAACAGCCAGCTCATTATTGACAAATGAGCTAGGCATTTCGTCCAGTCCTAAGCAAGGCTTTTCAAAACAAGGTGCCTGGCAGGCCATACTAATAGCTCCTGCATCAATACTGCAGAAAGAAAAGCAATGATTTGGGAACAGGACTGCCCCCTCTCAAGGGTCCATGCTCGATGGGTACTGGGAACTGGGAGCTTTGAGAAGAAATGTTGGTATGTCTTTGAATAGCATCTAGCTAACTAAACCGGCCTGGTAATTACACGTCCCCTGAAGTACACACACAAGTTTGTACAGAACAGTATGTTGCAGCAAATAGGCAAAGACCAATCCATCAATATTTCTTGATTGTTATTGCCATTCTGGTTTACATTTTCCCACTCAGTATGGTAAATAGGCATCGATACTCTGCTAAACCGAGTACAAACAAACTATTTTAGCTCACAGAATTTACACACACACACACACACAAAAAAAAAACCTAAACAAAAACATGTCTGACTACAGGGCACCAAAAATAGTCCCACTTGCACAGCCATGGTAAAGTCTAACAAGCCCATTTCAGCAATAAAAAACTTGTTATTACTTGTGTCATACTATTTTCAAGTGAAATTTCAAGTATTTATTGGAATTATCACTACGCTTTGACTCATGCCATATCGCATTAACCAATACACCATCTGCCTTTCAAAAAGATTAACAGCACTGCTAACAGGCAGGCCTGTGGGTCATGATATTTGATCTCTCTGATAAGTTATGACCAAGTGCAACCTGTGAGCAACCCTGTGGTGGTAAGCGAACTGAATGGCCATATCACCAGCTGACTCTGAAAGCCAATGTTTGGGTCGTGTTCATAGGCCAAGAGTGCTGACAGCGCGGGAACACCCGGGCCACGGAGGGAGAAAGACACGAGATGTTCCTGAAGAACTGATATATTAATCACATCAGTTATTATAGAGCTCGAATTAAAGCAGGTGAGGTAAAAGTGAGGTGAACTTCCAGCTGCAAACCCATGTCATCATCTGCTCTTCAGTACTGCCGCACATTTGCATTTATACATTTAATAATCTATTCAACAGTTTGAGGTGTAGTCTTACTGCCACGAGGGGATCAGACACAGTGTTCCTAAAGCTCATTTGGAAGAGTATGCCGCTAGCAACGCCAACATCATCGGTTCAATTTCAACAATCTGACTTGGCACCAAGTTGTTTTAGATAAAATGCCTGCTAGTAACAATGAATGTAATTGATGGGCTTAAAGTCACAATGAAACGGAAGTAACGATTGTCTTATTTTCCCCGTCGTGACGTATATTCAATTGAAACGGCTTCTGAAATTAAAAAGGAACTCCTTGACTTGAATTTGTCCATGGAGAATTTATTAAAAAGTTGAAAGTTGGGTCATGTTGTTATTTGCCACCATGATCTTTCTCGGGCCCGCCGTAGAGCTGCACGATTCTGTATAAAATGAGAATCATGATTCTTTTGCTTAAAACTTTGTTAATTTTAAAGACTTACAACCCCTGAACATTAGTTTTTACAGGTGCAAAGAATTATGCTTCTGAAAGTTTCAGATAAGTGTAGATAATCTTTAAATTCAGCTAATGTTAATTGTAGAGTGATGATGTGTTCATTTTATTTTAAGTAAAAAAATTCAAATATACATTTTAAGTAGCCTAAATAAAAAAAAAAAGAATACGTTTTGGTGCAAATTGCTGCCACATGGATTGACATTACTTTATAGTAATGAGCTATGACGCGGTTCAGCGGCAACCAATCGCAAGATGGAAATCTCCGCTTGAGAGGATTCCAGAGAATGCATTCGAGCATCAGAGCATTTTTTGATGCTCTTGCTGGCGGCGTGAACGTCCATTGGGTGAATAAATCTACATGCATGCTTAATCTTCACACCCACTAGAACACTTCAGCCAAATACAGGAAAATGTAATGTAAGTAGTCAAGTGCAAAGACAGCAAGTGTGGTTATTTGGACGCAGCCAATGTGCTAAAAACCCTTTTGGAAGGGATAAGATCCAGAATAAGATCCTCTTTTTGGTACTAAAACAACGTCAAGGTTCTTGTCGGACATACCTGCGCATTGCTCTGCCTCACTCATTCTCTTTGGTTTCTGTGTCTTTCAACTTTTTGGCGAAAGCATCCGCTGTATTAGTGGACCGAACACAAGCACATCTGGCTTGCGCAATAATAAATGTGACGTCAAGACGTCATCGCGGGCACTGTGTTGCATGTTGTTGAGAGAACTGAGTCTTTCCTACTTGAAAATATAATTAATTACCTGAATCGTCGAAATGCTGGATTAAGATCCTTTGGTGGTCGAATCGAGATCACGATCTTTTAACGATTAATCGTGCTGCTCTACCGCCCACCTGCAATACTCCTTGACTGGAAGTAAAAGGAGACTTGGAAGAGATTTGCGTTTTTAATTAAAGATTATGGCACATCAATTTAAAAAAAAAAATAATGACGCTCACAGTTAGGAAATTTGTAAAAAAAAAAAACTACTATATTAAAAAAAATCATTTCAATTTCATTGTGAATTTATTTGTAGAAATTATTTGTATTATACATATTACATAAAACTTTACTTTATTCATATTTCAAGTAACAAAACTTTAAAATCAATAGCACCAATTATGTTCGGTATTTATAATATGATCATACTCAACAAAAGAGAAGATGGGCAGCTTTGGGTATGCATTTTAAGTTTGCAACTGCTAAAAACCTCTAACGGCAAAGCCATGGCCTGCTGCACAGCAAAGACTTTGAATCTAATTTGGTAGCACTCGCCCACGATCCAAGATTAGGTTTACGGCCCTAAGCCCTCACTGCTACAAAAAACAACGTACAAGTGACCTCAGATAAGTGTGATGGGGTCGTGTCTAGCAGCACCTGCAGAATGGTTTGGTGAGGAGGCCTGGCTGTACGCAACAGGAATACGGAGCGATTTTCTCCTGCGGTGCTAACAGAGATGCCATTGTTTGCCCCTGAACCTCTCTCTCAGCTCTCAACCCCGCTTTTCTTTTCTTTTGTTAATTTCATTTCCTTTTGAAGGCTTCCTCTCTCTGCCGCCCTCTCACCAGCGCAACACTTCCAGCCAATCAAAACAAACGTAAACAGTAAGAGCAACGCCTTAGACATTTGTCTGTGTAAATGGAATTTTATAGTTCAACCATAAAAAAACAACAACTCTTATCTCTCCATCGATCAGCCATTCAAGTTTGGTCATGCGGAAAAGATGGCCATAGCTCTATATTCTCTTAAAAAAGCCCTGCTGTACATGACGTCACAAACAGGCTTTTAATAATACAATGAATGTGTCTGGATCGGATTGTGCAGTCTTATATTTTGGACAATGAAATAACAGCTTGCAAAAAATGTTAAAAAGTAGTTGAAAAACTCCAGACACTACGCCCTTGAAGTGCAAAGGAGTTTTACCTTGCATGAATGTGAAAACAGCTGGCGGCAGTCAACACTTTAGTGAATAGCTGTATTATTGCAAACTTCTTTTATCCCAAAGCACTCCATGCTTTTTGTACTTCAATATTTTGCCTCCCTCACAGCTTTTCTCTCGGTCACCCACCTAAACGAACCAGTTTGCTTTTAAAACAAACGTCACAGCGGTCTCACGGAAACAAACACAGCCTACCCCTGACCCAAGTCATCGTATGCATACATAACAAGTAGAGCATATTTTGAGCGGTACACCCCAAAAGCAAAACCAATGATTGAAAAGAAATGAGTCTCTGTGACTATGTTAAGGTGGCTAACTTTGTTAAGGCGTAAACTTTTTAAAGAAATGGTTCAATTTAATGATTTTAATGGTTAGCAAAGTCCCAATGTCATCCGCTGTTCTCCATGACACGGGTTGGCCAAAGTTGCCAGGGGAGTAAAAAATAAAATGCAAAAAGATGGCCGATTGAAAGCCGGATAAGTTTTCTGGGCCTCATAGTCCTCGGCAGTTACCTCAGCAAATGATCGCTATCTCCGTCCTCATTCGTTGTGAAAACACAAGTCTGAGGGCACAACAAACAGAGAGATGGATACGGTCATTTACCGTTAGCAAGTTAAATCTGAGACATGATTTAAGAGCTTGTTGAGCAACAAACCGAAGTGACTCTTATGGTGTTCTTATGGGAACAGGAAGAGGTGTGCTTTAACGTGCCAGCCTACGAGGCAAATATGAAGGGAAGTTGAGGTTTTTAGTCAAAGAACACTGTGTCACCAAACAAGTGACTAAAGTAGTAACTTACATTATCGCTGAAAGACATCCAGGCTTATTGTATACTGTTGTACCCAAATATTTTTAGAGGAAGAAGAACTTCAAATCTACAGAAGTGCAAACAAATGATCCTACATGCAGAGTCTAAATAGCTCTGAATCAACAGAAAACTGGCGTTAACAACCGACTCTTTTGCATCATTTCCTTCCCTCATGAGGGTCAGCTACATACATCGATAACCTTTTACTGTGACCAGCAAAGCATTTTTAAATGCCATCCACAGTCTATCCCCAATTGCTTACTTTTTTATTCATTCTCACATTTCATGCCAATGTAAATAAAAGCAAGAGATGTAATTTCCACAAATTGGCGTGGTGAATGAATCAGCAGATGAGCAGACTTAAAATAACAGTGACTTTTATATCTTTAATTTCATCTGAGTGATGTTTTTTTTTGTCCAAGCCTTATAAAGTGAATGTTATCAGTTATGAAGATTACTCCCACATTACTTTATGTTCATTCTGGTCTTGACATGTCTAAACATGACTTTCAAAATAATGAGTTTTCCCAAAACATTGCCAAAGCACTTCCTGCCAACAAGCAACTCGTCAAACTCCTGTCTTGCACATTTTGTTACTTATTTTCCGGGTGAAGGATGATGTCACAACTACAGTTCTTTAAAAAGCCAAAGTGTGATTTGAGCAATTCTCCCAACAGGCATAGCTTTGTTCAATGTCAGCCTGTTGGATCAAGGCTCCCAAACAACCAAAAACCTCTTATTCAATGCCAATTTACAATGTATTTGAAAAGCAAATTCAGTGCCTCCTCGGGGGTAAAAACTGAAGAAGGAGCTACAAGCATAACGCTACCCAACAAAGTTCTTTTGAAGGATAGCGAAAAGCACAGTGCATGTGGTTTGGTGTCTGTTATTCATTCATCACAGTTGGTGCTTGTGGAGAGCTATTTGCTTTGGATCACTGCTAGGGTGAAACTGTGTCACTACTCAAACACACTTCCTGCCTAACAGGAAGCCAGCGTGAGGGTTCTGCCCAACCCTTCCTGTTCTGAATGACAGTTAGCGTGGCACAGCTTATATCTTCCCCTACATCACGGTTTCAAAAGCATTAGCACCGATATCACTAAATACTAATATCACCTCTGCACCTCATTGTCCAACTTGGAGCAGTTTTGATAACCGCATAGGCTTAATCCTATTATCCCAAAGCAAGGTACAGGTCTTGGCTATCATCTGTCCTTAGGAGTACAAAGCTGAAGCCTTTAATGTCAGTCAGCACTGGTACTCACTTCAGAGAGCCAAGGGCATGAAAAATTTAGACACCTTCACTTAACCCCAAACACAAAAAGAGAAAAAGGCAACCTGAGAGGGCCTATGTGAAGGAACAGAACATTCTGTCAATGTTTCAAGGAAGCTACACACCAGTTTTCTGCTCAACAGACATCTCTAAAAATGTATATTCATTGCAAGTGGAACTGCATTAAAACAAGCAAAACTGGCAGAAAATGTGCAACTGGCTCTGTGGATAACAACACGTACTTAAGGAGCAAAGAAAATTATGAAAACGAACTAGAAAATCATTTATTTAAATTCAGTACCCATCGACTTCCATAATAGGAAAAACAAATACTATGGAAATCAATGGGTACAGTGTAGGGCTGCACGATAAATCGCATGTGATTGTTATTGCGCATCTCGGCAGTAAAGCCGGTTTCGTGATTAACAGTAAATAGCCATCACCTGCTTTTAGATGGAGCGGCATTTACTACACAAAGCCGTAGTTTACTTATAATCGGGGCGATTTTGCATTCATTATCGTGGCCACATCACCTGCGAAACTCATACAGGTTTAGTACAACATGAGGGTGAGTAAATGAAAACATTTTTGTTATTCCTTTAACTACCCACAACATTAAATTTGAAGACATAAGTTGCAAAGAAAACAAGACGTGCTTTTTAAACCAGAAGCATGTTTTATTAGCCTAAGTAATCTCACTTAAGTTTTCAGCTGTTAATTAATTTCATTTAATGAAAGTTCTGTGCCGACAAGCCCTTTGAGGCAGTTTTCCTGTAGCGGTATCCATGGTTACAAAGCTAATCCAAGGAAAACTGATTTGAAAAGGGAGTTCTGCGGGTTTGAGGTGTGATTCTCTCTCTCTCTCTTGCTCTCTCTCTCTCTGTGAGTGTGATTGAAATTCCAGAGAAGACCAAAAGGGAAAACTTAAGGAATAAAAACATCACTGACCTCAGAACTGTTTAGGGTGGAAAACTGCATAAAGAAAACTAATTCCTGGGATTTTTTTGTGATTGTATACGATCAGATTCAACATTGCAACAGCTGACAATGTGTCAGTTTTCTGACGTCAATGAGCCACAATCATTCAGCTGTTTACTTTAAGGATAATAATCAAACTTCGTAAGATATTACACACACAGTCAGCTATGCAAGTAAGTGTTTCTACTATTTAGTAAATGTACAAATGGGATAACAAAATAAACCAAAAAGGGGTACCATAAAGCGATAGACAACATTGCACTGCTATGTGTGATTGTATTGCATTGTCATGTGTGAGTCAAAACAAACATGAAGCACAACCAGTGCAACTCTCCGAGTTGAACGAGACCAAAAAAACCACAAAAACCCACAAAAAAATTATTTGAATCATCTGCTAATTATTTGCAGTTACGGTGAATATACGTAATTAACTTTAAAAAAATTACATACACATTACAAAAACAATGTTTTATGTAGTACGAATAAAATGTATCCAATAACTCCAATTATAGTATTAATTTAATAAATGGCAATAATATGAATTCAACCAACCACAAAACTATTAGGTTTATTTTTTCAACATTCTGCTACTAGGACTAAGTTCAAGGGGTCTTTAAAAAAGCAAGAAATGTAAAGAATTAAGGGCCGTTCACATTATAACAATAACTATATTATCGTCCACAGCAAACCACTCAGGGCTCCAGACTAACTTTTTTTTACTAGGAGCACAGTGGCCCCCAACTGAAAATTTTAGGGGTGCAACCAGAAAATGTAGGGGCATACACTGTAAACAACATGCTAACCAAATATTCACATTTCTACTAATTTCCACTGTATTACTAATCTGTCTGGAGCCCTGCCACTGGACGATAACGGTAACTTTATGCTTCGCAATGGTTCGCAAGGCGCAGTACTCACGCAAATTATTTACCTTCAAATAACATTAAGTATATTGCATATTTCCTTTATTAAAAACGCTTGTAATTGTTCACATGTCATTCAAACTATAAATATGCTGTTATTGTTCCATTTACACAGCGGGTAACCAGCTGATGTCCTCAACAGGCAGCGTTTGCGTAACTCTAAACAGTGAATCTAGTGGTTTGTGTAAACTAATCTCTTACCTTTTGGCGTAGTCAATGTAGTAGAATAAAAAGCATCATGTAGTCAATTTCACAGCAACTGCATCAGCGTTGGATACCCAAGGTAATTTCATATTATGGACCTCAGCAATGAGCTCCTCCACAGTGTTATCTGTCATTTTAAATGCATGTGCACTTGAAGTTCAAATTGATTTGATTGGCTGCAATCACCCAGCAGATGATCCCAAAGATATTGTTCATTGTATCTTTATTGTTATAGCTGTGGTGTGAACTCTGCTATTCTCTTTAATATAAAACGATTTTTAAAACTATATATTTTTTAGAGTTATCGTTATAATGTGAATGGCTCTTTAGTGAGTAATGTCAAGAAAACCTTGTGATTAAACATCAATGTAAGATGAGAGCTGTATGTATTCCAGAGGGAAAGCTAGTCGTGGCTGTCTGGAATAAAAGACCCATTTTATAGCCGGCACGAGAGTTTTGGAAATCCAAGCTATTCAAGGTTAAAGTGTCGTAAATCAAACCACACACACATGCACGCACGCACGCAGGCACACACACACACACACACACACACAACACCATGAGGGCTAAAAGTCAAGCATTAACATGACCCAGTGCCCTATTCCTTTCTAGTACATGTCCACAAGCATGTACATGCCGTACAGTTGCTTAATAATAAACACACAAGGGAATTTTTTTTTTAGAAATTCTGAATTAACTAAGCAGGTTACTAAAAATACACTTTAAACAAAGCTAAACTTCAAGGGCAAATAAGAATGTTATTACTGTTAGGGCAAAGACAACAGAATCAAAGTTTTCAACAAAGTTTGAAGATGATTTTAGAAAAATTAAAGTGAATGGTTAGCCTGGGTTTCCCCATGCTGCCTTGCGCGCAAATTTATTCATGCTGCTAGTTTAGCATGGAAACTATGGACCATTTATCCGCTGAAATAGGGAACCAATCACAGAACGGGGAGGGGGCACCAAGACGATGACGACGTCCATGCGACACACCGAAGCGGTTTTGTTTATCCAACACGGCAGTAGACGCAAAGTTACTTTTTGACGCAAAGTTTTGAACGCAGGTTTATTTTTTTTTAAAAGAGCAACTTTTGGCGTTAAACAATTTTAATATCCAATAAGGATGTTTGGATATGGCAAGACATGTTAGCCACAGAGTTTTATAGGACCAACCTGCTAGGCATCGTCATAGATGAAGTCCATTTAACTTATAAATGGTAAGTTGTATTTATTAATATCATATTGTCATTATGCCTGTAGCCTAACTACTGTGGTACCCAGGCTAGTAAATGGTGCTGCTCACCCATACAAAACTCTCTGCTGCCATGTTTTTTTTTCACAAACTATTTTAAAAATAGTTACAGTATTATAATACATAAAGTGGCACTGGTATGCTAAAATAATAACAAAAAAGGGACTCGCAGATGTAAACAAAGCTTTGCATGTGTCTCTAATGCACCTTTTCTTCACAGATTAGCGCTAAGCAGTTTCTTCGCACCATTTCTCTCTCTCACACACACCCATCTCACTCCACAATCAGGTGGCTGTGTTTCCTGCCATTGATCTTCTTGTCGTCATCTCCTGCTGCTGGATTGGTGTGAAACACAGCTGCCCTAAGCTAATAATTAGCCCGGTAGCAGTGGAGACATATACTATTCAAAGGTACAGCGGCAAACAAATCCAATCTTGGCAAACCTTTATGAACTGCCATAAATTCTCTGTCATGCGGGGCAGAACTTTTAATCAGCTATCATCTGATTCGCTGAGACTGCAGAGCATAAAACAAAACCACAGCGAAGTTCAGATTGATTCTACAGTCTATGACATCTTCGGGGGAGAAAATCTTTGCTGAATTACCTTTCACTAACACTTTCATTACATGGGTGGATCCTTAAGGGGTGCCTTACTATATCCTTCCCTCTCTCTCTCTCTCTCTCTCTTTCTATTTCTCTCTCTCTCTGTCTATGGTTTTCAGTCTGCTCACGTCATGCTACCCCACAAAGAGTCTTTCTGCGGCAGAGCACAAAACTACAGGCCTGTGGAGAACGACATAATTACAAATCACAAAGACCTCAGTACTACAGGCCAACCCCAGCTGCATTCTGCACCCCTTCCAAACCAAAACACACTTTCTCTTTCGTTAACCCTTCATCTTTCCTTGTTGACTGAAATCCCTTCCATTTGTCTTACACTACTCTTCCCCCCTTTCCAAGAAAAGCAGGTCTCGCTATCCTTCTGAGGGATACAATACATGATAATTTTGGGCTTTGATCAGTTACTAAATTTGGATTTAAAGACACGCCATTTTTATATTTTGCCCTGTTGTTGATGTTATGATTTTAGTCCACAACTGTAGTGACAATTCAAATTCTGCCCGTTTGAAAAAATTGTCAAAATATGTACCCTAGGGGAGATATACCCTTTCAAAAAGTACAGCTTTGAACCTATAGAGTTCATTTTAGTACCTTAGAGTTACACATTGGTACTAAAAAGTACATACAAGCACCTCAAAGATAAATATTAGCATCTCAAAGGTACATATTGGTACAAGATATATGGATATGTATATCACGTAAAGAATGAACACAAAGGCAGATATTTAGAGGAATGTTTATATCAAACCGTTTGTGAGCCCCATTCACATCCATAGTATTATTTTTTCCTACTATGGAAGTGAATGTGGCCCACGAAGGGTTCGGTTACAAACATTCCTCAAAATATCTTCGTTTTTGGGTGAACTATCCCTTTCAAGGTATAAACAACAATCATATTTTTGAAATACTTACCATTAAAAATAGGTTATGCTTTATTTTAAGGCGTCGTTGTTAAGGTCAATTTATGCATTAAAGTACCGAGTAATAATGCTTAACAATATGTACTTACTATAAAGTGGGGGTAAATTTGGTTTAGGGTTAGTTGCATGTAATTATTAAGCATAGTTTACGGTTCTTACTGTAATAATTTCATGTAACGTGTAACAAAAACACAGTAAAATAAAGTGATAGGAAAATTGATAATATATCCAATCAAGTCATCTTATTCACATTTATTGTAAGTAGTTATCCTGTCGTAGCTATTTGTCATGCAGTAAGTACTTTATCTGTACAGCCTGTCTTTCCGATGCATCCCTGTCTAATCAAACATTGAGGGATTTTCCCTTCATTTAGCCAAAGTTCTTTCCTAATCTATCTTGTAATCACTCTCTCAGCAGCAGGCTGATGACAGCCACGGCTGCCTGAGATAACAGGGCGCTGATTTAGACAGCTGTAGCTTTCACCATCCACCACCTACATCATGTATCAAAAAAATAAAATAAAACAATCTAACTAAAGTGTTATCTTGGGAACGTGGTGTCAGAGCTTGTCGGGATTGTGAGTCAGACTGCTGTGGTTCTTCTGCCATTTGCCTTGGATCAAAGCAGGAAGTTGTAAGCAGGAAGTGGTGTAACACAGAAAACAAGGTACAACTGCAAAAGTCTTTGCTGTAAACTTTGAATCGAGTGTCACTTCTGACGACATTGAAAAATTTGTGATGAACAGAATGTCCAACTCCAGCTGGAGAAGTGTCTCTCAGTGGCGGGATTATATCATTGTCTTTGAGGCGGAGAGCAGGTTAAGGGGCCTGAGGCAGTCTTGCCAGTCGTGTTTTTAAATTGTGCTTCCCCAAGTAAAATTATGTTTTGCCAACTCTTATCCTGGGCTGAAAAAAATTTCCTTTAAGAAGGCAAAGGCGTGTAAAACACTGTTTTTTCATCCCATTCAGAAGAATTGTGACCACCAAATGCCGTGCAGATTTAATGTAAGCTCTTCTAACCTAAGGAGCGGACCAGTGATGCACACCTCATTGCGCACTATGCTTAATTACCCCTGCATGGGCACCACAGTGACTATTATAGCAGAACAGTAACATGCTGCTCATGCAGATGAGTTTAAAATGAATCTTTTAATGGATTCAGAAAGTCTTTAAATCATCCTTCAACTTTAATTCTTCACACTCTGAATTAATTTCACAGTGATAATCTGTATCATGACCGTTATAATAGTATATAGTTTAATCATCCACCATGCAAAACTCCTAACCTCTCTTATATATGCTGCATATTTTGAGGTATTATTTAAACAAACCTCTAAGATAAAATATGAGCAATAAACCTTTAGCGAGCATAACTAACCAACCATGATACAGGAGTGCAGTCTATAGTTTGTTATTTACAAAACACAATCTCATCTTGATAATCATATGGGCGTTTGGAAAAGTCCAGGAAATATCAAGCGCGTTTATGACTGATAACATACACATATATACACGCATAATATCTTCCAGTTTTTCCAAATCAGAGTTGGGAGGAAGTGAGAAAGCAACGAAAAAGGGCATTTCAAATTTGTATGATGGCACAAAGGGAGAGCCTGTGAATGTGTGTGTAACAGCTCTCTGGGGCATTACTGGGCGCCATGCCCTACCTTATCAGCTATACAGGCACAGCACTGCAATTTTTTCATGAAAGCCTTTCTTTTATAAAAAATTTGTATTTAAAGGAATTTTTGGGGCTTTATCAGACAGGAAAGTGAAATACAGACAGGAAGTGACGGGGGAGAAGAGAGAGGGGAAGAACACAGACTCGAACTTGGGTTGCCAGCAATGCCAGTGCAATATGTTGGAGCGCTGCCCACAAAGCTATTGCTCTGACATGAAAGCCTTCCTGAAGCTCATCTAATCCTCGGTTCCTGCAGAACAGATCTAAGCAACAGTTACGTCAGCTGAGCTCCCCGACTGTGCCAGAGGTGACAATCAATGGTATATAATTACACATGTGTCACCCAAACACCCTTCTACAGACATACTATCATTAACACACAAGCACTTTGATTTGTATGTGTGTGTGTATGGTCCGAAGAAACAGGATGGAAGTGAAAAGTTTTGCTCATGCAAACGAAACTGCACAAGTCTTGTAATGCACTTTGAGCATTTCCTCTTTTTTTCGGCTGCTTGCAAAAGCTTTATTCTGTACCAAAGTTTGAATTTGCACATGTAGACTGTAACTCAGAACTTTAGCGCAGGAAAAACTGAGCAAATCCACTTTTACCAAATATCTAGCACTGAAAGCCCCTCCTAATATCCATGTTTGATATATATACACACACATTTATTTAAGTCCTAATATGCAAAATAAATCCATTCTATAAGACAAGTTTTGCCTTTTATCAGGTTCTGCATACAAAGCTACAAACAGTTCAATGATTCAAAACATTGATGGTGCCATAAATTATGCATTCGGTCTATACATATTTACTGGTTTGTAATTTACAGATAGAAAATAATAATGACAATGCCTTTATTGAGCTTTTGGGAGAAAAAGCAGACTTCTGATCAATCACCACGGACGTTGAGGTCTGATATTGAGACAGAATAAGAACAGATGAATCTTCACTTACAGGCGGATATGTTTAATGCGGTATGATGTGGGCATGTGATGTGCTTCAAAACAGACAGAAGGGAGAAGTGATCACAACTTAGGGTTAGATGTTCAGTAAAACAAGAACGCTAAATTCCTAATAACATTTCTGCTTTCACTACTTAAATTCAAAAGGAATCATTGAAAAATTTTACTATTTTCCTGACCTATATAGTTCAATTCAATTTTATTTATTAGTGATGCACCGATGTATCGGCCACCGATATTTATCAGCCGATTTTTTATGAATTTGAAACCATCGGCATATCGGCAATAGCACGAGAAAGGCAGATACTGATTGTTTATTAATTAACTGCATAAAGAAATCCATTATATGTAAAAATGAGTTAATGTTGTTAATAAAATAAATGCTGAATAGCAAAAACCACCTTTGAAGGTTGTCATGCTGTCTTATTATATTTGTTTTAGCTTAATTTGTGCCTCTCTTATTATGTTGGTCAGTTAAATGGTAATAAGATCCAATCCATGTTCAGTAAAAATAATTTGATGCAGAAATAAACTAGCTAATAGACCAACTGTATAGTATTGTATACAAGTGTTTAATATCGGTATTGGCCAGAAGTTGTCTGTTTAAATCGGTATCGGTCCAAAAAATCCTATCGGTGCATCCCTATTATTCATATAGCACTTTTCACAATTGGTAATTGTTTCAAAGCAGCTTCACATAAATAGAAGCAGGGGAAAACACAGAAAAATCGAAAGACAACATAAGTAGCTAAATTAACTACATTTTTGTGGCAAGTTTGCAATGAGGCACAGCAAAATTCGGGCAAATAAAATCTGCCCCTATTACTATGAGAATCGTTTAACAGGATGGGCGTGTTCGCTTCCTGAATCGAATGAACAAAGGGATAGCACCACTACCTATAAGAGGAAGTGGTTCGGGGACCGAGCAGGAAATTACATCATTCCTCCAGCACCAGTTTTTTAAGACAAGGGTTACAAACGGTTTCTGTGGTTGAGAATGCAATAAAATTACTCTATATATGGCAGTCGGTTTTATGCGACCTCCGGAGGTCTGTGTATAATAAAAACAAAAATACACCTAACCATGTCACCTAAACAAACAGACTTGGGAGTACAGGCTACTGTTATTGGCAATGACATGACCGTATTTGATCTTCAGCCTCTCCACAATAATTAAAATCAATACAACCTGAGCAGCTAAATTGACCAAATGAGGAGAAAAGAGCCGAGTGAGGGGCATAAGCACAAGCTGTGCTTGTTGAGCAGCCACTACATCAAAAGTGAAAAACGAAGACATTACACCAATTAGGGATCAACATGAGGACAGGACGAACGTGTAGACGTAATCAGACTCAGCCTGGCCACATGGCCCTGGAAATCCAATATTACCACCACTCCACACCAGAACACCACAGAAACACATGAATTTAGAGAGAATGCTAATGTATACTTCACTACATGTCACTCAACAAGCTCAAGCGTTCATTGGCGTACCTGTTTTCCCTAATGAACTTTATGTATTTATGCATAGCTCTGTAAGCACAGGCGTGGAGATTAGCGGGCGAACGAGGGCGAGCAATAGGAAATGGGAGTTTCAGGGTTCTTCATTTTCACTCCCTCCACCATGCACCTCTGAGACAGAGCTGGCTGATCTTTCTTGTCCCAAGCGGCTGGCACCATCTCTACATGCCCCACATATTCGAGAACAAAGACCTGCCAGTGCTGCATCACCACGCTGTCTCCCTCTCTGCCTAACTGTGTAGGAGATAGACCAGTTTAATGAACCAACGAAGAGAAGTCAGTGACTAATATCAAGCTGTGACAAGCCTTTATTCGGCTAGAACTGTGATGTCAACAAATTGTGATATTTGTCACAAAGGCAAACATCGAATGATGTTGTACTTTGATCTCCAATCACCAATGCTTGATTTAGAATGCTATAGTCTGCTTGATAAGATCTCTGTAGATATGAACCCCTTGAATTAAATTCAAATATTTATTAGCTTGTAAAGGATGAGCAGTAATTTGCTTGTTAAAGTCAACAAGATGATTCACAACCTATTTTATGTAATGTGACATATGAAAAAGGGCTGGGCAATATATCTGTATTTTTTCCATCGCGATACGGGACGAGACAATAACGCCTATATTGGTATGGTCTGGTATGAACCTCCTTTACAACAGAAGCTTTGCCAGGAATATACATTGAGGTCAGACGTAAGCCAGCAGCTTGCATGTTGTTCAGCTGTATTTTTTCAAACAGGGAGGAAATAATAAAGGTGTTTGTGACATCTCATATAAGGCTTTGACTTGCATGTAAACATTTATTCCACTTTGTAGAAAAAATACTTTTTTTCATCCCAGACTCACACATATATGGATTTTGGTCAATATCGGTTAGCCCTAATGTGAAACACAGTATTTATGAAAAATGACTTGTTTTTTGTAATATGGAACATAGCCATTATATAACTCACAAATCTACAAACCAAAAATCACCTCTGATAATATCACAAAAGGAGAACCTTCCACCCACAGGACACAAATACAACTCCCCAATTTAGTAATACGCATCATAGTTTACTGCAAAAAGGAAGCAAACATAAGATGTTATAGTCAGCTGCTTCCTGAGGCAAGCCAGTGAATGTAATCCTAATAAGGGGGCCTTTAACCTTCCTAGTGACGTAAAAGAGGCTATGAACTTCTGGTCAGGGCATTTCAGCCACCTCTGTCAGGGAATCTATCAACACAAGGACTTTTTTCAATGTACTTTCCCAGTCAACTAAGTTTACAATAGCTAGTTCTTATATGTCAGATTGAGGTAAACACACAGCAAACAAACAAACCGAGATGGCTCAATGGAGCCGATGGACGCTCAGTGGTGCACTTAGAATGACAGCATCTCGGTATGTATGCAGTTTGCACATTTAAAAGCATATACAACATGTTTCATCTTGCTTCATGCATTCGATGGCAAAGATCTGATACATCTTTCTGGCATCAGCAAACTAGTTCTGTAACAAATCAATGTCATCTTGTCCCTCCCATGCAGAAAGATAGACAGATGGCCAGTCATGTGCCCTACACCCCAATTTCTGGGCATCTCGCACATCTATGTCAACGTTCCTATTGGTCTTACAGTAGCATGGCAGAACGTTGTGTTTCCACATAGAGGTGAGCAGGCCAAAGTCAGATTTCTGGGCCTTGTGTAAAATGGAGGCAGATATTGTCTCACAAAGGGACAGCAAACTTCAGTTCTCAGACCCTATATGGCAACGTGCTTAAATGAAAGCAGTGAAGAAAATAAAAGAGGCCAGAAAGGGAAATCCCGATATGCAAGAGACTGGTAGTTTGCAGAACGTCTCATCATCAACACCATTGTTTTCTTCCATCGATATGGAAAGAATGCATGTATTTGGATGGGGGACATGAAAAAATTCCAAAACAACTGTCAAAACATTGGCACTGTTTCACACACATGCACACACTGGGTCAAAATAAATTCCTCAGTGGATGTTGACTCAGTTTGGATTTGCAACCAAACCCACAGAAAATAAAGTAATTTAACAGTTCAAAAATGAAACTTCCATGGTTTACTCAGTCTCGCATCTATTCAGACATGGCCTGTCAATATGGATAAAACGGATTGAGCAACATGATGATCCATCATTAGACAGATGAGAAGCAATGATGTCAAATTTAAAATGCAGTGTGTCAACAGACGCAAACACACGTCGAAAAATGTCTGGTCCTCAGAAATAGCTATTAAATGGCTTTGGGTGATTTAAAATTCTACACATACTTTATTTTAAATTTTGGAGTTCACAAGCACACATACAACTCACTTTAATTATATGAAAAAAAATATTGTGCTAAAATATCCTTTTCTGTTCTTTTTGGATTTGGAAAGTCAGGAAGGTGATGCAGATGGGTTTTATTTTGGATTAACCATTCCTTTATGAAAACTGAGAGCTTGTCTCTTTAAAGAAGAAGTAAATGCTTGATAAAATCCTATTAGCATTTAGAGAAAGAGATCTTGCTATGCGTTTACACTTTTTTTAAACCACTATGAGGCTTCAGCAGTAATTGAAGTTGGGAATATAAACATTTATGGAACGCTAAAACTATTTTAAGGAGATCAAGGCGGTATAGCTTACTGATTAAATCACCCATTCATATGTGCCAGATAAAAAAGAAAGCCTTTTTCATTTAAATATATTCCTGATTAACACAGACAATACAAAAACATACAAGATCCAGTTTAAGTACCAAAGCTTAGGTAAAATTTAAATCTTTCTTAAATATACAAAAGATACATATTAAACAAAACCTGTTGACCTCTTCAACAAAGAAATTCTAGGAACCAAGTGGACTTTCTAGGTAAATATAACACTTCACTGCCCCAGGGTTAATGTTAAATAAGTCAAGTCGAAAAAGTCAAGTTCAAAAATGCACTAGTCCTTTTTGGCCACAACAGCAAATATTTTTGACCTCTCTCTTCAAAAATATATATTTTTAATAATGTTAATACAAACTTATGTGTACTTCATAATCAGGAAGTAGTATATAAACTACAGCTACACCACTGAGACTTTGGGACTCAATGAGCGTTTTGACCTTGCTTGGAGGGAATAGTTGAGCACATGGTGACGGATCACTGAGCCCTCTGACAAAAAAAATGTCTGAGATCGATAGATAATAGTAAGAGTGAGAAACATGCTCATGAGAGAATGAGAGAGAAAAAAAGAAAGAAAGAGAGACGCGAGCACTGCTTTTTAATAATTAATAATTTGTTTTTATGCATCGAGGCAGTAATGGTTCACATTTAGCATTGCGATGCATCGTAAAAACTTATATTCAACAGCAATAAATATAAAAAGTATATAATACCGTCATGAATAGCGGATCTTGAATGTGCAAAATGGACAATTTGAAGATAATTTAAAAATAAACACTTTAACTTAAAACAGGGCTCCAGACTGCCACCAAATCGCTGCAAAATACGCATTCCAACAGGTTTTATCGTAGTTTTTGCCAACTCCATTGACTTGTATTAGATGTGCTGTGAGGTATGGTATTACTCCGCGCCGTGAACTTTGTTTCTATTCTTGAAATTGGCAATGGCGGATTAGCGCCACCACCTGGGCTGGAGTGTCTATTATTCAAGCTCTCAGCCGAAGAATGTACGGGTGTGAGTCGTTTGGAAAAATAGGTCCACAAGTTAACAACGAATGCTAAAACACCTGTTGGAAAGCATCTTTTGCAGCGATTTTTGTGTGAGCATACCAGTGAACACCCCTGACCACTCGGTGAGTTTCACGTCTTTGTAAACAAAAGTTTAATGCATTTTATGAAGGATTGTTCCAGTGCAGCTATCAACCCATTGTAGAGGTGGGAGGTGAGACACAAACACCTGAAAATTCTCGGAGCAGCTGCATATGTCGAAATTTCAGTCAAAACCGTTCTATTTCACCATAAACAATCTGAAAACAGGGCTTTAAGTGTAAAATACCGAACTTGTCCTTTAAATTTGACAGACAAGAAGAGACGAATATATTTACTCTTATGTAAATATATGCACATATTCCCTTAAAAAATAAACCCACCAGCTAAATCTGAGCTCCACTTTATAACAATAAATGGAAAAGCATGCCGGGCTGGGGCATTCTTTGAACCATTACTAAATGCAAAGTAAGAAGCCAGTTAGTAGCACTTAGGGATCACATACACATCCACGCACCCACATCTACGCACAAACTGCTATTACCTCACCCTGTAATCATATAGTGAAGCCCAAACTTATGTTATACCTACACACCGATACATAAAACATAATAAATCAGCTTAGTTCTGAATCTATTTATATGTGTTTGTATATAAAAATACATAATCATCTAAGGCACATAACCTGCATTTAGACAAGCGACATCTTTATAACGGTATCTTAAACAGACCGGGCGACTTTTTCCGCTAAGCGTCCAACACAGATGGTAAATAAAGCATGCAAATGCAAAGCGCAATTTCCATGTGGTGAATGACCATTACAACCACAATGACAGGGAGCAGTAACAATGCTTCAGTCATCTCTCCTGCCCATAAAGGCTTAATGGGTTTTTCGTTTGTTTGTTTGTTTTAGGGCCTTTTGCCAAATGCCTCTGAGCATTTATTTGTCGGTACAGTAGCAGAGTAAAAAAAATGCACACAGACTGAGTGTTCGTGTTCTGTATTATTCTCGCTCTACTTATCACAATCATCATGACTATTAAGCCCGATGGCTAAGGCACAGAGGCAAAAGTGTGGTTTAAACCAGGATCGCTTTAACAGGTTTTGTCAAACCTGTCAAATGTGCCCAGTGAAGCATAACAGAGTACACTGGCTTGACAAATAATTGCCCAAGATCCAGGAAGAACAGCAAATAAAACATCTACAGGTCAGAGATGCTTTAGATATGCTTCGAAAATATTCATGAAATACGCACTTGGACTATCATCGCTCTAAGATGACTGCTTGCAGATATACCCGCCAAAAAAACAAAGCAGTTTAGGCATGCTAATGTCGCAGAAAATCAGCATGCAGACACGAAAGCTCCTGAGATGTTCAGACATGTCCACTGCTAAGCTTATGAGTCTGGAAGCATAAGCAGCTATTTCAATATGCTAGCAAAATACACACAAAATGAAGAAAATGAAAAAATTCAGGAATTAAAGTAGGGTAAACAAATGTGCTGGAATTCAGTGATTGACTTAAACAAAATTCAGAAAACCTGATTAAATCACATATAAAGATCAAGTGAAGATCAGTCAGAATAAGATATTTCTAATATTACAGGGAAAAAATAAGTCCACACCATTTTATAATTGAAAGAGCTTCAGAGAGAGACTCATAAATGTAGAAATCCTTAAGGCCTCAACTCAGATTTCTGAGAGCCTGAATTACAACTTTTTCCTACATCTGCATCAACCTAAAAATAGAAAGCAAGTCCCTCATCCAAACCAGGCAACACTCCCTTCTGAACCAAAAGTTTGGAAAGACCAAAGGAGTGGAAGACATGTGTCTCTCCATGTGAGATTTAGCACGCAAGAGACATTGTTTACGGTTTGAGGGCAGATAGTGACAGAACCAACTCCAAGTTATATCAGGTTTATAAAGCTATGGGATTTGGGGGAATAAAAGGAGTTTTTTGATTAGACTGAGCAGATCGTCCTAGAAAGTACTATGTGACATTTCCATTCAAATTGCGTTCAAGTGCAGGGGAAACCAAAAATGTCATTTCCCATTTTCAAAGTTATGCGCTACTTGTCTAGTTGTGCGTCACTTTAAACCTCGGTAGACAGTGACTCAAATCCCTAACCTAGTGTTTACACTTTATGTCTGCTATTAGCGCACAGCCAATACAATTTCAAGACCTATCATTAAATGCAGTAACTGACAATGATTAGTCTACAGGGAAACATTCATATTGTTCATTGCAACCTAAACAGTAGGAGTCCGTCAGTCGGAAAAGAAATTGACTCACTGTTTACAGAGAAACCTTGAAATCCAGGTTGCTTGTGTGGGACAGATAACATAAATGATGATTAACAGGTCTGGTTTGGTATTTAAAATCTGAAGGAGAAATAAACAGCCAAAACAAAGGTAACAGGGATTGGTGCGATTGTACACTTCCTTACTGTGTGCAGTAAACAGAGTCCTACAGGTAAACTGTAAAGTAAAGCAACGGCAACATCCTTTATAAGGCTTTCTCCAAGGGTACAGTACATATCCCCTGCCAAAAATGTTACTCTGAACACTTTCTTTGGCTCAGGTTGGATAATACTGGCTTCTGTTTGGACTGTAAGCCTTGTAAAAACATTTCCCCCACAGAATTCCTGCATTTCTGTCAAAACACGGTTCGGGATAGGGCAAAGTGCATGCTGAGCGTGAGCATGTGTGTGTGGCCGTCCCGCACCACATGGGATGTTGAGAGTGGTCACAGGCACTGTCAAAACATTCCCTCAACCCTCTCCCCCCCACCCCTCGAAAGTCACACTTAACATCACTTAAAGAAAAGTGATTTCCACATTCAAGTTGTTGTGTTCCTCTTTGACTTAGAAAATTCTTCACGGAGACTACCAGTCAAGTGTGGATACCCCCAAAAACCCATTTAATTCAGTTTAAAAGACAAAAACATAAATTGCACCTACTTTTGAGTGGTATAAAGCTAAAAAGTGACAGATGACACCCAAGCACAGATCATTGCACACCAATAATTGTCCCAGTATGCAATTTTACGTTTAAAAGACGTCTGCCTGCCGTCCAAACACAGCCCAGAGGTCTAGGTTAAAACACAGCTAAATTTGGGCCGTCAGTGAAAATTTGTATAGACGTCTAACCATAGCCCAAAATAAAGAAATAAAGAAATAAACGAAAGCAAGACAAAAACGACATGTAACCAAATTTATTTTGGCTAGAAATGGGTTACTCATAGCCGCACTACATTGGGTCTGTAGTTAACGGTGAAATGACGGTTATTGCTTGCTGTGGTGCCTCAGGTAAACTGAGGTGAAAGGGACAAAAAACAATACTTTTTTGGAAAAACTTTCTTCATAAAGGAATGGATTTAACCGTATTAAGTAAGCAGACACTTGCCTTATAGTAGTTTTCTAGGTGTATTATCCTAAAATCAAATGGGAAACATACTTTCCCAGGCCAAACCTGACAGGAGGAAACCAGGCAAGCGCAAATACTAACCAAATAAGATCGTCTTAAACTTCACAAAAACGTACTCTTTTCGTCTTAAACCTAACCAGAAGGCGTTAACGATAAGTAAATGTATCAAACATACATTTATAGTAATATTTCGCCTCAAGTTCAACAGTAAATCTCCGGCCGTTATCTTTCACTCACCCAAAAGCAGCAGCTTCACTTCTTTGGCGGCTTTCTCGCCGTCCTCGCGCAGATTTCTGTCAATCATCTTGGATCGCTCGGCCGCAGCTTTATCTTCATGGCTCACGGTGCAGCCCATGGTTCCAAATGCGCGCTTCAGGGCGACGGATTTATGATGATAACTTTAGGAGAAAAAAAATGTAAAGGTATAAACCTTTTTTAGGCTCGTGGAGATTTGTTTTACAGTCTTCCGTGACTAACAGCCTCGGATAACTTCCTCTTTTAGCTTTGAAGAAAACGACGATCGCAAATCAAACAGGGGAAACAGCACTAGAGCCGAATGCGAGCGTTTAAATATGTCCAAATAACCTTGAAAAAAGGCGTTGAGGGTTGAAAAATAGGATTAATATCGAAACACCAGCAAGAAACTGGCAAACAGTTGGCGTTTAAGGCTCCCAAGAAAAAACAAAGTACTATCCAGAGTTTAACATCACGCGGATAGGGGGGAAACCTCGATAAAACAATATCCACTAATCCAGAAAGTTTGGCCAAAAAAGTTAAGACCAACCCCTCGTGTCCAGGTATTAAAAAAGCAATGGCGACGAGAAAATTTTGAAATAACAAAAATCCCTTCTCGTGCCTTGCTTTCGTCCTTTAGTCCTCTAATCTCGCCGAGGGTTTTGAATATGCCCCGTTAGGTACGCTAATGTTCACGGTCTCTGATTTATTTCACTGTTTTCAAATCCGCCACACCCCGATCCGCTGTGAGAAGTTCGGCTCTCTGCCACACAGCATCGACAGTTCAGTAACTGTTGGTCTCCTCGCACATTGGCACGCCCTTTCTGATACGCCCACCGCGCGTCCTCATGGGAAATGTAGTTTCGCGCGCGATTCTGGTTAAAGGGGACATTTCATAAGATTTTTTTAAGATGTAAAGGGTATAAGGGGCGGTATCATAATAATAAGATCCTCTTCTGACATCACAAGGGAAGCCACATTTCAATGACATATTTTAACATGCTTCTGTTTTATATGTTATGTTTAAAACATTAATAAAAATAAATACAAATATGGTAACATGCTTGCAGAGAAGTAATTATTTTTTTTTAACTATATCGCCCGTAGCATAAGCCATACATAAAAGTCTAGTTGAAGCAGTGTGTAAATTATCAATCTAGTTTTTTCTTTCATCCATCCGCCTGTCTGTGTATGAGTCACTGCAATAACGAGTCTATTCACATGCTGCAGTTATATTAAGAAAAATAGGGAAACTTTGGTTTGTGGGGTTGGTTTGAATGTAAACATGAGTTTTGTTAGCGCTCAAAGAATTGTGAGACAGCACGAGCTGATTCCGTGTTTTATAGCGCCCCCACGTGCCCAAAATAACAGCTTAAAATAATTAGCTGCTCCTGATATCCCATAAGGCAAAAAAAGATATATTTTAAAATACATTTTAAAATATACAAAAAAAATGGCCAAAAAATATATTTGATGAAATCTATTTTGGAATATGTTTACAAAAATATATTTTTCACTGATATATTTTATAGGATGTTAAATTAGAAATGTATTTGCTTGCCCTTGAAATACATTTTGAAATATATGTTTATAATTGAAGGTTTATACTAAATATATTTCTAAATGCAAAAATATATTCAGTTGACCATAACATTCTACAAAATGTATTTAGCATTTATCTAAATATATATTTTTGGTCAGAGAAATATATTTTTGCCATATTTCTACATTTTAAATACATTTTAAAATATACAAAAATGGCCAAACAATATATTTGATGAAATCTATTTTGGAATATGTTTACAAAAATATATTTTTCAACGATATATTTTTATAGGATGTTAAATTAGAAATGTATATGCTTGCCCTTGAAAAACATTTCGAAATATATGTTTATATATGAAGGTTCATACTAAATATATTTCTAAATTCAAAAATATATTCAATTGAGCATAACATTCTACAAAATGTATTTAGGATATATTTAAAATATTTTTTTGGTCAGAGAAATGTATTTTTTGCCATATTTCTACATTTTAAATACATTTTAAAATATACAAAAATGGCCAAAAAATATTTGATGAAATCTATTTTGGAATATGTTTACAAAAATATATTTTTCAACAATATATTTTTATAGGATGTAAAATTAGAAATGTATTTGCTTGCCCTTGAAATACATTTTGAAATTATGTTTATAAATGAAGGTTCATACTAAATATATTTCTAAATTCAAAAATATATTAAATTAAGCATAATATTCTACAAAATGTATTTAGCATATATTTAAAATATATTTTTGGTCAGAGAAATTTATTTCATTTTTCTTTCACCCAAGTACAATGTAAGTGTGTTGCTAAGGCAAAGGTTCTTAGATTATAAAAAGATATGAAAGAAATGGGTTTTTAAGGAACCTTTGACTGAATGTTTTTTTTTTTTTTTTTTTTTTGAGGAACCAGGCATCTATGTGAGGAACCTTTTCAGCACATGTATATTCTATACATAACAAGGAGGATGAGATCCTGAAGCCTGTGTGCCTGTATTTTGTTCTCAATGATTATGTACTGAATACAGAATTGTCTCATACATTAGACCAAACTATATATTAAACTTGAATATCGTTTTGCTATTCAAGCATGTATTTCAAGTTGGATGGGTTATAGTTAATACAAACTGTGTTTCCAGTGCCTCAAATTAGTTTTTTTCAAAGAACTGCTGCTCGAGGACAGTACTCCTCAGTACACCGTAATGGAAAGTTAGCAAGAAAGAAAAGATGTAAAGATCTGTGCTGATAACACTGCAAGTTTGATCTCAGGAACGAGAGTTTAATTTCTGCCCTAGGACCATTGTGTCCTTTATGGGGTATTTAACTCTCACAGTTCAGTGGGCCACAGTGACATCATACAAACCCTGCTAAAAAAAAAACAATAGACACCATCACAGAATTTCTATTGGTTTTATTGGGAATTTTATTGGTTCTAATGGAATATGGCCCAAAACACATTACAGCTAATGGTTCCTATTGGTATTTTAATAGAAACCATTAGAATTTTCTGTAATGGTTTTATTGTTTCTTTCAGCAGGGAAACAAAAATACACTCATGTGATTTTTTTTTAAAGACGAATTTTAAACGTGATTATTATTTATACATTTTTATTTGAACATTGTTTACAGTAACTGCCAGCAATGTATTCAATACTGAAAATAAAGACAAACTTTAATCGTTTTAATTATCAGACTAAACATCATCTGACTATTTACAATATACAAACTATAGATGTGCTTATAATATAAAGGGTTTACATTTATGTACATTATTTATAAATGCCGTCACGTAAGTAATGAACTCATATAAACTGTTACAAACAATTTCATTACATCACAAGGGAAACGTTATGCAGACACAAGCACACAGCTGGTTAATGGTCTATTAAAGATTCTTACGCCTTCCGCTACCTTGTGATATTTGCAGTTGGTGATCTTATAATCGTACAATCCACAGGTTATAAAAAAGTGCTACTGTTTGGCCGAATGTCAATTCAGAAACAAAACTGCACCTCTGATTTCTCATATAGGGAGATAAATACAGTAATGTAGTTGTTGCTGTTTCTGGTTCACCATTGATAAAGTGTATAGTTGTAGCAAGGATTGTACTTTTGAAATGAAATGGCATTCATGAACAGTTCATATTGCTATTAAGTATATATATTGGAAGTGATATATTGTTAACTTAAGTTAATAAGTTTTACTGGTTAATGTAGAGATAAAATCATTATATCATGCTGATGTCTGGTGCATCCACTGCATTGAGTCATTTTCTTCTTAATACATAATGAGATGTACTAAATCTGTAAAGAATTTGGCAAAGAATAAATCCTGGATTATTATGATTGTTTGCATTATATCACAAATAAACCACACCCATCATTCTTATTACCATAATGTATGCAAAATCTTATACACTGTAATGTTAAAAAAACCATGTATGCATTTGGAAGACACTTTTATCTAATGTGAGTGTATTCACTACACACATTTCCGTGTTTCCTGGGACTCAAACCCATGGCGTTGGCTTTCATAGGGCCATGCACTACAAAATAAGCTTTAATTTAATGTTTAAATCGTAAAGCATGTATACTTAATTCCAATCATTATTTTGAATTATGACAATATGAACATGGGTGCCTTAAAATGAGCCGAAAAACAGGCTTCACTTTTATGTGTATAATGTAATTTATTATTATTTCAACATTCTGATTCATGGGAATCACGAATCTTTAAGAGCCACCTGTGTATTTTAAGGGATAGTTTACCCACAAATCAAAATTGTGTCATAATTTTCTCATCGTAATATTGTACTAAACCTGTATGAATTTCTTTTTTCTGATGAACACAAAAAAAGATTTTGATAAATGATGGTAAGCAGCTGATTGTAACTATTGACTTCTATAGTAGGAAAAACTCAATGACATTCAATGGGTACCATCAACTGTGTGCTTACCATCATTTATCAAAATCTTCAAATTCAAGGACCTTTCAAGGATTTTCCAGGTCCAATACCCTCAAATTCAAGGACTAAATGTGAGGACACATTTCAAGTGAGAGCAAGGTTACATCGTGCTACCTTTTAAGATACATTGTTACAGTTCCCTTTCGAGGGAACTCGCGCTGCGTCACTGCGGTGACACTTTGGGGACGCCTCCTGGACTAAGTGCGTCTGAATGTGTATATCAAATTCAACCAATGGTGAGGCTTAATGACAAAGACAGGGTGATGCGGGAGCCAGGAAGTATATCGCTATCTGAAATATTGCCAAAGACGGTGTTACAGGGACGCAGGAAGTACGGCAAGGAAGACGCAGCGTCTCGTTCCCTTTTCAGGGAACAACAGTTAGATACGTAACCCGAGACGTTTTCATGTGTCAAACACAACTATGCAAAAAAGCATTTTGGTATGAATTAACATTCGCATATAGCAGAAATAAGCATTTAAAGGAAACAGTTTAGCATGTGTGCTTAAAAAGTCTAGAATTTTTATGATATTATTCTACACTACACAGGGAATAATATGGATTATTTGCATAAAATAAGCACTTTCAATGACCTGTATCTATGTATGTATATTTTCAAAAACTTCCCAGGGCCTTGAAACCCCCCCCCCAGATTCACAAACTTTCAAGGATTTCAAGAACCTGTGCGAACCCTGAAGATATTCATACAGGTTTAGATCAACATAAGGATGAGAAAATAATAACAAAATGTTAATCTTTGGGTGAACTATCCCTTAAAAACAAGGTTAGGGTAACAACAAGCACTTTTACAGTTATAAGGCATGTGAACACACATTAACATACACATACACTGCTGGGACACGTTTGTGCTTGAGAAACCACATTAATGTGTGAGAAAATACACGACTACCACTTCACCATCTCCAGAACGCACAAACTTTACCAAAACACGTTAAAACAAAAACAGAATAACAGATGTTCGGGTCGTTTCAATAAAGCACTTTAGAAATCAAACACACATGTGATTAGTAAATCAGTCATCTATACAGAATATATCCAAAACACCACAAAGAGAAATATTATGCATCTGAACATGATAAACAACAAAACGTCTGTTTTTGGACAACCCATAAATCTATCCAAATAAATATATCTTTAATATATTACAGTGCCTTTGCTGTCTTAGAAGGCTGGGACATTTAAAACACTGAAGAAATATATCAAGATATGTAACTATGCTGATACTGGTTCACAGATATGATCGTTTATTTATATGCATGGCTGGTCTATCCATTAAACATGAATTAAACAGACAAACTCCATAAAAAAGTACCACATCTCATTTAAAACATCTTATAGCCCATTACAGTACATTCACTGACCGAAGTATTCGTTCTCCATAATGACAGGAGAAAAAAACACATTCACGCACATACACACGGTAAAACACCACTAACATCATTATGGGCCAGTATGTGCTTCATTTATACTATTTAGGATGAATTACGAAGATTAAAATAGTCATGTACCATGTTAGACATCCACACATTACTTACAATTTACAGTTAGTAATACATAGGCTTTGTTCTTTGAAATATATATTAATCTATATTAATACAGTTGAAACTGATCACTACAGGTCAAGAAACTGAGAGGAAGTTGTGCTTCAACTAAAAGTGCTACAGTTTTAGTATCAACCATTACCAAATGACCCTGCAAGACCTCCAAACCCATAATAATAATAACTTGGGTTAAACGGCTCTTTCTCAACTTAACTAAAACTTGATATTCCAGGAAAGATCGGGCAACTTTACCTCCCGTCTACATTGTGCCAAGAAAGTTTCGCCCTAAAACATTTATGTGCACCAATGC
Organism: Misgurnus anguillicaudatus; assembly: GCF_027580225.2. Classification (NCBI taxonomy): domain Eukaryota; kingdom Metazoa; phylum Chordata; class Actinopteri; order Cypriniformes; family Cobitidae; genus Misgurnus; species Misgurnus anguillicaudatus. The sequence goes on along the minus strand of NC_073350.2, from coordinate 28,638,036 downwards.
ATCACATTTGTTTCTCCAATCAAGGAGAGGACCCTGTGGATATTTGTTGGTTTTTTGGTTATATCTGTATATAACTCCAGAGAGTTTCAAAATGAGACACATATGGGATCATGATAAACTGACGCTAGGGTTAACTGTGCTTTCCAGCAGCATTCCTAAAAAATAATATTCCGAATGTGCCTTTTATTCATGAAACTGTGCTTAATTCATCTAAATATTTTAAAGATGGCACTTTATACTGAATACTCAAGTATGTGGTAAAGGGACATGATAGATACCAGATAAATCGGAATGCTTATATATTTGTAGACACTTAAAAACTAATATATATATATATATTGTATATGCCTATGCCTATATATCTATTCATATATATCTCTCTAAATATTGTAGAAAGGATAAACTTTATAAATCTATATAAAAAGGTGACACCTGTACTAAATGTACTTTGCATAAATTGTGTAATAGACTGCGGCCAAATCAAGTCTGGTTCTGGATGAGGTCAAGCGTTGCCATGGCAACAACCTCTCTCGACAGCCATCAGTGTCAGATATCTCACAGCCATCTATTGCACAGAGTATTGCTATATCTAATATGAGATACGATGATGACATCACAATTAAGAGACTTTTATAACTACTAATCGTCCAATCAGAACTGAGCACTTTGATTCTAATCTCTTGTGAATTTGGCTGAAGGTTATGATATTAACTGGATACAATTGTAGATGGGCTGGTAAATTGGTTTGGTTAGAATGCAAAATCCCTTTTGTTAGCAAACGCTGTGGTCTGCATACCACATGTGCTGTTACTATGGCACATATTGTAGTTTTAGCTATCACAGGCTTTGAAGATTTTTAACTTAACGCTGAATTTCAATCCCCCAACCACTCCTTATTAAATCAGATGGCTTCTCAATTGAATTAATGCCAACCTGAGATAGGAAAAATAATAGCCTGCTTGTAAACAGCACATGCAGTTAACAAATAATGCCTTGACTGAATGCTAAGAAACTGTAACTTAAATAGTGATCATACTTGTAATGCAACAGCAGATCATTGAGAGATTATGCATCCTCCCCACACAATCAAAAAATATATGTATACTGCAAATAAAACAAAAACCAATCGAGGGAGGGGCCTAATGACCACTGCTTCCTTTGTTGTTCCCTGATGTCCAATCAATGATGATGAAGCTCAGGCTCATTATCATAAATAAGACTCCTAACAAGGCAAAACAAGCAGCTAGAAAAGAAAAAGAGAAGATTATTATTAATTATTAGGATTATTAGAGGTGCAATTTGTAAGATATTTGCAGTAAAATAGCCAAAAACCACTAGGCCAGTGTTATATATTTTGTCCAGCTGATTACCAGAGCCAATCATGACTTTGTCTGAGCTATTCATGAAAAAATATATAATAATTAATATTTTATTTGTCTAATCTTAATATTTTAATAGGTAAAATAAGATAAAATAGTTTTAATAATTCAAACCACATTTAAAAAGCAAATTATAAAACAGGCAGTTCTGGTTCTTCATTCTGATTGGTTGAAACGCGCTCTAAGCCATGATAAAATACCCCGGTAAACCCATGATTCAGACTGCATTACATAAGTATCACTGCGCCACTGTTGCTCCGTACTGATTTATGAAAATAAACACCACAGTCTTTAATCATATTTTTAATTTGTCTACAATTGCAAAATTAATGGCGATATCCAGATAAATGTCAATAAATATTCTTGAGTCATCAATAAAGAGAAAACGTTCCCTGAGGAGTTTCTACCTTAAATTCATATTTCCGCTATCCACTGGGTGGTAATCTTACCCAACTTAAACACTGACATATTCACTCAACACTATAAAACACAGTGTAAGGTTTGATCAGGCTCTGAATCTGATCTCTTACAAAAGTTCTTCACAAAACTCTCCACTTTTAGCTGAAAATTTGAGAGGTGATAAAAGAACAAATGAAGGTAGGATGAAACCGTTTTTTTTTAAGCAGAGGGTCTGTTCTTTTATTTGATATTTTATGTTTAAGAAGATAATTTTTATGTAAGGCATTACTAAAACTGGGTGGCAACTTAAAAAAAAAAAAACGCATAAGGGGAAAGAGTTAAGCATGCTTCCAAGCATATTTGATCATCACAATACAGTCTTTGCTGCGTCTGTGTTGGTTGAAAACTACACTCTGTTTCAGCCACACTTGATGCTTAGGAACTACTTTGTTTGGCGGAAGAGTAATATTTTTACTGATATAATTACAACTTATTTGTGTTTCATTTTATAAAATTCTGCTATGCATATGAAGTAACCGTTTTATAAACGCAATAAGCCCTGCGAAGCAGTGGTTTTACTGTGCATTTTATAACAGCTAAGGGGGTTTTATGCACTCTGCTTCGTGCCGAACAACGCCACTTTGGTGTTATTAAATGCACTGGGAAACCACTGCTTCATGGGGCTTATTGCTTTAGAATTGCAGTACCCTTGTTTGGCGGTAGGTGCCCCAAGCAAGAAACTCCACCTATAGACCCCTTAATCACCTACGTCACTGTGACGTCACCGCTCTAGCTGGAGGCAAAAAATAAGTAGGAACTCATAGCCGGCACGCTAAAAGTTTGAGTTTTTGACATTAAAATGTCATCTTGTTGTGTTTTTGGCTGCCAGATTAGAAGGAACAGGACTTTTGGTTCAAAACTAGTTTTACCGGATCCCGGCAGACATTTCTTCACAGAAATCAAGAAGACAATTGTGGTTGAATGCAATACGGCGTACAGACTAGACGGAGACGAATAATGCTCGTGTTTGCAGTGCACACTTCATATCAGGTAAAATAATCTATGCATGTGTACTGTAGTGTTGGTTTTATATAGTACAAATCAGCAAGTTTCTGTTTTATAGGTGAAAAGTCGCCAACCGCGCTATTGTTTAGCTTAAATGTTAAACAAACATACAGCGATAGATGTGTGTGCCATCGTTTGAATGGTCTCTTAAAATAATCCACATTGCTAATAATAGTTAGCCCAGCGATAGGTTACATTAGACAGTAAGCCTAGACAAAATTACCCAAACCACCTGTAAGTAATTCATATGTTGTCTAGGAAATATCCAATACCTGGTTAAAATCGCAAGAATTAATTTACAAAAATAGCTGTCACGTCCCGCAGAATCAGTGACTTTACATATTCAGACAGTTCCCAACCTTCTTCTGCATCCATGTTTAATAAATCCCTCCTAAAACGTGCTATCTTAAGCTTGTCAACATTGCCTCTGCGGCTCTTTTTGCCTCCAGCTAAGCCCCGCCCACACAAATACGGCACAATGTTTACCAACTGTAAAAGGGTCTGTAAGTCGTGTTGTAGTCACGCAAAGTTGTATTAATTTATTTGTGTCCATGGCATGAAATTCAGATTTTTTTGTGCCTTGAGCATGACTGTCTTTGTCGTGTCACTCACACAAATTTCTATAAATAGTTTCTTGTGTCCGTGGCATGACTTTCGTTTTCTCATAGTTTTTTTCCTATTTTCTTACTATTGTCGCTTGGGGTTGGGGTTAGAATCACTTTCTGTTACATTTTTAGACAGCCTAACCCAAACCCAACTCTAACCCCAACTCCAGGCGAGAAAAGTTTTAAAAGCGGAAGAAAAACATGTAGAAACCAATACATAAAAGTACATTCTAACCCAAATCTAACCCCAACCCCAAGCGACAACGATTTAGAAATAGAGAAAAAAAATAGAAAACAATACATAAAATGACATGAAAAGAAAGTTGTGCCACGGACACAAAAAACTATTTATAAAAAATGTGTGCGAGTGTCACGAAAAAGACATTTGTGCTCAAGGCACAAAAAAAGGTGAATTTTGTGCCATGGACATGAATAAATTAATAAAATTTTGCTTGACTATAACACGATCATGTTGGTTTTTCATTAAATTACACTAAATAAAATAAATAATAAAATAATGCCCCAATGCTTCAATTTCTAAATGCAAAATACAGGCTCTATTGTTACCTTTTTTTCTTTTGACTCGGAAATGTCTTAACACTTTTCATATGGTTTACTTATTTACAAGAATTGATCGATCAAACACATTCAAACTAAAAATTCAAACTACTTTTAATCACAAACACTAGAATAACATCTTCAAGTTTAGATCTGCTCCTTGCAAAACCTTTCCATCTCTAGCTGAGACTGCAGCAGTTTGCTGTAACTTGAGATTAACTAGTTTACAGCGGTTCGAGTCACCCAAGAGATTAACAAAGCTCTCTGCGTGATTAGTTTTCAGTAAATCGTCACCTAACGGCGTGAGAGCTTTTACAACCTCTACGTTCCAGGAAAAAGTAAGAAACTAAATCCCCTCTTGGAAGAACGGGGAGGTATCAAATTCACCTAACTACTTACTAGGATTTTCGGGAGTGAGCGCATTGGTTCATCTTCCTTAGGCACGATGCGGATGTAGAACACGGCCGGGAAAATAAAGATGAGGCATGGAGCGGACGTGGCACCTGCGGTAAAATAAACACACAACACATACTTACTAGTCTAGACTTTTAGATTCTGCTAACCTCTTGCCGCAAAGAAGCTTTAACTGAATCTTTTCATATTATCTCAAGTCTGTTCACATAATCCAGCCTATGAGAAATCTCTCATGTGGCCGTCAATAGTGTACATTCTTTACTGAAGGAGGTCTGTAAAACTCTCACAAAGAAGAAACGTTTAATACTGTGGAGCTAAGTGTGAGAAGTAAAAGACAACATAACATGGGACATATTTCATTATTATATATACACATTCCAGAAGTGATAAATAATGCTGGTGGGGATAGATTTATGTACAGTACAGCCTGTAAATACATGGTATTACGGTCTGAGACGTTAATACATGGGCATATAAAAGAGACTGTGAGGTCTGAGGTTGCTATGGTGACACCTGGGGACACTACTGCTGCACCATTTGCACATTAATGAAAGTTTAGACGTGCACTATGAAAAATTCAGAATAACATCGGAGCAACAAACCCACCAATGATCCCGAAGATGCCCAGGATGTTTGGGGCAAAGATGACCAGTATGTTGATGAGGGTGAGGAGGATGACAGCTATAGCAATGTGACGTGGCCACCAGAAGGTTTTATTTGAAAAGAACAACTGCTGGATTGCTCTCCTTACAGGAATAAAAACAAAGCATTAAAATTAGACAGCTAATAAAAAACTGAATAGCATTGAATTCATTCAATTAAAAAACATGTTGGTCATGCAGTGCACCTATAACTGAACTAAGAAGTCACATCTGGATAGGGCCACATTGACTTCCATATACAGAGGGGAAATAAGTATTTGACACATCAGCATTTTTATCAGTACTGGGATTCAAGCCAAATATTGAATTCATACAAAGAAATCAGAACATTTAAGTATACAAGTTGAGTCATAATAAATAAAGTGAAATGACACAGGGAATAAGTATTGAACACACTTTATTTAATACTTTGTAGAAAAGCATTTGATGGTGATTACAGCTTCTAGACGACTCTTGTATGGAGAGACCAGTCGTCTGCATTGCTCAGGAGTGATTCTGGCCCATTCTTCCACACAAATGGTCTTTAAATCTTGAAGGTTCCTTGGGCCTCTTTTATGAACTTTAATCCTCAGTTCTCCCCTTAGATTTTCTGTGGAATTTAGGTCAGGTGATTGACTGGGCCATTCAAGCAACTTGATTTTCTTTCTTTGAAACCACTTCATTGTTTCCTTGGCCTTGTGTTTGTCCACCCTCTTTTCATTTTCAGCTTTCTGGTAGATGGGAGCAGATTTTTATCCAGAATGTCCTGGTACATTTCTCCATTCATCCTGCCTTCAATAATATGAAATCTGCCAGTACCCCTTGCTGAAAAGAAGCCCCAAACCATGATGCTTCCACCCCCAAACTTAACTGTTAGTATGATGTTCTTAGTGTGGTGGGCAGTGCCATTTCTTCTCCAAACATGGTGTGTAGAATGACTGCCAAAAAGTTCAATTTTGCTTTCATCTGACCATACTATAGTCTCACAATAATCCACAGGCTTCTCCAAATGCTCTTTTGCAAACTTTAACCGAGCCTCAACATGCTTTTTGTTCAGCAATGGAGTCTTGTGTGGTGAGTGTGCATGGATGCCATGGATATCAGTGCATTGCTTATAGTTTTCTTTGAAACAAAAGTACCTGCTGATGCAAGGTCTTCCTGAAGTTCTGCCTAAGTGGTTCTTGGCTCTCTTGATTATTCTCTGGACTCCTCGGACAGGGATCTTACGTGGAGTACCTGATCGTGGCCGGTTTATGGTGAAGTGATGCTCTTTCCATTTCCGGATAATGGCCCCTACAGTGCTCACAGGAACATTCAGCATTCTGGAAATGCACCTATAAACATTCCCATCAACAATAAGATTACGAAGATCTTGAGAGAGTTCTTTGCTTTTACCCATCATGAAGTCTTTCCTGTGTGCCTCCTGGGTAATGAGAAGCCTTTATAGGTCATTAATAAGGACTAAAGCAGCTGATATCAATTAGTACTGATAGGGGGCAGGGTTTCTCTCTCAATACTGACAGATTTCAGATGATCTCCTGGCTTTCTATGCCATTTTGCACCATGTTCTCTTCATATGTTCAATACTTTTTTCCGTTTGTCATTTCACTTTATTATGACTCAACTTGTATACTTAAATGTTCTGATTTCTTTGTATGAATTAAATTTATGGCTTGATGCATACATCTGGTTGAAATTTTGTGTCAATAGCACACTTAGAAATCCCCTTACTGATAAAAATGCTGATGTGTCAAATACTTATTTTCCACGCTGTATTATTTTTCCCGACTGTGGATGTCAATTGGGCTTCTGATCGGTTGGTTACAAACATTCCTCAAAATATCTTCCTTTGTATTCATCAAAACAAAGACATTTATACAGGTTTGTAACAACATGAGGGTGAGTAAATAATGACAGAATTTTAATTTTTGGGTGAACTATCCCTTTAAGAGAGTCCCCATCATAATAGAAAAACAACAGTGTGTGTGCGTGCGTGTGTGTGTGTGTGTAACTTACAGGAAACAGCACTATGGGTACAGTAAGTGTAACGGCAGTCAGGACGGCCACACGGACACACAGGATCAGCGTATCATACGGGTCGATCCGACTGTATGTGTGCAACAGTTCAGCTTCCACGTTATCTACACACACAAATACAATCATATTTAAAAAATGTTTACTTAAAAATGCTGCTTTTTATATGCATTTCTCATTAAATTCGAATGATCAATCCCCAATGATAATAGTTTTTATTAGCACACAATGACCACTAGAGGGCGTGATAACGCTACTTCAAAATTAACCTTGCATTTAGAGGATTAGATCAGTGACATCATCAGTCATGTGCAGAAAGCTGAGCAGCTCTCAATGTGCTCTTACACTTAAGTTTTAGATAGGAGTGTGAACTAATATTAAAATATTCAGTATTAATATCAAAATGAAGAATTTTGATAAAGCGTCTACCAAATCTTGAGCCGTAAATGAGAATATGGCACCATTTTCTACCTCTTTATCTAGGTTGCCTCAAACATAACTATTCTGAGTCTTCACGACATCAATCTTTATCTTAACGGGTCTCAAATGCTTTTTCCTTAACAAAACCTCCTCGTCACTCAATCTCAGCTGAGTCACGCCGAATTTCCGAATCCTGCCAATTTATGCTGCATCACTCTGTGTAACAGGTGCTTTATGGAAGAAAAGCTGTGTCATGGAAACACATATCAATTCAAGTTGGCACATCAGGTGTGTTTTAAGTCAGGTAGCTTGTTGTAGGTAGGCAGCTTAAGTTACGTGAAATAGAGACGGGCAACAGCAGCGTTTGTATTCCTCCTCCACTACCCAAATAAAAATCCTGTAGTCATTATTAGTAATCCCACTTAAAGTTTTGCATCCTGTGTGAAAGCACCATAGTTAAATCATTCATCTTGTTTTGGCCTACAACACAGTCAACATCCTGGCATGAACAAATTTGTCTTGGAATTTCTATTTGATATTGTCACAATATATGAAAGATAAAAGGAGGGTAAATGTAATGATGGTATGATAGATAGATAAAATAAAGGCCTCACCATTGAACGTCAGGTATCCAAACAGAGCAGCCAGGAAATACATGACGTACATGACCCCGATAGAGATGTTGGACACGTGCTGCATCTTAGTTTTGGTTGGGCTGAAATCACAAAATTAAAAGATGTGACATCACAGATCAGTATAAGTGACCCTGACGTTTTTGAGATAATAAGCATCAAAGTTTGATTTCAATCATTGATTTCAATCTCTGTCGTCTTACTTCAAGTCAATATTAAAGAGATCAAGTTAGTGAATGTTCTTTACATGATGTAGGATGATTATCAGTAAATCACAACTTTAGCTGGGTTTTCGCAGGCAGTGTCACATTATTACACATCTATTTTAATTCTAGTAACCTCACAGCTCTCAGCCCAGTGAAACAGACGGGTAGCTGTGCACAAAATAATGGCATCCACATGCACAAAGTGACTCATCGCCGGTTTCAGACCTGCTGAAAAAAAAACTTTCCACCTACTTGCGCAGCTCGGTGTAAATTGGCAGCACCTCGGGGTGGCACACGAACGCGAATGCCAGTATGGGAACCGTGTAGGCCGTCTGATTAAAAACACAAAGACCACCTCACGTTACCATGGATACCGCAGAGGCAACCATAACCCCAAACCCCACACTTTAAAGGCCATTAAACACAATAGCGCATTACAGAGAGCTAATTGTAGCTGTGATCAAGTCTGGACTTGGACGGGACTCAGACTTGGCTTCATTAAAAATGCCAGTAATCGGCACATGGAGACATACTGTGTATAACACCGCTGACTTTCACACTTATCACTTAGACAGTAAAGGACCAATGTGGGAAAATAGCATCGGGAAATGTGTGAGGCATAAATCATGTGTTTATCTGATAAAATGATGTAGGCTTGTGGAATAAATAATATTCTGTCAGGGTAACATCTTAAAACAACATGAGCTATGACTACTTAATGACCACAGAATAAAAATTATCTTATCATCAATAATATGTGACCACAAAACCAGTCATAAGTAGCCTGGGCATATTTGTAGCAATATCCAACAATACACTGTATGGGTCAAAATTATCGATTTTTCTTTTATGCCTAAAATCATTAGGATATAAAAAAAATTGTGTTCTATGAAGATATTTTGTACATTTCCTACCGTAAAAATTTCAAAAATGTATTTATCATTAGTAATATGTGTTGCTAAGGACTTTAAAGGTGATTTTATTTTTAATATTTTGATTTTCTTGCGCCCTCAGATTTTCACATAGTTGTATCTCAGCCAAATATTGTCCAATCATAATAAACCATACATTAATGGAAAGCTTATTTATTCAACCTTTAGATGATGTATATCTTGATATCAAAAATTGATCCTTAGAACTGGTTTTGTGGTCCAGGTTCACATATTCATGTTGACAACAGTGATCAGAAGTTGCTCCTTCATAGTCCATGACCGTGGGTTCACACCAGCCGCGTTTTAGGCATCAAAATCGCGTCTACTGCGTCTAGTTTGCTGCTTGAACATTTTGAGTTCACTTGCTTTATTCGCGTTTGAATTATCGAGACATTCACGTGGAAATTCATGTCATGGGAGGGGCTTCTGCGACTCTGCTCGCTTTTTGTAATCATGTTACTACTAAAGCAAGCTCCTGATTGGTTAACGCTGCGCGTTTTTCCGCCAAAGTTCAAATTTTTCAATTCGCGTCTACCGCACTAAACGCCTTATGCTACATACACACCAAACGCAGGGCATTACGTTACTAGCACTAGATAACTTGCGGTATTTAATTTCGTGTCATGCTAATTTTTTGCTCGAGTTAAATATTTTCAACTTTGGCGAAGGCGCATTTGCTATTCCCATCAAAAGCGCCTTCGCCCAAGGCGTTATTCGCATCGCCTTACGTCTGATCGCGTCTTTGCATTGACTTTGTATGTAATCTACTTGCGTCATTCTCACCACAAGACCTCCAGACGCGCGTCAACGGATCTTCACATTGACTTAACATTGAAATCACTCGCGCTAGACGGCTCTAACGCGGCTAGTCTGAACGCAGCATGAGACTTTCAGTAACGGTTGTCTTAAAGGGACACAACACTTTCTTGAAAATATACAAATTCTCCAGCTCCCCCAGAGTCCAACATTTGATCTTTTATCATTTTGGAATCCATTCAGCTGATCTCCAGGTCTGGTGCTAACACTTTTAGCATAGCTTAGCATAATCCATTGAATCTGATTAGACTATTAGCATCGCGCTCAAAAATAACCAAAGAGTTTGGACATGTTTCCCATTCAAAACTTGACTCCTCCGTAGTTACATCGTGTGCTAAGACCGACGGAAAATCCAAAGTTGCGACCTTCTAGGCAGATATGGCTAGGAACTACACTCTCATTCCGGCGCAACAATCAAAGAGATTGTCGCCGCAACCTGGCTGCAAGAGGCGCAGCGATACTACGCAGTGCCCGAAAATAGTCCCCTTCCATTAAAAGTTACTAAGCGGGCTATTTTCGGGCACTGTGCAACATCACCGCGCCTCCTGCAGCCATGCCACAGCAGCAAAGTCCCTGACCACCACGCCAGAATAAGAGCATAGTCCTAGATGTATCTGTCCAGAAAATAACAACCTCCAATTTTCCGTCGGTCTTACCACGCGATGCAACTTATTTTAAATGGGGAAAAAAAGAAACTCTTTGGTTATTTTTGGGGGCGATGCTAATGGTCTAATCAGATATAATGGATTGTGCTAAGCTATGCTAAAAGTGGTAGCACCAGACTGAATGGATTCCAAAATGGTAAAAATTAAACGTTTAACTCTAGGGGAGCTGGAAAACCAGCATACCTTCAAAAAAAGTGAAGTGTCCCTTTAAGTGTACACTTAGTTTTTAACATTACATATCTTAAAATGTTTTGGGGGGGCATTTAAACACATTTGAGATTCTGAGAATTATCAAAGACTTTTAATTTCCATTTAATCTCACTGCTGGTATAAGCAACAACTCCAATTTTATTTGTATGTTTCAGTTTTATTTCTATGAATGTGACACTTTCATTTAATTTAGTTAAATGTTTTGTTAACTAAGTTCTTCCAATATTGGTTAACCTGGTGGTAAAAAACCTTGAGAAGTCTGTCAAAGGTTCCAAGTATCTAATGGTTTAAAAAATGTGAATACATGTTATCATGCCTTAAGCCTAAAACTTCAGATTTTGTTTCAATTTGTGAACTGATATCTGAATACCATATTGCATAAGTGAATCACGCAATGGTTTTACAAGAAACTAAAGTGTCTGATTTAAAATGCAGTATATGTAGATGTTCACTCACCTGTGTGTTGAGATTAAACATGCGAGGGGTGCACCCAAGGCCACCTTCAGGGGTCATCTCCACTCCTCCTGGGCCAGCCATACTTGTGTTAAAGATCACCACAGTTTTGTTATGAGAATAGTCAACAAAAGGACAAGGCACGTGGAACTTTTTATAGATCACCTGATAGGAGAGAAAATATCAATTAAACAAGTCTTTATATAATGATCTGGTATCACCATGATTTTAAAATGTCATATTTTTTTTATAGTTTCACTTCAAATGTTAGTCCAGGTTTTCACACCAAAATATTGTTTGTCCATTTTATCTGACCCTGGCTGCTGTGATCCTGTCACAATGTAACACAGAGTTTTCACAGAGTTTGTCAGAAGTCTTAAAGGGATAGTTCACCCAAAAATGTAAATCCTGTCATTATACTCATTCTCGTGTTGTTACAAACCTGTATATATTTCTTTGTTCTGATGAACACTGATCAGAGGCCCCATTGACTTCCATAGTATTCTTTTATCCGCTGATCGCTTTGGTTACAAATATTTATGTTTATCAGAACAAAGAAATTTATACAGGTTTGTTACAAAATGAGAGTGAGTAAATGATGACAGAATATTCATATTGAGTGAACTATCCCTATAAGATGTCTGACAAACTCTGTGAAAGAAAGCACTGTGACAGGATCATAAAACAATCCACACTGAAATGGGCCGCTCAGGGTGTCAGATTAAAAATAAACCTCTGTCTCCTATTTCAAAGTATGGGATCTTTTAAAAAGAAAGTATTTTGTACAAAGCAGCAGGTAAAAACCACAATGGACAGCACACAATTTAAGATATCATATTATATTGTTATCATAAATTCAGTGCTAATCTTAACACTTCTGTGGCTAGATGAACCAAATACAGTATACAGGTGGTCATGTTTAATTATTTGGAAATGTTGCTTTAGCCTTCATCCAGTCTTTTTTATGTGAACATCTGAGTTCTAAAATATAAAGAATGTTCATCTACAGTATACTGTATATTGTTTTTATTTCACATAGATCATGTGACCCTGGACCACAAAACCATAAGTAGCAACGGGTATATTATTAGTAATAGCCAACAATACATTGTATAAGTCAAAATTACTGATTTCTCTTTTATGGAAAACATTACCTTATGAAGTAAACATCATGTCCATGAAGATATTTTATCAATTTTCTAATGTAAATATATCACAAATGTATTTATCATTGTAATATACGTATGTTGCTAAGGACTTCATTTGGATAACTTTAAAGGTGCAGTGTGTAAATTTTTGCGGCATCTAGTGGTGAGGTTGCAAATTGCAACCAATGGCTTAGTCCACGGCTCACCCCTGGCTTTTGAAGCACATGTGAAGCTACGGTAGCTGCCACTGGACAAACATGTCATCGTCAGTGACAACTTAGTAAAAAAATGTCCTTTAAGGGCTTCTGTAGAAAAATGGCAGCACAAAATGGCGACTTCCATGTAAGGGGACCCTCGATGTATGTAGATAAAAAGGTACGTCTAAGGTAATAAACACATAACGGTTCATTATGAAAGGTCTTTATACACCCCTGATAATATAGTTTTGTATATTATTTTGCATTTCTGTCAAAAAATCCTTCTTAAAATTACACACTGCACCTTTAAAGGCGATTTTCTCAATATTTTGTTTTTGTACCCTTCGATTACAGATTTTCAAATAGTTGTATCGCAGCCAAATATTCTCTTATCTTAAAAACCATACAGCAATATTTTTCAGCTTTCAATCTCAATATCAAAAAATTTACCCTTATGACTGGTTTTGTGGTCACATATAATAATTTCATACCTCATTACAGTATATTAGTGATGCACCAATGTATGGGCTGCCTATTTTTGATTAATTTGAAACCATAGGCAAATCAGCAATAACACGAGAAAGGCCAATATCAATTGTTTAATAATTCACTTTGTGAAGGCAATAACTTGCATGTCTGTTGCATAATCCAGCATTTAAAAAACGTGCGATGGAGGAAAAAATAGTAAATCACGTAGTCAATCACATAAGAGATTGCTCATTCACGTGAGCCATGCGGTCAGAGTAACTGTGGGTTCACACCAGATGCGAGTTCAACGATTTGCGCGATTAGATTACATACAAAGTCAATGCAAAGACGTGATCAGACGTGTCCTCGCGTGGGGCGATGCGAATGACGCCATATAGGCGGTGCGTTTGCCGCGGAAAAACGCGCTATTCGCCTCAAACGCGTCTTTGCCCAAGTTGAAAATATTACACTCGAGCGGAAAATTCGCATGACACAAAGTTAAATCCTGCGAGTAATCTAGAGCGAGTAATGCAATGCCCCGCGTTTGGTGTCTACGTAGCATAAGAGTATTTCGGGAAAATGTCTGCAGTATGGGCTTTTTTCACAATCTCGGAAAAAGACCAAAATCGACAAAATTTTATCTTACTTTGTGCCTCACTTATTATGGTGGTCAGTTGAATGTTAAATAGATCTAGTGCATGTTCAGTAAAAATAATTTGATGCAGAAATAAACTAGCTAATAAGCCAACAGTATACTAATGTACACAAGTGTTTATAATCGGTATAAGCCAATAGTTGTCTGTGTAAATCGGCATCGGCCCAATAAAATAATATCGGTGCATCCCTACAGTATATGACATATTTAAACACGACATGTGTTTTAATTATACTATATACATAATACTACTTAAATACTTTACACATTCAAAAGATTAATCGCGATTAATCGCATACAAAATAAAAGTTGCACATGTGTTTGCATATTATATTTGTGTGTGTATTGTGAATAAATATTATTTATATATAAATACACACATACATGCATAAAAATGCATTTATGTATTTTTTATTTATTTATAAATAATATAAAATATATTGAAATGTTTTATAAAAACATGCATGTGTGTGTATTTTTATAAACAAAATAATTACACACAGTGCACACATATATGTTATGCAAACACAAACTTTTGTTTTGTATGCGATTAATCGCGATTAATCTTTTGACAGCCCTACTTTTAATGTAATTTATCAGTGAGTGTCACATGATCATTAAAACGAGAGGGAGAATGCTAGGGCAGGACTTGTGTTAATTCATCTGGTATTTATTCGAACACATCAAGCATAATGAATACAAAGGATAGCACTCAAAAAGAGAGAGAGATGCTGAGACAAGAAGAGAGCAAAGGAGAGGAACAATGTTATCTTATAAGTTCAGGCCTGATTTAAAGAGTAATTCAGAGTGAAAATATAGCATGCACACATGCGTGAAGACAGAGAGACCATAAGCTGTGTGCTCAGATTAAAGCGCCCTTCGAAAACTAGGTCAATAAGAGACACCAAACAAAAGCCTGCTCTAAAAATACTATACACATTCACATTGAACCTGACGGTGAGGATATTCAAAAATCATCTCGCTAACTATAAGATTTATAATGTGCTGCTAATTGGAAAGAGGGATAAAACCTGTCACACTCACAGTGCATTATTCAGTGTGAAATTTTAAAATAGCAGAGCATTGCTAAACAAACAGCATATATGCTAGCAGAATCAAACATACCGCAATAAGGAAGAACACCATACAACTGAGAGAGAAACCACTGGTGTAGCCAAGGTACCCTGAAACACCAAGACACACGGTAAAGAGTCAGTGACTGTATTTCCTCAAGTCTTATATCAAATTAAATCTATTACACTAACATAACATTTCTCTAATGAATATCAGCTTATAATTATTGTTTCAGATGCAGTGAGTTAATAACACCGCTGTGCAGTCAGGCAGTCGTGAGCAGATCCCAGACCTGCCAACCTTGGAAATTTTTTTTGAGTAGCAACTTATCCCGGGGGCGTGGCGCGAGGTCAGGAACATTTGCTGATCAGTAGTGATTGAGTTCACATGCTCACTTATCACTTATTACTACAACTTATTACTAAGCACATAGTTCCAACTCACCACAATTTCTAGTCTTTCAACATACAAGTAGGCTATGAAGAACTCTTTTAATGAAAAGGCAATCCCCCAAAATATGCCTATTTAACAAAAACGACTATGGCATATGTCTTAAATACATGGGACATTTTAAATAACAATCCACAAATAGCATGCTATATCCTTGCTTTATATTCCAGCAGGCATGTTGACATGAACCTCTAATGGGGCACAGCATGCCTACCACTACTTTTTCTTTAACATACCTAACATGAATAGAATTAATATGTTTTAATGCATAAATGGCATGTTAGCTGATTTGCATTCTACAGTACTGATGATAATGAGTCTTTTACAAAAATTTACAATAACATTACTTAGCTGCTAATACAATAAAAAAACATATGTGGATGATCCTTTTGTGTATATTATCTGCATAGTGTTTAAACCTGCTGAAAAAACTTCATAAACCACCATAATTCCCATGCTGGTTTAGCTGGTGGACACCAGCATACAGCACCAAAACACAACATATGCTGGTCTTGGTGGTGCTGGTATGCTGATGACCACCAGCTAAACCAGCACCAAACCATCATGAGAATTAAGCTGGTCTATGCTGATGGTCACCAGCAAACCAGCAACAAAACACAAAATATGCTGGTCTTGCTGGAATACTGTTTTTTTTCAGCAGTAATGCCAACTGTTTATGTAGTGTCCTAAAGTAGATCTAGTGAACTAAACAGTAATTTCATATCTGACAATACAGAACAGTACACAAACATTGTTTTTCTCAGCAATAATGCAAACCTCTATACTTGGTTTTGACTGGCTGAGCATATAGTTCGTTTGACCTCCCTCATCATATGCTTCCTGCTTCTATTTCCCTGCTCTGCACAAAAAAATCGGATGTACATTGACAGGAGCCAGTAACAATCGAGTAAGAATAAGATTGATATTATTTTTTTGCTTTGTTTTGTCATGTTTTCTCGCGTGCCTCACATGCTCTTCTGAGTGAGCGGCGGCTGAGTGCTACAAAAAGTAAACACAGACGCTCCGCTCGCGGACATCGATTTCTGCGTGCTCGCGCCAGTTTGTCTTGTGGGACGGCACCGCGTTTACAACCGTGAATTACGGTTCATATAGCTCAGTTTTGCCGCGATTAACAATTAATATACTGGCAAATAAACTAAAAACTTAAACTTGAGGCACAACATAGGACACTGGGTACAACAGATTTACACTAGGGCACGTGCAACAGTAAAAGGGGTCTAGACGCCCCTGGTTGGCAGGCTTATTACAATGGATGCAATTCACAATTCCCATACCCTGCCCATTTACCTTTAAAAAAGGTGTTTAGAACCATCCTCCCTTGTAAAACAAGTCACAGTATGAAGATGGACCGAGATGAAGAACAATTTCGTTATTTTCGTTATTCATTGCGAGTCGCGACGGCTCCCCGCTCTCCGCTTTGAAGAGTTTAAATCTAGCGCTATGATTGGTCGACGTCGTCTTTTCCCAACAGGTTGCTGCCCAATGCGGTAGACTCATAGACACTCATAGATGAGTTGCCTAGTGCGCAAATGCACATACAGTTTAAATCAAAGTCATCAAAGGCTTTTCGCGTATTTTGAAGTGACAAATCGTAGCAGCGTAGTTTGGTGTCTAAATGCGTATCTGTTACGCAAAATGCGTAAAGGTTGGCAGGTCTGAGATCCAGCTGTGTTTTCAATACAATTAAACATAAGGATCAAAGGTTTGGGTCTTACCAAGTTGTTTCATTAAGGCCAATGGCAGGATGACGCTGCAACTTACAATGACAACCAGGTAATTGCCATTTAAATACCACTCCCTGTAAAATAGTTAGAAAGAGAGAGACAAACAGAGAAAGATATATTGCCATTAATTCAAATGCCCTCAAACATGTATGACATTCACTTTGGATGTATTGCTCACAACAAGCTTAAATTTACATAACATGTACATTTCTGCATTTGGCAAATGCTTATTTATAGCAATTTACAGTGCATTTACAGTGCATAAGTATCTGTGTAACCTGGGATTCAAACCCACAACCTTGGTGTTGCTAATGCAATGCTTTACCAACTGAGCTTTACCAACAATGCTTTACCAAAAAAGTATCAATACAGGTTTGGGTCAAAAAGGGATGAACCCAGCCATTTTGTCACATTAACCTAGAACATTTTTATATTTATATTACATTATATATATGGGTCATTGACGTGATGTTAATTATTTTGTGTCCATATTGTTCAATTAAATGTAAAAGGGTTAAAATTTCAAAATAAATTTGAAGATTACTTGCATACATTCTCTATTTGAGGACGAAGTCTAAAATTTCTGGTTTTATTTCATTTTGAAATAAAATTTTGGGGATAATTGCAAAAATGTCAATGTGGTGTAACCGGTCGGTGTCAATTAGTGTAACTATTATTTTTTAATGAAAATATAAATATATTCATAAAAATATATAATAATCTAGTTTAGTGTATATGATTTTTTTTAAATACATTATTACATCTTTTGTCAAAGATTATTTAGAAAACAGAGCTGTTTTCAGCATATGTCAAAACAAAATATTAAAACATTGCATTAAAATTTACATTTAGAAATAACTTTTTTGATGATTACGCTTACATGCCATCAAGCAGGTGTTTTCCCCTGCTTCTATTAATGTAAAGCTGCTTTGAAACAATTACCAATTGTGAAAAGCGCTATATAAATAAAATTGAATTAAAAATATTTAATATTTCTCATTCTTTGGCGCACACTGAAAAAAATGATTCATTGAATTTAATCAATTTTTTAAGGTAAGTGGTTGCAATCAATTTATTTAAGCTACATTTAAACAAAAGTTTTATATTTTATTTTACGTTACTAATCTTTTTTGTTTAAGTGTAGCTTAAATAAATTTATTGCAACCACTTACCTTAAAGAAATTGATTAAATTCAATGAGTCATTTTTTTCAGTGCAATTGGCGGTTACACCATTTGAAATTTTCAGGTCCATTTAGTCTTAACTTTCATAAAAATGGTGCAAATGTTTTTTTTATTGCATAAAATTAACATAAAAACCCCACGTGCATTGAAATAAACCTGATGCATGCTTTCAAAACAAGTTTTTTAAAAAGATATTTGAATATCTCATCGTGCCAAACGTTTTTTGTCACTGACCCATATACTGGGTGAAACAACATAATTTTGGGATGAAAGAACTATGCATAGGTTAAATTACAACCGAACTATCCGATGGTGTTGTGGCCAATCCCCCCAAAATATGGTGCAGACATACTTTTGGCTACCCGAGTCCCCTCTTTCTGCTGATCCCATACCCCTCTCTCCACACTGTACTTTCATGTCCTCTCCTTATACTGTCTATCAAATAAAGGCAAAATTGCCCAAAACAATAACATGGGTTCGTCGCTTTTGACCCAACACTTGATGGAAAATAACCCAGCATTTTATAGAGTGTATGGCTTCTAAGTAACTTTAAATGGACTGTGCAAACCACATAAATTTTTGTAACTATTTATTGGATATTTTTTAAGGAAGTGTATCCAGTGAGGTTCTTTAGGCCCAGACACTTATCCCCAGGTCATGGATGTGAGATTGTAAGGGGCTCTATTAGGCTGCTAAGCCTGTTATTCTTCCCCCTATTAAGACCAAAAGCATTGGAGCCCTCAAAGAAGCCCTGAACGACCAGGACTGAGTGATTATTAGGAACAGTCTGTACCAAATGAGACAATAGAGTGACTACTTGTAGCCAAGGATCATGAACATTGTGGCCGTTGAACAAAACACTGTGACCTCAATGATGTGAATGGTACCAGGTACAATGAGAACAAATGCTGGCCAACAGAACAACAACGTTATCTCGGGAGGTCAAGCTAAACTGGAGGTGATGGTGTGTGGCTGTGGTACTGGTTGAGTGAAGACAATTACTCATGTAATGTTTTCTGCAACACACAATAAACACGAGTTAATTTCTCTCGATAGTTCTTAGTGTCTATTTTAGATGAATGCATGTCTGGTTACAAAATCAACAGAAACATTTAAATTTTGTGTGCTTAATATACTCGCTTACCAAAGTGACTTAAAACACAATGCATACAATGCCAACAACATACAATATAGTGCAACAGCGTTCAACCCAGCGTTGGGTCAAAAGGGGACAAACTCAGCCGTTGGGTTAAATTAACCCAGTGTTTTGGATTGAAGCAACCCAACATAGGTTAAATTGCCACCCTTTTTTGACCCAAGATTGGGTTAAAAATAACTTAGCATTTTTAGATTGTTCTGTTACGAAGAAGGTCAAATACAGTATTGTGCAAAAGTCTTAAGATGCATTCAGACTAGCAGCGACTAGCAGTAGCAGAGCGACGCAGTCTCTTGCAGGAGCGACTACCAATGAGAACAAAGCAGTGGAGTTCACGTTATCTGTCTCTCATCAGTTACTGGAGTGGATGTTACTCATTTGTTTGTGATAACCAGATCTAGAAATTCCTCATTTGAAAGAGACAAGCGACACACAGCGACAAAGTCGCTTATAATGTGAATGTACCTTAGGCCATTCCAGCTTAGTTGTTTTACTGACATCAATGTTTATTTTTCTGTCTTTTTATTAAGTTACAAACAGAAAGTAATTGAAATCATTAGATTAGAATTAGACGTCAGGATTAAATTAAATTTAGGTAAAGGAGAGCCTGCAGGTTCCTGCTAATGCTCAAGTACAAGCAGAGGTCACATTGAATACCTGACAATTTATCTTATTCTGTTTTAATACCGCATACAAATTCCTTGTCCTTTCTGGTTGTATTCTAATTAAGAGAAAAATTGTATATGATCATTATACCATTGCAAAAACAACTAATCTAATGGTGGCATGATGGCCTAAGACTATTGCACAGTACTGTATGCGTAGATTCTAAGCATGGGACGCCTGTGCAAAACTGCTAAACCTGAAATGAATCACCGCTTTATCGCATCACGATTCTCTTCGCTCACCTGGAGAGGTGAGGAATTTAAATAAGGCACCGTGGAGTTTTTGAGGTGTTATCCATTGTGTGTACAGACCTTCTGTCAGGGCTGAGGTCCAGTCATCGCATCTGCAGTCTGCTTGCGTCACAAGTGACGGACGGTCACGCCCACATACACACAAACTATCCAGAGTAGGCAACCGACTGTTATACGCAGGAAAGAGCTGACCTTCACACACAAAGCTGCGCTGACCAAATCAAGTCGATCTATCACACTCGGTACCTCTAGAGCACACACACACATTTACACCTTTTGCAGTGTGACTCAGAAATCCTCTGGGATCTATTGATGACTGAGAAACTGCACAGCTCACTAAAATAGACGAGTGTAAATCCTTTTTGCCTATAATAAAAGGATGGTGCTCAACAACAACAAAAAAGCGATAAACAAATGCCTTAGAAACATTATAGACTAATCAGACAAATCACATTCCCTTTCAAACCATTAGAGTAGATGGAGCCACATGCTTACATTTATGTCTTTCTCTGTCTCCTTGATCAAATGCTAATCTGATGTCCTGATCTGGCCAGGAAACAGTGGGGAAAGATGACTTTTCAAGGACTACATAGATCAGGGATGTGCAAAAATAAGCATTTTCAAAGGCAAGTACACCATCAAAAAAAGGTCAAAATATGTACCCCAGCTGTCACTAGGGTGATTTCCCTTTCAAAAAGTACACCTTTGCACCTAAAGAGTTCATATAAGTACCTCAGAGGTGCATATTTGTCCCTCCAAGATATAAATTAGTATCTTGAAAAGTACACATTGGTACCAAAGAGTGCATAATTGTACCTTAAAGATACATATTAGCATCTCAAAATGTACACATTGGTACCAAAGACAGCCTATTTGTACCTTAAAGATACATATTAGCATCTCAAAATGTACACACTGGTACCAAAGAGAGCCTATTTGTACCTTAAAGATACATATTAGCATCTCAAAATGTACACACTGGTACCAAAGAGAGCCTATTTGTACCTTAAAGATACATATTAGCATCTCAAAATGTACACACTGGTACCAAAGAGAGCCTATTTGTACCTTAAAGATACATATTAGCATCTCAAAATGTACACATTGGTACCAAATAGTGCATAATTGTACCTCAAAGATACATATTAGCATCTCAAAATGTATGCATTGGTACCAAAGAGTGCATAATTGTACCTCAAAGATACAAATTAGCATCTCAAAATGTACACACTGGTACCAAAGAGAGCCTATTTGTACCTTAAAGATACATATTAGCATCTCAAAATGTACACACTGGTACCAAAGAGAGCCTATTTGTACCTTAAAGATACATATTAGCATCTCAAAATGTACACACTGGTACCAAAGAGAGCCTATTTGTACCTTAAAGATACATATTAGCATCTCAAAATGTACACATTGGTACCAAAGAGTGCATAATTGTACCTCAAAGATACAAATTAGCATCTCAAAATGTACACACTGGTACCAAAGAGAGCCTATTTGTACCTTAAAGATACATATTAGCATCTCAAAATGTACACACTGGTACCAAAGAGAGCCTATTTGTACCTTAAAGATACATATTAGCATCTCAAAATGTACACACTGGTACCAAAGAGAGCCTATTTGTACCTTAAAGATACATATTAGCATCTCAAAATGTACACATTGGTACCAAATAGTGCATAATTGTACCTCAAAGATACATATTAGCATCTCAAAATGTACACATTGGTACCAAAGAGTGCATAATCGTACCTCAAAGATACATATTAGCATCTCAAAATGTATGCATTGGTACAAAAGAGAGCCTATTTGTACCTTAAAGATACATATTAGCATCTCAAAATGTATGCATTGGTACCAAAGAGAGCCTATTTGTACCCTAAAGATACATATTAGCATCTCAAAATGTACACATTGGTACCAGAGAGTGCATAATTGTACCTCAAAGATACATATTAGTATATCAAAATGTACACATTGGTACCAAATAGTGCATAATTGTACCTCAAAGATATGTATTAGTATCTCAAAATGTACACATTGGTACCAAAGAGTGCATAATTGTACCTTAAAGATACATATTATTATCTCAAACTGTACACATTGGTACCCAAGAGGGCATATGTGTACCTCAAAGATACATGTTAGGATCTCAAAATGTACATATTCGTACCAAAGAGTGCATATTTTTACCTCAAAGATACCTATTAGTATCTTAAAATGTACATATTCGTACCAAAGAGTGCATATTTGTACCTCAAATATACATATTAGCATCTCAAAATGTACACATTGGTACCAAAAGTGCATAATTGTACCTCAAAGATACATATTAGCATCTCAAAATGTACACATTGGTACCAAAGAGTGCATAGTTGTACTTCAAAGATACTTATTAGTATCTCAAAATGTACAGATTGGTACCCAAGAGTGCATATTTGTACCTTAAACATACATATTATTATCTCAAACTGTACGCATTGGTACCAAAGAGTACCCATTTGTACCTCAAAGATACATATTAGCATCTCAAAATTTTCATATTGGTACCAAAGAGTGCATAATTGTACCTCAAAGATACATATTAGCATTTAAAAATGTACACATTGGTACCAAAGAGTGCATAATTGTAACTCAAAGATACATATTAGCATCTCAAAATGTACATATTGGTACCAAAGAGTGCATAATTGTACATCAAAGATACATATTGGTATATTAAGGGTACATATTGGTCCCAAAGAGTGCCCATTTGTACCTCAAAGATACATGTTAGTATCTCAAAATGTACACAATGGTACCAAAGAGTGCATTTTTGTACCTCAAAGACACATATCATTATCTCAAAATGTACACATTGGTACCAAAGAGTGCATTTTGTACATCAAAGATACATATTGGTATATTAAGGGTACATATTGGTACCAAAGAGTGCATAATTGTTTCTCAAATATGCATATTGGTATATTAAGGGTACATATTGGTACCAAAGAGTGCATATTTGCACCTCAGAGATATATATTAGCATCTCAAAATGTACACATTGGTACCAAAGAGTGCATAATTGTACATCAAAGATACATATTGGTATATTAAGGGTACATATTGGTCCCCAAGAGTGCCCATTTGTACCTCAAAGATACATGTTAGTATCTCAAAATGTACACAATGGTACCAAAGAGTGCATTTTTGTACCTCAAAGATACATATCATTATCTCAAAATGTACACATTGGTACCAAAGAGTGCATATTGTACATCAAAGATACATATTGGTATATTAAGGGTACATATTGGTACCAAAAAGTGCATAATTGTTTCTCAAATATGCATATTGGTATATTAAGGGTACATATTGGTACCAAAGAGTGCATATTTGCACCTCAGAGATATATATTAGCATCTCAAAATGTACACATTGGTACCAAAGAGTGCATAATTGTACCTCAAAGATACATATTGGTATATTAAGGGTACACATTGGTACCAAAGAGTGCATAATTGTACATCAAAGATACATATTGGTATATTAAGGGTACATATTGGTACCAAAGAGTGCATGATTGTTTCTCAAATATGCATATTGGTATATTAAAGGCGGAGTCCACAATGTTTGAAAAACGCTTTGGAAAAGGAGACGGGCCGACTACCAAAACACACTTACAGCCAATCAGCAGTAAGGAGCGTGTCTACTAACAGACATCCTTGCCGGGTTGCGTATGTGTGGGGCGTGTCTATCAACAGAAGGTCCAGATTCTATTGGGGTAGGGGCGTGTTTGTTTAGGTGATTTCAAATATCAACATTGGCTTTCAAACATCGTGGACTCCGCCTTTAAGGGTACATATTGGTACCAAAGAGTGCATATTTGTACCTCAGAGATATATATTAGCATCTCAAAATGTACACATTGGTACCAAAGAGTGCATAATTGTACCTCAAAGATACATATTGGTATATTAAGGGTACACATTGGTACCAAAGAGTGCATAATTGTACCTCAAAGATACATATTTGCATCTCAAAATGTACAGATTGGTACCAAAGAGTGCATAATTGCACCTCAAAGATACATATTTGCATCTCAAAGTGTACAGATTGGTACCAAAGAGTGCATAATTGTACATCAAAGATACATATTGGTATATTAAGGGTACATATTGGTCCCAAAGAGTGCCCATTTGTACCTCAAAGATACATGTTAGTATCTCAAAATGTACATACTGGTACTAAAGAATGCATATTTGCAGTATCTCAAAAGTACATATTGGTACCAAATGTATGTCTGTACTTACTATTTTAGGACCTTTTTAAATAGGCATCTGAGCTCCTTATACCTCAGGTGTCAAGCCGCTAAATGTCACTTCCTTCAAAATTGAGATAATGATATTAAGCAAATGCTCTCTGCAGGTATTATACGTTCATCAAATACTTTCACTTCAAATCTGCTTAATCCCAACCTCAGGCCATTCAGAAATACCAGTTAATTTAAAAGAAAACATGCCAGATGCACTTAGAGGGTTTTGCATCTGAGCTACATATGTTGACCATTTTTTTAACAGTGTAGTCAATAACTGTCCCGAAGACAGTGCTGGTTTGGGATCATTTTCCTAAAGGTGACAGCTGAAAGAAGCAAAACATTTGGTTGTTGGACCATCCTGATCCTTCTACTCACCCAGACATACTGTCCACCTTGAGAAAAGCCTGGATCACCAATGGAAACTCGTACTTTACTATGTACAAGTAGCTGGACATGGCTTTAAGAGAGGAAAGAGAGAGAGGGCATTTGTGAGATTCAACAAATACACACAAATATACTGTACAGTAAACACCGTCTTATCCAGGGTGCATTTGTATACATCAAATGATTGTGTTTATTATCATGAAAGCAAATGTTACAGTAAAGAGGAATTGCAGTTCTATATTTAGCATGCAACAATTGCCAGCTCAGGCGATTTTTCCACCACTGTAGATTAAATCGCAATTCAAATGACAAAGCTCTTGGAAAACAACTGGCAGAAAGTCAAAACAATATTAAAACACAGCATATATAATGATAATGTTGTGTCAAGTAAATTTCATGATTCTTTTTCCGAGATGATTTATTTATAGGGTTATGTTTGGCCTTGGACAGGCCCACACTGAATGTGCACTACGGATCTCCATAGCTTTCTATAAACGGGGACACCTGTCCTTCCATAAGTCCACAGGTCTTAGCACATTTCAACACAGAGTTTTGACGATTTTAAAAAATATGAGTGTAGAAAATATGGAAAAAACTATTTTGCATGAATGATTATAATAATAACACTTCAAGTAAATCTATAAATAATATGTGTCAATAATAGCCTGTCGAAAATAGGCCATAGTCCCAGACCTCATAAAAAACGGGGGGGTGGGATGTATGACATCAATCCATTTTAGGTCCAGTCAATTTCATTCGCAGAGGGGTTAGTGTGTTACTGTGTAGCGTCCTTCAAAGGGTCACTAAACAATACAGTGCGTCTCCTGAGATTCTAGCATCACCTCACCTCCAATATTCTGCAAGGTGATTGCAATGCCAGCAGCCATCTTTCCTGGTGTGCCAAAGGCTCGTTGACCCAACTGTTCATAAGCTCTAATACCTGACAATAAAGAACAAAAATACATAAATATCCAATAATATAACACAACATAACTTATAGTCAAACCTCATTTGTGAACTGCAAAGGGGGTGGAGTTCACCGTCATATGCTTGTTACTTAACATTCAATAGTTGCGTTTACATTACCAAAACAACACGCTAATATGCACTTGTATCATAATGCAAAAATACCAAAAACACCTGATCCTAATTTATACCTCCATAACAAAATCCGAGATGACCAGACATGGACTCATGGAAACTGATTTTTTTATGAATTTTTAAAGTATAAGTCCATTTTCTTAAAAAAATCCAGATAATTTACTCACCACCATGTCATCCAAAATGTTGATGTCTTTCTTTTGTTCAGCCGAGGAGAAATTATGTTTTTTGAGGCAAACATTCCAGGATTTTTCTCATTTTAATGGACTTTAATGGACCCCCAACACTTAACAGTTTTAATGCAGTTTAAAATTGCAGTTTTAAAGCACTCCAAACTATCTCAAACGAGGCATAAGGGTCTTATCTAGCGAAACGATTGTCATTTTTGGCAAGAAAAATTTAAAAATATGCACTTTTAAACCACAACTTCTCTTCTTCCTCCGGCTATGTGACGAGCCAGCGCGACCTCACATAATTGCGTAATGACGTCGAAAGGTCACGTGTTACATATAAGAAACGCACATTTGCGGACCATTTTAAACAATAAACTGACACAAAAACATTAATTAGTATCGTTCAACATATAACAACATTACGGTCCTCTTTCTCCACACTTGTAAACACTGGGGCGTAATTTCGATACGTCATCCGTGACCTCTTGACGTGATGATGTATTACGTGAGGTCGCACTGGCGCATCACAGGATCGGAGAAAGACGAGAAGTTGTCGTTTAAAAGTGCAGTTTTTTTATTTTTCTTTTCAAAAATGACAATCGTTTCGCTAGATAAGACCCTTATGCCTCGTTTGAGATCCTTTAGATTCCTTTGAAACTGCAATTTTAAACTGCATTAAAACTGTTAAGTGTTAGAATCCATTAAAGTCCATGAAAATGAGAAAAATCCTGGAATGTTTTCCTTCTCGACTGAACAAAGAAACACATCAACATTTTGGATGACATGGTGGTGAGTAAATTATCTGAATTTTTTATTTTAAGAAAAAGGAGTAATCCTTCTGTGATCTGTGATTGCGTGAGCCTGAATACTGCAGTGTCTGTACACTAAGTTTACAAAATTTTTGCTGAAATGTGTCATATGAATAAATATCAGTGGCGGCTCGTGACTGCTATTACGGGGGGCACAAATTCAAAATATGTGTTCGGAGCGTCATGTGTGTTGCTTGTGTTTCCAAAATATGTGTTTGTTGCATCATGTGAACCAATATAATCAAAATAAGTGTTAAAACCATTTATGATAAAAGAGACGCTCACGTTCACAAAATACACACAACACACTTCCTTAACAGTAAACTCTGATTACGCATGAGATTATGCGAGTATCTGGCAAACGCGAGCGTCTTTTTTTATCATAAACCCTTTAGATGCGTCTGCAGCAGGCACTTATTTTGACAAAACATGTGATGCACATAAGTTCACTCGATGCCCAAACACATATTTCGAAATTACGAACCACACACATGCCGGGCTACATACATGTTGTGACAAACTTCGCATCGTGCTCCCTTGAAAAAAGTACATTTACTCATGTACAATTATGCATTTGGCACTTTTCTGCAAAGTGAGGTACAATTATTCAATCTATACATTATATTTATCAGTACAAGTGTTCACTGGGTATCAAACCCACAACCTTTGAATTGCTAAAGTAATACTCTACCAATTGAGCTATAGGAGCATCATATGTTGACAAAACATTATTTTTGTTGCATAGGAATGCTCTTATAAGACTATCTTTTAGTGTAATAATGAAATTTCCTAAATTTACCAAACATAAAGACTACCACATATCAAATCTGACAACACTCTTTAGTCATCACATATTCACAATACAGTTCATCTTCTTGTACTTACACATCATATACTACATCATATGTGAGGTCTGACAATCTGCCAAGGTGACAAACATGGGTTTCTGGCAACCGTGGGCTAATATGGTTGACAAAGCACTGTGAATGACAGCCACATTTGATCAAGCACAGCAAAAGCTTTGCTATTTTTAGCCTAATGCCCGCCAGAAATATTCTGGCCAATTAAAACGTCTCACACAGGAGAGAAACAGATGGTCACAGAGTCGTGAGCGAGACACGTCACAGAACAGCTAACGGCTCCATCAAAACACTTCATTTTTCCCATGATGCTCTACCTTTCTCGGACAAATCGTAAACTTGATTACAGAAGAGAGCACGGTACTGGTCTGGGGTCAGTGTAATGCAATACTTACCCACAACCCCTGAGGATTTTAGAAGCAGGTGAATGGAGTATGAAGACAGACCAGCTACAGCGGTGAGGAGAATTCTGAGAGAAACAAGACAAGATTCAGTAGGCACAAAATGTCACATCTGAAACACAGTCATGCTACAGTTCAGCCATGCTTTAGATTTCAAGGAATAGTTCACCAAAAAAATGAAAATTACCCCATGTCTTACTCACCTCAAAGGGATAGTTTTAAATAATACAATTATGTCATCATTTACTGGAGCAGTACCCTTTCAAAAATACACCTTTGCACCTAAAGAGTTCATATTTCCACTAAACATTGGACGTCGGATAGATGTGCAGATCATGTCTATACTGAGTCCGTCGATCCATGACCAATTCTGGACATCTATTCGACGTCCAAACTATTTGGACGTCCAACCATGACCCTACTTGGACGTCATATTTACTGTCAGCATTTGACCTTTGAACTGGGTAATTTTTTGGACGTCATTTGGATGTCTATATGTATATATTACATGATTAGGCTGATACAGTCACCTGAAGGATTATTAGGAATACCAAACTAATACTGTGTTTGACCCCCTTTCGCCTTCACAACTGCCTTAATTCTACGTGGCATTGATTCATCAAGGTGCTGAAAGCATTCTTTAGAAATGTTGGCCCATATTGATAGGATAGCATCTTGCAGTTGATGGAGATTTGTGGGATGCACATCCAGGACACGAAGCTCCCGTTCCACCACATCCCAAAGATGCTCTATTGGGTTGAGATCTGGAGACTGTGGACAGTTGAAGACTGGAAAAATGTCATGTTCAAGAAGCCAATCTGAAATGATTCGAGCTTTGTGACATGGCACATTGTCCTGCTGGAAGTAGCCATCAGAGGATGGGTACATGGTGGTCATAAATGGATGGACATGGTCAGAAACAATGCTCAGGTATGCCGTGGCATTTAAATGATGCCCAATTGGCACTACGGGGCCTAAAGTCTGCCAAGAAAACATCCCCCACACAAATACACCACCAACCTGCACAGTGGTAACAAGGCATGATGGATCCATGTTCTCATTCTGTTCACGCCAAATTCTGACTCTACCATCTGAATGTCTCAACAGAAATCGAGACTCATCAGACCAGGCAACGTTTTTCCAGTCTTCAACTGTCCAATTTTGGTGAGCTTGTGCAAATTGGAGCCTCTTTTTCCTATTTGTAGTGGAGATGAGTGGTACCCGGGAGGGTCGGACCATAGATATATATGTAAATAGATGCTACATTCGTCAGTTTAGATGCAAAACTGCTAAGTCTGGTTATAATCAATTAATACGTGAACTGCATGTTTGCAGCAATCTTTAAGCGCTAATGTTAACTGGTTACAGTACTGACCCTAAATGTGTGAGCAGCACAGAAGCAGAGCTGAAGCAGCAATCATATATCTATAATTCGAAGATATCGTCTGTGTTGATATGATTGGTTGTATGCTTGTTGTGACAATGGAAACCAAGGCGATTTTAAACCATGAGAAGGAGACTGTCTCTAATTTTATGAAGAAAATACTCTGCAATGGTGTTAAATGATGAATTTGCCCAAGGCTTGTCTTTAAACATATTAAAACACCACATAGACATATAAACAACAATAAAAACCTAATTTTCCCCGCAGTGGGACATTAAGAATTATTTTAAAATGGGTTGCAACCTGAAGGCTAGAGAAAACATGTCATGTCTATGTGAAGTAAAACTCAGTAACTTGTACAACCACACTATAAGTGACAAAGTACCATTTGTTTAAAGCAAACTTTCTCTACAGGAATATGTCAGGTTCATCCACCCAGTAAAGTAGCTCCACTTTTAAAAGGATGATTGTTTTAAAAAATGCATTATAGTAAACACATTTTTCTTTGTTTTATGAACAATGATCCAGCAGTTACCCATAATACGCCTTCAAACTCAGGTTACACCGTGTACATTGGCTCTGAAATAAGTATACTATGAGTCAAAGTGATTAATTGGTAAAATTGGGCCTGGATGTACCTACTTGTGCAGGCTGTAAATTACTAAAGAGTTGATAGGATTGTAAGTGAAGGCATTACAAAATACTGTATGAATATTTTGCTAGAGAAAATAAGTGGTTCAAATGCAATAGAGTTAAAAGGGGTACAGCCTCAGTAAGGTGGAAAAGTACCAGACAACGTCATCCGAGAAAGTCTCACACAGTCCATAAATACAACGACACCCTCCAGCTTCCAACATCTGGACAAACAGCTCCAACTGAGAACCCAAAACATGCTCTACCGACTCGAAATCTCTTCCTCCATCCAAATGACCTATTTCAGCCTTTTTTTAAGTCTCAGAATTTCTTGGCATTTCTACTGATGTGAAGCCTGGCAAGCATTCGGCGTCAACTCTGCATTTTCTCACGTTTTCTCTTTTACAGCTTTTTTAACTCTAAATGACGTGGCTGAACTGCAAGAGTAGAAGTCAACGAGTACATTGCTGCTAGAAACAGGCAGTGTCCTGACTCACAGCAGCTCTGAATAGATATTCATACTAAATCTTTTAGCCTCCAACAACGTTCCAGTCATATTTCCCTAATGCAGAATACAAGAGGTACAGCTAATCGCTTATAACAGTATAGGAGATTATAAAGCTTAGAAAAAACCTGTGATAAAATTTGATAAAAACATGAGATTTGTCCGCCATCTGGGTCGTGTCAGTAGATGCAGCTGGCTTGAATGACACTATTATAAGTTCAGTTGGGAAATAGCGTTTTCTTTAGCATTTGATTCCATTTTCTGCCCTTAAGATATTCATCTATTAAAAGATTTTTATACAATGTTAAAGGAAAACACCACCGTTTTTCAATATTTTACTATGTTTTTACCTTAACTTAGACAAATTAATACATACCTATCTTTTTTCAATGCACTTAATTGCACTTACAGTGCATTTAATCTTTGTACAGCGCGTTGTGAATGTGTTAGCATTTAGCCTAGCCCCATTCATTCCTTAGGATCCAAACAGGGATGAATTTAGAAGCCACCAAACACTTCCATGTTTTCCCTATTTAAAGACTGTTACATGAGTAATTACACAAGTAAATATGGTGGCACAAAATAAAACGTGGCTTTTTTAAGCGGATAAGTTCACGTTCAAGTTCATTTTATTTCTATAGCACATTTAAACATGGCCGCAGGCCAACCAAAGTGCTGTACAAGTAAATAACAAAAACAAATAGATACACAATAAGCTCTAAAATAAGAAAAGGAAGCATAAAAACTATTAAGAAGAAAGCCATCATCCGATAAAAAATGAGAACTATATTGCAAGTGCTGCAAAATAGGTGCTCTTCCACAATACGATATAGTTCTCCACCATACTTGTGTAACTTTATTGTGTCTTTAAATAGTGAAAACATGAAAGTGTTTGGTGGCTTCTAAATTCATCCCTGTTTGGATCCTAAGGAATGAATGGGGCTAGGCTAAATGCTAACACATTCACGACGCGCTGTACAAAGATGAAGTGCACGCATTGATAAAAGATAGGTATGTATTAATTTGTCTAAGTTGAGGTAAGAACATACTAAAATGTTGAAAAACTGTGCTGTTTTCCATTAAGCAATACGATTTTAACACATCTCTTTCTGGAGAGATAAGTCAGAGCGAAAATTTACCAACATTTATGAGAATACTATGATGAGCATAAAATATGTAACCCTGGACCACAAAACCAGTCATAAGGGTATTTTTTTTTAATAGAGATCTATACACTACCAGAAAGTTGAATAAATACGCTTTTCATTGATGTATGGTTTGTTAGGAGATGACAATATTGAAAAAATCATCTTTAAAGTCCTTAGCAACTGCATCCACTCACAAAAATAAAGTTTTCATATATTTTCAGTAGGAATCTTGGGTAGCCTATCTTGTACATAAATAGCCTGGTGCAACCAGACTCTCGTACATTCATTTCATTTGTACAGAGAGTCTGGCCATGCTCCATTGCAAAGCGTTACTTCCGTTAAGTAGTTTAAAACTATTGGATCTGCCCAGAGTCACTCTAAATCTGCCATAACCAATCGCTGACGTTTGGTCGTGATGTATGTCACTCAGTCTGGCGCACGACCTCAACGTCTGCGTTCTTAGCCACTCCCCGCTGTTCGCTGATTGGACCTGCAGATTTTTGCCGGAGAAAACGAAACTCTACACAGCAGTCCCAGACGTTCATCTGAAGCGAAATGAAAATTAAGCGGAAGAACGTAGGAGGGCGGAGCCAGGCTAGTACATGATGGCAGAATTCCTTAATGGGTTTTACTAACTAAACCTGTCTTTACCAAACGATTTAAGATGGCAAGAGCAACAGGACATTTCGCTTGCAACTTGTTTTTATCTCATCAGACTTATGCGTGCTATATAGCTAGAGAAAATCTCATCTATTTATTGGAGACCTTTATTCAAGTCTTTCTTTAGTTAATGAAAAAACACATCTTCAGTAAATGGATAAGCAAGTGGATGACTAAGGCTGCAGTCACACCAAAAGCGTTTATGGCAGTTGCAGGCGCCTTTTTTGAACGATATTCTATGGGCAGGGCGCGTTTGCGCGCTGTTTATGCGCGCCGAGCGCCTTGCGTTTTTTTGCCGCCTGCCGCGCACGCGTTTTTGAAGGAACGCTGAGAGCGGAGAAGCGCCTGACGTCATTCCATTGTCCAATCGAATCAGGGGAGAGGCGGGCTTTACGTTGTAGTGAGGGAAGTTTACAGTTGCTTTGAAGAACCGGACTCCACTCGCTCACTCTCTCCTGCGTGTTTGTGCACCTCTCATCCTCAAACAAAGGCCGGAGCAAGCGCCCTCTTTTTAAAGTTTCTGCTAATATGACAGTTAACAGCAAAAGAGCGTTCACGCTTCAATATTTGATTGACAAGACAGCTGACTCGGTGGTTGCTTAGCAATATGAAAAGCCGCGTCGCACTGCTCTTTTTTAAAAAAGGCAGTGCGTCGCACCTTGCGTTTGCAAGCGTTTAAAGCGCTTTTGGTGTGACTGGCCCCTAAGAGCACACAGTTAATTTAGACTCCAACCCTGCTGTAACATTGATACGATTTTAGAGGAGATTTATATGTATTTATATCACAGTACTGATATGCATTTACTGTAAGCTCCTCTGTAGCAATGCAAAACTGTGATAAGCACTACAGAAATACATTTGCAATGAAATTCATGAAAAGTCATCTTCTGTTTGTTTTGTTGATGTTTTATAGGGAGTCATATAGGGCTGTTCTGTGGGCTCTCTTGCTCCTCTGGGAAATCACAGCCAAGATTTAAAGTGACAGACCTAAAGGCACATCACACTGACAAACACAACCACCAAAAATCTCCATCCCTGTCTTTCCTTTTTTTCTAGCTTTCTTAACCTTTATTCCTCTTTGCATGTATATATTTGACAATGATCACCCCAGTCTTTACTATAATAGGATACAATTCACACTGCTTCAAAGCAGTGGTCTCCAACTTGGTGCCCGCGGGCACAAGGTTGCCCGCACAGAGTTAGTGAGTTGCCTGCCAAAGCACATTCTATTAATAGCCTTAATTTTAATATTCATTTACTACATATTTTTATATTAGCTTGGTTTCTTTAATGCATGTTAACATTTTAAACAATGATACAACATATGAACAAGTAAAATAATTGCATTTAAGTAAAACAAGTTTTGAGTAGACTATATTAAAAAAGTAGCCCTCCAGATCGTTTTATCCATTGTGGTAGCCCTTGCTCACAAAAAGGTTGAAGACCCTTACTATAAAGGATAGCTATACAGGATAGTCTCTAAAAAACCCAAAATCATTACTAAAAAAAGAATAATTTAGGCATCATTATTAAATCTTGTCCAAGTATGATTTATGACTACAAAAAAATCTGATCTCAGATCAGACAAACACCACATGTAGTGTAATCTGGTATACAGAAAGCTCAAATGTTCCAAATAGCTTACAACCCCTTGTCACACCAAACAGCTCAAAATCCTTAGAAAAAAAATCCAGCGTGATGTCTAGCGCATGCAAACCTAATCTTTACCATCACTGCAGTGAGTCAATATTACATAGCAAAGACTACTAGATTACAACTAGAAGACAAGCCTTTTGTTATCACAAGCAATAAAGCACAAGTGAGATGAAAGCAGAGGTCTCGTGCATAGTGAGTGTTGTGGTACGGCCCGCTCAGCTCCGCTGAAGGTCAGTCATGAAACAATCTGGCCATCTGACTTTTCTAATAAAGGCTGCATTTCTAAAGGATTATTACAACAGGCAAACCAGCGCTAAGAGCACGACTTAACCCAGATCCAAACCATGTGCATAGTTTCAAAATCAGCTCCCTAAATGACCAGATGATAAATCGGTAGTCATGAAGTCTTAAATAATATACACACATCAACTAGTTGATTAATGAGGTATATATGCACCCCATTTTAAATCTACAGTATTTGTACAGTATTGTTTTGTTATGTCCTGTACACTTTTATAAATAAAGGTGATAAAAAATTATTCACAGCGTTGCCACAGAAGAACCATTTTTGGTTCCCCTAATAACCTTTTATTGTCTACAGCAGGGGTCCCCAACCTGTATACACCACGGAACGGTTTTAGCTTAAAAAAAATTTGCAGACGGAGGGGTCCGAGTGAGTCTTGCGTGTTGCACATACCGGCTCCATCACTTATTTTTAGTGTCTGAAAATACTACTTTGTGAAATGTATAAAGTTGAAAAAAGCTTATTGAAGCTTTATTTTAGTAGAAGTGCAGAACCACATTTTGGCGGATTGTTTTTACTTTCATTGTTTCACAAGTTTGTCTGCCCATTCAGTCTTAATAATTAACGGTAAACAAACTTGGGTTGCTGTCTTTGAAGGCAGCTCGAACCTGAGGCTGGGCTTAAGTGCCAAGTTTAAGTAACAAAACTGCACAGAACATGTATAACATGTGACATGTATGATTTGCGGGGTATATTTGCAACTGATTCATGAAGCCATACTTCTGCAATTCTTTGATCGATTGTGTTTTAGAAGTATGCTCAAACTGTAATGACAGCACTCCTATGTGATCGCAGATGCGCTGGTAGAGAAAGAGCGCGGGCCGGTACAAAATTGGAAATGGTTGAGGTAATCTAAAGTCTGGTCTTAAAG
Source organism: Misgurnus anguillicaudatus (assembly GCF_027580225.2). NCBI lineage: Eukaryota > Metazoa > Chordata > Actinopteri > Cypriniformes > Cobitidae > Misgurnus > Misgurnus anguillicaudatus. Next base: position 28,602,419 of record NC_073350.2, on the reverse strand, counting down.
GAATATTCAATTTTCTTAAAAGAAAAATCCAGATAATTTACTCACCACCATGTCATCCAAAATATTGATGTCTTTCTTTGTTCAGTCGAGAAGAAATTATGTCCTTTGAGGAAAACATTGCAGGATTTTTCTCATTTTAATGGACCCCAACAGACACCAACACTTAACACTTAACTCAACACATAACAGTTTCTTTCAACTGAGTCTCAAATGACTATAAATGATCCCAAATGATGCATAAGGGTCTTATCTAGTGAAACGATTGTCATTTTTGACAAGAAAAATTAAAAATATGCTCTTTTAAACCACGACTTGTCGTCTAGGTCCGGTCCAGCGCGACCTAAGGTAAATGCGTAGTGACGTAGGGAGGTCACGTGTTACATATATAAAACGCACATTTGCGGACCATTGTAAACAATAAACTGACACAAAGACATTAATTAGTATCAGTTGACATACAACAACGTAGGAACGGTCCTCTTTCAACACATTTGTAAACACTGGGGGGAGTTTCACGTTTGTCCTCTGTGACCTCTTGACGTCATTTTTTATTGCATGGGGTCACGCTGGCGCATCACGACCGGATCTAGACAAGAAGTTGTGCCCCAAAAGTGTATATTTGTTATTTTTATTGTCAAAAATGACAATTGTTTTGCTAGATAAGACCCTTATGCATCGTTTGGGATTGTTTATAGTCCTTTGAAACTCCGTTGAAAAAAACTGTTAAGTGTTGAGTTAAGTGTTAAATGTTGGTGTCTATTAAAGTCCATTAAAATGAGAAAAATCCTGCAATGTTTTCCTCAAAAAACATAATTTCTTCTCGACTGAACAAAGAAAGACATCAACATTTTGGATGACATGGTGGTGAGTAAATTATCTGGATTTTTCTTTTAAGAAAATTGACTATTCCTTTAAAGGGCAATACACCTGAAAAAGATATTACGTAGCTATTATACACATTTTTTCCAAGACTTTCTTGCAACTTGTCCATGACCCGGTACTGGGTTGTGACCCGATGGTTGGGGACCTCTGGTCTTCAGAACCTTTTCCACTATAAAGAAACTTAAATGTTAAAGTTCTTTATGCAACCATACAGTTTGACAAAGAACCCTTTGGGAACCTGTATTTTAAGAGTGCACGCCTCATTAATCATAAGATAGTCAGTTTATGACCATCATAACCCCACTCATGTTATATAAAAATCTACGACAAGATGAATGGGAGTCTAAGAATAACCTCATGAAGCACCAAGGGATTAGCCACTAGATGTTTTTATTACGTAAACGTCTGAATGTGGAACGGTAGCCAATCCAAAACAGAGCTATGAAGTCTTAATATCTTTAGTATTGACGTTTGGCTGTGAAAGCATCTCATGTGTGAATGGCGTTTCAGTTTTCAGTGAGGTTCAGGTTCATCATTCTTAGAACAATCCTTGGCCTGAAGTACTTATCCATAATTATTTAACACATGCTTTTATCTAAAGTAACTTCCAACACACTTATTATGGGAACAATCCCTCAGAGCAACCTGAAATTAAGTTGCTTGCTTGAAAGGCACAATGATGACGGCTACAAGAATCAAATTAACCATCTTATTATTACTGGCAATGAACCAGCACTAGTATGCCTGAATGAGCAATAAAATCAAGGCAGTAGACAAAAAAAGAATAAATGAGGAAATGAGGTCCTTATTAAAGGGCATGCAAGATCTACACAAGCATACATCACTGTTATTAAATGGCTTTGATAGCATAATGGCACCATAATACACTCATTAGTGTTTATATTATAAGTCTACAACAGGATTTATTCCTAATAAAATATCAGATGTTTGATCAGTAATACAAACATACAGTAACAGCCTTGTTTGGATTTATGCATATCTTTACTACAATCATTTGATCATTTAAAGGGACACTTTTTTTTGAAAATATGCTCATTTTCCAGCTCCCCTTTGATTCTTACCGTTTTGGAATCCATTCAGCTGATCTCCAGGTCTGGCGCTACCACTTTTAGCATAGCTTAGCACAATCCATTAAATCTGATTAGACCATTAGCATCGCCCTCAAAATTAACCAAAGAGTTTTGATATTTTTCCTATTTAAAACTTGACACTTTTATAGTTACATCGTACATACTAAGACCGATGGAAAATTAACAGTTGCGATTTTCTAGGCCGATACTCTCTTTCTGGCGTAATAATCAAGTACTTTGCTGCCGTAACATGACTGCAGGAGGCGCAATGATATTATGTAGTGCCCGAAAATAGTCCCCTGCTATTGAAAGGGGACTATTTTCGGCTGCTGAGTAATATCTTTGTTAGCCATATCTGCCTAGAAAATCGCAACTTTTAATTTTCCGTCTACAGAAACTACAGAAGAATCAAATTTTAAATAGGAGCGCGATGCTAATGGTCTAATGAGATTCAATGGATTGTGCTAAGCTATGCTAAAAGTGGTCAGACCCAGAAATTGGCTGAATCGATTCCAAAACGGTACCAATCAAATGTCTAACTCTAAGGGAGCTGGAAAATGAGCAATTTTCGAAAAAAAGTGGAGTGTCCCTTTAAGGCTAAAGGACACATACAGTATTCGTTCTCCATTCATACATTTATGGGTTAAACAGTAACTTACACAAAAAGGACAATTCCTGTGTTAGCCATGGCGTACGCTAATCCCAGAATTCCACTTCCCATGATGGCATTTCCCAAGTTAAAGACGGACATCCCGAAAGAAGTCTTCCCCTCAAACTGAGCAAAAAAAAAGAAGTGTATACATTTACATTTGAAACACTTCCATCAAGTTTTTCATAAAACTACTTGATTTTATCAAAGGCTTTTCTTACATCTGTGAAGCGAGGGGGTTTCTTGTCATCTGCATTGGTGAGGAACTCAGAGCTTTCCGCCGTGTTTGCCTCCGCATTATGTGCCGTTCTGTCAGTACTAAAGATACATAAAACAGCAATGATATCAATCAAGATGCAAAAGGGTCATTGAAATATTGTACTTTATTAAGTCGTTCAACTTCCACGTAACCCTTTGTATGGCATATGGATGTCATAATATGTCATATGGTATATTTTGTGGTCCTTTCTGCCATTGTGGAGCTAGATCAACCTGATCTCACGAATTTCCGTGTCATAGTCACGGAATTTTGTGCTCATTTTTCCGTGGCATTCTCACGGATCTCCGCATTTTTCCGTGGCCCTGCTACGGACTGTCTTTTTCCGTGGCATTCTCACGGATTGGTTACTCAACTGTTTTGTCCTATTTTCTTACCATTTTCGCTTCGGTTTAGGGTTAGATTTAGATGAAATTACATCCCTACCCAAACCCAACTCTAACCCCAATGCCAGGCAACAATTGTTTAAAGTTTAGAAAATATAAAAGAATAAATCAGAAAAAATAGTATAAACCAATAGTTAAAGCTGCGGTCGGCAACTTATTTTATCATATTTTTTGATCATATTCACTGAAACCAACACTATGCTCCGATAGAACAACATCAACTAGACTGTTTAAGAAAAAAACCCACGCTTCTAGCTCCACCTGGAGCCTGTTATTTGTTTTGCAAAAATCCACCGCTCCCGGTTCATTTGGTCCAATCAGCGCAGGCTGGTTCATTTGGTCCAATCAGTGCAGGGCTGTGTAAAATCTGCCTGTCAATCACAGTACCTGCACGCACCACAGATCCCCATCCCCCTCGCGCGCGTTACAATATCACGTGCATCCGCCTGAATTCATAGTTGTTTTGGTTTGAACAGCGTGATGGCGGAGAGAACTTTCAGTAACAAACTTCCGATTTCTCGGTTAACAACTAGAGCTAGGAAAACAACAAATGAAAAGAAGGAAACAAAGATAGAACGCGACTGTGACCGTATTAAAACTAGGATCAATATCGGACCGGCATTTGAAAGGAATCTACGAGATTTCAAGCTGGATGCAGAGCTTGCCACATTTCTTCTCAACAGGTAATTGCGCTTTATCAACTATTGATTGTATTTCGGAGTGTTATGTAAGTAATCTAAGTATTCTTGCTAAGTATGCGTTCACAATAATACTTTTGCACACGCGCTGACGAGAACGTGCTCTGAGGGAGGTTGCTCGGAGGTAGTGGGGGAGGGACATGAAATTGTAAACATTTGGAAACTGCTCAATCCTCCAGAGTTGCCGACGGCAGCTTTAAAGTGACATACTAACGCAAACACCAAATCTGACCCTAAACCGAAGCGAGAATGGTTTGAAAATAGGAAAAAGCAGTTGAGTAACCAATCCGTGAGAATGCCACGGAAAAAGACAGTCCGGAGCAGGGCCACGGAAAAATGTGGAGATCCGTGAGAATGTCACGGAAAAATGAGCACAAAATTCCGTGACTATCCCACGGAACTTTGTGAGATCATGTTGGCTAGATAGCTAACGTCCTTAATTCATTTTTTATTAGAAAGGCGTGTTGGGGAACAAGTTACAATTCCCAACTTATCATTACGTAATACCTAACTGGCATTTTCAGTGTTATTTGGTACAAGTTCCCTACAGAGCAGCGCGGTAGGTCATTCCCCATCCACGACAGCACAAAAGACAGAAAAATGACATTGAACACAACCTTAGATAAACACACTTTGCATGTGCATGTACGTGGCCACAGTCAGGGTGACGTGCTTTCTTATCAGAGAAACATTTCGTTTGCTGAAGGTGATAGGAGAGGGCAGTGCCTTCACATGCAGGGCGGCATTTGTTTTGCGTGGAACAGACACACATTTAAACTGTACACCTAACCACAGACACACTAAAAAATTTAAACACTGATATTAAAAATAAAACGTGATGTCTTAACTGTGCTATTCAGTGACAATTCAAACTGTGATCACAGACAAGCTTCACCTTATTTGAGAAGATTTGATGCTTTAAAGCTGGAAGATACCACAAATACAGACTAATGTTCATACACTATTTACCATAGAGTACAAAAATGTGCATACTGTATGTACTTTATAAGTAATCCATTGGTAGGTGAATGCCCTCAAAAGTGTAGACATTCTTGGTCTGTGAAGCCATTTAAACATTGCTCTGTATGTTTGACCATCTAAACAGCAAAACTGGCTCAACCAATAGCGCGAGTTTGGGGAATAACTATCTGTTCATCTCTTAGTAGATGGGGGTGTATAGAAAAACCAGTTTGAAAAATGACATACAGTACTTTCCATTTAAATTCACGTTTATGCATTTGGGATAGGCTTTTATCCAAAGCGATTTCCAGTGAATTACAAAATCTAAATTTTTGTTCATCACACTGAATTGAATTTAATACATTTTTTTAAGGTAAGTGGTTGCAATCATTTTATTTAAGCTATATTTAAACAAAAAAGATTAGTAAAGTAAAATAAAATATAAAACTTTTGTTTAAATGTAGATTAAATAAATTGACTAAAGTCACGTGACTGCAGTGACGCGAATGTGATGTTATCCTCAGACATGTTTGCGAAGTTCTTTTTTGTTTTAAACTTACAGGGTGCATCTCCCTCAGATTGTAAACGAAGCCCAGGCGCACAAAAAAACAACAACAACAACAGCTGGGGCGCACCAGATAACACGTCATCCGCGTCATACGACATTCGCAAAAAGACAATACTGAATAAAGCCACGCCTTTCTGCTATTCTTGGACCAAAATGTACTTTCGATGCTCTAACAGATCCTAACTGACCCACTGATGTCACATGAACTACTTTGATGATGATTTTATTACCTTTCTGGACATGGACAGTATATCGTACATAGATTTTCAATGAAGGGTCAACAAGCTCTTGGACTAAATATAAAACATCTTAAACTGTCTTCCGAAGATGAACAGAGGTCTTACGAGTTTAAAACAACATGAGGGCGAGTCCTTAATGACATTATTTTCATTTTTGGGTAAACTATCCCTTAAAGGACACAGACAGTACATATACAGTAGCACTCTTGAGTACAAACTTACTGAGCTGCATCTTCCGATTGGCCTTTTACTGCAGTCGCAGTCATGTCCTCTCCAGCTTCATGTCCTTTCCCGTTGGGGATTGAGTTCATTTCGGCAGGCTCCATGCTTTTAGAGCGAGAATTCCTCTTAATGTCCTTATACCGTTTGTCTTTGAAAGATGAAGACTGCTGTCTTTCCTTGTTAAAGCTCGAATAGATAAAAATACAAAATAGCACATATTAATCCCAGCTCATTTCAAGGTGATATGGTCTGTTCAACAGTGTAAAAATGGAGCATCAAAGCTATGCATTATGTAACGGCTTGAAATAGGATGAGATTAAGGCCGTCATTTTAGGCAGAAACTCTGACGTTGGGAAATGTGACATGATGACCTTTTAAAAGTCAACATAAGGTTGACCCTATTTACTTTTTTTAATAGATGATACTGCTCAAAAAGTAAATGTTTGTGCAATCTGTAAAAGGAAATCGCTCTAGAACTTTCTTTTTTGGCTGATATTACTGACCTCTCTCATTTTTAACCCTTCGCCTTAAGGAAATGGTTTTCATAATAAACACCAATTAAGAATTGCTGGATAATATCAAGTTCTAATTTCCGTAAGGAATAATTTACAACGGACCATTAAATTATAAGAAAATAATGCACACCCAAGGTGGTAATGCGGCACAAAGCGGAGTGTTGTTACACCGCGGGTGTGCATTATTTTCAAACAATTCAAAGGACCGGAGTCAACCATTCCGCTTATACCACGGTTACCACAAACATTGCTCTGGTGTCTACTTTTAAGACATTTGACAAGTTAGTGTGCGGTTATCGAAAAATAATGCATGCCCGTGGAACATTTCTCAACCAATCAAAAAACAGCATTCAACAGACCCATGGTATAACCTAAAATAAGTAGCTTAATGTTGCGAACACAGGAACATCCTCTCTGACTATGCAACTCTGTATTTTTCTCACTTTTCCCATTCTTCCATCACAAAGCAAACCTTTAAGAAACTTTTCTGTTACATCAACAAATGAACTTTGCAAAACAGCAGTCTGCAGTCTAAACGGTGAATAAGTTGTCACTTTCCTGACTACCGAGAGGTGCTCACGTCTCACATTTCACTATACAGCTCCTGATGCCTCTATAGTTGTTTTGTAGTCTCTTCCTGCCGCCTTTGGTCCTCGACTCCCTGTGGCTGTTTATGATGGACCTGTGCTCTAAAAGCACAAGCTGTGTGTCTCCAGGCTCTCCCTTGGCCCCCTGTTATACCGAATCCTGCTCTGAAAGGCTGGAGACCCAGTATCACATTAGCTACAAAGCAAAAACTGAGGTAAGGGAAAGAGGAGGGGAGGGAACCAACACTCCAAACCAGCAGGCCCATTGAACAAGGCTATGAAAGCCGACAAAACCAGACATAACCAGCTCAGACCCAGTTCAGGGCTTCTTTATTCATTCATCTCTCTTTTTTAACATTTCTCTCTCATAGATTTTTCGTTTTAATTTGCAAAAGCTTAACATAACAGGCATATTCTCTTCATGCTTAAAGCTGTACGCTGGCATAACCTCAAGTCCTCTTCTCCAGCTGGCCTTTTTTGTCCTCCAATATGTCCCCCTACTCTTTCGCACCAAATGTGGGTGTTTGAGAATTAATAAGCACGCTGAAAATGAATCGGTGCGAACTCTAAACTCTGAACAGACTCGAGCCGCGTCCAGCCAGCGATCTGCCACGTTACTCGGATTGCTGCACAGCTACGGCCAGAGAAATGCGGTTGGGCAGCAAAGCATGGTACGCAATTGTGCATGCTGTGTGGTTTCCTGGGAACAGGACTGGAGAAACAGAAGGGTGATTGTGCCAAGCGTCATTATACCAGTGGGGCCCAAACTCGCCGGGGCACTCGAAGGGCTGAAAAGGTAATTCATCGGGACCTAATTGAAAAAACAGTGAACCTTAAATTTAGGACAGGCTCATAAAATGGAAAGCAGACCTATAGCCAAAAGAGATGCTATAGCCAAAAAGCTAAATGGAGAACCACTCTGTCATTGATGCATTTTGCTAACCAGACAGACAGTAGTCTGCGCATAACAAAGAGATGGTTGCACGGGGTTGGCTGGTGGAAATGGGCGGAGCCAATGGGGTCAACGACAACACTGCTGTTGCATATACTAATGCATAAAAGCCAAAACAGATGACTTTAAGCAAAAACACAAAATTTGTTTTCATTCTTCGCTGATGTCTGGCAGCTCAAGTGACCGTTTTCTGCCAACTGGGTCATAGTGTAAGTCTCTTGAATAATGAAAAGTTTATTCACAGATAAACTTCACATAGTATTTTTAGTTAAACCCACAAACCATGCACCACTACAGTGCCTGTGCTATAATTCATAAAAGCACTTTCCTATTGGTGTAACTGTTTCCCTCAAAAAATTATATCTGTACATCCATTTTTCGGCATGACATCAAGCGGTCACATATACAGAGCATGACAATCATTGCGGCGTAATAAGTCAGCAGCTGATTTTGCCTACTGTTTTGGTGAAAGGCACTTATTAGAAGAGCTGCAATGGTGCATCAATGTTCATTAAACCAGCCTACGAATGTGTTTAAAGTCCCTATAAATAACTGTTATTAAGCCTGATTCATCCCTCTCTGTCACAGAATTCAACATCATCCTCTGAGAAAACACAAGTGTGAAAGAAATGGGAAGAAATAGACTGGATTACAGCAAGAGATTCACTGTAAAATGAGAGAGAGAAAGAGAGAGATTGTGAGAGAAAGAGAATGCGGAGTTTGTCACAACATGTATGTAGCCCGTCATGTGTGTGGTTCCTTTTTTCAAAATATGTATTCTGCGCATCGAGAGATCCTGTGTGCATCACGTGTCTTGTCAAAATAAGTACCTGCTGCAGACGCGTCTAAAGGGTTTATGATAAAAGAGACACTCGCGTTTGCCAGATACTCCCATAATCTCATGCGTAATCAGAGTTTACTGTTAAATGCGTGTCTTGCGTGTATTTTGTGAACGTGAGCGTCTCCTTTATCATAAACGGTTCTGACGCGTGTGCAACAGGCACCTATTTTGACAAAACACGTGATGCAAATGGTTTACATGACGCAACAAACACATATTTTGAAAACGCAAGCAACACACATGACACTCTGAACACTTATTTTGAATTAGCGCCCCTCGCAGTGTTGAGAAAGTTTACTTTCTACATTAACGCATGTGCACGTTAAATACCGTGAGCTTAGTCAGAGTCTATTTCAAGATCCAGAATATGCGTTAGCAGCCAATGTTAATGGTTAACGATTTAGGACAAATATAATGTTATTTATTGTTAAACTATGTGACAGCACGGCAGGTATTTCGGCAGCGTCCAGAGCTGCGTCACCTCCATGCTGCTTTTTGTTTTGATGACTCATGCAGCCGTGAAACACTGATGGCTGGTGTTGCCAAATTGGGTGATTTTTCCGATACACATTAGGCCTGTTTACAGTGTGTTTTAGCCGGGTTTTCGCCTGGAAGACTCTATAGAAATCTGGCACCCTATTGAACGACGTTAAACTGAGAGAACGTGCCATTCACAAACACAGAATGAATGAGTTCACAGTAATGTTCATCAGGTAGTAATACAGTACGTTCAATTCACATTCGCCCAAAATATGAACGAGTTCATGAACTTGTTCAGGCACAACACTGGCCCCTCGGATGAGCAGGTCACGAGCTGCCACTGGTATGGACTTATCTACTGTAACTCTGGGGGATAGGGCGAATAAGCTAAAGTCCCAAAAAGTTGGTGTGTTCCTTTACCCTTAATTATGTTTGGATCTGTAGATGGCTTGCGTCCTGTCTCCCAATGTAGATGCCAGTGATTCATCAGTGCTGCTCGATTATGGGAAAAATCATAATCCTGAATATTTGGGTAAAAATCATAATCCCGACTATTTAACACGATTACTTAATGAAACTGTCATGGTTCTGCCATCTTGTCCTTTGTTTAATCTAGTCTTGTGGCAGAATCATGACAGACCCATGTTTTGTGTGGGTTCACGTGGTCTCAGTATTGGTTTACTGGACCACGTGTTCCCTGTGTCTTGTCTCTTTTACCCCGCTCCCTTGTTCTCATCTTCATTGTTTAACTCCTGTCACCTGTTGCCCTCATTAGTTGTCCTCTATTTAAGATCCTTGTGTTTGTTGTCCTGTGCTTGTGCATTGTTTCCAAGTTCATGTGAGTACTTTGTTTAGCAGTCTTGCCTAGTGTTATATATTAAGTGTTTGGTCTAGTTTATTGTTAAGTGTCATAGTTTAGTCCTGTGTCCTGTCTAGTTTAGTGTTCATTTAGTATCTTGTTTATGTTGTTTTGCCCCCTCGTGGGTTTTGTTTTCTGTTTATTGTACAATAAAGGTCTTTAGTTTATATCCACCTCTGTCTGCACTTGGGTTTCTCCTACACCACATAACAGAAACATACAATTCAATGCATTTGTTTAGTGTTGTTCCAGAAGGCTACACGTGTCAAGCAGTGGCGCCTTCAGAAGTGCCTTTTAAACACATCGGTCCAGCAGAACACAATTCACGAGGTATAGTTTTGCTTACAATCGCTTGAAATGCATATAACTTAAAGCCGCTCTATGCATTGTCGGCGTTTTTGTCAAACAGCGACCCCTAAAGTCGCTGGAGAATACTTGCAACTGTCGTAATTTCCCACTCTAGTACTCCGAAGATATTGACAAGGTAATGTTTCACAATTTCATACAAATATTAGGCTACTGCATAGTCTACTTAACTACAGATGATGTTAATAGGATAATAAGAAGTTTATTCCAAGTGTAGAGTGCATATAAAAATAAAGTACCGCGTTTGCTAGCTTATAACGTTTTTACATGATTGCAGCTAAATCACAAGTAAACATTACAAAATGCCATGACAAAGTTAATTGTGTACGTTGCATTATTTCATAACATTGTTCGTTATAATGTCACTATACATGATTATTGCTATTTATCATAATAGTTTGCAAATTGTGCATGTTGACACTATTTACAACCTCTAGGCTTATTTATGTCCTGATAATTATGTGAGATAACTGTTGTCATGATAATGACATACTACAAGCAAGCGCAACAACATACAACATAGACCGCAAACAAGTTTACAAATGAGAGATTTCCTTACTAGTCCATCAACAAGATCGCCAGATCAGCATCCCATCCAGTGCTGTCTTTTAGCTCACGCCGAGTATAAACCTGACCGAGTGGGACTCTTGTCCGGTTTCTAACGTGGTCAGATTCTCTTTTCCTTTTTCTACTCTCTTCCGAATGCGCTCTCTTAACTTTTAAATCGTTAAGCCTCACGTCTCAAATTTGCGCGTGCAGTTGTTGTTATAGGCTTGATCGACTTCATGCAGCGCTGCCAGAACGGACAGCCGGATGACGTCAAAGTGCCGTCTCGAATCATTCTCGCGGTACTTTGACGTCATCCGGCGATCGGTTCTTGCAGCGCCACACGAAGTCGAACAAGCCGAACGTGTGTGACGTCGTTGCCGTAAAGCAAGTCGTGATTCTCGCGAGATTTGTCAAGGGCGGTTCTCTCAAGCTTGCATTGGTGGTTTTGCTAGCAGCGTCCTCCCCAAGCTTCAACAGAAGGATGATTCGCCCTTCATGACTTTGTTTACCACTGAAATAACTTTGAAGCTGTTATATTAAGGTAAAATAACTGCAAAGTGTGTCTTTAAAACATAAACAGGATTACTACCAGGGCCAGAGTGGGGCCACTTTTCAGCCTGGAAGTTTCAGGCCCAAGACCGGCCCACTTTTTCCATGGTGGAAATCCAAATGAGCACTTTTGTCAAATTGGGTAAATGAAGCAACAGTTCAGCACTTACTTTTGTGTAGTTTTTACAATACCATGGTTCAACAAATAATGTAAAGGTTAAATATAAATTAAATAATAATATACTTATTCATAATTATTCATATAAAAATAATTAGTAATTAAAATTAAAATAAAAAGTCAAGCTTAAGTTTTGTTATCAAGATTAAACTGCATAATATAGTCTATGAATCTGCATGCATTGGGTGATACACAAACGGCTAATATTTTGATTAAATTTATATTTTGCTTGTGAATAGGTAGACAACGGTATTAGCCGAATAATTAAGTTGCTAATGCTAATCATTACTAGGCATATCTCTCTTTACCTGTCGCTACTTGTGTTTGTCCACTTGAAAATAAATCGATAAGCTTGGCACATTTGGCAGCAACCTCCTCCAATGTCTTTCTTTTCTTCAACCTGGCTTTTACAGCCCCTCCTGGCCTCTTTCTACAACCCATCCTCCCTCCCATCCTCCCTCCCATCCTCCCTAAAACGCACACTGTTACGGTCGGGCCGGCCCAGCCCAGCCTACCTGAGAAACGTTTTGGAAAAGACATGCTTTGGTGGACCGAACCAACTCTATGGGAGGGGGGAACTCACTCATATGGTACAACCCATGAAGAGGCTGTGCGCTGCGGTGTCAAAATGCGGAATGTGTGTAGTATTATTTAAGAGAAGATAGACTCAATAATGTGACAAATGTAAAAGAAAAAACTCGACCAGCCCAAAAGTGAAGCGGCCCACAAGGAATTCTCACGGTTCTCTTGATAACCCACACCGGGCCTGATTACTACCTACAGATGCAACACATGCGAGAGAGAGAGAGGCGCCAAGGTACAACTGATTGTATTTTAAACAAGAGGGATAGTTCGCATCAGCTTGCTTGAACAGCATAAAACTTTACAAATACATAAGGATTACTACTTTGTGTTTGGACTTTAGACAGATGCAAAAGCGCGTGCACATGTGTGTGTGTGTGTGTGTGTGTGTGTGTGAGAGAGAGAGAGAGAGAGAGAGAGAGAGAGAGAGAGAGAGAGTAAGAGAGCACAGCTGCTCATGACCTGCTGGATTTATAACACAAAGCGAAATTGAAATACGATTAATTGCACAGCCCTAGGCACGCCACAAAATCAAAATGGTCCACCCAAATAGATTTTTGCACTACTTCTCTCTCACATGGTTTATACTTGACGCATCTGCTGTTGGTGCACTTAAAGGTGCTTTCTGCATTTTTTTCTTTGCTTGCAGCTCAGCATCCAGTAATGACCAACCTCACTGCATACTAGACCTCTATTGGCTCTCTCCTGGGAACATTTGTAAATGTGGGGACAGGGTAAGACAGACCAAACTTATGCAAACAGACAGAGTGGGTAAAATCAGCTCGGTATCCAAATAACGCAGAATCTTATTTACTAATCCAACTGAATTGATCTTACCAACTGAAACAGATACAGACAGAGAGCATCAAATCTGTCTTTCCCACATGCTGGCAAGAGAAATGAGACAGCTGATGCAACTTCACAGCATCAGTGACGTGGGCAGAGCTGCACTGGGACGTCACTTGATCCAGTGGTTTACACAGCAGAGGAATGTTTGCTTGTTGGCTTACACATGTGCGTGCGTTGTGTACGTGATTTGGCATCCTGCGTTTCTAAGACTCAGCTAAATGATCCCTGCTGTTTCATTACGTACAGTCATAGCATCTGTGTGTACCTGGCAGTCACTCACGCACCTCTGCTATACACTTCATTAAACCTGTACTGTAATATTTAAGCTAACTGCACAGTGAAAGTCCTCTGGTCTTTAATTAACTAATGGAGGATTTGAAAGTGCTAGATGGCATGTGATCGTTCTCCTGTCTGCACTCTCCATCCGGATTATAATCCCAGATTATATTCTTGTATTCTGTCAATTTTCAAGAAAAGGTTCAGGGTTTTACTCATTTATGAAGCAAGTGTAGCGTATGTTTTGGCTCACCTTTGCTCACAATTTGAATTTCCTTAAAAAGTAATTACATGGCTTTATTCATGATAATTGAGGTCTAGGGGTTATGTAAGTACCATATAAGTTTCAAAACTTATCTGGTTTGTGAACGAATCATTATTTTGAACCGTTTCTTTTCAGTAAACAAGTTAAATCAGTACACCAAATCTGACTGAGTCATTTAAAAGAGTTTGTGTCTCGAGACAGCAATGACCCACAAGTTACTCACTTTCAGATGTGCTCGACAGTCATTCAGATTCAAAATAGTAGAGAGTAATCTGTATTTAATGTATCCGATCTCTCTGATAAAGCCAATACGGAAGTGATTAAAACTGCAATTCATCGACTGACCACTAGAGGCTAGTTCCAAAAGTTAGTCAATTCCCATAGACTCCCATGTTAAATGCTCATCTTTAGAGTGGAAAAATATACGTTTACAGCCTGGTACAAAAAGTGATTAAATCTATATAGCTAATTTTGCCCTTCAAGACAACTGTGAGGGGGTTGAATTTTTTTGTAACTCATTCGTTTAAATTATATTATGCAGTGTTTCCCGCAGCACATTTCAGTTCAGGCGGCCCGCCTAAGCTTGGAAACCCTACCGCCTTAACTAAATTGCATCTTGGAGAATAGCGCGTACGCGCTTCACACCGCGAGCCACACGGCCGAAATGAGATAGACGTGGTCCGGACCATCACTGTCTGGAGGATAACTTGCCAGTTGATAAAACATCACGGAGAACAGCGAGCGCGGACGCGCTTTACACCGCGAGCGTGCACGCGCGCCACACGGCCGAAATGAGATAAAGACTTGGTCCGTCATTTCTGGAGGATAGCCAGTTGATAAAACGCGTGTCCACGAGAACTGTAAGTGGACTTATGTTTTGGGGTTATTTAAGCCCGTTATTGTATTCGTCTATAGTTCTTGTCAATTGAAAGTAAGTTAGCTGGTGATTTTGTTGTTTGAGTAACCTGCTAGCTAGGTTGCACGGGCCTGTTGATTAGATATAATTGTTGAGCGCTCTTGCTCACTTTATTTATGTGCATTATTTACATGCTACAGTAGTTACACTCCTTTAAGATAATGGAATTAATAGAGGAAAATAATCAGTGTTTACCATTTTTGTGTCATCTATCATCGTTCGCCAGACGTTCTACAACATCTGCTTCAGTTTGTGTTTATTAACCATTTAGTTTCACTTCATCACGCAGCTATTCCCATTAGAGGTATCTGTTAAAAATATTTAATTAATTAATAATCTAGTATCTGTTCATTTCCTGTCATAGTTTTTCAAAATGAAGTTTAATTTGAGTGTTTTAAATAAAAATATTTTAATTTTTATCATGACGCATACGCCCCGCACCTTTGATTGCCACGCCTCTTCCCCGCCCACTCGCCCAACCCTACCACCTTAACTAACAAATTTTCTGCGGGACACCCTGTTATGCCTTAAAGTTCTGCATAATTAAGGGCGTGGCCACTTGAGTGATGGTAGCCATTGCTGTCACTAGAGTCGAGCTAGGTGGACGTAACATGTTAAAATTGCCACTTTATAGATGCAAGCAAAAATTTGACATTTTTGGGTGTGTACTTTTAAATTCAAATGAGATGATGAAATGCAAACACTCATCGCCATGATGGTGGTTTGTTAAAATTGAAACTCAATTTTGCTGTCAATTATTTGAATTTTTTCTATCTCTCTGCACTAAATGGCAGAGCTCTGGTTGTTTAGTGCAGATTTTTCACATGCTTGCAGAGAATGGTTTACCAAAATAAAGTTGCTGGGTTGTTCTTTTTCACGTTTTCTAGGTTGATAGAAGCACTGGGGACCCAATTATAGCACTTAAACCTGGAAAAAGTCAGATTTTCATGCTATGAGCCCTTTAAAAGACTTTGGTAACAAACCAATCAAATAGCAAAATTCTGCAAAAAAAGCTTTTAAAATTATATTTTACATTTATGCATTTGATGCTTTCAAGTTATACATTGTATCAGTGCGTATAATTCTCAGGATAAAACCAGCTGTCGAAAATAGCACAGAATTCTCAATCATCTGACAAGTAGAGAGGTGTAGAGCTACTGTAGCATCACAATGTGAAGTGCAAACGTTCTTTCAAGGTTACTGCATGTGGATAAAACAGACAGCTGTGTGGGGAGTGAATGCATAAGCAAGACGCAAGTAAGTACGTCAAGGCTGAAAATACCTTTTACTGTATACAGCAAGTTTTAAGAGATTTAAATTAGAAGTTAACATTTGTCTGTGTGTAAATGAGAGTGAGGCACGCCACGGGCAGCACAAGGCCTACGGTATGTGGAGGGTTCTCTTCCCCATCTCAAAGGGATGAATTTATTTTAATATTTGTGAGAGAAAGTGTCAGTGACATCATGCTTTGAGCTTTAGCAGACAAGGCGATTCAGTCTATGGATTATACTGTATATTATGATGAGGTTTACCGTAGCCTCGTATTCCTGTTCTTTTTTTCCCCATCTTTACTCCACATCCAAACTGTTACAGTCTAGTGGCAAAGTGACTCACTACAAATGTGATTTATTTATAGGCTTGCACTCCACATCCTGTCAGGGCAGCTCAGGTTGCCACACTGGGATCACCACAGGTAGTGGAGTTAACAGCACACACACAGCCCAGGTAAAACACACCACTACAAACCTACAATAGGGATTTAACACACATGCACATATGAGCAAACACAGACAGCATGCGGTCATGGTGAGAGCCAGGGAAATGTACAGTATAATAATAAAAAGGTTAATTATGCAACATTACTCAATGACAGTGATAATTCAGTTTACCACAGCAAACACCACCTTTACACTTATGAAGACTTAAAACTGGAGGGCAAATATAAAGAAAATGAAATTATTTATTAAAAGAATTCATCCAATAAGGAAATTCGTTTTTCAACACAATATTGGGTCAAAACAAACGTGCCGCACAAGCCCTGAAAAGTGAAGCCAAAACGTCTCGATCGCCCCCCAGTGACTGGTCCCAGTATAGGTTATAAACCCAGCCTCCCCGTGTTATTCAATATGACTTGAGACAAAATAAACAATATAATTAAACTTCAATTATCTTTTTTCCGAAGCTGGTTTATGTCATTTATTGTAGTTTTTATCACGCTGGTGTAAATTCAATTGTTTGTTTTTAATTATTTAATGATATAAAAACGGTGGTGTCACATCATGATTGACAGCTGTGATATCGTGTGATATGCGCATTCTACGAGAGTGAGGGCGGAGTTTTGACTTCGCGGCTTCCCTTCCTGCTCACTACTGCGCATGACTGGTCCCGAAATCGCTATTGCGCAGACTCAAGACCCAAGATGTCAGCGCCATATCGGGACACTGGTGGCTTCACTTTTCACCAATGGAAGAGAGCGAACAGGCGTCGTCCATCTTTTTTTACAGTCTATGAGTCAAAAAGGAACGAGCCAGCCATTGGGTTACATTAACCCAGAAATTGTTTATATTTTACCCAACAATGGGTTAAAACGATTAATTACAACGCAAGGGGCTGGGCTTATCCAGGGGCGACGTTGCCGTATGGCGTATGGAGTATAGGTACATTCACATTATAACCCTAGAGTCACATTAGCTACAAAAGTGAGCGACACTGAGCGGCATGCACTTGCGACGTTCCTTTGCTAGTATCTAAAAGCGGTATCAAAAGTCATTTCAGAGGTATTGTTAAGTTACAAGAACGATGTTTTTGGATTTAAAAGTATTTATTTATCGTTAAAAGTAACAAAATATATGAGATAAAATGCCAAACTTATCAGATATATACAGAAATACGCATTTTCCGCCATCTTAAAATCATTTTCTTTGATTTGAGCCACTGACCTACGTCACGCTGCCCCTTCAATCCGATTGGCAGTCGCTTTGTTGCATCGCTTAGCATTTGCATAAAATAGCCTTCTTGTCTATTTTGGCCCCGCCTTGCTCGGCGCAGCGGCGAGCTCGTCGCTTTTCGCTGGCAAACGGCCACTCCCACTGAAAATGAATGGTAGCCTGCCGCTTTGTCTCTTGTAGCTAATGTGACTGAGGGGTAAGTGACTTTGTCGCAGTGTGTCGCTTGTCTGTTTCAAATTAAGCTGTATTCAGACTACCAGCGACTAGCAGTAGCAGAGCGACGCAATCTCATTGATTTCAAATCCGTCTCTTGTCAGTTACCGGAGTAGACGTTACTCATTTGTTACTCCCGAAGTCGCCAATAATTTGCATGAAGTTAAACTTTTCTCAACTTTGTCGCGCAACCGGACACACCCCATCCAGTCGCCAATGGTCACTGTCGCTCGTGTCACCAGAAGTCGCCAAGCTTCCATTGGAATCAATGAGTTTGCGTTGCTCTGCTACCGCTAGTCGCTGCTAGTCACCATACGCTAGCATTTAAACAAAACAGCAGAAATTAGCAGGCTATGGTGATGCTCATTAAAAATAATTTTAAATATTTTTAGTAGAAAATATCTGAACATTGGTACATTACTAATAGTGATAATTTATATGTGTGAACGAAGACAACAAAACGGTAATCGATATCGGCTCCAAAAATCCTGATCGGAGCATCCCTAGTATACATTTCCAGAAGTAATATGATATTTTCACTGTGGAAAAATAAACATGTTCTTACAATTCCAATGGGAATTGTAGAGCAGTCGCAGTTAATTGTATTATTTGCACACATTGCTTAATATGCTACTTGTGCATTATAAACTGCACGACAACATAAGGTAAGACCTGTTTTTCCATTTAGCTCTGTTTTACTTAGAATTTTGACATGAAAACATTTGGCTATGGAGAGATAGTCAAAGTATACATAGCAAAATGTTTGTGTTGATATTATCTTGTTTAAGTATATGCTGAAGTTGCACTTAGTTAAAAATTACAGACTTTGAAAAGCATTTTAAACAACCTGGATGTGAATGTCCATGCATTATTTTAGTATGGTGGAGTTTGAACATGTTGGTAGAATACACATTTTATTTATATTTTTATGGATCTGTTTTTTTAAAGTCCTTCTTGTACGTCGAAATAGCCTGGGTGCCAGCCGATCTTAGCCCCGCCCACAAGATTTTGTAAACGGGAAGATGGGTCTGGGGTTTCTGCGTTGAGGAGCTACTATGCTAGGACAAATGCTGGTCGAACCAATCAAATTGTCAGGGCGGGCTTTATACGATGATGGACAGATAATCAACAGTAACGTAATGAACCACGTCACCAAAGAGCGCGTGTGTTGAATGGCTGCCGCTGTAGAGTTCAGAATGGATTCTGACATTGAGTCTGTTCTAAAAGATATCGACAGAGCATTGATTTTAAAAGAGGAACAGAGAACCGCGAGCAGGGCATTTGTTGATGTTTTTGCCGTCCTTCCTATTCGGCAAAAGTTGGTCGCAACTGAAATGGCTAACGTTATCACGGTGATGCAACTCAGCGTGCACGACGAGATGGATATAATTAGCGGTCGTTGCCAGCTTCTTTTCGGAAGCCCGGAATCGTGGTTGCTGAAAAGTGGAGGGACATGCTAGGCTCCAATATTTTCAAGCAAACGTAATGGGTATCGTCGTGGATGAAGTTCACCTAACGTACAAATGGTAAGAGATAGTCTTACTCTATGACTTAGTAAATACTTAATGTTGTGATATAAACGAAATGTTGTAAACATAATAGGTGTTGATGTACGTTCGCTAACTCAGTATAATCACAATGTTAGTGTCATTGTACCGAAATAACTAGCAGTTCGGTCAGGCTGCAAAGACGTAATTTCATCATACGTCACACACTCCGTTGCTCTGATTGGTCGTAGGTCTATCCAATTGAGTGCAGAGGCATTTTTCGGTTGAGACACGCCTCATAATTATAGCTCAATGGAGCGGTATCAGACTCAAATTCTGACTAGAATTGAGTATGGCAACGTCAGGCTAACGTCGAAAGGAAAATTATGCCATACCCAATGTTTCGTGAAACACCGCCACTGAGCTGATGCCTTTTAAACCCAATGCTGGGTTGAAAATAACCCAGTGCTGCCATTGAAGGTGAATGCCTAGGTAGACAGCAAAGAAGCTTAACAGGATTTGGAACAATGTTAAAAGAACAGATAGTTTTTACATATAATAAAATCCCATGAAATAGTTTTACAATGTAGCTCTTTATCTCCAGTAGCTATTAAGCTCTTTTCACACTTCATATACAATATCCATTAACAGCTATAGCAGGGGCAAAAACTGATAAGAAAGAACAACAGTAAGCTTCTGAAGGGCTTTATTGTTAAAATATTTTGGATGATAATCGAGTGTGAAGAATAAAGTCTCCTCCAGAAGAGAAGTGACAGATTAAAAAGCCTGACTAATAGGAGCGATAAGTGCTTTACTTAGCAGTAAATAAAAAAATTAATGAATAAATATCAGAGACAAGTAGGGAAAGTTAAAGCGATGTGTTGGCAAGCTGTCACATGAATGGTGATGCCACAAGATGATGGCATTAGAACAGCATGACAGGATAATAGAGATACACATATAGCAGCCATTAAATTATGCAGCCTGACTGCATTATAGCTCACAAACTCTATGATAAATCGCAAGCAAACACAAAACTGATGTGAGAATGCAGCTAGCTGTAATGCAATGTGTGAATCTCAGTTTCTAACCCCATCATCATACACTGGCACCAAAAAGGTATTCAAACATTTGGGACCCTGACTGTGAAAACCCAGCTAAAGCCATTTTCGTGGTTGGTATCTCTGTTAGGAAGTGATTGTGGAGTGAGCGTAGAGAAGAACACTGAGGCAGTGTTGTGTTGGTCAGGCGGTCTGCAGATAAGGAAAGCCTCCACATGTTGGCATGTCAATGGCAACAATAAAAAAAAGGGTGGCTCGCTCAGGTCAGCCGATCAAACACCATTCTGTGCCAGTGTTCACGCCGGCCCATCTTGTGTGAGCTGAACAAAGGGTTACCCTCTGTTGTTCACTCTGAGTCACGTGGGTTATAGAATAACAATGTGAGAGGACATCACCATGACCAGATGGCAAATCTATATACTGACGACTCCTCTGATAAACCCAAGTGACCAATCAGAAGCCAAAGCTTAGCGAATGTCATCAAGAGACACCCAATGAAAGTCAAGATCTTCAGACAAAGCATAAAAGGCATTCATTTCCTTTTTGACAATAACACTACTGGTCATGAGAGTCTTGAGAGACAATGGTTTATTGACTCGCAGCACACTTTTAGAAAACAATGCCATTGTAATTAGCTATGTTTCCACCCAAAGTTGCGTATTGAACTTGTGTGCATAATTGGAATATCGCATTAAAAATTTGCAAATAAAGTAGCGTTTTCGTCCAGTGAGCTAAAGAGAATAAAAGCGTCACTTCCTGATAAACTGATGCTAAATATCAGTAAGAAAAGCGTAACGCCACTGATTTTTAACAATTCGTGTCTAATCACTCCAGAGCACGCAGACTTAACACTATACACCTGTTATCCGCTTTCGGATGTGGATTCCTTCTAGGGAATCTTCGATTTATTGTTGATAATTAAAACTAGAATCCAGAAACATGAAAACACAGAATTTGAGAATAATAAAATGGAAAACACTGAATTTTAGAAAAAATAAAACAGAGTTTGGAAAAAATAAAATGGCTTTATAGGGCCCAATACATGCGACTGTTGTGAGGCAGAGTTATACACAGTGTCTATTAGTGATTATATTTCATTACGAGATAAGTTTAAATGGATGATTTTATCAAAACACCAACAACATTGACTCATTTTACAATCCCACTAGGATGTTAATTAGACAAAAATATGTATATTTGCATGAGGAAGCTGCTGTTTTTATGCACACTTAAAGGCAGGGTGCATGATTTTTGAAAAACACTTTGGAAAAGGGCTGAGAACCAAAACACTCGTAACCAATAAGCAATAAGGGGCATGTCTAAATCGGCATCATTGCCTGGGTTGCGTATGTGTGGGGCGGGTCTATCAAAAGAAGGTCCAGATTCTATAGAGACAGAGCACAGTTATGCTAATCTGAAAACCACGCCCACCGTGGGGGAAACAATCCAACCGTCTCCATTGACTTTGTATTGCGAGAGGCCGCCTCCTTGTCATTTCTGGCTTATAACAAAAAACAGAATAATGCCTAAAAGCTGCTGTGTGACAAAGTGTACAGCTAACAAGCCAAAAAACCCAAAAATTTGTTTTTATAACCTGTCGAGCCGTAAAACCTAGTTTTTAAGGAGAAAAAAGGTGATCGCCGACTACGTTTCCCTCTAGTGGGCGCAGTTCTACTAATAGTAGTACTATGGAAAGATACCTGTTTTCCACTTTTTTTGTCTTTAAACGATCGTTTTTTGGGGTCGGCAGCTTATAAAAACTTGACACCCTGTCACACAGCAGCTTTTAGACATTATTCTGTTTTTGTTATAAGCCAGAAATAACAAGGAGGCAGCCTCTCGCAATACAAAGTCAATGGAGAAGGATAGATTATTTTCCCCCACGGTGGGCGTGGTTTTCAGGTTATGACGCGTTGCGCTCTGTCTCTATTGAGGTCGGGGCGTGTTTGTTTAGGTGATTTCAAATGTCAACATTGGCTTTCAGAGATCATGCACCTCGCCTTTAAAGGCTTATTGCACTATTACAGTGAACGATTATTCGATTGATTGATTGATTGATTGATTGTTAATTTAAACAGTCAGCGAATATTGGAAATTGCATAAATTGACATCCCTAATTCTTGCTGTTTGAGTTGACAGTCAGGTAAGACAGACCTGTAAAGTAATATTACTGAACCATTGAGATGATTCAGAATTTCCAAAGTCCCATTTTAGATGCTGTGCAATAAGTTATGTAAACTAGTCCAGTCCAGTTATGTCATCCAACGTGCAAAGTCATGTGACTTTTTTGATGCACATGATATGGATTTTTTCGATTAAAGTGTTTCCATCTTATTTTACAAACATTTTCGTATTGGATAAGAAATGTATCCGACTCAATTGAGCACATATGTTTTATGGACATTCTTAGAATTTATGCACATCTTGGCGTTTGCATCCAGCTTTTTTTATACGATACTCCAAAATGTGCATAAAAATAGGTGGATGGAAACATAGCTAGTGAAGCACAATTTAATTAAACCATTTATCAAATTAGTTTAAAATGAATTAAACCCTACTGCAACATTCTTAGTGTAAGAAACTAAATCCACTGTGATTTAAAAATCAATACTGTGTAAACCATTGCATTGCATTTGCACTGTATGTGATTTTCTGCCAAATCTGTCCTTACCAGCTGGTTTGAACAAAGCCAATTGATTCACATTTAGCAGATCAGAAAAAGAATTGGATCTAATTTTCCTGTAATATCTGTATCATGCTGTAAGTACGAATGTGTTGACAATCCTCAACCCGCCAACATGGCTCAACTCCAAAAAAAAAGCATAAAAGTGATTAAACTAATCTACAAGCAAACCTCTCTGTACAGCAAATGGACAAATAATTATCATGTGATTAGATTACCTCAAACCTGAGATAAAAGTACATTTCAATTGCAATGAAATTACGCAATTACAAACAATTCAACAAGACAGCAAAACAAAATACACCAGTACACCTTATGCACAACGGTGATTCACATTTTGAATAAAAAGTGTGAACACATAAATATCTATATAACCCATATCTATAATGAGACTTCACACAAGTACTTACACTAAATAGTAACAGATGTCTGTGTTTTCAACCCACTCAAGAAAGACACACGCTTTATACTGACATCCGACACATCTGAACACATTTATAGTGGTTTAAAAAGGATCAATGTTAACAGCAGTACTTTATCTGTGATTAATCTCCTCTTTCTCTCTCTCTCTCTCTCTCTCTCTCTCTCTCTCTCTCTCTCTATTCTAGTCTATTCAGTAATTACAGGAGCAGCACTCATAAATTAATTTGAACAGGAATCTAGACTTTTCCATTACTCAAGGTTATGCAATTTGTGATTACAACTTTGTGTGTGTTTGCATGAACAAGGTTTCAGACAGACAAATTTCTATTCAACAAATAAAAGATCTCAAACAAATATCATCTCATTCATGTTTAACAGACTAATCTATCACCATCATCTTGATTCAAGCATGCCTTTTAATCAAATCCTAACTTTTCTGTAATAATGAATGTGCAATATTTTTGTGCATATTAAAACGAGTGTAAATAATTCATGTTTGCTTTTCATAGTAAAACACCAACTGCATGCAATCTAATTCAAAAGTTATGTTGGTTCAAATATGTACTAATGTACCACTTCTAATTATTATTATGTGACTACAGGTCACATCAAAATTAAATTCTGCATTAAAAGAGCTATCCCAAAAATGTTGTAAAATTACAATGCCTTAACAATAAATACCCTTTGTTGAAGCTTTTCCTGTTGCGCTGCCTTTAAAATATTTCTGAACTCTATTGGTGGTTAAATGTCCTAAGGGTATGTTCTGGTTGTTTTTTAAAAAAGAAAGAGTACGAATTTACCAAATATATTCATATCTTGACCAGTGATATTACTCAAGACCTAAGGGTTTCAACCAAGGGGCCATGGACCCCTGTGGATTCACCTGCAGGGTCCCTGATGGTTGAAGATATACAAAACAAACAGTAGAATGAATATCTAATTTTGTAACTACACTGTAAAAAAGTCTGTAGAAATTACAGTATTACTGGCGGCAGGTTGCAGTAACTTTCTGTAGATTTTACATTTATGTTATTTACTGGCAACAGGTTGTTCAAAGTTAAATGAACATGAAACATTTTCAGTCTTTACCTTTTACAGTAAGTTACTGGCAACCAGCTACATAATTACGGCTAATTTTTTATAGTGTAATGATGTTTTAAACATTATATTTTGCTTATGTTAACGTTTTTAAAGAAAGCAATTATAAAGTGTTATTGGAAAAATTAAGATTTTTGAGTTTATTTTATTCAGGGTCTATCAAAGTAAAACCCTGCTCCAGACAGCTGCGACACAAGATTTATTCTGTCTGAACATGAACAAGCCTCAGACATCTAATAAGAGGTGGATTTGAAAAGACAGCATTTGGGGGAAATCAATTCTTTTGAAGTCAAGACATTATTATCATGCTCTTCAACCACCCCCTGCGGATGGATAAACCTGAAGAAAACGCAAGAGAGACGGAAATCATGCTTCCACTCTTCTCCACATAATCACTGGCTTAAGCACAGTACCTTCTGAGCCTTAATTTACCCTATCAACCACCAGACGCGCTCTTAAGTGCAAACACACTACACTAAGGCAGTCAACAACCCTTTCAATCTATTTCTGCTTCACCTAGGTCACTTCTGCAAAGTCTCTTCTGTTACCTAAGAGCTTTAGGGTGATGCTACACAAAGGCACAGGTGCACAGAGAAGCACAAGTGACTCCTGTCCATTCATACCCATTTGAACACCAGTGACCTGTTATTTATGCTGTCACATGGCAAACCTTTACATCAATTCTTCCAACTAGCTTGATTGCAATGGAATCTCTATCCATAAATTCCTTTAGAAGGCAACCCAGAGTCATTGGTCTGATCTGTCTGTGTTATTTATTTATTTATTAAAAATCATTTTTTAAGCTATTTTCCACTCTATATTTCCTTATAATTTGGTATAAAGGCAATTTTATTATGTTTTTTTTTTTTATTAACAGTACAGAAAGAGAAACCTTTACAAGCTCTGTTCACATGACTTGGACTCTATACACGCGTGTATTCGTATAAATATTATTTGACATTGGCTGTCTCTTAAAACTGAGTGGGCTACTTGGACAGCATCTGGGGCATCAGAGGCACGTGCAACGTTTTCGCGCATCACACCTGCAGGCGCGTGCGCGTCTCACACACGTGCGCGCACACACAAACTCAGCTGACTACAAATTTTCCATCTGCAGGCGCTTATCATGACATGAAAAGCTGCACGTTACCCCGATCCCCTAAAATGCTGCCTAACGTTAGATAGCCACCACACTAGGATTTTAGACACGGACATTAAACGTAGGGAAACTTTCTGCTGTTACTAAGCGACAGAAAGTATTTAAACAGGGCTAGTCTGATAAACCTAGCAATTAACCAACGTGTAAATGAAAAAAATACAGAACATAAACGTTACAGTATAATAAACGTGAATTATTTCTGTCATAACAGTTTTATAGCTGTCCTATAAGAGTAGGTACATAAACCACCTTAGTTTAAAGACTTAAGACTACGTTTTACATCACAACTGACTAACATTTCAATATTAAAAACCAGTCAGTCTTACCGAATAGATGTTCAGTGAGAAATGTTCTCCAAATGATGCTCTCTGCTTATTTTGTGAAGTTTACGTCAGAACACGTGTAAAATAACAAATAGAAACCTGACGATGAGGATACGTGGACCTTCCTCTATAAATTGCCGCCGTTATTCTCATTCACTGGGTCCCCGCTAGTCGTTTTTGACGGTTGTGGGCTGCACTACCCTTCAGTTTCCCCGCCTCCGATTGTCTAGACCGGGGAGTGACCAATCAAATCACTTTACAGAAATACGTAATACACATATCGCCGCTCGCATTTGATTGGCTGACCGTCAAGAAAGGGCTGATCGTGACGTCAAACCGCGAACGCGCACCTGCCAGTGAGTTGATGATGGAGTGTTGCGCTCGAGAGAAATTATTAAACCGTGCATCGTACTCTCAGATGTTTATTTAATAACACGACTGCGAGCCTCATATATTAATATTTTAATGGCATTACAATATTATTTAATGGCACTACAAATATTAGCATGTATGAATTTATGACTACTGGGGTGCAAAGCATTATCGATTGATTAAATATTACGTCTGCATGCATTCTAAACGGTTTTAAATAGGCTGTTAATAACTAGACTGAAATAATTGCGGTCCGTCATGTGTGAATTACTTGAACGCGATTTATTTGATCATCTTTGTAGATTAATGGAGACATACGAGACATTTAATCACGTGGCTGCGTCCTGCGTGGGAAGCAGCATGTTGCACGCGGACGCACGCAGCGACCTGCTAACACAAA
This sequence comes from Misgurnus anguillicaudatus, assembly GCF_027580225.2. NCBI lineage: Eukaryota > Metazoa > Chordata > Actinopteri > Cypriniformes > Cobitidae > Misgurnus > Misgurnus anguillicaudatus. The sequence goes on along the minus strand of NC_073350.2, from coordinate 28,575,516 downwards.
AATCAAGTCTTTGTGGAGTTATTCTAGGAATCTCACATATTTTATAGGCTACCAATACTTTTTATCTGTGAATGTGTTCAACAAATGTATTATTAACTAAATTCTATTAAGATATAAATAAAATACCAGTTTAATATTCAAGGAAAGGTAATTATCATGTAGCCTACATTCTGATTTTTTTGCACACTTATTATTATTGCAATATTTTTAAGAATATTTCTGTGAATGTGCCCACTAAATGTGTCACTGTATTTTCCTCTTCAACTCATGGAGGGAAACTGGTTAATTTGGATCCATGCACAGTTCATTATACTGTAGGATCCATTAATAGGATAGTTCACCCAAAAATGAACATTCTGTCATCATTTACTCACTCTCATGTTGTTACAAACCTGCATGAATGTCTTTATTCTGATGAACACAAAGGAAGATATTTTGAGAAATGTTTGTAACCAAACCGTTCGTGGACCCCATTTACTTCATAGTAGTCTTTTTTCCAACTATGGAGTGGGGTCCACAAATGGTTTGGTTACAAACATTTCTCAAAATATCTTTGTTTGTGTTCATCAGAAAAAATTTAATGCAATGTAATGTATGGCCCGATTCATGAAGGAAATGTTAGACCCTAATCATATATCCGGCATGTGGCCACATATACAATAACTATAAAGCCTCAACAATTCAATGACTTCAAAGACTGGTTTAATATTGAGTGTAGATGTCACACAGTGTCGTGTCTATGGGGAGCTGGATCTTAAAGGCAAAGGCATATCCCCAACCACTGAGCCCTGCTGTACTAGTCCCAGGTGCGTCTCTACAGCTGTGTTCATGTCACGCATGTAGCACAGCAGTGAGGATCTTTGGACTGCCTTTAGGGGAAAGTTAAAGGGGCCACCGTGTACCTCTGTACAGCATGACCCCAAATATACTGATACCCTTAACAACCTCCTCACTTCTAGGAATTACTGTATGGGAATTCATAATCAGCCTAAACAGAGATGAAAAATCCAATGGAATTTCTAGCAAAAAGTAGAAACAAATGATTGAAGTTATTTTTGGTGTTTGTGTTTAAACACAGAGCCATGTATATAATAGAGTGAACTAGCACTAATTTTCATGTTTTTATGTAATCTGTATGATTTTTGCTTTCTGCTTGTTTAAAACGGTTGCTTCTTGATAGGGTGACATAATTAATTTCGACACAAGTAGGCCTTGTATCCTGCCCACAACACTCACGGCTCATGCAAATTCCAATCTGTTATGTAAATTTAATTTCTGTTATTCAGCACAGCAGCCTGACTGTTTTTATGTGACATAACCTTCAAATGTGGCGCTCTAATGCTTGAGGGAAAATGGGAGCGTCCAGTAACGTCATTGCTATAGCCTGGACCAGCTTTTGTAATGATGAAAACTGATCCCAGCACAGATAATAAACCATCATAATCAAACTCAATCAAGGTCAGTCTTTTCAGCCCGCCCTGATGGGGATCTGATAGGGTCTTTTTTGCACACATTGTTCTGGAGAGAAAAATAGGCATATTTCTCAGAAAACTGTTGATACAATGTATAATAAACACATCTTGGAACAATTGCATAATCTCTTGCTCATCTTTGAAACAATGCCATGACACCCAATGCAAGTTATTATAATCCGTAACATCATAAGCATTAGGATTATGTGGTAATATATTATCCAGTCTGTGAAATCCCAGCTAAAGTCATTTTTTTGTGATTTACAAAAAAATCTACATACATCACTTAAAGAACATTCTGTAAAGATATACCCTTGATATCTTTTATATTGACTGAGTAAGGTCATGTCAAAGAATGAAATCAATGATTGAAATCAAACTTTGATGCTTCTAATCTCATAATTAGATTTGGAGATTAACCTGGATTGCACTGACTGTGTTTTAGCAGCGAAAAAGGTCATGGTTTCGGTCCTCACACTCTCAGATAAAAGGTTCAAAAGTTGTCACTGGGATGGTACCTTTTAAAAAGGTCCTAATATGGTACCTTTGAGGTTACAGTACAAACCTCTAAAGTACCAATGTATACCTTCGAGGTACCAGTATGCACCTCTAAAGTACCAATGTATACCTTAGAGGTACCAGTATGCACCTCTAAAGTACCAATGTGTACCTTCGAGGTACCAGCATGCACCTCTAAAGTACCAATGTGTACCTTTGAGGCACCTCTAAAGTACCAATGTGTACCTTTAAGGTACCAGTATGTACCTCTAAAGTACCAATGTGTACCTTTAAGGTATCAATATGCACCTCTAAAGTACCAATGTGTACCTTTGAGGTACCAGTATGCACCTCTAAAGTACCAATGTGTACCTTTGAGGTACCAGTATGCACCTCTAAAGTACCAATGTGTGCCTTTGAGGTACCAGTGTGCCCCTTTAAAGTACCAGTGTGTACCTCTGTGGTACCAGTATGCACCTCTAAAGTACCAATGTGTGCATTTAAGGTGCCAGTGCGCCCCTTTAAAGTACCAGTGTGTACCTTTAAGGTACCAGTATGCATAGGGTGACCATACGTTCCATTCTTCCCGGACGCGTCCTGGCCAGGATTTCGGTTTCGTCTTCCGGAAGTACCAATGTGTACCTCTGAGACACCACCTCTAAAGTATCAATGTGTACCTTTAAGGTACCAGTATGCACCTCTAAAGTACCAATGTGTACCTTTGAGGCACCACCTCTAAATTACCAATGTGCACCGTTGAGGTAGCAGTATGCACCTCTAAAGTACCAATGTGTAAAATTGAGGTACCAACATGTACCTCTAAATTACCAATGTGTACCTTTAATGTACCAGTACGCACCTCTAAAGTACCAATGTGTACCTTTAAGGCACCACCTCTAAATTACCAATGTGCACCGTTGAGGTAGCAGTATGCACCTCTAAAGTACCAATGTGTACCTTTAATGTACCAGTACGCACCTCTAAAGTACCAATGTGTACCTTTAAGGCACCACCTCTAAATTACCAATGTGCACCGTTGAGGTAGAAGTATGCACCTCTAAAGTACCAATGTGTACCTTTAAGGTATCAGTATGCACCAAACCAATGTGTACCTTTGAGGTACCAGTACGCACCTTTAAAGTACCAATGTGTAACTTCGAGGTACCAGTATGCACCTCTAAAGTACCAATGTGTACCTTTGAGGCACCACCTCTAAATTACCAATGTGTACCATTGAGGTACCAGTATGTACCTCTAAAGTACCAATGTGTACCTTTGAGGCACCACCTCTAAATTACCAATGTGTACCATTGAGGTACCAGTATGTACCTCTAAAGTACCAATGTGTACCTTTATGGCACCACCTCTAAATTACCAATGTGCACCATTGAGGTAGCAGTATGCACCTTTTAAGTACCAATGTGTACCTTTAAGGTATCAGTATGCACCGTACCAATGTGTTCCTTTGAGGTACCAGTACGCACCTTTAAAGTACCAATGTGTACCTTTGAGGCACCACCTCTAAAGTACCAATGTGTACCTTTAAGGTACCAGTACACACCTCTAAAGTACCAATTTGTACCTTTGGGGCACCACCTCTAAATTACTAATGTGTACCATTGAGGTACCAGTATGTACCTCTAAAGTACCAATGTGTACCTTTAAGGCACCACCTCTAAATTGCCAATGTATACCGTTGAGGTATCAGTATGCACCTCTAAAGTACCAATGTGTACCTTTAAGGTATCAGTATGCACCGTACCAATGTGTACCTTTGAGGTATCAGTACGCACCTTTAAATACCAATGTGTAACTTCGAGGTACCAGTATGCAACTCTAAAGTACCAATGTGTACCTTTGAGGCACCACCTCTAAAGTACCAATGTGTACCTTTAAGGTACCAGTACGCACCTCTAAAGTACCAATGTGTACCTTTGAGGTACCACCTCTAAAGTACCAATGTGTACCTTTAAGGTACCAGTACGCACCTCTAAAGTACCAATGTGTACCTTTGAGGCACCACCTCTAAAGTACCCATGTGTGCCTTTGAGATACCAGTGGGCCCCTCAAAGTACCAATGTGTACCTTTGAGGTACCAGTATGCACCTCTTAATTACCAATGTGTAACCTAAACGGTTACTAGTATGTACATTTTAGGTACAAAAGTGTACTTTTAGAAAAGGTACCACTCCAGTGACAACCTTTGTGTCTTTTTAAACAGAGCAGAAAACAAACACACTGATAAAACATATACATTGTTAAGCACTGTAAGTTGCTTTGGGTAATAGTTTCAGTCAAATGCATAAAGTGAATGTACAGCACCATGTTTTACTGCCAAACCATGGTAAAAATACTGTTTGTACCTAACAGTAACTATATTACATTACAGATCAAATTTCGTGATTTGTTCATAAATATGTGAAAATTTGTTCAAGGTGCACTGCCATTATCATTTTGTATGTATATATAATGAAATAATGATTTGGTTTGTTATTGTTAGGGAGGAGACTGGACATTTGTTTTTCGATAAGCATGTCCTTGAGTTCAAAACCCATTCATATTTTTGGTCAGTTTTCCAAAAGATTAAGACTGCACACTAATATACAGTATACAGTTTGGATTAACCAAAACAACCACCAAAAGGGTTGAAGGTAGGATGTGTGAGATAGTGACAGAGATTTCGCAACTTTTAGTACACTACCAAAAAAGGTATACTACTGTCAAAAAAATGCTGTTTTTTTACCCAGTGTTGGGTCAAAAAGGAATGAACCCAACACGTTGGGTTGTAATTTAACCTATGCGGGGTTGTTTCAAACCATTATTGGGACAAATATAAACATTATTTAACAATAAAACGTTAATTTAATGACTGGGTTTAAACCAAAAAACAGCATTTTTTGTATATATAGTAGGCCAAAGGTTACAGACATGGATTAAATAAATTGGGTATTTACTTCATTTATCTGGTTTATAAAAAAATCTATCATGGTGCAGAGTAGACCATATTTTAAAGGTACACTGTAAAAATGTAAGGTTGTTTTAACCCATAGTTGGGTTCAACCTTGAGGTTATTTATAACTACTCTACAGGTTTTGTCCATATTTGACCCCACTATGGACCCGACATGTGTACTCAATACCCTCCTTTTAGATAGACAGACAGGTAAATAAACATTTTTAGGCGAACATTTAAAGAACTGTAATGGGAAATTTTAAATGTTATTTAGGGTTACTGTAACACATGCAATGAGATAAGAGACCATGAAATCTCTTAGATCTAATGTAAAGAGACATCACACAAAAGAAGGTGCAGTGTTTCTAAATATTGTCTAACACTGTGTACAGCAGCACAATCAGTCTTTGAACGGTTTATCAACATTAGACATCTGCCATACTACAAACGTCATGTTTGTTGTTCTTCTCTGGATATCAAAGTTCAGAGATCGTTTTCACAGAGCAAGTTCAGAGAGCAGAACCCCCCTCGCACCCACTAGAACCCCCGCACTCCCCCCTCAGGTCCCGCGCCGCTGTGCTCGGATCCTCCACTGGGAACAAAGAACCGCTGAGCATTGTTCCACCCCGTGTGCGGAATTCCGCGCGCAGGCCAGGTGCTTCTCCATTAGGGCTCGGACATGATGAGGAGGCCCCAGGAGACACAAGGAGGCCCCGAGGGGCCCCAGAAGTACGGATGGAATTCAAAAGAAAGTGAAGCACGAATGTGAACCTGAAGTCCAGATTAGAGAATTATCATAAACACAAACAGGCACTAGACATGAAAACATCCTAAAATTAAACTCGAGACAGTTTAAATTGTACAAAACAACAGAATGGTAACAGTATTTCGTGGAAACCTATATATGAACCTGCTGATGTTGACACAGCTTAAAAAAGAAATACTGTTGGATGAGATAATGGCCGGATTTAAATCTGAATAACTCGTTCAACCCAAATTCAGCACGTGTGCTGCCAGAAAAAAAAAACTCATTAGAGCAAAACACAAGAATTAAGGAATTAAAAATGAGTTAAAAGCAAATGTATTAAAGCTCAAATTATGAATATCCAGTTTTTGGTTACAGATATGTTGTTACAGTAGTGGCCAAATATTACATGGACTCACTTCACAGCCTCTGAAATTTAAAATGTGAAATGAACTGAAATCCAAAGTTGCTCAGACTGAGAAGAGCACCAAGCAACAAAGGAGGCTTTTTACATCACATGAGGGAAAAGGTTTATTGGGAGAAACAATTATTTAAAGGAGGAAAATCTGTGGGAAAATGGGAACAGTAGTAACCTCATAGTCCACAACAAGTGCTAGCAAGACAAATCTCCAATGTCAACAGTTTGTGCAAAGCTAAAAGCTCTTTGTTTTTATACTCAAAACAGGGTTTCTGAAATGAAAGGTTACATTTAGGGCTGTCAAAAGATTAATCACGATTATAAAAGTAAGTTTGTGTTTGCATAATATATGTGTGTACACTGTGTGTAATTATTTTGAATATATAAATACACACACATGGATGCATGTATTTTAGAAACATTACATTTATTTTATATCTGAATAAGAAAAAATTTTATAATTTTTTATAATGTAGCTTTGGCTTCAAAATAGAAAATATTAAGTGATGTTTACTTGATTGTTTAAGTAAAGACAATTTCTGGGTTAACAGTGTGGGCTATTTTAACTTAAAAACATTTTATGGTTAATTTATATTAATAATTGTGATTAATCTATAGCAGAATAAAAGTTTTCGTTTACATCAAATATGTGTGTGAACTGTGTATAATAATTATGTATATATAAATATGCACACATGCATTTATAATTTTAAGAAAAATAAATATTTATATATTAAGTATTTATATTTACATATAACTTAAATTATACATAAATATACAAATGTAAATATTTCTTAAATATAATAAAAGGCATGACAAATGACAAGAACACACGAAATTTGGTGAGTTTAATAAATGTTATTAAGTCAAGAAATTTCAACTTTGTGAATATCACTCTTTTAATAGTAAACCTTTGAAAAACTCTGCAATATCTTTGAATAATAGACTTTTGATTCTTCAAAACACTTTGTAAGCTTTTTCAAGAACCATGCGGTTACTAAAAAAATATAGTGTAGCCAATTATATTTTTGTTATAAAAATATGTAAATTGTTATATACATACATATATATATATATGTATATATATTTAAAAGAAATATTCATATATATATATATATATATATATATATATATATATATATATATATATATATATATATATATATAAAAGAAATATATATATATATATATAAGGAATATTTATTTTCCCTCACAAAAGTTCATTATATTTGGAGGTCCTTGGCATCATAAAGTTTGAAAACCCCTGGATAAAGGCACAGTGTCTTAAGTCGCCATCATAGTGCTCCATGTATTAAGATTTACTGTAAAGCAAAGTAAAGTCTTTTACGCTGGAGTGGATAAAGAAAAACTCCATGATGTCCCACAGGTAAAACATGATTAGAAAGATAATTAAAGTTCTCTTCCATAAATGAATTCTGAGGTTGGCTTAATAGAGCTTATTAGATTCTGATGTTATACATTCAAACAGCTGCAGGAGATCAACTATCTGTTTAAATAACTCCTACATGGCTCTTTCATACAGTACAAGTATTACATTTCTTGTCTGTGTTTCAGGGTCATTGGGGACAAGACAATGAAAACTACTACTCATGCACCCCGCAGATAAAGAACGTAAGTACATAAGAGATCACACAGTATGGTACTACGACTATATACTGACTATATTCACATTGCAAAAAGTCTGATAATTAGGGCAGGCACTGTTAAAAATACACACACATTACTCAACTATTTATTTTACAAAATTGCAAAGAACAGTGTTCCTATAGCTCAGCTTGTAGAGCATTGCATTAGAAGCGCATTAGTGGGTTTAATGCCTAGGTAACACATATGGAGCAAACAGTGAATAAGCATTCAAGTTGATCCGCAGCTATACAGGGAAAGTTTTACTACATGCTACTGGTGTCAGCATCCCAACACCCTACTGCGAAACCCATAGTGTCTTTTTGCTGAAATGAAGCCAGCGCACTAAAACTACAGACGAGAGCCACACAGGCACAAGCTGTTCCAGTGGGTCACCAGGGGATGTGAGGCATTATTCCTGTGAGATTTGTCTACATTTGTCTTTTACAATAAATTAAACCAGTCCAAGTGATTTAAATTAGGGCAAGGGTGTAGTGTTGTAGTCAAGCCCACCTAAACTGAGACCAAGTCATGACCAAGACCAAGACAGGCCGAGACCAAGTCAAGACCATGACCAGTGCAAGTCACTGCATTAAAACACTTACGTTAAAATGTGGAATATGCATCTGATTAGCCCCTTCTTGGCTGTGCGTGCGTACGTGCGCGCGCGCGCATGTGTGTGTGTGTGTGTGTGTGTATGCCATCAGAGAAGTTGATAAAATAATCAAAGGCATTGCAGATATGTGGGAATTTATCTTTGTCTATAAGCAAATAAAAGTGAACAAAAACTAAAGAGCTGAAATAAATTTAACCATTTATTCTGAACTTTCCATGGCTTGCCATTCACTTAACACAATGCAGGTGTTTTTAGTAATAAAATTAAAAAATTGGCATTGGGAGAAATTTAAACAATGCTTAAACAATGCCAACATCATATGCCAAACCTGAATAAACTGCATAAAATAAATGATAAAATAAAGCAATAAGCCCCAAGAAGCAGTGGGTTACCAGTGCATTTTATAACGGCTAAGGGGCGTTGTTAGGCACGACGCGAAGCGGAGTGCCTAAAACCCCCTTAGCCGTTATAAAATGCACTGGTAACCCACTGCTTCGCGGGGCTTATTGCGTTTATAAAACGGTTGCTTCAAATTATGTATAGCAGGATTTCATATAATAAAACACAGCAAATAAGTTGTAATTATATTAGTACAGATATTAGTCTTCCGCCAAACAAAGTAGTTCCTCAGACTCAAGTGTGTCTGCAACAGAGCGGTTCCCAAGCAAAACAGACGGAGCAAAGACACAATGAAAATATGATTCATTAAGACTGTGGTGTTTATTTTCATAAATTAACATTCATCTAATTTATACATTAACATTTATACCGTGCAACTGTTGACGTGTGGATCAAATATGCTTGGAAGCATGCTTAACACTTTCCCTGCCAGCGTTTTTTAAAAGAGTTGCCACCCAGCTTTAGTTAAACATTAATGCCTTCCAGAAAAATGTTCTTCTTTAGATATATAAACATACAATATATCAAATGAAAGAACAGACCCTCTGCTTTCAAACAACAAAATAAAAACGTTTCACCCTACCTTCAATTGTTCTTTTATCCTCTCAAATTTTGAGCAAAATGTTGGGATAATTCCATTTCTGTGAATGACTTTTGTTAGAGATCCGATTCAGATCGCTGATCAAAAAATACACTTGAGTTTTAAAGTGTTGAGTGAAAGCATCAGTGTTTATGTTGTGTAAGATCGCCACCACTGATCAGTGATCGCCACCCAGTGGATAATATACGGTACAACTACTCCTCACGGAAGCATTAACAAGAAAACTCAACAATATTTATTGACACTTATCTGGATATCGCCATTAATTGTTCAATTGTTGAGGATTATAATTAATACAATATAATATAATTAGCCCACCCAATAAATCAAAATTGACAACAAAATCCGACATTTTGACAGTTATTTTCTACAGTACACAACAACAGTGGCGCAGTGATACAAGCTATGTAATACGGTTTGAGCCGTGGGTTTACCGGTGAGTTTTATCACAGCTGAGAACGCGTTTCAACCAATCAGAATGAAGAACCAGAACTGGCCGTTTTATTCACCTTATTTTTCACGACAACAAAGGCGGCGCCATTTCGCTCATTTTGTCAACGTTTTTCCGGCCGCATAGACGATGAGCAGCTGAGGCAGTGACTGAAGGCGACGCGTTAAGCTTAAAAAGCTCACTCGAGCGCCTTTATGTTTCTTTCTAACCAATTTTAAGCCAACTGAGGAACACCCTTATCCCAAGTAATGGTTCGACTACGATGTTCCGGTAACTTTAAACCACGCCGGGTGTTGAAAAGGTGGCCAGTTTCAGGTAAGCTATCTTAGCTAACTTTGTGCTTGTTCGCCTAAAGTTAGATTTGTGAAGTCCGTTTTACAAATACACTTAAGATCAGTAACGTTAGTTTATAAAATGCAACTATTTGAATGGTTTTAATTGTCCACCTATATTTTTATATTTACGATAGTACAACGAGATATTATAGTCACATTGCATTCTTACAGTAGCCCACGTGATTCCTACAAGTTACTGAGATTTCAGATGCTAGAATGTCAGTTCATTTCTCATTCAGAAATTGATAATGACCTATTAAACAACGTATTATTTAACACTGAAGTTAAAGGTTGTGTGTATAATGTTACTGTCTCTTTTTAATGCATCTCTCTCTTACACACTGTTTTGTTTAAGTATGGGTGCCATTTATATATTAATTCTCATGATGCAAGTTTATTTTAAATACTAACATAAAAATGTTTATGGTTATATTGTTTTCACAGATGCATTGATGTGTAATGATGCAGTGGACAACTGTGAGGATGATATAATCAACATGTTCCTAAACTGTGATGCAGAAACACAATGGGAGGATCCATCCGTCTCTGACCACAACTACACTTTAAAATCACAACTCAACCTGAAGCAACCTACATCTGATATGGGAAAACAATGGTGCAGTTTCCCTGACAGGGCTTATCCTGGTCCCAGGCTAAAATGCATATTTGAGCTACAATAATTTAAAAACACCTTTTACTGACATACCTCAACATATATGAGTGTCATTGTTTTGTCACAAGATGCGCACCAGTCTTGTTTTTTTGTAGGGTTTGTTTGTAAAAACTAAAATGTCCTAATATAATTAAATCCTAGTCCTGTAAACCCTGTCCGAGAAACCGCTTCAATGTGTTAAGCTGGCACAAATGTACATATCTCTGCTGAGAAACAACCATCTTTGTCAGCTTTACACAGGGTTGATATTGCATCCATTACACAGTCACCAAGCACTTTACCAGTACATACACCAACAGCTTCCAGATAAACACTTGGGATTAGCTCCTGATGACTCCGATAAAGCTGTGTCTTAATTTATTGCAGGGTGGTCTTGCTTTACCTGTTGTAAAGTTACATTAAACCTTCATATGTGATTAGATGTCATGCAGTGATATTAAACATTTACAGTGTGATCAGATGTTGTGCATTTATATTAAACCTTTACAATGTGATCAGATGTTGTGCATTTATATTAAACCTTTACAATGTGATCAGATGTTGTGCAGTTATATTAAACATTTACAATGTGATCAGATGTTGTGCATTTATATTAAACCTTTACAATGTGATCAGATGTTGTGCAGTTATATTAAACATTTACAATGTGATCAGATGTTGTGCATTTATATTCAACATTTACAATGTGATCAGATGTTGTGCATTTATATTAAACTTTTACAATGTGATCAGATGTTGTGCAGTTATATTAAACATTTACTATGTGATCAGATGTAACCTGCCATGCAGTTATATAAACCTTTACAGTGTGATCAGATATTATCTGTAGGGAATTTCTTAAACCATATGTGAGCTTAGTAGATTCCACTTAAAAGGATTTAAGTCTCCTGATTTGAAGGAATAAGTGTTGGCAAGTTTGCAAATGAATTCTATCATGGTACCACATAAAAACGAAATAGTTATCTGACTGGAAAAGGTGCACATTTGCTTTAAAAAAGATGAAATCACTGTGTAAATATTGGTAGACATACTTTTAATAATTTTCAATGTTGCTCCATCAACTCCTGACAGGACGAGGTAATTAAATATGCCAGGTTACTTGCCGCGTCCGCTTCATATCGTCTAACGACGATACGATTGATGGAACAATAAAAGACTATCCGAGCGTCGTATGAAGTTTTCTCCGTGCTCCTAATTTAAAACATTTACAGCAGTAGCGATATTTGTCATTTCGTTAAAGTTATAGTGAACTACAAACAATCTTTTAATCACCAAACTAACCACCGAATGCACTGTGCCATATGAGCAGCGGAAGTCGGTTGACAAAATGCGGAAGAGCGAAGAATTAAAAAGGGGCGTGGCGGAATAAGGTGAATAAAATTTATTTGTGATGTGCCATCAGTTGTGGTCTTGACCGATCTTGAAATAAAATTCCGAGTCCTCTTTGTCTGAGACCGAAACGACGTAAAAATGCGGAGGATTCCAAAACGAGACCAAGACCTTTAAAAAGTGGTCTTGAGAACTACACATTACAAGGGTGTTAAGCGTGAGACGAGCGTTTAAGACCCCGTGAAATGACCCAAGTGTGCAGTCTTCTATTGTGTGCTGACGTATTTCCTGCATTGAAACAGGAAGTTGGGGCGTACACATATAAAATATTATTAGCTGATGTATAAAAATTGAGGAAACCGATTTCGTTAAAATTGAGTAATGGGGTCTCCCAAACACTTTTGAAGTATTGAAGTTCAGTTAACTTGGTACTCATATAAGCTGTACTTAAAGGTGCCAAAGAATGTGTTTAAATAACGCTAAATTGTTCTTTGATATTTATATAAAATGTACATAACTTTATCAGGTGCAAAAATTATCTAGAAACGTTTTTACATGTCCATTTACAACCCTAGGACTTGTCCTTTGAATGAAATGCTCTATTTGGAAGGGTCATGAATAATATTGTTGAGCTCTGCTCTGCGGTTCATGCCAGTATAGCTCACATTAGTAAACAGACCTTATGGGGCTAATTCAGGACTAGGCCTTACTTATATTAGGTCATTTAAGAAGTTTTTACAAACATACCTTACAAAAAACACTACAAGTATGCATCTTAAGACAAAACAATGTTACCGATATCTCACTCCACACAACTTTTAGCCATTAGTTCATAGTATAAGTCTTTACATGCAAAATGGTTGAACAAATTGTCATAAAAATACAGGGTTTGGTCAAACATATTTCTATACATTTCCATTAGACCTTTTTTCTAAATCTGTCCTGACTTGGTAAATTGCTCCCAGGTGAATCTTGACTTTCTCTAACAGACAGAAACGTCCCCAGTAAGCAAAAACTGAGATGTTGAAATAACGGCTAACTATAGACCCAATATAGTCCGGCTATGAGTAACCCACTTCTACCCTAAATAACCTTGAATTTGATTACATGACATTTTACCTAAATTACTTAAAGATGTATGATATTCCAACATGTAAGCAAAGTCAACAGGTGTTCAAGGTGTTTGCCTTTATTTCTTTTGCATGCTCTAAAAGTATCTTGGGCTATGGTTAGACGTCTATAAGACTTTCACTAGCAGCCCAAAGCACTGCATGTAAGGTTTTCCCTAAAGATATTGTCCTATGTTCATGTTTCTACTTTAGTTTTTTTTTTCTTTGTGCTATGCAGTGCTGTCTTTTCTTTTCTGTAATCGCAATGACATGGTCTGTCAACGAATTACAGTACAAATAGTAAAAGCGTAAATGTAAATTTTGTCCAGTTTCTTGCAATCAAACTCCCACATAACTTACTCTAAGGTGTAACCTACAATTTACAATACAATAATTGTCATGTAAAATTTAGCCATCTTTTACATCAGAACATCCCTTCAGGGTAAACTGATATATTGACCACATGACTAAGCAATTTGACTGTCTTATCCGTACACAATGACACAATGACTTGTCATTCTGATGGCACTGACGTGTTCATTGACACAGATATTTACTTTTGAGAGATGAACTAAGGATTTTGAGCAAGAGACTGGCTTTTGCAGATTATCCATGGTGTTTTGCTATTTGTATGAATTGAGAAATGCACTGTAAAAATACGTTGCTGCCTTAAAATTTTTTGTTAAATCAACTCAGATTTACAAGTCATGTCAACAGAGATGAGTTGTCACAACTTATAAAATATAGTTGAAAAACTCAACTTCATTTTTTAAGTTATAACAACTCACCTGTAGTTATAAAAACTCATCTCTAGTCAAGATAAATAATAATAAGTTGAAATGACTTGTAAATCCGAGTTGATTCAACAAAAAACTTTAAGCCAGCAAAGTGTTTTTTACAGTGCACTGATTGTTTTGCAAATGTCGAGGATGATTCGAGAAATGTACCAGCGACTGAGAAAAACTGTCATTTAAACTTTTTTGACTATTAAGGAGTTGTTATAAATTAAACAAATAAACAAATTCAACTTAATTTGAATTTATAATGTATAGCAACTCCTCACTAGTCAAGAAAGATGAAATTAACTGTAATTTCAAGTTGATTAAACTTAAAAATTCAAGTGCAACAAGGATTTTTACAGGCCAACATGATGGTCACAAATCTCAAAAACTATGATGTAATACAAAAGGTTTTCATTTGCTGTTAACATTTAGGCATTCCTACTGTATAGAGTATATTACATCATCGTCATTGCAGGAGTGCAATTTGCTGGTTGTCCTGTAGGTGACCTTGTAACTCTGTTGTCTTACGATGAACTTATGAATGAACGATTACTCCAGAGCACTCGTAGATCTACGATGATTTTCAAGTGCAACTTAAGTTACGAAGCTTTTGGGAAACAGCCCGTAATTCTAAGATGATTCGTACGATCGGTTTTTACGATCTACTTAGCCTTACGATGCTTTTGGGAAACCCGGCCCTGATATAATACTGATTTTGGCAGTAACTCATTTTTAAAAAAATGGCATTTATTGCGTTTTGGAACCAAACTCTTCATATGTAGAGTCTCTGCAAGTAAAGTAAACAACCGTTTGTCAATGTTTCCCCTAATTAATGAAACCAATGATCGCTTACTGGTAAATCAATCTCTTTGGAGTCCAATGTCAAAGGATCAAATGTCCTCATGTGACTGTCTCCTTTCCACAACACTGTGACACTTTCTCAAGGGATACAGTGGCCTCTAAGGGACATGGCATTATTGGTATGCATTTATCTGAGAACTGCGCTTCTTAAAATATTTTAACCTTTTTATTCTATGAGAACGACTCAGATTAGAACAGCACATTTATAACACAGAAATATTGATGAGCTCAGCTTTTCTCTCTTTGTCCTGGATATATGGCTGTCTGTAAGTTAGTGAGAGTGAAAAACTCCAGAATTCCACTCATTCTCTTATTTCATTATTAAAGAAACTCATAATGATAACATTGTTTCTTCGGTGCTCCTATAAACTAACAATGCATCCACAAAACCGCAATCAATCGCTGAATAACTGTGTGGATCACAGGATTTGTCATAGCATTATTTGCTGCTTTCTGACTATATTGAACATTTATTCTTTAAGACCTTATTTGTTCGGTGCAGACTGAAGAAAAAACTCACGGATCGCCAGGGGCGCTACCACTCGGCCATAATCTATAAAATATTTGCTGACCCCATGCAGCTTCAGTAATATTACAGGCCATGGGGGAACATTGATTCCTTCAGACATTTGTTTCAGGTTCATTTTAAATACATTCCTGAGCGGTTTCTATGGTGATGAGAAACGGGTATTGCGAGAACAAATTGAAACTACATTGTGGATGAGGTGGGAAACAAATGGAGTTGGATTAAACAGAGAAAGACTGATTCAGGTTCAAGCGAAAATAGAGGAAATGTCTTCATGATGAAAACTGTAAGTAAGTTCATTGGGCAAGAGATTTAAATAAATCAAAAGGCTACACTAAAAGCCAACCTACCCCAAATAAATCATCGCTCAGCCTGTTGGAGCATAAGAAACCTATTAAATAATACAACAATAGAGCTATTAATGAGTCTTACTATGCTTATTAAAATTATAATGCATGCTACTATTTTAACTTTCAAAGTTGTTAAAATTGAAGTATCACATTTAAAGGTGCCATGTGTAGAAACCATTTGCTCAGTCCACAGCTCACCCTTCCCATTTAAAACGCACAGAGAAGCCACTGTAGCCACTACAGAACACACATAATGATGAAACATGCACTGTAGAGCAGTTTGTCCATTTAGGGCTACTGTAGAAACATGGCGGTGCGACTTCCACATACTGTAGCCTATAGGGGATCGCACACCGGCCGCGCAACTCAGCGCAGCGCCACGTCGAGTCGCGTCTAGGATAACTCTGAGGTATTGTAAACCGGAAGTGTGCATTAAATAGCGCGAGCTTCGTCAGATAGCATCTACTTCAAAATGCAAAATATACGTTAGCAGCCAATGTTAATCGTTAATGATTTGGGACAAATATGATGTTATTTAATGTTAAACTATGTGAGTGGCGCTGTGTGGCGCGATAGGGATTTGAGCAACTTCCTGAGTCACAGCTGGGCGGCGCGGACAGGCGCCAGTGTGCGTATACTCATAGAAAACAATGCGTTCGATTTTTTTTAGAACGGCGCTGAGCTGCGCGGCCGGTGTGCGACCCCCTTAAGGGGACACATGGTGTATGTAGATAGAAACATACAGTTCATCATGTAAGTTCTTTATACACCACTGGAAATATAGCTATGTATATAATATTGCATTTCTGTCAAGAGATCCTCATAAAAGTTACACAATGCACCTTTAAAGGTTCTCTAAGTGAATTCACGCGTTTTAGACCATAAAACATTTTTGTTACATACAGCAGACATCTCCTCACTATCTGCTTGCTTCCTGTCCGCTGATCAAACTGTAAAAGAACGCGATCTCTGTAGACAGCCCAGCCTCCACAAACTGCAATAATAACAAACTGGACAAACCTACACCAGAAACCATAACAAAGTGTTCTAACCAATAAACGCCAAGAAGGATTTGGGGGTTGGGTTTGGGCACGTTCATGAAAGCACGGAAGGGAGGGGGAGGAGTTAACTTGTTTGTTTGAAAACACATTTCAAAAATCAACACACAGATTCGCTTAGAGAACCTTTAAATTCTCCCTGTAATGTTATCAGTTAAAAGACATCTTTGAGGATCATAATAGCATACAGAAAAGTTTTGCCTTTAAAGGGACACTTTTTTTGAAAATATTCTCATTTTCCAGCTCTCCTTGATTCTTACCGTTTTGGAATTCATTCGCCGATCTTCGGGTCTGGCGGTACCACTTTTAGCATAGCTTACAGCACAATCCATTGAATCTGATTAGACCATTAGCATCGCGCTTAAAATGACCAAAGAGTTTCAATATTTTTCCTATTTAAACCACTCTTCTTTAGTTACATTGTGTACTAAGACAAACAGAAAATTTGTTTTAAAAAAGAAAAAAGTTGCAATTTTCTAGGCAGATATGGCTATAGGAACTATACTCTCATTCTTATTACTCCAGAATGAGAGTATAGTTTCTAGCCATATTAACACCATAAACCTGATTTTCACCATAGTGGGACATTAAAACCATGCTTAACGCGTAAAATTTAAGGTTCATGATCAAACATTTTGGGCTGAATCGTTCCTTAAAAAACCTTTAATATCTGAAGAACCTTTGAAGGGTTCTTTTATGGCATTCACTGTGAAGAATCTTTTTAAACACCTCTATTTTTAACTCTTTCCCTCCCGTTGACGAGTTTTCTCATCAATTAAAGAGCACCTATTGTCCGGTTCACGATTTTACGTTTCCTTAAGTGTGTATTAGTACATGTTAACGATATGCAAAAGGTACCCAAAGTAAACAATGACGCGAGTTATCGTCTCCAACATAAATCTCTTTTCTTGGACTACGAGAAACACACGGATTGTAAGCAACAGTTTACTTTCTGGTATTGGTGATGTAGACAAGACCAACATTATCATAATTCCTCCCGCTTTGTCTCACAGCCTGTAAGTTAACTCCTGTTAGCAACCGAATCTTTCAAACATGGTAAGGAGCATCACATTTCTGGGTGACGTCAGAGGTATTCAGGCCAATCACAACGGACAGATTAGCTGGCCAATCAGGGACACAGAGCTTTTCAAATCTGTGCGTTTCATACCAAATACACAGAATAACACAGTTTTTAGCAATGAAATAGGTGCTCTTTAAGAGAAAACGCTTTTCTGCCAATGACGAGTTTTTACGGAAATCAATTTTTCCGCTATTATCCACTAGGTGGCGCTCTTACCCAACTTATAAAACACTGAAGCATCCACGGATCCAAAAACAGTAAAAACTTGGTGTATGATTTGATCATCATTCTGAATCTGATTTCAAACAAAAGTCCTTTAGAAAAATCTATTTTGAATTTTCTGAAAAACCTTCCCACATTTGAGAGGTGATAAAAAGAGAACAAATACAGATAAAATGAAAGTTTTTTTTGCTTGAAAGCAGATGGTCTGTTTTTTCATTTTATATATTGTCTACATAGTTAAAGAAGAAATGTTTTCTGGAAGTCATGAAACTTTTATGAAAATCATAAAAAATGCTGGCACTAGCTTACAACTTTTTTTTAAAAACGCTGGTGGGGAAAGAGTTAAGAGCTGGTCCATATAAACAAGACAGAGTTAAAATGTGATGAATTGCTTCTGCGTAAATGTAAATGTATTTTGTTGGGTAGATTAAAAAGGGTTTTGTGTCTTACCACTGTTTTTAATCAGTTGGCAGTGATTATGTCCCAAATCCAGAATCTGTGCAGAGTCCGACCACTAAACAACAGCTACAACATATAAAATAACAGTTAAGAAACATAAAATTTCTAAAATACTTCAAATCTGGATCAGGAACAAGAAACATGGAGCTTGCCTATGTAAGCCAGACTGCAATGCTGGGATGTTCAAGGTGGTTTTCAGGGCATTGCCATGCAGTTGCTAGGCTGTTTAAAGGGCGTATTATGTGTGTTGCTACACTCATGCTGGATGCATGCAAGAATTTACATTGTCTCTTCTTTAATATAAGGCTTGAATTTACTTAAGTCCTTATCTCGCTTTCTGCCTAATTAGTTTGCCATGGAGTGCTAGAGATTTAGTAAGAAATAAAGTATTGTATTGTTTTCTCCATGCCAATGTATTTAAATCCTTTTGAGAACAGATTACTCACATTTATTGAATTCTCATACATTTCTGCAAACAAAACAAACAGATGCACAAAACCCACATCAATCCAACATGCAATAATCATGTTGTTCAATGCAAAAACAGTGGCACTCTTTTCTTGTTATAGGAATTGTCCATCCGCAATGACCTGGTTTGTACTGGTTCCCTGTCCCCCAGGCTCTGGATGACAAACATTGTGGACACATCACCAACATTGACTGAAATGAAACACAAGAATGAGGCAACGTCTGGGGAAGCAGGGTGTTAATGTGAAAGCAGGCAGTGTGAGATGGCAAGCAACCAACCACCAATCTGTAAAAATTTGCCTTTATTTCAACAACCTTGGGGTTGACTGTTGTTTCTCTTATTTATTATTTACATAGTCTAAATTAAAGTGTATAACATACTGTACGTGGCCAACAGCAAATAGAGAAAATGAAAACAAAACACACCAAGCCCAGACAGAAGCCATTACATAACCATATTGAACGTTAGTCAAAGAGTAAACCTGTTTCAAGAACTATCAGATCGCCTACACTGATTCAATAAATCTGAAAATACTCAGGTTATATTACACACACGATTAAGCTGTTTTGTGAGCAAAAGCAAAGGATTTGTAAGGGACAAAGGGTTTAACTATCTCTTATACCGTCAAATCTCTCTGTATTGAAGCAGACACTTGTACACACCATTATCCATTATACAGTAGCAAAGTCGACCACCCAAACACAAATCTTAAAATAACAGTTCATGTAAAAATGGGAATTATATTATCACTTACAGATCCACTTCAACCATTTTTCTCAATGGCTAACAAAAATTGACATCTTCTGATGGAATATTTAAATATATGCAAGTACAAATAAGATACAAGATCAATGATGGACATGAAGGTTTGTCAAAAATGCTTTAAAGGTGCAGTGAGTAAATTTTATCAGCATCTAGTGGTGATGTTGCGAATTGCAACCAACAGCTTAATCCACGACTCACCCCTTGCTTTTGAAACACATAGAGAAGCTACGGTAGACACCACCGGACAAACATGTCATCGTCGGAGACAACTTAGTAAAAAAAATGTCCTTTAAGGGCTTCTGTAGTAAAATGTCTGCACAAAATGGCGACATCCATGTAAGGGGACCCTCGGTGTATGTAGATAAAAAAGGTCTCTTTCTAAGTTAATAAACCCATAAAGGTTCATTATGAAAGATTTTTGTACACCCCTGATACTATAGTTCTGTATATTATTTAGCATTTCTGTCAAAAGATCCTTCTAAAAATTACACACTGCACCTTTAAATGTTCATCAGCTGTTTCTGTTACACTTTTGACTACTGTTGTACCCCCTTTTCCTATTTCGTTGCAACTTAAAATATTAAAATGTTGCTATTTTTCCTTTTTAGGTATGCTTTTATTGCATAGAAATTGTTTATCACAAGTAATTCATTCATCTTGGGTTTGGAATGGCATGGTGAGTAATGGTAGATTCTGTAAGGTGAGCGATTACTATAAAGTCCTATTTATCTTACAGGTTGATATATAAAGAAGAGCTCAGGGGTTAACATTTGTCAAGGTTAGCCCACATACACATCCTCCCCTCATTGATAAATCAGAGACTGGCATACATGTTGAGGTGAAATGTGTGACGTCATTTCTTACGATGACTCTCCACTACAGTACCAGCTCTCGCTGTGTAAGCTTAACAAGTAACAGATACAAAAAGAGAATGTAAGGTCACATACTAATGAAAGAAAAGCTACTGAAGACTGCCACCGAAAGGTATCCTCCAAAAGGCACTGAAGATCAAAGTGTTTCACTGATGTTAGTGCAGGCAGCCTGCCAACAAGAGGAAAAAGCAAACAGGGTGTAGAGAGGAAGATGTATGAACTAAATAAGGTGTTTCCCACGATTGTTAAGACTGAGTACAAAAATAAAATAAGAAAATAAGTGTTTCACTAAGAGATAGTCCAGTTTTTAGCACCGAAAGGTCACTGTTAAAATGCTAATGGATTTATTGAAGGAAGACAATGTGAACCATCAAAAAACGAATGTGTTGTTTTGGCAATTCTGCCCTCTAGTGGTTTTGTAATATTTTCTCTACGTTGCACGGGTGCATACATTTAGCTATACATTGTTAGTTTTGTTTTATTTTAAATGAATACAATCTAAAATTATTTACTTATAGTATGTCATTATCATGCGTTATTATGATATTTGTTTAACTCAACACAAAAATTGAATTTTGTAAGAATCTTCGCGAAGCTCTTCTCCATACAACAATTTGAAGTCATCCAGTCTATTATCACGTCGGACAAGCTACAAAAAGTAGCAAGACTCATAAGACTCTGTACGAAATAGTACATGCATTGTACGTCTAAGTTAATTAATTTTTTTTTCAAAAACAATTCCCGCGTTCTGTCGAAGGTCAGTTACGTCATCGGTTGCTTGTCTCGTGACTATTTCATTTGACTCATGATTAACGCGATGTATAAACGAATAAAGAGTTTTTATTTCTATTTATTTCTTTTTGTTTCTGTTCATTTTTCAATTTAAAAATGGTTTTCAAATTCACAGTTTTATTGATCTATTTAACTTCATTTTAAATCATGAATAAAAAACAGTTTTAAATCTATTTATTTGTCATTTAAAAGTGTTTGTACTTTTACATTTGTCTATTATATTTAACTATGTCTGTTTATTTCCATTTTTATGATTCAATTATTAAAATGATTGATTTCTTATTCATTTTTTTTCTCTTTGTCATTTAGGTGTTTTTTTTCCTTAATGCTTTATTAACAACAACAGATAGCATGTACAGTGCAATATATCATATAACAGAAAAAAATCACATGCCTCAACAAAGAAGGAACAAGAAGAAGAGAAAAAACAAGAGAAGAAAAAAAACACAACACAGCACAACAAGAGGGTACATAGTTAGATTTTAGAAAAAGATATACATTATATTATAGCATTCCAAAGCATATTACAATGCAATTTGAATATAGAAAATATACTTTATAGGTCAGCACCATTTATTATATTTTACCTTTAAAATTATGTGAAATTGTTAAAGGAGGAGCATATATTAATCACTTTGATTGCTTTACTATTTTTAGATTTTGACATCACATCAACAAATATTTTTATCTCCTTTTCAAGCACCATAAAAAGAGCTTTTCCTTTTGTAAACTTTATGGATGTGAAATTTACAAAGAAATAAAATAAAATTTATAATGAACTCAACATCTTTTAAGGAGTGATTCTTAATAAAATAACCCAAAATCACATGTTTGTAGGATAACGAAAAGGTTTTTAAAATATTATCAGCAATAAAAAAAACTTCACATTGTTCCAAAAATGTTGGGTATATTGACAAGACCAGAATAAATGAGAGATTGTTTCAGTGGAGCATTCACAGAAAGAACATTTCAAATCAATATCAATTTTTTTATTTTTGTAGAAATACCTTTGTGGGATAAACTCAATTAATTAATTTATATGAGACTTCTTTAATCTTATTTGTAAGGAAAAAATTTTGAGGTAATTTCCAGACTTGATTCCAATATACATCATTAAAAAAGCTTTTCCAGTAAGAAATAATATAAGGCGTAGAAATAATCTCTCTTAAAAATTTATTTCTTATTCATACTGGACCAGGAAAGACAGTCCTATAAACACGAGTGATCTTGCATTTATTTTTTATTTTTATAAAAATCACAGTTCGCATTTCTCAATCGTTTTAAATGATTTATGACCCATACAAAAACATTAATATTAGTTATTATATAATATTATGACTACAAAAGCATTAAGTGCTTAACATGTTTAAAATAAAGTGTATTAGGAGATGTATTCAAGAGTAAATAATTACAAATTATTTACTCCCCCATTATTATGTTTCTCATAGTCTGGTGTTGAGAGCAATAAAGCCATCTTAACGTTTTATTTTACTTTTAGTACTACATACACCATTCTAAACTTTTACATTGAAATCTTTTGTAAACTTTTATTTTGAATTATTTCTGCCATGACGTCATGGGGTTACAGTCGCTAGCAGCTTCCTCCATGCCGGAGTGGATGTAACAGGCGTGTGGATTGCTCATTTTGCCGGTGTTTTAATTTCATTGCTCGAATAAACTTCGATCAGAGGAGTTTGACTGCAGACATGTCGTACTGCAAGCAGGAAGGTACGGCTGAAGTGAATTTTACCTCACAAACGCTTTTTATTCTCATCTTTCAATGTCATTTAAGTTAGCTATGCGGCTAGGACTCATGCCCTTAAAGTCACTTTTACTAGACATAACGTTAAGTTACTTGCATACAAGTTATTGAAAAATTCAAGATGGTAAGATAGTGTCAGTCTTGTTTAGTTTTGCCGTATATTTAATGCGTTTGAGTAACATTTATAAATTGCTGAATAATTCATTCATTTTGGAAGTTCTCATTGACCACATGTCTATAGTATGAGATCATGTAATGCAATGAAATGAAATGAAATGCATATTTTACCTAATTCGAAGACCTGACTTATTTATATTTATTTGGATCATATTCAGTCATATTTTGTCAGCCTTCATGCAGCAGTGCCAGCAAGGTCACATCCTAAGGCAGTGTTTAATACAAATAGTGTGTACTTATGTACAAGTATTAAATCTCATTGAACTAACAACACGATGATGACCATGCAAGGGGTTAAAGTTCACACAGTTTATACTATAGAGACATAACTTGTGCTTAATGGTTTTGTCTATTTACAGATTATAGCAAGTCTGGTTGAATGTGAATGTGTGATCAGGCTCATAACCTCCATAGACTATGCACTGATCAGATCTCCTCAGAATAGTGATGGACCAATCATGTAAGATTTTCAATTACGATATACTTATGCATAATGCATATATTAATCTCTTGTTTTAGGTAAAGATCGCATTATATTTGTCACCAAAGAGGACCATGAAGCTCCTAGTAATGCTGAGCTTATTGAAGATGACCCCAATGACCCATATGAAGAACATGGTAAGCTTTTCCTAAAACAATGTGCTTTCAGCTAAATGCTTGCGGACAGTTGGAATAGATTTTATACTTGCATTAGGAATTGTCGTTTTCCATGTATACTGGTATTGTCAATAACCATGATGTTACACATAAAATTGTAAGTAATTCAGCAGCCATTAAATTTTTTGTCTTAAAGGAAAACACCACCGTATTTCAATATTTTACTATGTTGTTACCTCAACTTAGATGAATTAATAAACACCTATCTTTTTTTAATGCTTGCACTTTTAATCTTTATACAGTGCTTCTTGAATGTGTTAGCATTTGGCCTGGCCCCATTCATTCCTATGGCTCCAAACAAAAGTTTTATTTTGTGCCACCATACTTAATCGTGTAACTACTCATGTAACAGTCTTTAAATAGGGAAAACATGGTGTGTTTTGATAGCTTCTAAATTCATCCCTGTTTGGAGCCATAGGAATGAATGGGGCTAAGCTAAATGCTAACACATTCACTATGTGCTGTACAAAGATTAAAAGTGCACGCATTAAAAAAAGATGTATGTATTAATTCGTCTAAGTTGAGGTAAGAACATAGTCAAATATTGAAAAACGGTGGTGTTTTCCTTTAAGAGCCATTGTGGTTATGAGCTCACTTTTAGCATCCCTACTCTTGTCTTTTAAGTCTAATTTACTGGGCAAAAACTAAATAAACAATACTAAATATGAATTTGACAATAAAAGTATTGATTTAATAGATTTTGCAGTAATATCTTGAGTTCTTTTGGCCACAATAACCGTGTAGTGAATCTCCAATGTCATGACAGCTTTAGTTTAGACTGAAAAATCATTATCTTGTGGATAATGTCAGCTGAAATTGCATTAAATCTTGTTATTTTAAACAAAATTATGCTGCAAGATTTTTTAAAAGTATATTTAAGTTCCCTGTTATAGGCAACTCTGCATTTTTTTAAATTCCTAGTTTATTTCCATTAATTCCCATATAGTCCCGTCAATTCCTATTGAAAGTTTCCAGCCTTGAAAATTCCCATAATTTTGCAACCCTAGTTACTACTTAACTCACTTATTTTTATTTTATTCCTCCAGGTCTTATTTTACCCAATGGGGATATAAACTGGAACTGCCCATGTCTGGGTGGTATGGCTAGCGGCCCCTGTGGACAGCAGTTCAAGGAAGCGTTTTCTTGTTTCCACTATAGCAAGGAGGAGGTGAAGGGGTCCGATTGTGTGGAAAACTTCCGGGGCATGCAGGAATGCATGCAGAAATACCCTGAGCTCTACCCGCAGGAGGATGACAATGACAGCGCCCCTTCTGGAGGGGCTGATAGTACTACACCTACTGAATCCACTTCAACAGACTCTGTGCCATCACCCTCTACTGATTCCGAATCCACAGAAAACCCAGCAGCTAGCTAATATCACTCAGTACATTTCCTCCAAGCCTTTTTTCTTTTGGATCACAGCAGAGACAGCTCCGCTTTAGAGTATGCAGAGATGATATCTGACAACGCCACTGGACCGATTCTCTTGACCTGGCTGGCTGCATGATGGGAAGAAAGCCCCTAAACTTAATCTGATTAAAAGATTCAAATGACATGAACATGCACTTGAAAAACCTATAGCGAGATTTCGGGATCTATATGTGGATTAAGTGGCAACAAAAGTGGTATTAATCTTATGAATTTTGCGGACCAGTGACCTCATCTATGTTCCCTGTTTTAATCGATCAGCTTTTTTGTTGCGTTGTATGCTAACTAAGCTTGTTTGTCTTGTGCAGTACTGCAGATCAAAGGCCATTTAGAAAGCTCAGAGTTTTAATGTCCTCATAAACACAAATGTTTACTCAAACAAATGGTCTATATACATTTCCTGAGATTATTATTATTTTGTATAGAGTGATGAAACATTTTCATAAAGCAAAATTGAACAGTGTTTGAAAGCATAAAGCCCAAAATTTCAGTACCACGTTCAAACAGTAGGGGGCGGAGGTAAACCAACAGTCTTACCTGTAATAGAGATCAACTAGGACAGAATGGTTATAATAGTAAACAACATTACATTACTACATCATTCAACAGAGTAAATGTTGTATTCAGTAGAAGAATGCAAATGTTTATTATCCTAAAATGGCATGGTGTGATAAAATGTCTAACACTTGACAGAAGTCAACACTGTTTGTTTCAGGTTTCCCCCCAATGCATGCTAACGTTGACCAGGAATTTAGAATTGAATTGTTGCCAGATCTATTTGGTCTGGTCAGTACATTAACTGTGAAATGTGTTTTAAGCACACATGGTTATTTGCACCTTTTAATCAGTTCGTAAGGTTAAATGACTTGCAAATCTAGCTGTCTACCATAAACCTGTGTTAAGATGTCTGTCTCTGTGCACTTATTTGTCCTCGTACTGCCCATTTAAAGCTTAATCATTTATGTTGTGTTGAAACAAAACACCTGATCATTTTGCTGTGATTTTTCTGTTCTTGTAAAATGTTTTAATTAAAAATCTTTGTAATCTATAAAAAATGGGGTGATTTAAATGACTTCACATATTCATTTTTCTTTTTTGACATAAACAATTTAATTACAAAAGTATGAATGAATTACAAATGTGATGTGTCCACAAGACCAGTCATAAGGGTCCATTTTTATTGAGATGTAGCTATACATCACCTGGAAGCTGAATAAATAAGCTTCCCATTGATGTATGGTTTAGGATATACAACTATTTGGCTGAGATACAACTATATGAAAATCTGGAATCTGAGGATGCAAAAAATCGCTTTTTAAGTTGACCAAATGAAGTCTTAAAGAGACACTCCACTTTTTTTGAAAACATACTCCCAGCTTCCCTAGAGTAATTCTTACCGTTTGGAATCCATTCAGCTGATCTCTGGGTCTGGCGCTACCACTTTTAGCATAGCTTAGCATAATCCATTGAATCTGATTAGACCATTAGCATCGCGCTAAAAAATAACCAAAGAGTTTTGATATTTTTCCTATTTAAAACTGTAGTTACATCGTGTATTAAGACCGACAAAAAAAGTTGTGATTTTCTAGGCAGATATGGCTAGGAACTATACTCTCATTCCGGCGCAACAATCAAGGACCCCGCTGCCGCAACATGGCTGCAGGAGGCGCAATAACACTACGCAGCAGCCGAAAATAGTCCCCTTAGTAACTTTCAATGGCAGGGGACTATTTTCGGGCACTGTGCAACATCATTACGCCTGCCGCACAAATGGTACAGCAGCAAAGTCCCTGACCACCACGCCAGAACGAGATTATAGCTCCCAGTCACATCTGCCCAGAAAATCGCAACACAAAAAATTTCAATCCCTTTAAGCAACACATATTACTAATGAACAATAAAGTTTTGATATATTTACAGTAGGAAATTTACCAAAAAAAAATAGAACGTGATCTTCACTTAATATCCTAATGATTTTTGGCATAATAAATTTATAATTTTGACCTATATAATGTATTTTTGGCTATTGCTACAAATAAACCAGTGCTACTTATAACTGGTGTCGTAATGTAAAAAGAAATATTGAACCCAATGAAATAAAAAAGTAGTATGACTTAGGGGCAGTTTCACAGACAGGGTTTATCCTAGTCCCAGTGCATGTTTGAGCTGCCTTAATTTAAAAACATCTTGCACTGACATATATACCTGTCCCATTGTTTTGTCTCAAGATGCACACCAGTAATGTTTTTTGTAAGGTTTGTTTGTAAAAACTACTTAACTCTTTCCCCGCCATTGACAAGTTATTTAGTCAATTAAAGGCGGAGTGCACAATGTTTGAAAGCCAATGTTGACATTTAAAATTGAAATCACCTAAACAAACACACCCCTACCCCAATAGAATCTGGACCTTTTTTTGATAGACCCGCCCCACACATACGCAACCCAGGCAAAGATGTCGGTTAGTAGACACGCTCCTTACTGCTGATTGAGTGTGTTTTGGTAGTAAGCCCGACTCCCTTTTTCAAAGCGTTTTTCAAACATTGTGCACGCCGCCTTTAAGAGAAAACATTTGCATTAAAAAACGTGTTCTTGATGAGGTTTTATGATAATCTGTCATACCGCAATTATACACTAGATGGCGGACTTACCCAATTTATAAAAAAACTGAAGCAAAAAATTATTTACTAATTTTATACTCTGTGTATGTTTTGATAATCATTCTAAATCTGATCTTGAACAAAATTCCTTAAAAATGTTTTAATTATTTCAACTTTTTGAAAAAAAATAAGAAAAATACCCATATTTAAGAGTTTATAAGCAGAGAAAAAATATTTTAATATCCGTTATAATAATTTTTTTCCGTTTTGTTTGTTTGTTTATTGTTTGTTTGAAAGCAGAGGGTCTATTCTTTCATTTGATATATATTTGTATGTATATTTTTAGAAGAAACTTTTGTAAAAATCACAACATTTTCAAAAAATTGCTGGCGGGGAATGAGTTAAATGTCCAAATGTAACTAAGGCAGAGTCCTGAATTTATATAAACCCTATCCAGGAAACCGCCCATTAAAGTTTATATGTATGCTGGTGTGCTCCAATAAGTTGACTTTTCTTTCTCAGTTATCATTTTTTTTTTGCAACGTATGGTACATTCTGGAGGTGTCTTCATTGCTTTGATCACTGGTATGGGCTACAATATCATATGTGGTTTTGCCTGGTTGTGAGGGATGATCCGTTTGTCCTCCTCCATCTGTTTCCAATGCAGTGTTCACAAAACAACAGCCACTAGGAAAAGCAGTTGTGCTTGATATCAAGTCAGTCATCTGGTAATTGATCACATTACTCAGTTCCATCTGATCCATGATAATTCATATTTTCCAGCTGTGTGCTTTGGTCTGATGGCACATTTTTTTTAAACAAGGCTTTCAAGTTTTAGTAGTGTTTCGCTACATTCGGGTTAAGAGCCTCAAAGGCAGCCCTGGTGCAGTGCTTCTGTAACTTGAAAGCCCAGGGTTGGGGTCCAGGGCACCACCAGGCTCTGCATGGTGACCAATAGCCTCCCTGATTTAACCTCTTCTGGACCGGCCAGCAAATAATTTCCACCTAAAGATAGAAACAAGAGAGGTGCAAGTCACTAAACTAAATCTACTGTGATCTACAACTGTCTATAGCGCATTGATAACATGGTTTTGCTGATATACAATAGATAGATCTAAGGAAATTGGTTTGCATGACATAACAAACATTACCATACACAATGGAAAAGATTGAACAAGTGCAATACAATACATTTATAAAAAATATAGTACAGTTTGTTGGTATTTAGCTAGTCATGTCATCATACATAATGTGCATACTTTAAAGGCGGGGTGCATGATTTTTGAAAAACACTTTGGAAAAGGGAGTTGGGGCGAGTACCAAAACACACTTATACACTTCTATTATCAGTAGTAAGGGGTGTGTCTACTAACCGACATCGTTGCCTGCGTATGTGTGGGGCAGGTCTTTCAAAAGAAGGTCCAGATACTATTAGGGTAGGGGCGTGTTTGTTTAGGTGATTTCAAATGTGAACAATGGCTTTCAGAGATCATGCACCCCGCCTTTAAACATTAAAAGTACTATTATTATTTTTAGGTATACAGCTTATGGAAAAATTACTTTAAAAGCATTTCTAATAAATAAAGGTAACTGGGGACATTTAGCTGCTGTACCTGGGTTAAGAATGGGGCAGGTGCATCCCCGGCTGGTCCAGGAGAGCGGGTACAGTGTGTGCGTGCCCTGTGAAAGAGGCAGCTTTCCAGAACGAAACACTTTCCTCACTTTAACCTGGACAACAGCGTGTGTGCCCTTATCATGAGCGGATAACACGCTGGCGTTGATCACTACAGCAATCAGAAACAGTAAAGTCACTTATTACTGCATTAAATGTGTCTCAGACAGCTTCAATAAATAAGTGTCCACTGAATCAACATGAAATAAAAATCCATTACAAGCTTACCGTATGCGTGTTTCATCTTACAAAGATCAGACACACTTTTCAGCCTTTTCTCCTTACAGCTACACTTCCCTAGAGAGTAATACACACATAACTTACATAAATTGAACGTAAATATTTCTCCATAATCAAACACAAAATTAAGAAATTTTATTTTGTATAAAGGCAAAGCAGCAAATTTTTGGATCATGAATTTAGTGATTTAGTGCATATAGATTTGTCATATACACTAACCTAAAGGATTATTAGGAACACCACACTAATACTGTGTTTGACCCCCTTTCGCCTTCACAACTGCCTTAATTCTACGTGGCATTGATTCAACAAGGTGCTGAAAGCATTCTTTATAAATGTTGGCATATATATGTAGGATACCATCTTGCAGTTGATGGAGATTTGTGGGGTGCACATCCAAGGCACGAAGCACCCATTCTACCACATCCCAAAGATGCCCTATTAGGTTGAGATCTGGTGACTATGGGGGCCATTTTAGTACAGTGAACTCATTGTCATGTTCAAGAAACCAATTTGAAATGATTCGAGCTTTGTGACATGGTGCATTATCCTGCTGGAAGTAGCCATCAGAGGATGGGTACATGGTGGTCATAAGGGATGGACATGGTCAGAAACAATGCTCAGGTAGGCCGTGGCATTTAAACGATGCCCAATTGGCACTAAGGGGCCTAAAGTGTGAAAAGAAAACATCCCCCACACCATTACACCACCACCACCAGCCTGCACAGTGGTAACAAGGCATGATGGATCCATGTTCTCATTCTGTTTATGCAAAATTCTGACTCAACAGAACATCGAGACTCATCAGACCAGGCAACATTTTTCCAGTCTTCAACTGTCCAATTTTGGTGAGCTCGTGCAAATTGTAGCCTCTTTTTCCTATTTGTAATGGAGGTGGGGTCTTCTGCTGTTGTAGCCCATCCGCCACAAGGTTGTGCGTGTTGTGGCTTCACAAATGCTTTGCTGCATACCTCAGTTGTAACGAGTGGTTATTTCAGTCAAAGTTGCTCTCAGCTTGAATCAGTCGGCCTATTCTCCTCTGACCTCTAGCATCAACAAGGCATTTTTGCCCACAGGACTGACACATACTGGATGTTTTTCCCTTTTTACACCATTCTTTGTAAACCCTAGAAATGGTTGTAGGCAAAAATCTCAGTAACTAAGCACTCAGACCGGCCCGTCTGGCACCAACAACCATGCCACGCTCAAAATTACTTAAATCACCTTTCTTTCCCATTCTGACATTCTGTTTGGAGTTCAGAAGATTGTCTTGACCAGGACCACACCCCTAAATGCATTGAAGCAACTGCCATGTGATTGGTTGATTAGATAATTGCATTAATGATAAATTGAACAGGTGTTCCTAATAATCCTTTAGGTGAGTGTATTTTTGGATAATAATGCATAAAAATATTTATTATAACATTCTGACTAAACTTCTTACTAACATTTATTTTAAAAAGTTAGTATTTACGCAACATGATCTCATGGAAAGTCGTGTAATATTCACGCAAAATTTGATCAATTTATTTGTGTCCATGGCACGAAATTCAACTTTTTGACGTGTCTTGAGCATAAATGTTTTTCATGACACGAATTTCTTATAAATAGTTTTCCGTGTCCGTGGCACGACTTTCTTTATCATGTCATTTTACGTATTGTTTTCTCTTTTTCCCCCCCTATTTTTAAATAATTGTCGCTTGTGATTGGGGTTAGATTTGGGGTTTGGGTTAGGATGTACTTTATGTATTGGTTTCTACATGTTTTTCTTCCACTTTTAAAACTTTTCCTGCCTGGAGTTTGGGTTTGGGTTACGATGTCTAAAAATGTAACAGAAAGTGATTCTAACCCCAACCCCAAGTGACAATGGTAAGAAAATAGGAAAACACTATGAGAAAACAATACATAAAATGAAACAAAAAAGAAAGTCGTGCCAGGGACACAAAAAAATATTCCTAGAAATTTGTGTGAGTGTCACGAAAAAGACATTTCGTGCTCAAGGCACCTAAAAAAAATCTAAATTTCGTGCCATGGACACAAATAAATTGATCAAATTTTGCATGACTATAACATAAAAATCAAGCATATTTGCTTAATAGCATTATGAAATTAAGGTTCATATTGCAATCCTACAGACAATTATTTTTACATTGAGTACAGCTACTATATAAATCGTATAAAAAATTGACACAGGATGGTAACACAATAAATATAAAAGTATGATTGTTTTTTTGCCTGTACTACTATGGATGTTGGAAAAACTGCTTTGCTATAAATTATACATTTTTTAATTGTGATACCATTTTCAAAACTATAAAATAACAATGCATAAAAAACTAAAATTCATTTTAATTAGCAAAAATGTATCTCTTTTTTTTCTTTTCTTTGACTTTGAGTTGAATTATGATCATTGCATTTCTGAGGTTTCATGAGGTTCATCCACTCTCATTATGTTTACACAGCTAAACATTTAAGCCTTATACGTTTTGAAGGAGTCACATAAAAAGCCTCATCTTTGACAAGTCAGATCCTAAATTTACTGCTGTGGTTTCCCACGTTTCACAATAGTCTTTGTTGCTGTGGAATGTATTGTTATTGTAGTCGTCTCACCTGTGTAGTACAGTGCAGAGATGGCCAGTTCTTTAGGCCACACCCTCTCATCCTCTTGAGGTTTAAAGTGGGACAGTTCAGGAATTTTCCCACCAATGCGTACATTGTAAAGCTTGACATTGCCTCTGCTGTAAAAGGAAAACAATACAACTGAAAACAACCAAAAATAAAAAATTATTCAAAGCGACAAATAACTGACAGTGAAAATAATACGAGGAGATACTTATACTTTTAGTTTCAAACAGCTAATGTAAACTCTGACCTGTCTAGACAATGACCAGTGATGGGGTCACAGGTCAGAGGGCACACACAAACTTTGCAGCCTTCCTCTCCGAAGCCCCAGTACCCCGCGACACAATGACTGCAGGTGGTGCCACCCACACCGGGTTTACAGTGACACTGTCCACTTCTGGGATGGCACCACGGTGTCTCGCTGCTCGCTGACACAGAGCCAACTGGGTCACACCAGCATCCTGCCATAGAAAGCCCTTTGAATTACACTGTGAAGTAAAACTGCTAACGAAGCAGGATTATAAATGAAAAAAAAGTAATATTGTTGTAACCTAAACCTTTACATTCTGATATACTGTATGTCCTTCAGAATGTCTTACGTATGCAAGCATGTGGCGAGTTGAGGGGTCTGGCAGGGTGACGGTGGAATCCGGGGCGGCAGCGCTGGCACCGGCGACCCACGGTGTTATGCTGGCAGTTGTCACAGATACCACCACTACTGCCCCCTGTTGACAGCCACACTCGCTGCGAGAAGTGACAGCTTTCTGCGTGCCCATTACAATCACATTTCTGAACAGATAGAAGAAAGAGGTACGGAAAGAGGAAAACTTTGAGAAACAACCCAAAATGCTGGGTTGTTTTAACCCATTGCTGGGAGAGTTCATTGTTTGCCGTCCATAAAGATATAAAGAGTTTGGTTCCAAAAAGAGATTATTTTTCAAATTTTATTTTTTGTTTGCAGTTCGTTTGTATTGATTTAAGCCGTCCTAACAAAAACGTAGCACAGCTAAGTAGCACAATAAAACACTATAAAAACATGATAACACAATAATTACTATGTTTTGACAATTTATCTCGTTTTGGAACCAAACTCTTCATATTTTTTAGTGCTGGGCATAGATTAACTGCAATTAAGAGATGAGAGAAAGATTTCTTATTTTCCAGTTTTCCTAATTCATAGGACTGACAAGCCTGTTCGGACAGTAAAGTCACTTACTCTGGCATGGGTTGCTCTCACCGCTGCTTCCGTTGGCAGCTCTCCAGGGTCGATCATTGTAGAGTGGCTCACACCTCTCGCAATGTTCACCAGCTGTGTGGTGGGTACACACACACACACCAGACACCTGCAATCCAGCCACATAAATCCACAAAGACTAAAGATACATATAACGGGCCATTTACGGCCTCAAGGTGCAGACTAGGAAAGACTATACTTGAAATATTTGTTAAACAAAACAGAATTAATCTCAATTACTTCTTTCAGTAGCTCAACTGGTAAAGTGTGGCGCTATCATCGTCATGGCAAGGACATGGGATATAACAAGATTAAGCATACCTAATACTATACATGGGAGGCAATGCAACGTTCAATATTGCCGCCTCATAGTCCTACCCCCAAACCTAACCCGAAGCCCTTACCCTACCAGATCCAATCATGGTTGTGGCTAGAAAGGATACAGCTATGGCGAAAATCTTGTAAAAAATCTCTCAAGATGAGCTCTGTTTTTATCCTAACCTACCCCCAAACCTAAACCCTAGCCCTACCAGAACCAATCATGATTGTGGCTAGAAGGGATACACCTATGGCCAAAATCTCGTGACATCTCCCAGGATGAGCGCTGTTTTTATCCAACCCCAAACCTAAAACCTAGCCCTACCAGAACAATCATGATTGTGGCTAGAAGGGATACAGCTATGGACCAAACTTGGAAATATCCCAGGATGAGCGCTGTTTTTATCCTAATCCTACCCCCAAACCTAAACCCTAGCCCTATCAGAACCAATCATGGTTGTGGCTAGAAGGGAAACAGCTATGACCAAAATCTCGCCGGATAAGCGCTGTTTCTATCCAACCCCAAACCTAGAACCTAGCCCTACCAGAACCAATCATGGTTGTGGCTAGAAGGGATACAGCTATGGCCAAAATCTCATGAAATTTCCTAGGATGAGCGCTGTTTTTATCCTAATCCTACCTCCAAACCTAAACCCTAGCCCTACCAGAACCAATCATGGTTGTGGCTAGAAGGGATACAGCTATGGCCAAAATCTCGTGACATCTCCCAGGATGAGTGCTGTTTTTATCCTAATCCTATCCTATCCTAAAACCAAACCCTAGCCCTACCAGAACCAATCATGGTTGTGGCTAGAAGGAATACAGCTATGGCCAAAATCTTGTGAAATCTCCCAGGATGAGCGCTGTTTTTACCCAACCCCAAACCTAAAACCTAGCCCTACCAGAACCAATCATGATTGTGGCTAGAAGGGATACAGCTATGGACCAAATCTTGGAAATCTCCCAGGATGAGCGCTGTTTTTATCCTAATCCTAACCCCAAACCTAAACCCTAGCCCTACCAGAACCAATCATGGTTGTGGCTGAAAAGAATACAGCTATGTACCAAATCTTGGAAATCTCCCAGGATGTGCGATGTTTTTATCCTAATCCTACCCCCAAATCTAAACCCTATCCCTATCAGAACCAATCATGGTTGTGACTAGAAGGGATACAGCTATGACCAAAATCTCACCGGATAAGTGCTGTTTTTATCCAACCCCAAACCTAGAACCTAGCCGTACCAGAACCAATCATGGTTGTGGCTAGAAGGAATACAGCTATGGCCAAAATCGTATGAAATCTCCCAGGATGAGCGCTGTTTTTATCCTAATCCTACCCCCAAACCTAAACCCTAGCCCTACCAAAACCAATCATGGTTGTGGCTAAAAGGGATACAGCTATGCCAAAATCTCATTCAAATCTCACTGGATAAGCGCTGATTTTATCCTAATCCTACCCCCAAACCTAAACTCTAACCCTATCAGAACCAATCATGGTTGTGGCTAAAAAGAATACAGCTATGGACCAAATCTTGGAAATCTCCCAGGATGAGCGCTGTTTTTATCCTAATCCTAACCCCAAACCTAGAACCTAGCCCTACCAGAACCAATCATGGT
This sequence comes from Misgurnus anguillicaudatus, assembly GCF_027580225.2. Classification (NCBI taxonomy): domain Eukaryota; kingdom Metazoa; phylum Chordata; class Actinopteri; order Cypriniformes; family Cobitidae; genus Misgurnus; species Misgurnus anguillicaudatus. The sequence goes on along the minus strand of NC_073350.2, from coordinate 28,539,712 downwards.
TGTGGCTAGAAGGGATACAGCTATGGACCAAATCTTGGAAATCTCCCAGGATGAGCGCTGTTTTTATCCTAATCCTACCCCCAAACCTAAACCCTAGCCCTACCAGAACCAATCATGGTTGTGGCTAGAAGGGATACAGCTATGGACCAAATCTTGGAAATCTCCCAGGATGAGCGCTGTTTTTATCCTAATCCTACCCCCAAACCTAAACCCTAGCCCTACCAGAACCAATCATGGTTGTGGCTAAAAGGGATACAGCTATGCCAAAATCTCATTCAAATTTCACTGGATAAACCCTGATTTTATCCTAATCCTACCCCCAAACCTAAACCTAACCCTTACCAGAACCAATAATGGTTGTGGCTAGAAGGGATACACCTGTGGCCAAAATCTCGTGAAATCTCCCAGGATGAGCGCTGTTTTTATCTTAATCCTACCCCCAAACCTAACCCTAAACCCAAGATTTCACAGGAGTTAGGCCGTAGCTATATCCAATCTAGCCAAAACCTAACCCAAAAACCGTTGTTTTCATCCTAATCCTACCCCCAAACCTAACACTAGACCCAACATCTCGCGAGATTTGGCCATAGCTGTATCCCATCTAGCCAGAACCACCAATCATCAATCGGTAAAGAAAGACTGATGATTCTCTGGGGGAGGGGCTTTGAATAAAGTAGTTTTTAGCATCATTTGAGCTTAAAAAATAAAGGTTATAGTACAGTTGATGTCAGGTTTAATTGTTAGTCAAAATATGTTGTTTAATTTGTTGCAATTTTAGAGATTTCTGTCTGTCCCCATTCAAGTAGATAGGACTTTAGTCTTGCATGACTGAAATAACTGCCCGGAGGCATTGCAAGCATGGTCGCCTAGTGGCACAACTTCCCTAAAGGGACTTTAGTCATGGTCACGGGTTTGATTCCTATGGAAGGCGTGTGCACTTAATGTACAAGGTATAGATTATTCACTTGTCTGCCAAATGTAATTCTCATAATTATGCATTTAATAGGTGGTTGTGCATCTGCCTGTCTATTAATTCCATCATAAACTTACCATATTGCCGTCTTGCAAGCTGTCTTGTCCTTCATTTTTAGGAAGGCAGTGTTCAGCATGACCATGACACAAACACGTCCCTTTAGCCACAAGAGAGTAGATAGCAAAAGGAGATGAATCTTGATCTGAGCTAGCTGTGAGTGACCTGCTTTGCATTTTGGGTAAAAATGTGGGATCCTGGACACTCCGCTGGCTTTTAGAGACTAGACAATGCTGAGACTTCAGAAACTGTATTCGCAGGTTAGTCAGGGTCAGTCGGGACAGAGCTTCGGGACTGTAAGGATCAACAATCCCACTTCCTAATCCTATGGAACGGAATATGATCTGGAAAACAATTAAAACATTCCATCATGATTTTATAAGGAGCATCGGACAGATCAGAGTTTAAAGTTAAACAAATATGAGATTAGGAGCATCAAATCTATTATTTCAATTATTTTAATGTCAATATTATAAATGTTCAATGTTATAATATTTTCACAGAATGTTCTTTACATTATCTAAAGGATGATTTTATGTAGAAAACAATCAATCACAAAAATGAATGAGGTGTTTTGTGGTGGAGACCACAAGGTTTCTTTCTCCGTACCTCTCCTCTGCTGCATGGGAGCACACTGGAATACCTGGATGTGCACAGAGCTCCTGGTTGGCTCACATCGTCAGGGACTCCAAACATCTCACTGCAGTTCCTGGCAAACAGTTTTAAAGTTTCCCACGTCTGACCGAAGTCCCGCGAGCATTCCAGCCTCATGGCAGCAGGACGTGGGGAACGAAACAACATCACGACATGGCTCAGGCAGAACCGTGACTCCAAGTCAAGCCGAATTTCTTCCTTTTCTCCAGCGGTCGCCACAGAAGCCCACCAGGTATCTGGATGAAGAAATGGGTCATCTGCCATCATGGCAGGAGGATGGAGCTCTGCTACACAGCGTGGCTGAGTCGGCGAGCAGGAAGAGTTGAAGAGCGTGAAGAGGGTCCTGCCAATAGCCAAGTTACCCATAGGAGGGCTGCAGGCGCGGCCAACACATCTGGACTCTGTATTAAAAAAGGACAAGGAAATCCATACACATTCACATAAATTTACAAGCACTGCAGGAAACGAAGATGAAATGTAAACACTACAGTCAGGTTCTGACACGTCACAATGTTTGACAGCCATCTTATAGGACTTTCACTGAACCAATCTCTGGATCGAACCACATACATAGACAACACTGCAGCATTTGCACTTTTAACTATTGTCTAATAAAAGTTGCTTCTCGCAAATAAGCTCTTTAAAGGGATAGTTCACCCAAAATAAAAAATAATGTCATTAATGACTCACCCTCATGTCGTTCTAAACTTGTAAGACCTCCGTTCATCTTCGGAACACAGTTTAAGATGTTTTATATTTAGTCCGAGAGCTTGTTGACCCTTCATTGAAAATCTATGTACGGTATACTTTCCATGTCCAGAAAGGTAAACAAAACATCATCTAAGTAGTCCATGTGACATCAGTGGGTCAGTTAGAATGTGTTGAAGCATCGAAAATACATTTTGGTCCAAAAATAACAAAAATTACAACTTTATTCAGCAATGTCTTCTCTTCCACGTCATTCTTCTCTGACGTATGACGCGGCTGACGTGTTATCTGGTGCGCCCCAGCCGTGTTTTTTTGTTGTTGTTTTTTTGTGCGCCCGGGCTTCGTTTACAGTCTGAGGGAGACGCACGCTGTAAGTATGAAAAAAAATCACAAACATGCCTGAAGATAACACACGTCATCCGCGTCACTGCAGTCACGTGACTTTAGTCTCGCGCATGCGCTTCACAACAGAAGCGGAAGAGAAGACAATGCTGAATAAAGTCATAATTTTTGGACCAAAATGTATTTTCGATGCTTCAACACATTCTAACTGACCCACTGATGTCACATAGACAGTATACTGTACATAGATTTTCAATGAAGGGTCAACAAGCTCTCAGACTAAATATAAAACATCTTAAACTGTGTTCTGAAGATGAACGGAGGTCTTACGAGTTTGGAATGACATGAGGGTGAGTCATTAATGACATCATTTTCATTTTTGGGTGACTATCCCTTTAAAATAACGATTTCTTAAAGCATCTTTGTCTGTATGATTCACAAAAGGACCTTTAACATCCACAGGACCTTTGACTGAATAGTTCTTTGAGGAAAAATAAAATTATATGTTTATAAATCTGAAAGTCTATTATTATTATTATTTAATTGATTAAACTATTAATGTAACTCCTATTACAAATTATTCTACTAACAAACTTACGTAAAATATGAATGCATAAATGACATCCTATTCAAATGTACATTCAATAATGATCTGTTACGCAATATGTAATCAATAACTTTTTAAAATAATATTTCAATTAAGATTTAAACAAGAAAACCTTACCTGTGAAGCCTTGCACAAACCCAGGAAATAAAAATACGCACTTCAATAGCAGCATCACAAACAGAGGATTCATGCTCAACAGTCTTTAGACGAGATGTTCATCCGGAAGCATCCGAGTCCCAGTGCATCATTTATTTATGCGCATGGTCTTTCAACATCTGTGCTCGTGTTATTGCCTCGTTTATGGATCGCTTTGTTGTACTCCTCACTTTTGTTTTCTTGTAAAAGCGTCTTAAATGTACTGTAAATGTAGATTAATAACATCCGGCTATTGGTAATCCATTTTCAGTTTGTCAACAAGAAAATTTCTGATGCTGATGATGGGATGCGCTTTTAAATACACCTGTCCAAAATCCAGGCTTCTTCACTTGAACATTGCCGTCTTTGCGCATTTAGATGAAAATAGTTCATCCTTGTGTTTTCTGTGGTTGGACGTGATGTTCCTTACCTCTGGGAAGCCAAGAGAGAAATATGAAAACCCAAAAACACATTGGGAACGTGTGTGCGTCGCTGCGACTCCCGTGCGTAATGCGCGCTCTCCAGGCATGAATGACTGTGTGCTGAACTAAAAGTGAGGCATTTAATAGACTCTCCACTGCCCCACATTGAAATACTACAGTAGTGCAGTAAAAGTGTTTAAATTACAAACCTGTATGAGTCCCATTGTTATGAACAACTGAGCAATTTTCATTATGTTGTTATGAACACCAATCTAAAAAAAACAAAAGTTTAAATAAAGACAAAAAATATATAAACCCATTTAATAGATAACAACTCTTTAATGTCATTTATTATTAATAATTGAAAATAGATTATCATGATATCAAATGCTTATGGTCATTTACTCATTATATTATCCACATAGCATCTTCAAATTAGCTGCATACAATTTGTAAAAAAAATACTTTGACACATTTAACAGACGCTTTAATCCAAAGCACATTGCAGTTACAGTATCTCTATCTCTTTGTATTTTTCACCCAGCTTGTTGAGGTCCCACCTTAAGATTGCCATCTATTCTGGGCTTTCATTGGTTGCTTTTTCCTCTTTATTTGATCCATTTCATCCATTTTAAAATAATATTAACCATTTTTAATTCAATTTATTTACATGAAATAAATAAACATACATTTTCATATACACATTTTCTAGTTTGCGTGGGGATTACACGATCGCATGAGTAAGTTTATAGATTTGCTGGTACTGAAGAACAAAGTTAATGCAATCCAGCCACAGAGAATTCCAGAAACTGCATATAACAGAGCACTTGAGACCTGCTCTCCTTAATGGGGTGAAGGAAGGTATTTTATGTACCCTCTTGTTTTGAACTACAGTACTTTTCTTTTGGTCATGTGTGGCTTTGATGTTTCATTAAAGGAAACTGAAATACGTCCATAAATATCCTAAAGATGGTTACTGTGACATGAGGTAAGGTACTGTAGGACATGTCACATGTTTAAAGCATGTTTTCCCCAATGACATAAAACATGAGCCAACATAAAACACAAAAGAAATCTGGCTGAAGTTCAGAATCACCAACTGACTGGCACCTGCTTGATGATGTCATGGTCAGATGGCACAGTCCAGTTATGAACTCTGTCCCGTTTCATCAAATATTCATAAGATGGTAAAAATTTAAACAAATCAGTTAACCTGGCAAGCGTTTAATCCTGTTTAAAATGGACAAAAATTCCCCCCTGTGGCGACATAACATGGCTGAATGCTTACTTGCCTTTGTTTTGCATTTCAGATGAAAAAATGTTAGATGTTTGACTGTATTCACTAAAGCCGTTAAGTACAAATTATTATTTTTTTTGTTTCTGCCAAAACTGTTGTTCACAAATAGAGACAATGAAGATATTGTTTTGTTCAACTTATAGGCTATAACAGACATAATTAATCCTTAAATTAAAATTAAAAAGGTCTGTGTTGTAAAAGAGAAATGTATGGCACTGATGGTAAAAATATATTTCAAAACCACATCCAATTATTTAAAAAAAAACTCAAATGAAGTCTTTGGTTTCATGGTGTTTGGTGTTTTATAGCCACATACAGTAAAAGCTGTTTACAATATGTGCGAAATTCCAGCGAGCCCCGTTTTATTTTTGTTGGTGCTCGTTTGAACTTTACTAGGCTTTGATGGATTGTCTTCACCTGCAACCTTATGAACGAATCAAAGATCAAATCCTCAAATCCACATATAAACATTAAAAAATTTTCATTAAAAAATTCATTTTGCAGGTTTAAACATGATTTAATATTTCAGAGAGGCTCATATTGCCTCTGTTCAAGCTATTCCATCAGGGTCACAGAAATGTTACTACTGTAATGTCATACAAAATGATGCTATAATGTTGATATATATAACATTAAAGAAATAGTCTACTCATTTTCAATATTAAACTATAGTATTACCTTAACTAAGAATTGTTGATACATCCCTCTATCATCTGTGTGCGTGCACGTAAGCGCTGGAGCGCGCTGCGACACTTCGATAGCATTTAGCTTAACCCCATTCATTCAATGGTATCAAACAGAGATAAAGTTAGAAGTGACCAAACACATCAACGTTTTTCCTATTTAAGACGAGTAGTAATACGAGCAAGTTTGGTGGTACACTGAAAAAAATGATTCATTGAATTTAATAAATTCCTTCAAGGTAAGTGGTTGCAATCAACCCACTTAAGCTACATTTAAACAAAAGTTTTATATTTTATTTTACGTTACTAATCTTTTTGTTTAAATGTAGCTTAAACAAATTGATTGCAACCACCCACCCTAAAAAAATTGACCAAATTCAATGAATCATTTTTTTCAGTGTACAAAATAAAACGTAGCGCTTTTCTAAGCGGATTGTATGGGGTAATAGCACTTTTGGGAGTACTTCGACTCGGCGCAGTAACACCCTCCCTCTCCCATTATGAGAGGGAGAAGGGGAGCGGACTTTTCAGGCGAGTCGTAGTACTAAGTACTATAAGTGCTATTACGCCATAAAACATAGTTCCTCTTTTAAATCCGCTTGGAAAAGCGCTACGCCCTACCCTGTACCACCAAACTTGCTCGTACAACCACTCGTCCCAAATAGGAAAAACGCTGATGCGTTTGGCCACTTCCAACTCCATCTCCGTTTGGCACCACCGAATGAATGGGGCCAAGCCAAATGCCATCGAAGCGTCGCAGCGCGCCCCAGCGCCCACGTGCACGCACACAGATACCAGAGGGATGCATCAACAACTCCCAGTCAAGGCAATAACATAGTTCAACACTGAAAATGAGTAGACTATTCCTTTAACAGACATTATTACTTTATTCTGATCTGTAAAATATAGCACTTTGTGTATATGTTTCTGCTTGCCTTCCTTGTTGTCCTGAATTTGATTCAGTTTTTTTCTTAAAGAGTTTAAAGGGACATTCCACTTTTTTTGAAAATATGCTCCATTCAGCTGATCTCCGGGTCTGGCGCTACCACTTTTAGCATAGGTTAGCACAATCCATTGAATCTGATTAGATCATTAGCATCGCGCTAAAAAATAACCAAAGTAATATTACGCACTAACCGAAAATAGTCCCCTGCTATTGAAAGTAACCAAGGGGACTATTTTTGGTCAGTGCGTAATATCGCTACGCCTGCTGCAGCCATGTTACATCAACAAAGTCCTTGATTATTACGCCAGAATGACAGAATGAGTATAGTTCCTAGCCATATCTGCCTAGAAAATCGCATTTTCCATCGGTCTTAGCGCGATGCTAATGGTCTAATCCGATTCAATGGATTGTGCTAAGCTATGCTAAAAGTGTTAGCGCCAGACCCGGAGATCAGCTTAATGGATTCCAAAACGGTAAAAATCATATTTTCAAAAAAAGTGGAATGTCCCTTTAAAGTGCGTCTGTTTTCTTGTAAATGAGCATTTTTTATCAAGCTATTATGTTTCACTTTAATGTCAATGAAAAGGGTTTTTATTAGTAAGTGAAATGCCTTATTTTCACAAATGTCACTTTGGTCATTTCAATGGTATGTAACACAAGTGCATGCAAAAATCTCCACTTCAAAAAAGTCTGCAGTCACTCCTCACTGTCTCTAAATAAAGATAAAAGACATTTGGTCAATATCCTAATATTTTTGTATAAAACTTCTGTGCCCGGTTGCATGAAACTCCTTAAGTGAGGGTTTCCCTGAGGGAGAAAAAATCCCTGAGGTAAGGGATTTATTTAAGAGCGTTGCAACAAAGGTCTTAACTGTCACCCTTACCTAAGTGTTTATACTAAGTATTTTACGGTAGTCTCTTCCAAAACACGGCAGCGGAGACGCGGTTGCTATAGTTACAAAATCTCACAGCGGTAACAAATCAACGCACGCAGCTCAACAGACGGCGGATTTGTGTACAATGAAACATCGCAAATAACAGAGGGTAAAGTGCTGCGTGTATAAAACCTCAAAGTAATTCAAACTGGAAACACTTTAGATTGACGGACGATCAAACCGCTAATCTCCTAATAAATGCGCATCTTTTTCTCTAGGGATTATTTCGATGGTTAGAAATGCGCATTGGTACTTCATTTTCTTAAATAACCATAAAATCAGCCATCGCGTGTGACGTTAAGGGACCTGTTATAGTCCCTTAAGTTTTTAAGGGAAAATGTGATTTAAGGACTTTGTTGCAATGCATAGCAGAACTTAAGGTAATACTTTAGCATTTAAGGGTAAATACTTATTGACAGCCTTAAGGTTCACTTAAGGGTTTTTCTTGCAACCCATTTTTTATTAAGGGCACCCTTAACCTTATATTTAAGGGATTTCTTAGCTTAAGGACTTTCATGCAACCGGGCACTCATTATATACCTTGACGTACATGCACCATCGTTCATCCAATTCTTTTTCCATGCACTTAAAGAGCAACTATAGTCCGATTCACATTTTTACATTTCCTTTGGTGTGTATTAGTACATGTTAAAGATATGCAAAAATCTCTTTTCTTGGACTACGACAAACACAAGGATTGTAGGCAACAGTTTACTTCCTGGGCTTGTTGACATAGACAAGAACCACAAACCACGCAAACACATTGTATTATACCAAATACACAAAATAAAGTTGTTTTAGCAATGAAATAGGTGCACTTTAAGGGACTTTGCTGAAAAATCATAATGGGGTTTAATGGATTTTGCCAACAAACTGGTATTTCCAAAAGGCCTTAGGCCAAGATTAAGGGAATTTGAAGCGAGAGTATTTGATGAAGGAATAATACGCGCCAAAAGCATTGGGTCAATAACATTATCTAATTTTTATAGGTGGTTTTTAGTTGCTTTTGCATCTGAGCCTTTCATTTTTACTCCACAGTCTCTTATCCTCCATGCTTTCATTCATGCTTTCCTTCTCCCCAACACTCAGTACAGCATCTGGCTTCCATCCATTTCATAAAAAAAGTCAAAAAGCAAACCTTTATCTTCAAACGTCACATCTCACCCGCCGTAGGCTTTTTCGCCATGCACCCTGCAAACTGCATGTAAAATATCCACCTTTATTGGAAATTATGGTGATTTCGCTGCGAGCTATTAATATTTACTACATCCATATGCGGAAATTGCAAGAATTGCATGTTTGATTTGGCGGTTATCAATTATTCGACAGAATCAAAGGAAAGCTGAAATAAATTATTGTGTGTGTAAATGTGTCTTTGAGCAATTACAAGAGCCTTGATGTTGGATGTAGGTAGAAATTAAAACCAAAAATAGTCAGCTAAATGTTTTTGGCTCTTGTCATGAACATATTGATACATAATTTAAAACTGCTGCCAGTTTCAGAAGACACATCCTAAAAAGCCTTTTGCTTTCTGCTGCTGACTGCATATGTAATGAAATCTGACAGTCTGTAGATGTTGTCCAGTCTTTGCCCATTACGAATGAAGCATCGTGCATTAGATAACAAAGCAACTGCAGTGTCTTAAGTTTCATTTTGGAGGCGTGTCTGGTTTACAGTGAATGTCAAAAACAGAACAAAATAAAATTTAGAGATACTAGAGATAAATGGACAACACCTTGTTAGCATCATTTATCTGATTTCACAGAAGAAACAATCTCTGTGCATTTGATAACAGATCAACTGCACTTCTGTGAATCATTAACTGAATAGTTTGGTTTGTTGAGCCTGATTTGTGGTTGAGTAATCCACCCTTACGGGAAGATAAGGGAAAGCTGGTGCTTGTACAAAGCTATGTGTAAGCGATCTATATTTGCATGCTCATTTTAGCGAAGTTAATTGAGTTTATGGGAATTGTGGCTTATATAAGATGTGGGACTGAACCAGCCGCCACCCAATAAAGCTTTTCAAGAGCTCATTAAAATATTTTCACAAAACTATATGGCTATGTGTTGCTGGGCAACAGTGCTAAAATATTTCTCTCCAGGTTTAAAATGGAAATGACAAAACCAGAATGCTACAGTATGCGTTAGCTGCGCAAAAAGTCATGGGTTTGAAAAAACGTATAGCTTGTACTACGTATTGCACCGTAAGTCACTTTGGATAAAAGCATCTGCCAAATGCATAAATGCAAATGTGAAAAGTTCTTTCCGGTGTGTGCGTGTCTGTTTTTTACTCAATAAGCAAAAATTACTGCGGTGAATACAAAAAGCTGTATTTCTCAGGGTATTTTTTGTAAGCAACCCTGCCATCAGTAACAAATGTCAATAAACAATCCTCATTCATTACAGCAATTTCCATCATCCGACCATCAGATTTTAAAGCGTTCAAGATTGCCAAGCAATTTTGGCACTGATTTACATTCAGGCACATTAGAAGATTGTTTATACTGGTGCCGTATAAAAGAAAACCCACATGTAATAATGAGGGATGGATGAAATTATGCATTACCAAACAGCTGTGTGTATCCTTCACATTGCATTGAATAAAAAACTTTAATAGACAGAATTTGCTTTGTTTGTGCCATTAACTGGATGGTTTATAGTCACTGACCTATTTAAGCCATTATAATTGTGCATAATATAAAAAAATTGTGTTATATGAATGCATGCTTTGATTATCCTATACTGTGGTTGTGGGCTCGTGTTGGTCCTTGCATGTCTTTATGCAAACATTTGTGTGTGTGTTCGTTGCATCGGAACACAGCATGCAAATGTTTTTATACAGTATGTGGGTAATAGGTTTAAATTGCAGTTTGTGCTTTGATCTGAGAATAAATGAGTGAGATTAAGTTGTCAGAGCGGGTGATGATAGAGGCCAGATGAACGACTATGACAGTCCAAAGCCCTGGAACATGCAAAGATGCCAATGCAACCGTATGTATACTGTATCAAGGGTAGCAAATGTTTTTCTGCGTCCATTGTTTGTATACATAACCATTCCATCCAGTAGCTCATGTCGCAGTTTATGCATGTGCAAATGGGCGAGCACGCATGTGCATGTTTGTATATAATGGGATTCGTTGCGCGTAAACACTCACACATGGCCCGCCGTTCCAAATCCATTTAATTTCAACATTATTAGGTCTTAAGAAGCAGGAATGAGAGGAATTTTAAGAGGGGCGGTTTCGATTGAAGAGGTTTGGTCATGCCCTGTCGCAATGACGCAGCTGAAACCACATTTTATTTAAGCGGGGTAAAGCTTCCCACAATTACGGAGGTCTGTAGAGGCACGCAAAAACACACACCCCACATCCTTCATAGGGGTGCAGAAAGTAAATAATTCAAGTGCTTACTGAGGGATTTAGCAATTTCCAAGTCTTATCGTTGAGGGTGTGTTTATATATCCAACTACTGCAGGCTACCGGTTTTCTGAATAGTCTCTGCGGGATATTAATGTACAGGTCTGTGCTGTAAACAATGCCTCCTGAAGTGGGTCATCTATAATAGACTAAAGCTATTTAACTCTATATGCTTTGCAATGTATTCACGTATATACAGTGTCAGAAGAAAAGGTAACCCAGTCTGTTAAAAGTATACCCAGCTAAAGTCATTTTTGTGGTTTATGTTTTTTTGTTTTTTTTACATAAAATGATCCTACATCAGTGTTGGGGGTATAGCATTACAAGTAACACGCAGTATGTAAAGTAGTACGAGTAAAGTAACGCATTACTTTATAAATGTACACATTAATATTTGAGTTACTTTTTTAAAAAAGTAATGCAAGTTACTGTTCTACGGAGCCCCTTAGGGGACATGGAGCAAAAATTAAATAAAGATTAGTTTTGCGTGCGCACGTGAGACTATCGAGTGCGCACGTGAGACTATCAAGTGCGCACGTGAAACTATCGAATTTAGTTTCGCGTGCGGACATGAAACTATCGCGTGCTTACGTGAAACTTTTGCGTTTCTTCGTTTATTCCTTTTTTTGCCTTGTTTGCCTTCGTTGACTGGATATGCAGGTACTGTGAGTTCTGAATGCTCTTTCTCTGCCGTACTTTTGCTCTTCCTAGAGTGCCTCGTGCAAGTCAAATTAATCAGGTGTGCGCATGTGTGGGCAGATCCTATAGCAACAGGGGTGGTAGCCATGGTCGTGAGAGAGAGTGACATTGCACAAGCCAATCATTTGTTTCGTCCCGAATGGAAATAATTAGTTTAAAACAGTCATGAAAGGTCTACAGACACTCAAGTTTTATACTGTCTTTTTCAGAGTACTTACATTTTACTTATGTATTGGTATATAAAGACGGTTTAAACAAATTTGTAAAAAAGTTTTTTGATAATTCCTGCCTATCCTGCCTTTAATATTGTAATGCATTACTTTTAAAAGTAAATTTCCCCAACATAATGTAAAGAACAGTTTGTGAAAATTTAACCTTGATATCTTTAATATTGACATCAAAGATTGAAATAAGTCTCAAATCAAATCAATAAGTGAAATCAATTGTCTTTACCTCCAAGTAAAACATTTCTCTTTTATAACCACATGCACACCGGTATCCGCCCATGATCTTACCTGACCCCTATCCTGCGGGTCACCATTAAAGCCACTAAGCCCCCCTGGTCTAGCCGTCTGGGGTAAGCAACACCATTTTTGGCTACGGTTCATTCTCTCATAAACACACACATTTGCAATCCTACGGTGTTAATATGGCACTCTGTGCCCTGATGGTGTATACATTTCACCCATTAAATAGAACAGATGATCGTCGTGCACAGCTGCAGGGCTGTTTAAATCTCAAAACAATATATGAGACTTCCTCAAGGCAACATGTTTAACCAATTAGCCATTGTCCTTGTGTATTGCTGTGGTATACACAATTCACATTTATTCATTTGGCAGACACTTTTAAAGTGACTTACAGTGTGTTCAGTTTTATACATTTCTTTTATCAGTATGTGTGTTCCCTCCACCTGTAAAAAGGTACAAAGCTTTCACTAGGACAGTAACCTTTTAACAGGTCATTTAGGTACCAATATGTTCCTTTGAAGTACAAATACTGTACGTGCCTTTGAGGTACTAATATGCACCCTTTAAGTAAAAATATGTACTTTTTAAAAGTGTTTCACCACAATGATAGCTTTTGTACCTTTTATTCTGGGACCAAATCCATGACCTTTGCGTTGCATCGTTCACGCTCATCAGTACGCAAAAATAAAATAATCTGCTGAATTTTTAGCATGTTTTTTTGGAAAGATAATTTGTGCAAGTGTTACGTATCATAAAACAAGTTAAACAGAAGCAAACTATGTCTTTTCGCTTTACATCGGCTGCTGAATATTAGCCACACTTTTTGAAATCTGATCTGTTTGCTAAGAGAGATAAAACACTGTCCACTGGTCTAAAAAACGAGGATCTGATCTCAAGATATAGACGACTTCATGGCTCTTTAGCTATGTGACTGTGATGTGGGCCTCACCTCTGCTCCTCTTTAAAATCAACATCTGGGTATCATGAGCGGCTAAAGTTAGAAGCACATGTTGCATTCATTATGGCAAAATAAGAGTCACACTCAAGCAGGCGTGACACCCACAACCGCCTGTGGAATAAAGATAGAAAAAGGAGATACAAGGTGGAAAATAAGAGATGGATGAGAATTTGATTTTACAAGTTTAACCAAAAAAATTAAGCCATTAATAGAAAAATAAAGATCTATTCACAACCATAACCATCTCGATAACTTTGTCCACAACACAGTTGTAGTGATAACAACATTGAAATCATTGAGATAAGAGACCAGCTTATATACAAAACCGAAAGGCAAAATCTTTAACAAATAGTACAGAAGCGATAACGAAAACAGTGTATCTGTCTGTTTTTCTTTTTGGTTACGCAAAGCACCATTTACAGTCATTATCTTAACAGTTCACATAACTGCAGCATGTGTTTAGATTAAACAAAACACTATAAAAGTTACATTATCATCCAATACTGATACAGATAGCATTAATAACAATCTTTATTGTTATCATTATAATATATCAGTGCCATTTTGCCTCAAGACAATATAGTCATTTGTTTTCTTATGCACATTTATAAAAGCTACTTAAAGGGACACTCCACTTTTTTTGAAAATTCACTCATTTTCCAGCTCCCCTAGAGTTTTTTGAACGTTTTGGAATCCATTTAACTGACCTCCGGGTTTGGCGGTATCACTTTTAGCATAGCTTAGCATAATCCATTACAAAAAGAGTTTTGATTTTTTTTGTTTAAAACTTGACTCTTCTGTGGTTGCATCGTGTACTAGGACCGACGGAAAATTAAAAGTAGCGCATTTCTAGGCAATATAAGGAACTATACTCTCTTTCCGGCATAATAATCAAGGACTTTGCTGCTGTAACATGGCTGCAGCAGGCGCAATGCTATTACGTAGTGCCCGAAAATAGTCCCCTGCTATTGAAAGATACTAAGGGGACTATTTTCGGCTGTTGCGTAATATTATTTCGTCTCCTGCAGCCACGTTACAGCAGCAAAGTCCTTGATTATTACGCCAGAATGAGAGTATAGTTCCTAGCCATATCGGCCTAAAAAATGGCAACTTTTAATTTTGCATCGGTCTTAGTACACAATGTAACTACAGAAGAGTCAAGTGTTAAATAGGAAAAATATCGAAACAGTTTGGTTATTTTTGAGTGCGATGCTAATGGTCTAATCAGATTCAATGAATTGTGCTAAGCTATGCTAGTGGTACCTCCAGATTCAGATCGGCTGAATGGATTCCAAAACGGTAAAAAAGTGGAGTGTCCCTTTAAGCTTTTTTGGGCATCGAATAATCGGGCAAATACCAGAAAATTGACGAACACAAACCTTACAAATTTGTGTTGCGTTATTTATCTCCTCTCTCCTCTCTAAATTTTAAGCCTACTGTATATGCATATCCAGTAAGGTCAGTCACAAAAATAACTATGTCCACATCTTTTCAGTGCTAATTTTTAACTGCATGAGAATGCTGTCAATAGTTTTTTTTTTATTAAATGCTGTAAGTACTTTGTGCAGGTGCAAGCTGTTGGTAAATCATTGTAATACATGTTTTTTGGATGTTAAATAAAGGTGCAAATACCAGTAAATTGACAAACCAAATCATGTTGCGTGATTCATTTAAATACTTCCATAAATGTTGCATCTGAAAGGGAAACTCCTACAAAAGCATATCCAATAAGGTCAGTCACAGAAATAACTGTCTATGTCTTTTCAGCGCTAACGTTTCACTGCATTTCTTTAGTAAATCTGATTAGTACCCTGCTGAAAAAAAACAGCATCAAACCAGCATGGGAATTATGCTGGTTTGATGCTGGTTTAGCTGGTGTTCACCAGCACCAAAACACAACATATGCTGGTCTTGCTGGTATGACCAGCATGGAATGCTGGTGCTAATGCTGGTTTGGTGCTGGTTTAGCTGGGGCTAATGTTGGTTTGGTGCTGGTTTAGCTGGTGCTAATGCTGGTGCTGATTTGGTGCTGGTTTAGCTGGTGTTCACTAGCAAACCAGCACCAAAACACAACATATGCTGGTATGCTGTTTTTTTCAGCAGGGTAGTTTTACTAACGTTCAAATTGAATGCATTGTAAGTCACTTTAAATACAAATTTTAATGTAAAAAATCCAGATGTGAACTCTGGTAATTTGGGACACTTTCTGACAAGGGAGATGCAGTGGACACGTTGGACACGTATGAGAGTCAAACACCTGACAGCAATTAATAAATAATAGCTTTGGCCTAAAGCATCACAGAGCTGTTTGAATTAGAGAGATGAGATCTCAAATGAGATCTCTAGTGTATTGGGTCTTCAAAACCTCATAAATGCTCTCATTTTGTGATCCAAACTCTGACAACATTGGTCCCACAGGTGATTGAGGTCACTGTTAAGCTTCAGATGAAAGAAATCTCTGATAAAAAGATTATCTACAGGGACTTTCAATGTCAACATGCTATGGTACAAGAAATTGATTCAGTGTCGAGAAGAAAGAAGACTTTGAAATTAAGGTTGGGAAACAACTGTGCTATAGTTTAGTTTGAAGTTCACCTAAAAATTAAAAAAATCTATCAAAAAGTACTCTGCTCTGACTATTCTTTGAAATGTAAATAATATGATACACAAATTTTTATGTCTTGCATAATGAATTAGACTATCTTTTTAATAGCTTCTCAGAACATTAAACATGATTGCTAAACGTCGTCAAAACTGCCTCAGTTCATAGACTCTGACCAGAATAAACATACTGGTAGTTTAAGTAAAAGTAGCCCTCTCATGTTAATTGGTGAGTCTTTCCTCAGCTACCATTAACTTTTGACCTGTTGACTTGATCTGATGAATCTCCATAATGATCTGTCAGCCTGCCACAGTAATTTCAGTGCCTTTACAATGACGGCAATTAGATGGCATGCATAGTCAAAAGGCATCTCTGCCTCCTCATTTTGAATTTCACACGTGCGCTTCACTTCTGACCTTACCGATTCTGGCTTTAGTTTTGCAAGACACCATCTGTGAATGACACATCAGGCACATGAACAAATGAATGCATGCTACACTGAGCATCCCCGGGATGATGTGCAGGGACAGACGGGCGAAGGTGGGTTCTGCTTGTGATCTCCCATGGGAAACAGGAGGAATTTGTTACCCTTTGACCCAAAAGTGCAAGGATCCCTCTTCAGGCCCCTGGGGGTCAGTCAGGATCTGCCACAAGAATACAATTATAATGGTTAAAGATGAGGACAAAGGATGGGTTGAGATCACTCTGGGATGGCCATTTTTCTGCATTAGGTCCTAATTGCTGCCATTAACTAGAAAAGTCCTTAAAAAGTCAAATTTATAACATAATTGCTTAAAAGGATCATGACAGTGAGTCTGTCATTAACTGAAACATGTTTTTTTAACAGAGTTAACTTTACAGTGCAACCACATAAGGAAGTACAGGGAAATTCTGATGATTTACATCAAAATAACATTAAAATACACTGTTGTAACTGGTAAAGCATTTCACTAGCAGTGCAAAGGTAATAAGTTCGATTTCCAGGGAAAACACACACACACACACACACACACACACACACACACACACACACACTTATAAAATGTATAGCATGAATGCACTTAAATGCATAAAAGCATCTACCATATGCATAAATGTAAATTATTATGTATGTGCTTAATATTTAACACTGTTACATTTAGCCAAAGTGACTTCAAATGCATTGAGTATATACATTTTTATTGGGATGTGGGATTCCTGGGATCAAACCCGTGACCTTTGTGAGGCTAATGCAAAGTTCTACCAACTGATCTACATGAACACATTTTGTTTAGCTGACTGCAAATGCATTTGTGTATTTAATTGTAATTAGTTATAACGTTTATTATTATAGTGTTATTTATTATATTGTATATTCAATTTAAACCTAAATACATTTATTGTTTATTTTCTTTTTCAACCTGCAGAATAGAAAACATGTTGTATACATTAGCACTGTGTAGGGTGCTGTTTGTTTTGCTCTCCTCAGCAACTAAATACAGTAGTGCACGAGCAGTTGTCTCGTGCCCTGGAATCTATCAAACAAGCCTGAAGTGAATGGGGTTTCCATAGCAACTGTTGCGGAGTCACTAAATGGCCGTTGATAAACTTTAAACACTGAGGAGGACGAAAAATACGCCAACTACTCGCTAAAACTTTTTGTTAACCAAAGGATTTCCCTTCTTATAAGCTTGAAGACGCTGCACATTATATTTAACGCGACGTCGGATGACGGCAGTGATTTTAAACGAGGTATCTGACATAAACCATGCTTTTAATCCCTTGATTTTTGATCATGGTATGTTTATTTTTCTAGGTACAGTATATCCCATTACGGCATATGTATACTGTCATGTTTAAGTGAAATGCAGTGATTTATAAATACGTTCAGGTTTTACGTTCAGGGTTCCTTTTTTAGTTTAACCAGCCAACGAACAAAACAATGATTACTTACATATCAGAATATGATTTCAAGCAACAATTTGTTGAACATTTGCTTTCCTTTCATTTACTGATGGGCGTGACGTCATCACCTCGTTTGCCGCCGTACCCAAGGCTACTAAACAAGGCCGCAGCCTCCGGAGGTCGCATTTCTAAGCTCCGTACGCCATCAATTTCAGAATATTAACAATTATAAAGTTGACTATTATTCTAAGTTAATTGTAAATTGTTGTATAAATGCTTATTATGACTTGCGAATTTAATCAGGTAACTTAAATAACCTAGGCTTGGTGACGTATGCACCGTGCATACGCGACCTCCGGAGACTGCAGCCTTCGGGTTGACGTGCACCTTGCGATGTGATTTTTAAAGGGATAGTCCCTTCAAAAATGAAACTTTTGTCATCATTTACTACCGCTCATGTTGTTCTAAACCTGTATGAGTTTTTATTTTATTTTGATGAACACGAACATATTTTGATAAATTGTGGTAAGCAAAGCACACATCTGCTGTAACCATTGACTTCCATTGTAGGAAGACAAATATTATACAAAAAACACTCATTAAAACTTTGCTGTCAATACATTAAACTAATGCGATTAATGTTATGATAATTTTTGTCCGTTTTTTGTCAAATCATGTAAATTGCCTTCTTCTGTAGATGCCATTAGCGGATATAAGAATGGTTATATATTCTAGCACCGAACAGAAGTCTCTGCAACTCTTTGAGGCGGTTTCCCGGACAGGGATTAGACTAATCCTAGACTAAAATAAATGTAAGGGCTGTCCAAACTGAAAACAACTTGCACTGACATATCTTAAACACATCAGTGCTCTTCGTTTTGCTTTAAAATTCACACAAGTAATGTTTTTAGTAAGGCGTGTTTGGTAAATCCATATTACCCAATATTAAACTAAGGCTTAGTCTTGGCTTAAGATAATCCCTGTCTGGGAAACCACCCCTTGTGTTTAATAAAAATGGTAATGACAAGTTGTGTAATATAAGTTAAAGTAAACCCATTTCTGTGTTAGTGTTGGTGAAGAGGTACAGTACCCGTTGATGGGTGCATACAATAAAGCAGGTTTCTTCTGCATTACTCAATAAATCAAGCTTGTGCTGAACAAAAGAACTAACCATTTCTGAAACTTGCTTCTGACAGTTTGTGAAGAAGATAGTATGGACAAAAAAGGTGAGGACCGTCTTTATGGGTCTGGTATGTTTCTTCCTCACCCTCCAAATGAGCCCAGAGCGGGTCAGAGGGGTAAACTGCCCCCTTTAAGGGGCATCTACTCTGAGCTCATAACAACATCAGGCAAAAGTTCACAACAGGTAAACCATCTTTCACTTTATCTCAAGCTTTTATTATTAACTTACCTCATGGTTTATATTATTTGTAATATTATATTATTATATTATATGGTTTATATTATTTACAAAATACGTAGTGTAACTTGCATTGCTGTTTGTAGTCTTATACACAGGGTCTAGTGACCCAGCAGAGTTTACTGTGCCAGGCAGTTTACGAATCCAACACCCACAAAGGTAACACAACAAATTAAATTACACTTAGCCAATATTAATGTCAAAACACAAATTGCTTAAAGGGAAATATGAGCATATTTCATTTTTGAAAATATGCTCATTTCTAGCTCATTTTCCAGCTCCCCTAGAGTTAAACATTTGAGTTTTACCGTTTTGGAATCCATTCAGCTGATCTCCGGGTCTGGCGGTACCGCTTTTAGCATAGCTTAGCATAATCCATTAAATCTGATTAGACCATTAGCATCGCGCTCAAAACGACGGCGGCAAAGTTCTTGATTGTTGCGCCAGAATGAGAGTATAGTTCCTAGCCATATCTGCCTAGAAAATCGCAAATTTTAATATTTTTCCCATTTAAAACTTGACTCTGTAGTTCTGTAGTTACATCAAGTACTAAGACTGATGGAAAATTAAAACTCTTTGGTCATTTTTGAGTGCGATGCTAATGTTCTAATCAGATTCAATGAATTATGCTAAGCTATGCTAAAAGTGATACCGCCAGACCCGGAGATCAGCTGAATTGATTCCAAAATGGTAAAACTCAAATGTTTAACCCTAGGGGAGCTGGAAAATGAGCATATTTTCAAAAAAAGTGGAATGTTCCTTTAAACATAGTTGTACTTTCTTACTTTAGCAGCAGCAATCAAGTCATCTCAAGACCTGCACAGTGTTTCAGAAAAGGATTGGTATGGGCCATCCACACAACACCCACATGAAACAGACTTTCACTCTGGAAGTTATACCCCAAAAGTTCAGCTGCCTTATACTGGCCTCCCCGGACAAGTGCCCCGTAAAATTGAGATTGAAAGGTGAGACGTTTAGACAGATGCTTTAAGAAGTTGGTGTGAATGATTTAAAATAGAATTGATTTCATTGTTTTGGCACTTTTTTATCTTTACATGTATTGTATGTTTATGAGAGGAGTATTGATATGTGATTTAATTGTAAAGTACATGTATATTCGTGCCTGTTCTGATTCTTAGGCGTAGGAGGGAGTATCAGAAGTTAGATATCACCTACCTTCTAGCTAGACATGGCATTGACTCCAACCAGCTGATGCCCAGAAATCAGACGAGTGCAGAGACGGGCCCAGAAAACATAAGTCTACCTGTTTCAAACTGGCTGCCTCTTGAGGTCACATGCACTGCTTTTATATAGATTTTATGATGTATTCTTTAAAGGTGAAGTGTGTGATTTCTGGGCCATTACTGTTATCAAATATAATTTATTTCTTGTCACATACAGATTGGCAAAGGTGCTTAGGTCACAGGTGGA
This sequence comes from Misgurnus anguillicaudatus, assembly GCF_027580225.2. NCBI lineage: Eukaryota > Metazoa > Chordata > Actinopteri > Cypriniformes > Cobitidae > Misgurnus > Misgurnus anguillicaudatus. The sequence continues at coordinate 28,519,072 of NC_073350.2, read as the reverse complement.
TCCATTCAAATTTATTTCTATAGCACTTTTTACAAATTTGCATTGTAGTGTGACATTTTATAAAGTACATTATTATAATTTATTTTTTAAAATGCATTAAATAAAGATTAGTGCAGGCATTTTTAAATAAAAGGCTGATTAAATATATTATGTCTACAATTAGGCTGGCACTAAAGAAAGCTTTTTAATTTAAAAAAAAACATTACACAATTCACCTTTAAATGTTTGAGTTTTATAAATCTTGCTAGTTTTTTTTATTCTAATTTTAGTCTCTATGATGCATCGTACAGCTGCTTTGTTTTGTGTCCAATAACTTTTCCTATATAAATCCAGATATTTGACAACGAGGAGTTCGACTGTCGGACCCCAGAGGAATGGCTAGCTTTAGGTTACGAGGAGGGCTCCAGTGACCGCAAACCTGTACCTGCCAAAGCCCTGCTACCAACAACAACCTTTATCCCATCTGGTAGGGTACTCTCTAAACTGTAAATTACTGACATGTTGTTGCATGGATTTTGTCATTTTTCTTGTAGTTTCTCATGAAAAGAAATTCATATAACAGGAACAGGAACCATATGGAAAATATAAAACTTTCTTTTCTTCATGTCTTTGAAATGTAGTGGATCTAAAGAGCCCAAATCTGGAGTATTCCTGGCAGTCGGTTGGGGTTCTCGAATACAGTCAGGAAGAGAAAGAGTACCTGGTACAAAAAGCAGACCAGAATGGACGTGTTCGAGATTGCGAAGGAAAGCCCATTGTGAATGGAGGAAAGAGAACAAGAGGCATGTACAAAAAACAAGTTTTAATTTTCTAGGAGATCACTAGCAAACTACAGTAGATGCCCTTACAACTCATAAACATTTACTACAAGCCACAAAACTCATAGAATCTTTAAGCTATTAACGTAATGTCACCTGCTTTCTTTATCAGGGGTTTTATTACTGCAGGATGGTCAGTACTGGGTACCAAGGATCAGGCTGCTTTTCTGTGCAGAAGACCCACGTGTCTTTGCCCAGAGAGTCCAGTATGCCCAAAACTGGAGACAGGACACAGAAGCCTCACTTCTGTACCACCTTTCCATTGACTGTATGCCAGTTTGGAGTGGCAGCCCCACCCTCAACCCCAAAAGTCTTGAACACATCAAAACATATGCACTCTCCACACCGGGCCTTCAACTTAAACTGTGAGAAAAATTTAAATATAATAAGATCAAATATCGTTTTACATTTTAAAGCAATTGGCACAAAACCACTTGGTCTTTAGCTGATAGTTAAGAAAAAGAAGATAAATATGCATATGAAAATTTATTTTTCCCAATGAGGATCTTCAGAACATTAAATAAAACATACTTTTTCTATAAAAACATCTGTGTCTTCCATCAGCACCAGATGTGACAAAGCACTTAAGATGGCTGTAGTTGTCAACACACACAATGCAATTATTGCATAAACAGTCTGTTGTCTGCTTAACAGTATTATCACTAATAGTTTGTTTGCTCAGTAGACAGCAAACACGTGGAATAAAAATCTCTATGCATTGGTGTATCTGTTATTTGTGACGTGTTTGTGTGTTTAGTCTGCAGGAGTGCGAGAAACAGCTGGAGAGGGAGCTTCATTTGGACTACAGTCGCACTATGAACCAGATGTGCTTTGACAAGGTGGTACAGGAGAATCCAGAGGAGTTCTCCTATATCACACTTCCAAAGAAAGAACCAGAGAGAGTTCCTGACAGAGGTCAGTTACTGATGGGCACAGATAAGAGACTTTATTAAAGTCAGAGAAGACACAAAAATTCTTAAAGGGATTTATCCATATCTTCAGTGGTGGCTCTTGACTGCACTTCCGGGGGGCGCAAATTCAAAATATGTGTTTGTTGCGTCATGTGAACCATGTGCATCACATGTCTCCTCAAAATAAGTGCCTGCTGCACACGGGCCACAACCATTTATGATAAAAGAGAAGCTCACGGTCACAAAATCCATGCAAGACACTCCCTTAACAGTATACTCTGATTACGCATGAGATTATGCGAGTATCTGGCAAACGCAAGCGTCTCTTTTATCATAAACCCTTTAGACGTACGCGTCTGCAGCAGGCACTTATTTTGACAAGACACGTGATGCACATAGGATCACTCGACGCGCAGAACACATATTTTGAAATTACAAACCAAACACATGACGAGCTACTGTACATACATGTTGTGACGAACTTCGCATCGAGCGCATAGACTTATGTGCTATATTAATCCAATTTGCGGCGTCTTTTTTTCTAGGTTTAGTGTCAGTTCCTGACTATCCATTTGAGAGGAACCGGAAAGCTTTTGTCTTCAATTCGTTGCTCACCAAACCTGAGGTAATCGCCGTGCTGTCAAACGTGAGAAAAGAGTGCAACCGGGTGGCAGACATGAGCTTGTTCCGCATCACATTCACAAAACCTCTTCGCCTGGAAGAGTTTGTTTCTTCACAGTCTCAGAAACGTGCAAAGGTATCAAACTGTCATCTACAGTACACACAAACAAACAGACTCCTATATTATCATCATCTTCTTTTTCATACAGGTCCATCTGTTCCTGCAAGACACGTGGTTGTCAGCTCTACGTAAGGGGATTTTGTCTGACCTGAGCGATGTGGGCCATGGCTGGTACAATCTCACCGTGTCACGCTGGGATGTTTACTGCATGTCCAAACTGTGCCGTCTGATGGCGCTGGTGCGCTGCATCCAGCACGACTCGATTAGGTTCCTGGTGCAAGGATCTCTTGCGAGTCTTGCCAAATTACTGCTTGACGCTTGCCACAGTGTCATACGCTGCACCGAGGACCTCACCTGGGGTTCTGATCTTAAAAACAGCCCATACAAGTACACAATTTTTTTTATCTTGGCAGCTGCTTAAATGTAGTTCGATAAAGGGGCAGTTTCCCGGACAGGGTTTAGATGAAACCAGAACTAGGCCTTAGTTATTTTAGGACATTTAAGTAGTTTTTACAAACATAACTTACAAAAAATATTACGGGTGTGCATCTTGAGATGAAACAATGGCACTGATATATGTTAAGATGTGCAAGGTTTGTTTTTAATCAAGGCAGCTTAAACATGGATTTTAAGCTTAAGCTCTGTCCGGGAAACCGCCCCAAAAAGTTTTTTTAATTAAACACTAACATAATTTTCATTTATTCTATGCAGGCCAAAAAATAAACCCTTGTTTTCAGTTGAACTGGTTCTGGACCAAACCGGTGTCCGTTATAGCACTCCTCTAGAGAGCTTTGAGACCTCGGTTATCGATGTGTTCGATAAAGGGATCCTGTCCACACACAAACTGCCTCAGCTAGACAAGGTTGTCCACCTGACCCACTGAACTGGTCTTTATGTACAATCTGCACTGAAAAAGTAAGGATTTTATATAAAATACTGCTTCTTCCTGTTTTTTTTCTTAGTCCGTGCTTAAGAACTTGTTTATTGTTGGTGATCCTGTGTTGGAGTCTGTGGGTTTGTGGGAACCTGAAGTCAAGAATCTGAGAGAGAGCATCAGTTTGGCACTGAGACAGGCCATCATACCCCTCAGAGCCTACGCCCATGAATATACCTGCCACCTTGAGCTCCACAACTCTGACATCAAAACATTTCTTGAGTTAATATCCACACATATCTGTTTTTTTATTCAAGACTATACACAAGTATACAGTACATTGTATAACAGATTGAGTTTCTCTAAGGTTGCACAGTCAGGAGAACCAGACTCCTCAGGAGGTGAAGCAGGAAGTTTTGGGGCACTTGAAAGAGATGCAACATCTGAATCAATCCATCCCCTCCACCATCGTCATCGGACCTTTTGCGGTCAGCGTGGAGGCGGTTCGGCAAAGTCTGGTGAAGAAACGAAAAGCCCTCGCGAATGCCGTGCTCGACAAACTCGCCCTGAGGTTACGTCAACAAATGCAGGATGTGAGTCACCTCTCTAGTACCTAATCAAGTCTGGTAAGCAAGGTTATATAATGTTGTCCCTGTGTTTTAGGCATGTAAGGAGTGTAAAGCCATCAGCAAAAAGCTGTTTGAGAAGCCCAGCAGCATTGAGGAGCTCACAGAACTGAGAGAATGGATGAAACTGATTCCTGAACAGCTCAAAGTTCATCAAGTACATTTACAGCCTTTTTTATCATATCAGTAACATGAACCACAACAGTTATGTCATCTTATTTCTCAACATGACTTTAGAGGGATGATCACAGATATTTTGGAAATGTTTTAAAGCTTTCTCACTGTAGTGTTTTGTCATTGTTGTGGTTGATGGTATTTCTTTTTTTGTGTTTTGGTCTTCCCCTTTTCATTACTTCTCTGAAAGGAGCTTTTATCCAAAGCTATGTCAGATTATGATCTTATAGATGAGTTCTTCTACAGTCTCTCTAATGAGGATGTCAACGAGAAGTAAGTTAGATGCAATTTTTACGGATTAAGAGGGAATCACTTCTGAAATCAGCCCAATGACTTCAGTTGATTTTGTCTAACTGTTTAATAAGTTAGTAATGTATAACTTACCCTTTATTAGTTTTTTAGCACCAAAATACTAAATTATGTTGAATGTGTATTGTGTAGATGGACAGCTATGGCGTGGCCGTGTAAGATCCTGAGCCAGATGGAGACAGTAAGAGTCCAGCATGCTGAAGAAGAAGAACGCTTCCAGAAGATACAGCTGGCTGACCAAAACATCTTCATGGAACGCTTGAGCTTCCTGCAGGTCAGATTCTGTGATCATTATTAGATGGATCAAAAGTAAAGTGAGGTTTTTCCACAGAAACGTGCTAAAATGGTTTAGGAGAACAATCTTTAGCAGATAGGATAAGATGAGATTAGTGGATGAACTCTAACTCTGAAGACAAAGAATATCTAATCATAAACCTCTTCTGTTAAAGGGGACATATCATGAAAATCTGACTTTTTCCATGTTTAAGTGCTATAATTGGGTTCCCACTGCTTCTATCAACCTAGAAAATGTGAAAAAGATCAACCCAGTAACTTAGTTTTGGTAAACCATTCTCTGCAAGCATGTGAAAAAAGAGTGAATTGAAATTTGGCTCCCTTTTGATGTCAGAAGGGGATAATACCACCCCTAAATCTGCACTATCCAACCACGGCACTGCCATTTATCTGGATATCAGCTAATTTGCATTTAAAAGGACACACCCAAAACGTCACATTTCTGCTCACACCAACATATAATAATATGATAATAAATGATCTATATGAGATTTTGAGCTAAAACTTCACATACATACTCTGGAGACAGCAAAGATTTATTTTACATCTTAAAAATATCTTGAGAAATTTCCACTTTAAATTATCCTTTTGTTTATTTTCAGACGGTGGTGGCTGGATTTGCCGCTCACACAAACACTGGCCGAGCACACGAGGTGGCCAATGAGGTGCGTCGAGTGGACAAGCAGCTAAAGGAGTGTCAGGAAATGGCACAGCTTTACAACAATCGAGAACGACACTTTGGAAAACCTGTAACAAATGTAAGATAACCCACGACATGCAAGATAAGAGACAAATAAGCTCTTATTTTTCCTGATATGCTTTTTTTTGTCCAGTACACTGAGTTGCAGAAGCTGAATCGAGAATTTCAGCCATTTCATGATCTGTGGAAGATGACATCTGATTGGCTGCGCTGGCATGAAAGCTGGCTCAATGACCCGCTGTCAGCCATCAACCCAGAGCAGCTGGAGCATAATGTCAATGACGCTTACAAGACCATGCACCAGTGTGTCAAACATTGTAAAGACATTCCTGGTAAGTCAGAAGACAGGTTGGGGTATTTAAGATGAAAGGACACAGACATGTACCGTGTTCTTACTGTGTGCTAATGCTAACAGTGTTCCTGATGTTGAGTCTCCTCTCTGTCCACCGTTGATACTTTTAGCCTGTCAGGAAGTGGCAGCTGAAATGCGGGCCAAGATTGAAGACTTTCGTCCCTTCGTTCCTCTGATCCGGGGCCTGAGGAATCCTGGCATGCGAAGCCGCCACTGGGAGCTTCTATCAGAACGCATTAACAACAATGTGAAGCTTAATGCAAACCTCACATTTTCCCATTGTCTGGAGTTGGGCCTCCAAGACCACATTGAGGAAATCACGCATGTGGCCCAAGAGGCTGGAAAAGAATTTGCTATAGAGCAGGTGAGTCCAGTACAGTGCTAATAATGGGGCAATATTTATAATAGGATTCTTCTGTGGGCATTTAACAGTTTGTTGGCTCTCATGCATTCATATTGTCATGTCTTAGGCTCTGAACAAGATGGAGGAAGATTGGTCAACAGTGATGTTTGAGGTGATGCCATATAAGGAGACAGGCACGTTCATCTTGAAGAGCCCAGATGAAGCATCTCAGCTCCTGGATGACCACATTGTCATGACCCAGAGCATGACCTTCTCCCCTTATAAAAAACCATTTGAGGAGAGAATTAGTAAATGGGAGAGTAAATTAAGAATGACACAGGTAAGCCCATGTTTTATTTGTTTAGATTGCATTGACATGTTTGTGCTAAAAAAGATATGTTAGTTATGAAGATTGAGACCTGATAATCTTACTTCTGTGCATTCTGTCACCCCCTGCTGTCAGGATGTTTTAGAGGAATGGCTGACCTGTCAGCGCTCATGGCTGTACATGGAGCCCATCTTTAGCTCTGATGACATCAACCGTCAGCTGCCCGTGGAGGGAAAGAGGTACCAGACCATGGAGTGGACCTGGAGGAAGATCATGAATGCTGCTTATGAAAATAAACAGGTTACCAGAGCAGACCCAGATTAAAGTTAATACTCCACAGTCGGGTTGTTATGAATGTGCTTGTGTTTGTAAATCCAGGTGATGTCCATATGTCCTGATGCACGCCTGTTGACCAGCCTCAAAGACTGTAATAGTTCACTGGAGCTGGTGCAGAAAGGATTGAGCGAATACCTGGAGACCAAACGCAGCGCCTTCCCCAGGTTAAAACAGTCATTTTCATGTGGTCCTATGGTCTTTATATTCTTGTGATATGTGAAGCAGTAACTCAAAGAAAACCAGCCTGATCTAGTCCTTTTACCTTCATCTTGTGCTTGTGTCTAAATATCACCTCATCTTATTTTTTTGGGGGGGGATCTGTAAGGATATTTTAAGGATTTTCAAACATATTGCTACATATTTATAAACTGTAGTCTTTATGGGGCAGTTTCCCAGACAGGGATTATACTAGTCCTAGACTAAAATAAATATAAGAGCTGTCCAAAATGAAAAACAACTTGGACTGACATATCTTAAAATACATCAGTGCTCCTTTGTTTTGCCTCAAAATGCAGGCTAGAAATTTTTTTAGTAAGGCATGTTTGATAAAACTAGTTATATTTCCTAATTAAACTAAGGCCTAGTCCTGTCTTAAGCTAATCCCTGTCCGGGAAACCACTCCGAAATGTTTCTGCTGCATGATCTACAGCAGTGTTTCTCAACCAAGGTGCAGGGACTTATAAGGGAGCCTCAAACTAAAAATAATTAAAATAAGACAAAACAAGCATTGAAATAAAACTAAAATACCACATTTCCAAACAAATTTGGATCACAAATCACATTTGGAAATTGGTTATTTTTATAATGATTTTTTTTCTTGTTATGCCAACCTCTTGAATATTTTAAATTTATTGCATAAAATTTGTGAGCTGTCAAAATTGTTGTGGATAATGGCAGGGGCATGAGAGGATTTTATCTATGGGGTGGAAAGACATGGGCAAGGGCACAAACATTGATTTGAACATCCGCTGTTGGGATGGCGGCTGCCAACCTGTGCCACCCCTGTGGCGATGGCACTGGATAATGCAAGTCGAAAAAGGTTGAGATCCACAGATCTGTAGTAAAATTTATTTGGGCAATTCCATGCAAATGTCAACCTTATTATGAAACTTACAATTTTTTCCCAAATTTTTAACCATTTATTTTTGGCTGCAGGTTTTACTTTTTATCAGATGATGAGTTACTGGAGATCCTGTCTCAGACTACAGACCCAACAGCAGTGCAGCCACATCTGCGTAAATGCTTTGAAAACGTTGCCAGGGTAAGGCGTCCGATGCAGGTTATATTTTATATAGTTATCAACCTGTATAGTATACCAACATCAGACACTAATCAATATCAATTTCACTTTATATGGATTTTACTTAAAGGGACACTCAACTTTTTTTTTAAAATATACTTATTTTCCAGCTCCCCTGGAGTTGAGCATTTGATTTTTGCCGTTTTGGAATCCATTCAGCTGATCTCTGGGTCTGGCTAGCACTTTTGGCATGGCTTGGCGCAATCCATTGAATCTGATTGGACCATTAGCATCACGCTCAAAAGAGTAACCAAAGAGTTTTGATATTTTTCCTATTTAAAACTTGACTCTTCTGTAGTTACATCGTGTACTAAGGCCGATGGAAAATTAAAAGTTGTGATTTTATAGGCAGATATGGCTAGGAACCCGAAAATAGTCCCCTGCTATTGAACTAAGGGGACTATTTTCATCTGCTGTGTAATATCATTGCGCCTCCTGCAGCCATGTTACAGCAGCAATGTCCTTTATTTTTACGCCAGAATGAGAGTATAGTTCCTAGCCATATCTGCCTATAAAATCGCAACTTTTAATTTTCCGTCGGTCTTAGTACACGATGTAACTACAGAAGAGTCAAGTTTAAAATAGGAAAAATATCGAAACTATTTGATCATTTTTGAGCGTGATGCTAATGGTCTAATCAGATTCAATGGATTATGCTAAGCTATGCTAAAAGTGGTAGCACCAGACCCGGAGATCAGCTGTATGGATTTCAAAACGGTAACAATCAAATGTTTAACTCTAGGTGAGCTGGAAAATTAGCATATTTTCAAAAAAAGTGGAGTGTCCCTTTAAGTAATTGGATTGCTCTAAATATTCATTTTGGGACCTCTGTTTGATTTGTGGTGCAATAATGTAATAATTCAATAGATCTCACAATTTGTTTTCAGCCAGAAGCATCTCATATTCGTTTATTTAATTAATAATATACGGTCTGTCATGTACAGCTTCAATTTCAGTCAGATCAGCTAATCACGCACATGTACTCTGCTGAGGGAGAAGTCGTGCAGTTAGTCGTCCCAGTGTTCCCATCTGGGAACGTGGAGAACTGGTTGCGTGAAGTGGAAGAGTCCATGAAGGCCAGCGTGAGAGAGAACATCAGCCGCTCGCTGCAAGCATACGTTGAGGTTAATGTCAGTCTGCTCGCATGATGTCACAAATCAGCTGTTTGGTATTGTACATCTCTGCTCTTTTGGCTTGTGTTTAATGAACCTTGTTTGATTGGAACACTCTGCAGAATCCTCGTACAGACTGGGTGTTGTCCTGGCCCGGTCAAGTGGTGATCGCCGGCTGTCAGACGTTTTGGACCCAAGAGGTGTCAGAGTCTCTGGAGAAAGGAGACCTGGCTGATAGACTTTACCCCCAGCTACAGACACAGGTATGTATTTTCAAAGCATTCAAAGTAAAGTATTGCCGCTAAAGTGCTATAAAAACCTAGTAAACAGGAAGATATTTTAAAGATGTGTTGTACTGTAACGTGAGGGCGTATGTGTTTGCGTGCACACAAACAGCTGGGAGATTTGGTACAGCTGGTGCGAGGTCGCCTGTCCAAGATGCAGCGTGCTGTGCTGTCTGCCCTCATCGTGATTGAGGTTCATGCCAAAGATGTGGCTGCCAAACTGGTGGAGGAAAAAGTTTGCAGCGTCAATGACTTTGAATGGATAAGTCAGCTGAGGTTTGAACACTGACTTCCTTTTCTGTGTTTATTTAATTGAGTTGTGTGGTATATATTGCATGTAAAGTAATTTAATGGTGTGTGTCTGTATGTAGATATTACTGGCGTGATGACTTGTATATCAGAGCGGTGAATGCCGAGTTCTTGTATGGTTATGAGTACCTGGGTAACTCAGGAAGACTGGTTATCACTCCACTAACCGATAGGTGACATTCAGAAAACCAAACACTATTTATACATACAGCAGGGGGAAAAGTATTTGACACATCAGCATTTTTATCAGTAAGGGGATTTCTAAGTGGGCTATTGACACAAAATTTCCACCAGTTGTAGCCATCAAGCCAAATATTGAATTTAAACAAAGAAATTTTAACATTTAAGTATACAAGTTGAGTCATAATAAATAAAGTAAAATAAATACTTATTTTCCCCGCTGTACATGTATCCAAAATTGTACATTTTAAAGGATATCTTCTTTCTTAATGCTTTTGCTATAAAGTGATGCATATACACTATCCGTCTGCTACACAGGTGCTATCTTACCCTAACTGGTGCACTTCACTTAAAGTTTGGTGGCGCCCCAGCAGGCCCCGCAGGTACTGGGAAGACAGAGACCACTAAAGATCTGGGCAAAGCTCTGGCTATCCAGACTGTGGTCTTTAACTGCTCCGATCAGTTGGACTTTATGGCCATGGGAAAGTTTCTCAAAGGCCTGGCTAGTTCAGGGGCATGGGCCTGCTTTGATGAATTTAACCGAATCGACGTGGAGGTTTTGTCAGTCGTGGCACAACAGATCACTACCATACAAAAAGCCCAACAGCAGAGAGTGAGCTAGTAAATGGACACACAGCATGTATATACTGTTGCGGTTCTTTCTAAACACAGTTTATTTGTGTTGTGTTTACAGGTGAAGACGTTTGTGTTTGAAGGAGTGGAAATTCCTCTTGTTTCATCCTGTGCTGTCTTTATCACTATGAACCCTGGGTATGCGGGCCGAACTGAACTTCCGGACAATTTAAAGGTGCAGAGATCAGAAATGGCATTCCAAAGACAGTTCACACCAAGAATGATATCTTGATATAAAGATGCCTATCGATAACGAGTTTCATATTTTAATGAACGAGTGAGTTGATTGGTTGTTAACGTTTTTATCATTTGTCAGCTGAAAGAAAATATACTTATAGTTATGGTTATCGTCCTTTGTGTGAACAGGCTTTAACTCATTCTCCCCCAGTTATTTTTTGAAAAGTTGCCCGCCAGCATTTTTTGTGATTTTCACAAAAGTTTCACAAAATGCCTTCAAGGAAAATTTTCTTCTGAAGATATACACTGCAAAAAATGATTTTCAATTTCCAAATTTCCAAGTATTTTTGTCTTGTTTTCAGTAAAAATATCAAAAAATTCTTAAATTAAGATGCTTTTTCTTGATGAGTAAAATAACCCAAGAAAATAAGTCTAGTTTTTAGACCAAAAATATCAAATTTAAGTGATTTTCTGCATAAAACAAACAAAAAATCTGCCAATGGGGTAAGCAAAAAAATCTTAAACATTTTTCTTAAACACTAAATTCAAGAAAAATTTACTTACCCAATTTTTTTGCTTGTTTTATGCACAAAATCACTTAAATTTGATATTTTTGGTCTAAAAACTAGACTTATTTTCTTGGGTCGTTTTGCTCATCAAGAAAAAGCATCTTAATTTAAGATTTTTTTTATATTTTTACTGAAAACAAGACAAAAATACTACGACTTTTTTTTCTTGAAAATCATTTTTTGCCGTGTATAAACATACAAATATATCAAATGAAAGAACAGACCCTCCTCTTTCAAACAAACAATTTTTTTTTTTAAATATATTATTTTAGCAAAAAGCTGAAATAATTGCATTTTTGTGAAGGAATTTGATCAGATTCAGAATGATTACCAAAACATACACAGAGTTTAAAATTTGTAAATAACGTTTTGGCTTCAGTTTTTTTTATAAATTCACTGCAAAAATTACTTTTTTAGTATTTTTGTCTTGTCTTCAGTAAAAATATAAAAAAATCTTAAATTAAGATGTATTTTCTTGATGAGCAAAATTACCTAGGAAAATAAGTCTAGTTTTTAGACAAAACATATAAACTTTACGTAAATTAGTGCTTAAAACAAGCAAAAAAAATCTGCCAATGGAAAGAGAAAAATGTTCTTGAAATAAGTTTACTTTTTTCATAAACACTTAATTCAATATTTTTTTCTTATTGTATTGGCAGATTTATCTTTTTTGTTGCTTTTTTAAAGCACAAATTTGCTTAAATTTTATATATTTTATATTTTCCTAGGTCATTTTGCTCATCAAGAAAATACATCTTAATTTAAGAATTTTCAGATATTTTTACTAAAAACAAGATAAAAATACTAAGTAAGAAAGTCATTGTTTGCAGTGTTGGGTAAGTGGGTAATCGCAGTATTGCATATTAACATAAAAATGTATCAGGAACACGTTTTTTTATTGCAAATGTTTTCTCTTAATTGACTAAATAAATTGTCAATGGCGGGGAAAGAGTTAATAATCAAATAAGAGGCACTAATTTCAATAAATAAAAGAAATATGAATAGGTTTTATTATTTTTGTGTATCACATGTGATTTTTAGGCCCTCTTCCGTCCTGTGGCTATGATGATACCTGACTACGCTATGATAGCAGAGATCTCTCTTTACTCTTTCGGCTTCAGTGATGCCAAAGTCCTGTCTAAAAAAATTACCAGCACCTTCAAGCTGTCTTCAGAACAGCTTAGCTCACAGGTTTGGCTGTTTATGCCATTTATGCATAAGCTGCTTTAATTCTCCTGTTACTTTAAATTTCCCTGCTTGTTATTTTTTAGGATCACTATGACTTTGGGATGAGAGCTGTAAAAACTGTGATCTCCGCAGCTGGAAACCTGAAGAGAGAAAACCCTGATATGAATGAGGTTTAATGATACACACAGCAACTGTACATAGCTGTAGCATTTACAGTATGCTGTTTTGTCTTTTTTCACGCATCACTCATGACTCTGGTTTGTGTACAGGAGCTGATATGCCTGCGGGCCATCAGGGACGTCAACGTACCGAAGTTCCTCCAGGATGATCTCAAGCTCTTCAATGGCATTGTGTCCGATCTCTTTCCCAATATCCGTGAGGAGCCAATTGACTACGGGTCCCTGGAAGAGTCCATCAGAAATGTGTGTGCAAACAAGTGTCTTAAAGATGTGGATGGTAAGTGCGGTGAAATTACTGTGATTAATACGAGAACCGAAGACATTAATTCATTAGTTTCATTAGGTTCATTTGCAAATTCAAATAATTTTATTTGTATACCGTATTTTCCAGACTATAAGTCACACTTTTTCATAGTTTGGCGGGTCCTGAAACGTATAGTCCGGTGCGACTTATACATCAAAATTATTTTATATGAACCAAGACCAAGAGAAACCGCGAGAGTCCACTTTATGCTGCTCTTGTATTTATGTAATTCAATGGATTCAGTGATGCGGAATGACTTCGGGACCTTTTTGAACTTGATTTGGCTTATCGTGTTAATTTAGCCTATTTAGCCTCCCAGGAATGTTCTGTATGCTATTGTGTATCATGTAAAAAAACTGTTTATGTTACTTTAACATGTACGGACACCTGTTCAGCCTGCTGTTCTGTGCTATTGTTTAGTTAAATAACTTGCCTTTCCAGATTAAATGTCTGTTCTTCGGCTTGGATTTTGTGAAATCATTTACTAAATAAATGCAACATATAGTCCAGTGCGACTTTTATATGTTTTTTCCTCTTCAACACATTTTTGACTGATGCGACTTATACTCCGGAGCGACTTATAGCCTGGAAAATATGGTAATCAAAGTATATTTGTTACTTTTTGTTATTTCTGTTGTTGATTCTTAGCATACAGTATGAAAAAAATGCACATATATATGCATATATTTAAATGTTTGAATGTTTCTTCTGTCCTGCAGGCTACATAACCAAATGTATTCAATTGTACGAGACCACTGTAGTCAGACACGGTCTCATGCTGGTCGGACCATCAGGCTCTGGGAAAACTAAGGTCTACTTCTGTAATACACAGACCATTGCACAAATGTAGCAGAAGTTACAATTTATTATAACTTTATTTAATTAATGTACAAATGATTGTAATTAAACATTATGCATGTTATTGCCAAATGTTCATAATCATGCATTCTCACATGTGTAGTGTTATGAGGTTTTGGGAGCGGCCATGACGGCCCTGAAAGGCCAGCCCTCAGTTAGTGGAGGGGTCTATGAGACTGTACACATATATGTGCTCAACCCAAAGTCCATCACCATGGGGCAGCTTTACGGAGAGTTCGACCAGCTCACTCATGAGTGGTGAGTGCATTTTGTATATACTGTAGGAAAACATGAATTCTTGGAGAAATTTCTGTAGCTCAACTGGTAGAGCATTATGTTAGCAGCTTATTGGTTGTGGGTTCAGTTACCAAGAAACACGTATGTATACCTTTTAATAGTCACTTTGGATTAAAGCATCTGTCAAATGCATGAATCTAATAGGAGTACTCTACAAAACAATGATTTTGTGAAGCTTTACTGCAATGTTGTGAAAAGCATGTTACAAATTGTCCAAATGCAGGACAGATGGTATATTGCCAAGTCTGATTCGGGCTGGAGCTTCAGCCATGGACCAGGAGAAGAAATGGTACATGTTTGATGGGCCGGTGGATGCTGTGTGGATCGAGAACATGAACACAGTTTTGGATGACAACAAGAAACTTTGCCTGAGTTCAGGAGAGATCATCAAACTCACCGATGTATGAGAAGTTCTTTTGCGTTTACTGTGATTTTCTGTATTGTGAATATCTGACAAGCTTTTGCCCCTCAGGTGATGACGATGATGTTCGTGGTGCAGTTCCTGGCTGTGGCGTCTCCTGATACAGTTTCTCGCTGTGGTATGGTCTATCTCGAGCCCAGTATTCTAGGTTTGGCCCCGTTCACAGAGTGTTGGCTTCGAAACATCCCTGCCATTTTTCAACCCTACAGAGATCTACTTGACTCTCTCTTCAAGAAGTTTTTACAGGTGATAAATCCTGCGGTCACATCAGATAATCTCAGATGTAATTTACAACAGTTTCTTTTGGAAGGACAGAGACCTTCTGATGTCTTATTGTAAAATAAAATGTATGCTTATATAGTCTTATGCTAGATGATGTTTTCACGGCAAACGCGCCACCCATATCGCGTCATTCGCATTGCCCCACGCGAGGACGTGTCTGATCGCGTCTTTGCATTGACTTTTATGTAATCTACTTGCACAAATCGTTAAACTCGCGTCTGGTGTGAACCCACAGTAAGACAGTAATTCGCAAACTGGGGGAAGCGAGATGGTGCCAGGGGGGCCCTAGTTTAATGGCATTTTATAAAATACATTATAATACATTTTATGTAATTAAACCTTAGTAAAATAAGGCTAATAAACAACAGCAATACGTTGTATAATTTATTATGTTTTGTTTAAATGGCACCTATTTCATTGTTAAAAAACCTTGTTATTTTGTGTATTTAGTAAAATACAATGTGTTTGCATGGTTTTTGGTTAAAAAACACATTATTTTCCACATACAGTAAATTTTTATAGCTCCAGATTTCACTTTCTTCCCGAAACGCACAGATTTGAGAAGCGCTGTGTCCCTGATTGGCCAGCTAATCTGTACGCTGTGATTGCCCTGAGTACCTCTGACGTCAGCTGGAAATGTGACGCTCCTTACCATGTTTGAAAGATTAGCTCACAATGCAATGCTAACAGGAGTTAACTTACAGGCTCTGACCCCGGATTTCCACCGACTGCAGAACGGCGCGGAGTCAATCGGTTTCCATTCAAGTCAATGTGTGTATTTCCACTGACTGCGTTCCGAATCCGTCACAGCTCCGGCCATCCGCAGCCCTCCGGAACAAATACGCAGAGCTTCTATTTTTGACGGATGCCGGACAGCTCCGCAGGGTGGAGCCATGACTATATCACGTGATCATACCTGAATTCGCGAGATCTCGTGTTGTGATCTGGGCTGGTCCAGCAAAACGTCATAATTTAACGTCATAATGGGCGGAAACAGAACTAGATATTGCGCGATCATAACGTGAATTTGCGAGACCTCGTCACTTCAGCACGCAGCCGCTCTGCAACAAATACGGAACTGGTGGGTATTGGCGGACGGCGGAGTGCGGAGCCGTAACGCAGTGGAGTCGGTGGAAATCCGGGGTGAGTCCGAAGCGGGATGAATAATGATAATGTCGGTCTTGTCTACATCACCAATCCCAGGAAGTAAACTGTTGCCTACAATCCGTGTTTTTGTTGTAGTCCAAGAAGGTTCTTACACCAAAGAAAATGTAAAAACGTGAATTGGACAATAGTTGCTCTTTAATTAAAATTTTACGTTTTAGAATGTTTTTATGTCATGCATTTTCTTTGGAGGGGGGCACAAAGGGATGCACTGGCCTAAGAAATGTTTGCTTTTTAATCTAGTCAAAATGCAATTTCTATATCACTTAT
The DNA here is from genome assembly GCF_027580225.2 of Misgurnus anguillicaudatus. Classification (NCBI taxonomy): domain Eukaryota; kingdom Metazoa; phylum Chordata; class Actinopteri; order Cypriniformes; family Cobitidae; genus Misgurnus; species Misgurnus anguillicaudatus. The sequence continues at coordinate 28,502,738 of NC_073350.2, read as the reverse complement.
ATATAATAATAATAATAATATAGCAACATTAATAATGTGTGACCCTGTCTGTGAAAACCCAGCTAAAGTTTTTTTTTTAATTTACAGTTTTCTACACAAAATAATTTTTCTGTGAAAATATAATCTTGATATCTTTAAGGACATGACTAAACTATCAAAATTGATGCTTTTTTAAAATCATTTAAAACGTTATTAGACTAGATTTCACAGACAGGGTCACATAATGCAAGTGGAATTTCATGTTTCCTGTACCTGGAGATTATGGGTTTTAATGTAGGTTATGAATATGATACTTTAAAGGGACACTCCACTTTTTCTGAAAATTAAAAATTTTCCAGCTTCCCTAGAGTTAAACATTTGATTTTTACCATTTTGGAATCCATTCAGCCAATCTCCGGGTCTGGCGCTACCACTTTTAGCATAGCTTAGCACAATCCATTGAATCAGATTAGACCATTAGCATCGCACTAAAAAATATCCATAGATTGTGTATATTTTTTCTATTTAAAACGTGCCTCTTCTGTGATATTACGCACTGCTGAAAATAGTCCCCTGCCATTGAAAGATACTAAGGGGACTATTTTCGGCTGCTGCGTAATATCATTGCGGCTTCTGCAGCCATGTTACGGCAGCAAAGTTCTTGATTATTACACCAGAATGAGAGTATAGTTCCTAGCCATATCGGCCTAAAAAATCACAACTTTTAATTTTCTGTCTGTCTTAGTACACAATGTAACTACAGAAGAGTCAAGTTTTAAATAGGAAAAATATCCAAACTCTTTGCTTATTATTTTTGCACGATGTCTCTTTAACTTTCTTTCAAATAGCAGATAATATAATGTATGTGGTTCATTATCAAGTTTTTCAAGCGGTTGGCATGTTTTCTTAGGACTCCATACGATTTGTGCGTGAGTCAGTGAAGGAGGTGATCACCTCAATGGTCAGCAATCTCACCTGCTCTCTGCTCCGACTGCTGGACTGTTTTTTCCAGCCCTTCATCCCACAAGAGGTCAGAGATTTTGGTGTTGTTTGTAGCAGAATGGTTGAATTCGGTTAAAATCTCACCTGCGTGTATTTGTGTGGTCAGGGCAAGAGACCCATATCCCAGGAGAAACTGTCTCGACTGAAGGAGTTCATTGAGCCTTGGTTTATCTTCTCGCTCATATGGAGTGTTGGAGCAACAGGTGATGCTTTCAGCTGCCAACGCTTCAGTGCCTGGCTCAGGAACAAAATGGTTAAAGAAAAGGTCAATAAAACAATTTACAGACTCTTCTACAATACAAATCCCCTGTTCTATTTTTATTGATCTTATATGCAGTATTTTATATATTCAGAACCAAATTTTGCACAAAGCATTTTAAAAACCTCATGATTGTTTTGTTTTAGGTTCAGCTGTGTTTCCCAGAGGAGGGACTTGTGTACGATTATCATTTGGATGATGCAGGAATCAGTCGCTTTGATGATGATGAGGAGGAGAAAGAGGGGAAAGGGAGGAAGGTGAGAGAATAGTTGTTACTGCTCCAGTAAAGTTCTTTCAACTGGAACGTTAAAATTTGTAAAGGTATTAGTACTGTATTGGTTGAAATAGATAACGGACCATTCATTCATTTAATTATTTTTATGTTTCAGATGCAATGGGTCAGTTGGATGAAATATGCACAGGAAGTGGTCATCACCCCAGAAACTAGCTACTCGGACATCATTGTTCCCACGGTCGACACTGTTCGCATGTCCTTCCTGATAGATATGCTGCTGTCTAATAGGAAGCCTGTATGTAGTTTTGCCTCATTATACAAAAAAATATTTTAAAAAGTATAATATTTATTTATTAAATTTGGATGCATACTATTTTTTAGGCTGGTACTTTTGTGTAAAGTATTAAGTGAACACTGTACTGTACATAGACTTATGTTCCTTCTCTGATTGGTCAGGTGTTGTGCATCGGGCCAACTGGCACAGGAAAGACTTTAACCTTGTCAGATAAGCTCCTCAAGAACATGCCTGCCGAATACATCACACACTTCCTGACGTTCTCCGCCCGCACCTCCGCCAACCAGACTCAAGATTATATCGACAGCAAACTCGACAGAAGGTCCTAACATCATCTTTTCATGAAATAACTATGCTTGCTTGTAATGTTTCCTCATTTGGTCACATAAATCTCATTTATAGGCGTAAAGGTGTGTTTGGACCTCCATTGGGCAAATATTTCATCTTCTTCATTGATGATCTGAACATGCCCATGCTGGAAACATATGGAGCCCAGCCTCCGATTGAACTGCTGCGCCAGTGGATGGATCATGGAGGCTGGTATGACAGAAAGCAAATAGGTTAGTTTACCAACACTAGAAAATTGTATGTAAACATTTTTACAGACTGAGATGTTTAACTACTGAAGCAATTAGTGCTTATCAGTTCTGATTCATCCTCTCTGTTTGGCAGGCACATTTAAAAGTCTTGTTGACATAAACTTTGCTTGTGCCATGGGCCCACCCGGTGGTGGCAGAAACCCCATCACCCAGCGCTTCACACGCCACTTTAACTTCCTGTCATTCACTGAGATGGAGGATGCCAGTAAGAGAAAGATCTTCTCCACCATCCTGGGGAAATGGATGGGTGAGTGGCACTCGTCATGCGGGCATCCAGATATAAATGTGTTTTAATGTGGGCTTTTAGCAGAAAACACCTGTTGGTAGTGTTTGAAATTGAAATATTTTTGATGTCAACCGTGGATTTGTTTTTGGATGATTGGTTTCGATCATGTTTTCTTTTCAATGCGAATATGACTAAAAAGAGCCCATTCAGTGAGCTAGACTGACTTTATTTTACTTTAAAGGGACAGTAAGTAGGGTTTTAAGTGTTTTATTAATCAAAATCAATGTCTTTATTCATAAATATGTCCTTGTTGGTGTCAAATGACCTCTGCCAGTGATCTGACTTTTCTTTGTAAGCTTAGAATATCTTATCTTTACTTACAACGAACGGGTCCATCCAAGGAGGCTTCCATGTCGTCTGCCACAGCGCGTTTTCAATTAGAACACATGAACTAGCTGAAACGGACAAGGAGATCATAACGGCTACCGTAGTTGCAACACGCATTTGGAAAAGCGAGGCGCTAGAGAGCACTATTCGTTTGAATGCAAAATAAAATTTCACCACTAGATGGGGGTAAATCCTACTTATCGTCCCTTTAAAGACAGCTCAAATAATATCATGCTGATATATTTAATATTTATATATTTAATGGCCACGTTGCTAATTTTTGTTTTTCACTCCTAAAGAGAAAAGTCCAGAAATTCAACCGCTTAATGAACCACTGGTGAATGCTACCATCAGGGTTTACTCCACCATCACATCTGCTCTGCTACCCACACCTGCCAAGTCCCATTACACCTTCAACCTCAGAGACCTCTCTAAAGTCTTTCAGGGCATACTGATGGCAGAGGCTGCAAAAATACAGGTACCCCCACCGAAGTGCCTCAATACCCTTTTGATTTTCTTCGTTGTGTTTAGATACTGAATTTGTGATGTCTTGACTCAAGTTCTTGGTCATGTGTATTTGGGCAGAATAAAGTCCAGCTCCTTCAGCTTTGGTATCATGAGAGCTGTAGGGTGTTTCAGGATCGACTAGTGAATGATGAAGACAGGAGTTGGTTTGACCAGCTACTCCACACTCACATACAAGAGTTCGGGTGCAAGTTTGAGGATGTGGTCCCCTACCAGCCACTTCTGTATGGTGACTTAATGCTCCCTGGGCCTGTCAAGGTCTACCAACTTATGGAGGATAGAGAAAAGGTAGATGTGTATTATATTGTAAAACATTTGTTTGGTCTTACATGTTATTGGTGCTTGCTGAGGGTTTCATCACCTTTTCTATTGCTTATATTAGTGCAACCTTTACTGCATTGTTTGTACTATAATGGTCATAAATAGTACCTCAATGTGCAACCTAAAGGAATAGTTCACCCAATTAGCCCATATTTAATTTTTTGTGATTTTTGTGCTATGCTTTTATGTTTGTCTAAAGCATCAGACTTTAAATTTTGCACCACAGCATTCAAAAAAGCTTTACATTTAATACATGACCTTAGTTACATCATGGGACTGTATAATAGAGGACAGGGGCTTTTTCTGGCATAGGCTACTATCAACCACCAGAATATAAAATATAAAATAGTAAAGCCCTAGCAGCCACGTGGCTATATCCTGGTAACCTCCCGCAACATTTTGTTTCTTTTTCAGAACATATACAGTGGGGAAAATAACAATTTGACACATCAGCATTTTTATCAGTAAGGGGATTTCTAAGTGGGTTATTGACACAAAATTTCCACCAGATGTAGCCATCAAACCAAATATTGAATTCATACAAAGAAATCAGAACATTTAAGTATACAAGTTGAGTAATAATAAATAACGTGAAATGACACAGGGAATAAGTACTGAACACACTTTATTTAATACTTTGTAGAAAAGCATTTGTTGGTGATTACAGCTTCTAGACGACTCTTGTATGGAGAGACCAGTCGTCTGCATTGCTTACGAGTGATTCTGGCCCATTATTCCACACAAATGGTCTTTAAATCTTAAAGGTTCCTCTTTTATTGCCTCTTTTATGAACTTTGATCTTCAGTTCTCTTCATAGATTTTTGATGGGATTTAGGTCAGGTGATTGACTGGGACATTCAAGTAACTTGATTTTCTTTCTTTGAAACCACTTCATTGTTTCCTTGGCCTTGTGTTTGTCCACCCTCTTTTCATTTTCAGCTTTCTGGTAGATTGGAGCAGATTTTTATCCAGAATGTCCCGGTACATTTCTCCATTCATCCTACCTTAAATAATATGAAGTCTGCCAGTACCCCTTGCTGAAAAGCAGCCCCAAACCATGATGCTTCAACCCCCAAACTTAACTGTTGGTATGGTGTTATTGGGGTGGTGGGCAGTGCCATTTCTTCTCCAAACATGGTGTGTAGAATGACTGCCAAAAAGTTCAATTTTTCTTTCATCTGACCATACTATAGTCTCCCAATAATCCACATGCTTCTCCAAATGCTCTTTCGCAAACTTTTACAGAGCCTTAACATGCTTTTTGTTCAGCAATGGAGTCTTGCGTGGGGAGCTTGCATGGATGCCATGGCGGTTCAGTGCATTGCTTATAGTTTTCTTTGAAACAACAGTACCTGCTAATGCAAGGTCTTCCTGAAGTTCTGCGTAAGAGGTTCTTGGCTCTTGAGAACTCTCCTGATTATTCTTTGGACTTCTCGGACAGGGATCTTACAATGAGCACCTGATTGTGGCCGGTTTATGGTGAAGTGATGCTCTTTCCATTTCAGGATAATGGCCCCCACAGTTCTCACAGGAACATTCAGCATTCTGGAAATGCACCTATAACCATTCCCATCAAAATGCTTTTCAACGATAAGATTACGAAGACCTTAAGAGAGGTCTTTGCTTTTACCCATCATGAAGTCTTTCCTGTGTGTCTCCTGGGTAATTGAAGCATTTATAGGCCATCAATTAGGACTAAAGCAGCTGATATCAATTAGTACTGATAGGGGGCAGGGTATCTCTCTCAATACTGAGAGATTTCAGGTGATCTCCTGGCTTTCTATGCCATTTTGCACCTTGTTCTCTTCATGTGTCATTTCACTTTATTTATTATGACTCAACTTGTATACTTAAATGTTCTGATTTCTTTGTATGAATTCAATATTTGGCTTGATGGCTACATCTGGGTGAAATTTTGTGTCAATAGCCCACTTAGAAATCCCCTTACTGATAAAAATAGCTGATGTGTCAAATACTTATTTTCCCTGCTGTATATATTATTATTAGTATATATTGTTTTACTTTAACCATTTTGTTTGCTTTGTAATTTCCATTGCCACAGTTTACTTTGCATTAAATAATTTATTTAAAACATTGTGGCACCAAATTTTTACTCTTGAGAGAAGAATACTAATATGATATACTAATATTATTATAAATATAATATATACTAATAATAATAGTAACATTTCATTCGATAACCTCTAATGCAGTTGTCCCATGTGATGGAGGAGTGCATGGATGATTATAACCAGACCAGCACCACCAAGATGAAACTGGTGCTGTTCATGGACGCCATACAGCATGTGTGTCGCATCAGTCGAATCCTGCGCCAGCCGCTGGGTAACGCCTTACTTTTAGGGGTGGGTGGCAGCGGACGCCAGTCTCTCACCAGACTCGCCACACACATGTAAGAGCTGAAGCTTTTATTATGCTGAACCCTCAAAATATAAAAAGCATTACTAATGAGTCTCATTTTATTTAAACCAGAAGTTAAGTAGGTATTAGGCCAAACTGGTTTCAAGCTTTAACAGTTTTGGCATTAAAATTATAGATTTTGTCAAAGTGAACCTTGCCTGCAGCCCTTTTAGCTCTGCCACCCATAGAGAACAGAAACGGGTGATGTCATGCTTGGAGCGCATATGCGAGTGACATCTGTGACATATGTACTACAATCAAGAAATCGTATATTCTTTTATGAAGTAATATTTGTAAACTACAAAATCAAGTAATTTCAAAGTTACTGTTAAAATGTGTTAGGGGCCACATATGGAAGTAGTCACTATTCACTAATGTTAGGAAAGCATGTGCTAACATCTTTGTACTGTTTTTGTAATGTACTGTATATCTGCCGTTCCTGAATCTGAAAGCTCCATCAGTCTTGTGGCCTTATGGGAAAGCAATGTGTTTGTCACATGCACACTTTCGCTGATTCATGAATACTTTGCTTTTGACACATAAAAATGTATGTGCTGCTTCTAACATACTGTAAAGTAGGATAAGGTTTATTTTGGCATTGGACCTTAGATTTCCGCTTTAGTATCCATGTCTTGTGCTTTCAGGGCTGAGTATGAGTGCTTCCAAATTGAGCTTTCCAAGAACTATGGCCTCACAGAATGGAGAGAGGACATCAAAAACATCATGCTGAAGGCTGGTCTCCAAAATGTGCAAATCACTTTCCTGTTTGTAGATACACAGGTGAGAGAAACATTTAAACATGAAGTGATGTCACAGTAGTACAAACATTGGTAATGGCTGGGATTCATAATGCTTAATAAACAAAGTCCTTTCATGTAATCTACTGCATAATAAACTTTTTTATTACTTCTTAATAAACTTCTTGGCATTAGACTTTCCCATCTGTGTTAAAATGCTTCTTTGAAGATCACTGGCAAAGTCATTAGTGTCTCAATACACATAAATTTAGGCGAGAGTTCTCAACACACTAATGTTTGGTCTGGTTTTTAGATTAAGAGTGAATCTTTCCTGGAGGATGTAAATAACATCTTGAACTCGGGCGACGTGCCCGGTCTTTACACTACAGAGGAGCAGGAGCGGATCTTGACGACTATGAAACCTGTGGTTCAGGACATGGGCCAACAACCCACCAAAGCCAATCTCATGGCTGCCTACCTGAAAAGAGTTCGAAGCAACATCCACACTGTTCTTTGCATGAGGTGTGCATTTATTATTCATTGGACACTTTAAAATAAGATTGTATTTGTTGATATTAACATAAATGCATTAGCTAACATTAAAGGGACACTCCACTTTTTTTAAACATTTGCGTTTTTAACTGAACATTATACACTAACTAACATTATACACTAACACAATAAATGCTGAAACACAAAATTGCTTATTGTTTGTTAAAGGTACACTCCACTTTTTTTGAAAACATACTCATTTTCCAGCTTCCCTAAAGTGAAACATTTAATTTTTACCGTTTTGGAATCCATTCAGCCGATCTCCGGGCCCGGCGCCAGCACTTCCAGCACAGCTCAGCATAATCCATTGAATCTGATTAGACCATTAGCACAGCACAAAAAACAACCAAAGAGTTTCGATATTTTTCCCATTCAAAACTCGACTCTTCTGTAGTTACATTGTGTACTAGAGCCCTGTTTACATGGGAACGCTCGAGGGTGAAAACGTAAAAATATTTTATCGGATGTGCCTTTCATTGACAGTACACGGCGACTGCGTTTTTGGGGCTTAAAAACGCAAAAAAGTGAAACCACGCCCCAAAGTGAAAATCTTAAAAACACTTCACCATCGCGTTCCCGTCTGAAGGGTAAAAACTGAAAAGTCTGCTCACGGTGGCTCTCGTCGCGTATGCATGTTCGATTATTTCCATATGTCGGGCCTTCAAGTTGCCGTAGCAGCTGTGATAAATATACAAGTATACATTTCCAGCAGTTGTACAAAATATTCACAGCTAGAATTACTAATCAGAGAAGGTGCATTAATTACCTCTATCAAATTGTTGATGCGCCAATTCGTCGGAGGCAAACCAGACGGCTTTGGACGAGACATGGGAGAACAAGGAAGAAGGTTGTATGCAGGCACGTGAACTTGGTGTTGTTGTGTGCCAGTGCTTCACATTGCCACCTAGCCGCCTGGAGTGCATACTGCATCGAATATCATAAATTTTTGCATCACCATATGCACGCAGATCCCCCCCCCCCAAAATGCTCATATAAACGCGGAATAAAAAGTGATAATGCAGCGCCATTTTTGAGTTTTTCTTCAGATCGTTTCGTGTAAACGTAGCCTAAGTCCGACAGATCTATGTAAATGTAAAGTTGCGATATATATAGCCATATCTGCCTAGAAAATCACAACTTTTAATTTTCCATCTGTCTAACTACAGAAGAGTCAAGTTTTAAATAGGACAAATATCGAAACTCTTTGGTTATTTTTTAGCGCGATGCTAAATGGTCTAATCAGATCCAATGGATTGTGCTAAGCTATGCTAAAAGTGGTAGCGCCAGACACGTAGATCAGCTGAATGGATTCCAAAACGATAAAAATCAAATGTTTAACTCTAGGGAAGCTGGAAAATGAGTATATTTTCAAAAAAGTGGAGTGTCCCTTTAACAAACAATGAGCAATATTGTGTTTCAGCATTTATTGTGTTAGTCTATAATGTTTGTTCATTGTGCATTCACTAATGTTAAAAGTTATAATTTTTTATTTCAAAAATGTATTATTAAATGCTGAAATTATCATGAATTAAGATTAATAAGCTTCACAAGTATTGTTTATTGTTAGTTTATAATAGCTAACGCATCTACTAATGCTAGTGTTAAAATTTCAAGTTTTGCTCAACTGTCATTTTTGTCTCTAATACTACATAATATCTAATGTGCTAGAAATAATTTTCGTTTGCTGCATATTATGCTTTTGGATGCTTTTATTAAAAGCTGTTAATGGAAAAAGGGTCTTATGTGAAAAACTGTTACGTTGTATCTATAGTTTTATGCATATATGTGCTATGCATAAGTGTAAGATTCTTTTGTCTTTATACATCAAAATATCATTCAATATTGCACTTAAACATTTAACTTTTTTAAAACCTCTGTTATTTGTCTCCATCTACAGTCCAGTAGGGGAAGTGTTCAGGGCTCGACTCAGGCAGTTCCCATCTCTGGTCAACTGTTGCACTATTGACTGGTTCAGTGCCTGGCCACAGGATGCGCTACAGTCTGTGGCAACATCTTTCCTTAATGAGCTTCCAGAACTGGAGGCCAACTCTACTGCCGTAAAAAGCCTGGTGAGGATGATGACTGTGTTTGTGAGCTTAAGTATATACCAGACACTGAAAAGTGAAGCCAAAACAGGTGGCTGACTGTAGTAAAGGTCATAAACCTTGTCCTTTCCATGTAAAAAAGGAATGGGACGTAATATATAAATCAAATTACACTTCAAATACCTTTTTTCCAACGATGGTTTCTGTTATTTCAGTTATGCTGGTGTACTGGTCAGCTGCTTTTTTTGGGAGATTTTGGCTTCATTTTTCAACATTGGAAGTCTATGGAGACACAATGTACATCTTTTTTTACAGTCTATGACAGAAGCGTAAAAATACCTTTGCTTTATCCATACAGGCGCTGATGTGTGTTGAGATCCATCAAATGGTGTCCAGGAGGTGTGAACAGTACCTTGCTGAACTTTCTCGCCACAACTGTGTAACTCCTAAAAGCTACCTGGAGCTTCTCAGCATATTTTCATCTCTGATTGGCCGTAAGAAGCAAGAGCTACACACCGCTCGGCAGCGAATGAAAACCGGCCTGGACAAGGTGATGAGGGCAAACAACTAATCGGGGCTCTGTACACACACTACAGTATATCGGCTGCGATGTGTTTTGTGATCCTACAGTATGTATGTTTTTGTGTAGTTGCTGAGCACAGCAGAAGATGTGAGCAAGATGCAGGAAGAGTTGGAGATGATGCGACCACAGCTCGAAGAGGCAGCCAAGGACACTGTGGTCACCATGGAGAAAATTAAAGTGAATAATACCAAAATCAAAGAAAAAATATGAATGCAGATACAGAGGCATACAACTCTATCATTATTTTTGTGTGTATGTGTAGAAAGACACTGTTGTAGCCGAGGAAACCCGCATAGCTGTGCAGGCCGAGGAGGCTAAAGCCTCTGAAAAGGCTCTTGTAGCTCAGGCCATCGCTAGTGATGCTCAGAAGGATCTGGACGAAGCACTGCCTGCTCTAGACGCTGCCCTCACCAGCCTTCAATCACTCAAAAAGAATGATGTCGTTGAGGTGCCACACATACAGTTCATTATTACCTCTTAATGTTTACTTTGCAATGTGTATATTATGCTATATAATTACTGCTCAACTATATAACAAGTGTGACCAAATGTCAAATATCCTTTCAATTCAGCTGTTATAAATCATCCTCATTTAGGTGATTGTGTGGACTTTGATGCGCAGGTTAGGGCTCTGCAGAGGCCTCCTCCAGGAGTAAAATTGGTTATAGAAGCGGTCTGCATCCTGAAGGGTATCAAACCGAAGAAGGTTGCAGGAGAGAAGCTTGGAGAGAAGGTTGATGATTACTGGGATGCAGGAAGGAGCCTGCTGCAAGATCCTGGGAGGTTTCTGGAGAGTCTGTTCAAGTATGACAAGGTAAGGAGGTGACCCGTGTTGGCAAAATAAGTCTAATTTTGAGCTATAGGCGAAAGAAAGTATAAATATCGGTTTTCATAAAAGTAAGTACATTAGCGATCCCAATGCTCTAAATAGTGGTTAAACGTTTAAAATTAATTTTATTTGTACGCTTTCTGAGAGGTGTACCATCCTAAATGGGTGATTCTTGCGAAATTAGACTTATAAGGTGTCATGAAACATTTTAATTAAAAAAGTAAATGCAAAGTAAGAGTATCAAAATAAGAAGCATACAGTTACAAACATCTCTTCATGTACTATTTTACACATGATTTCAAATGACATCATACAAACAAATTTTGTTTTTTTTCCACATTTAAGGGGAAAATTTTCATGCTTCAGTGCATGTTATAAACATTTACAGTAAAGAAATGTGGTATTTGGTGATCATTGGTAAATATAGAGACATTAATAAGGAATATAAATGTGTCCAAGACCAATTTTCTCAACCTCCGCAACAATTTTCAATCATTGTTTTAGCCCTCAAGGAACTAACATTTAAAAAAAGATTTTTTGGAAGGGACATAATTGACTGTGACACTCAAGATGGCTACCAGGTAAGCAGTTCTTATTTTTTTCTCCAGATAAGAGTAAAAATTTTGTTTGTCATAGTATCTAGACAACTTTTTAGTTCTCATTTCCGAAACATGAGTTTGTAAATGCATACATTTAATGTAATATCATGTTGCGTTAATGATAATTTTTATAACGATAATCTAAAAAAATGTAATAATTCTATAGGAAATATTTTTTAAATCTTCTAAAAATAATGTTTATAGTAAGTTCAGACCTTAATCGTATATATGTGCAAAACAAATTACTTCAAGAGCTTTTTAAAAAATCTGATGCTGGACACCTTCTAAATCTGGATTTCGTGAGAATCGCCCAAATGCTTAATAATACAAAGATGCGTCCATCCACATGGACATCTGACATTTTGGTTTTGATTTTAAAACATACAGGAATTAAAAAACTAAAGTGCAGGAACAGTTGTGATACACTATACTGTATATGGACAGTGAGTCTGTCAAAGCGGATATGCATCAAAATATGGGATATGGGCTGACACACAGATGCACGAGTGCGCAACCCCCATATATACACTTATATACACAGAATTACAGTTTAAAAATATTTGTTTAGACACATTTTTTTTATTTTCTACATATTTCTAAACCCATGCTCTATGTGAAACAATGAAAAATCTTGCTCCTCAATAGCATCCAATAAAAGTTCACAGTCGTGGCTGTCAAGTTGCAATTAGAATGTTAAAAGGATATTATAGTAGGTAGCTTGGTGTAAGAAACACAAAAATATGCCAGCAGTGGTCCTAACATTTTTTGTGAAACATTTGAATGAAAGCATTTCAGGCCAAAGTGTATAAAATTGATGTATTTGTCTGCTCCTGACAGGACAATATCCCAGACTCAGTGATCAAACAAGTACAGCCCTACATTGACAATCCAGAGTTCCAGCCTGCCTCCATTGCCAAGGTGTCCAAAGCTTGTACCTCCATCTGTCAGTGGGTGCGAGCAATGCACGTGTACCATTTTGTGGCCAGAGCTGTAGAGCCCAAACGGGTAAGAGTTTCATTCTTCTAATTCTTCTCTTTTAAAGTTGTCACCTGGCACTTCTTAAAAGACTGCAGGCATGTTTTTTTATTTCTTAAACTTATGGTTGTATGGACTAAACAGCACTTGAGATTATGAAATCTGAATGTATATGTGCTGTATGTGTGTGTTTGTGTACGAGCAGCAAGCTTTGCGAGAGGCTCAGGAGGATCTGGAGGTAACCCAACGCATTCTGGATGAAGCTAAGAATAAGTTAGCAGCCGTGGAAAAAGGCATCGCCACACTAGAGGCTAAATATCACGAATGCCTTGCCAAGAGAGATGATCTTGATGCTAAGTGTCAACTGTGTGAGACCAGACTGGTCCGTGCAGATAAAGTGAGTGAAAGAAGCTGACCTTTTGAATTTTTTAACTCACCTGTCTGTTATATACTCTGTCTTTCACTATATAAATATATGTGTTAGGTTCATATACTGTAAAAAAATAAGATGGACGTAGGGTCCATGACGTCTGTTCTGCTCTAAAGATGGGCATTTTAACATGGGGGTCAATGGGGATTTACTCCCTTTTGGAGCCAGCCTCATAGCGACCAGTCGATGAATTGCAGTTTAAGTCCCTTCCGTATTGGCTTCATCAGAGAAATCGGAAGGTTGCCCCTTGGTTAAGTTACACTACTAAAGATACATTTCTTTTAAGATGTGCAGTGACTAAAGTTTAATCTTCTGTTGCATCGAACAGTGGAAAATTGTCTACATACAGCATTTCAACCAGGGGTCCTTGAATCTACAGCACGGGTCCGTTGGAAAAGATGCAACAAATGAAACATTGCTTTGAAAAATTGATTGACATTACTAACTACTATTAGAATCTGAATTGAACATAAACTAATTATCTGATAAGCATTCTAGAATGCAGTAATGCAGTCATTTTAATGCGAGTTATTATAAGGATTTTAAAATCTAGCTTTTATGTTGAGTTTCTCAGGGTTTTCTGAGAGTATGGTGGGTGTTTTTAGGGTCTAAAAGGATTAAAAAAATTTGGGCTAAAATAATAACTTATAATAAATAAAACAGAATGGAGTAGCATAAACATAGAATAAACTTTTTAAATGTATATGGGGGACCAAAGTACTCAAAATGAAATCATTAAATAGACTGTCAAAAGATTAATCGCATATATATATAATAAATAAAATATATATATATATATATATATATAATAAATAAAAAAAAAAAAAAAAAAAATATATATATATATATATATATATATATATATATATATATATATATATATATTACATGTTTCTTAAACACATGCATGAATGTGTGTGTATTTATATATATACAGAATAACTACACACAGTGCACACACATTTATTATGCAATTAAACAAACTTTTATTTTATAAGCAATAAATCACGATAAATCTTTTCACAGCCCTAAAAATAATGTAATAAGCCAATAATAAAATATAAAATTGTATATATAAATATACACATTTTACCATAATGTAATTAAATAATTCAATAATCCAAAATATGTATTCATTCTTTTTGTAATATCAAATGCATTTATTTAATGCAAATTACTATAAATTCTGCCTATTATTATTATGCAAAAAAATGAAAAATATTGTCAACATTAAATGTTGTATTTTCCTGGAATTTCCCTCTCAAAAAATGTATTTTTTTTAAAGTTATTAAGTTATAAAATTATTGCAAAAAATTGTGCGTATTTACTTTGTTTGTTAAATTAATTGTTTATTATTTCATATTGGTTGGTCCTCCACATATATACCGTGTATAATTATGCTAAATCTACAGATGTTGTATGTTACAGTTAATTGGAGGTCTGGCAGATGAGAAGGTGCGCTGGAGAGAGACCGTGCAACAGCTGGAATACATGGTGAATAACGTAACAGGAGATGTTCTGCTGGCTGCAGGATACGTGGCTTATCTCGGACCTTTCACTGTAAGTTTGTGTGTCTCTGTGTAAGATTGAGCCAGGGCATTGTGCATGCTACAACTTTTTATGTGTTATGTATTTTTATAAGTCTGCTTGTTAAAGTTGTTTCACACTGATAAAAACCAAAGAGGTATGTGGGTTTTTTTTTTTATTAGTGTAGATCATTTTGTTAGATGTATGAAATGAATCATCAACCCCAAATCATTCATCAAGTGCAGTAACTTATGACCTTATTGTAATAAAGTAAAATGACTGAATATATGACATAGTGGAGTGTATGTAAATATGTATTTCTTTCAGGGAGAATATCGTTCAGCGATGGCTGAGGAGTGGATCAGAGGTTTTAAAGAGCTGCAGGTTCCTCACACAGAACAACCAAACCTGGTCAGCACACTGGGAGACAAAGTCAAGATCCGCTCCTGGCAGGTTAGACAATAACAAATGATGTACTGTACTTTAATTATGTGTGCATTGGCAAAAGCTGCTGGAATATAGTGTTTGCTTATGGTAATGTTTGTTTTTCACATTAGCCTATGCAAATAATATTAAACACTTTAACAATGGGTGTTCATTATTTTGTCCACCCCCATATAGCATATTCACATCAATGTGTTGTTATAGCATTCCCTACAGTGTAAAGCTAACTTCCTGTTTGTGTGTATGTATTTATATGTTAATTTGTGCAGATTGCCGGCTTGCCCAGGGATAGTCTGTCTGTGGAAAACGGAGTAATCGCCCAGTACTCTCAGCGCTGGCCTTTGTTTATCGATCCTCAGGGACAGGCAAACAAGTGGATCAAGAACATGGCAAGAAATATTTTAAAATGCAAAACTAGTCAAATCATACTTATCCAAATGTTGATTATTTTTGCATTTTCACATGCTGTGTATTCGTCACAGGAGTGTGATAACAGATTAGACGTGATGAAGCTGAGTGACCGGGACTTCCTGCGTAGTTTAGAAAATGCTATTCGCTTTGGGAAACCCTGCTTGCTGGAGAACGTTGGGGAGGAGCTTGACCCTGCATTGGACCCTGTGCTCCTACGACAGGTGCACACATTTACTTAAGTTTGATAAAAAAGCCTTCATATCAGCTCTAGCTTCCTAAAAATCTGAATGTTCTGAATGTTTAACGCTAGACTCAACATACAGTATTTACATCAATGTGTTGTTATAGTATTTACTTGTCTCTACAGTGTAAAGCTAACGTGCTGTTTGTGTGTTCCTCAGACCTATATTCATGAAGGTAACAGGGTTATGAAGCTGGGAGACACTGTCATTCATTATCATGATGATTTTAAGATGTATATCACCACCAAGCTGCCCAACCCACGCTACTCACCTGAGATCTCTACCAAAGTCACTCTGATCAACTTCACCCTTTCACCCAGGTAGGATTCCTCTTTACCTGTCTTCAGGTAGGATGTTGATAAAGAAATCAAATGGATTTGATGGATTTGAAACGGGGAAAGAGTTCTGATCTGTGCTTGGATAGCTAAACTTTTATGTTTGTACCTGCAGTGGTCTTGAGGATCAACTGCTGGGCCGTCTTGTAGCTGAAGAGAGACCCGATCTGGAGAGTGCAAAGAACCAGCTGATAGTGAGTAATGCACACATGAAGCAGGAGTTAAAGGAGATAGAAGATCAGATCCTGTTTCGCTTGAGCTCTTCTGAGGGAAACCCTGTTGATGACGAGGAACTGATCCGAGTGCTGGCGGCCTCCAAAGTCAAAGCGGAAGAGATTCAGGTCTGTCTAAGAAAAAATGCTTGTTTCCCAGTTTTGTAGAAAAGCTCAAGGTACCAAATTTTTATTTTTAATGCATTTAGATTTATTTATCCGTTTTATCCTATTGTATTCTCTACAAATGTCTGCTTTGAAATTTGTTGTCTACCCACACTGCAAAAGAATGATTTTCAAGAAAAAAAATTCTTAGTATTTTTGTCTTGTTTTCACTAAAAATATCTAAAATTTCTTAAATTAAGATGCTTTTTCTTGATGAGCAAAACGACCCAAGAAAATAAGTCTAGTTTTAAAACCAAAAATTTCAAATTTAAGTGATTTTGTGCAAAAAAAAAAAAAATCTGCCAATGGGGTAAGCAAAAAATCTTGAAAATTTTTCTTAAACACTAAATTCAAGAAATTGATTTTTGATTTTTTTTTTTTGCTTGTTTTATGCACAAAATCACTTAAATTTGATATTTTTGGTCTAAAAACTAGACTTATTTTCTTGGGTAATTTTGCTCATCAAGAAAAAGCATCTTAATTTAAGAATTTTTTGATATTTTTACTGAAAACATGACAAAAAAAACTAAGATTTTTTTTCTTGAAATGTCAAGAATTTTTTTGCCGTGTACTTAGTATAAAAAAAATTCTTAAATTAAGATGTACTTTCTTGATGAGCAAAATGACCTAGGAAAATAATTTAAAAAATGAATGCGAATTTGTGCTTAAAACAAGCAAAAAATCTCCCAATGGAATAAGAAACATTTTCTTGAATTAAAGGAATAGTCCATTTTCTTAAACAAAAAATCCAGATAATTTACTCACCACCATGTCATCCAAAAAATGTATGTCTTTCTTTGTTCAGTCGAGAAGAAATTATGTTTTTTTTTGGAAAACATTGCAGGATTTTTCTCATTTTGGTGGACTTTGGTGGAGCCCAACACTTAATACTTAACTCAACACTTAACAATTTTTTTCAACGGAGTTTCAAAGGACTATAAACAATCCCAAACGAGAAGGGTCTTATCTAGCGAAACGATTGTCAAGAAAAATACAATTTTTGACAAGAAAAATAAAAAATATGCACTTTTGGAGCACAGCTTCTCGTCTGGGTCCGGTCGTGATGCGCCAGCGTGGCCCCACGCAATACGTCATCACGTCAAGAGGTCACAGAGGACGAACACGAAACTATGCCCAGTGTTGAGAAAGAGGACTGTTCCTACGTTGTTGTATGTCAACTGATACTAATTAATGGCTTTGTGTCAGTTTATTGTTTACAATGGTCCGCAAATGTGCGTTTCATATATGTAACACGTGACCTCTCTACGTCACTACGCATTTACGTTAGGTCACGCTGGCGTATCACAGGATCGGACCTGGACGAAAAGTTGTGGTTTAAAAGTGCATACTTTTTATTTTTCTTGTCAAAAATGACAATCGTTTTGCTAGATAAGACCCTTGTGCCTCGTTTGGGATCGTTTGTAGTCCTTTGAGACTCCGTTGAAGAAACTGTCAAGTGTTAAGTGTTAAATGTTGGGCTCTACTAAAGTCCATTCAAATGGACTCCTGCAATGTTTTCCTCAAAAAACATAATTTCTTCTCGACTGAACAAAGAAAGACATCAACATTTTGGATGACATTGTGGTGAGTAAATTATCTGGATTTTTCTTTTAAGAAAATGGACTAATCCTTTAAGTGTTTATGAAAAAGTAAGCAGTTTTTTGCTTGTTTTAAGCACCAACTTACTTAAAGTTTATATTTTTGTCTAAAAACTAGTATTATTTACTTAGGTCATTTTGCTCATCAAGAAAATACATTTTAATTTAAGAATTTTTAGATATTTTTACTGAAAACAAGACAAAAATACTAAGTAAGAAAGTCATTTTTGCAGTGCAGAGGGAGGGGAGGGTGCTTTAGAAAGGAGTGTTACTGTAAACTTTGAACTCAGTTTTTTAAAAAGGACAATTAAGTAATGATTACAAAAGTTTATTTCTTGAGAGATATTAATGGAGTGCTAACTAATAAAACTGGTTTGATTTCTCGAACCCACTAGGCTAAAGTAACAGTAGCCGAGGCGACTGAGAGGGACATTGATGCCACTCGTCTGGAGTACGTTCCTGTGGCTGTCCGAGCGCAGATTCTCTTCTTCTGTGTGTCAGATCTGTCAATCGTGGACCCCATGTATCAGTATTCTTTGGAGTGGTTTCTAGGAATTTTCATGGCTGGTATCGCCAACTCGAATAAAGCAGGTTCGATAAACAATAAAAAGTACTTCAAAATCTAAAGTATCCAACATTAAAAAACATTACTTTGTAATCTCAACTGTTTGGTTGACAGTATTTTCCCAAATTTACAACACACTCATCAAATGTGTATACTGTGATTTGCTCTGTAAAACGAGAGTTACGTATGTAACTACGGTTCTATGAATCCCGGATGACCGCCAGAGGCGGTGCTTAAGCACTGAATGATCCATCTCGCGCATGCACAGGTCGAGTGTTTATACCAACAAAGTCACCCGTGACCCCTGATGCCTACGGAGAGTCTATAACTTCCGGTGACATCAGAGGATCTGTTCCTACAGAATCTTCTCGCGAGTACACGGGAATTCTGAGTGACAGAACGCTCTGGCGGTCATCCGGGATTCATAGAACCGTAGTTACATACGTAACTCTCGTTCTATTTCATCCCTACTGACCGCCAGAGGCGGTGCTTAAGCACTGGATGACACATACCAGAAAAGTCACGAGGAATTTAGCACGTACCTTATTGAGAGGACAGCGCAGAGTCTGGCAACAGGACCACCTCCAGTGGATGGGGGGTGGCGACATTCACCCGGTAGAACCTGGAGAAGGTACTCGGGGATGCCCATGATGCCACCTCACAGATCCGCTCCAGGGGCACGCCGCGCAGGGCCGCCCATGAAGTTGAGACTGCCCTGGTAGAGTGGCACCTCACCCCGGATGGCAGGGGGTGACCACCTCGTTTATATGCCTGGGTGATTACATCCACCACCCAATGAGACAACCGCTGTTTGGAGAGAGCACAGCCCCTCCTAGGACCACCATAGCAGAGGAAGAGTTTGTCTGACTGCCTTATACTCGCAGTCGCGACAACGCAGGCTCTGAGAGCCCGTACGGGACACAGCAGCTGTAATCTGTCCTCCCCTTCTGGGGGAGTAAATTGTGCCAGGTGGATAGGTTGGTTAAGGTTGGTTGATGACAAAACCTTCGGAAGAAAAGCTGAATTCGGCCACAGGGTAACCCCTGAGCCATCGGAGTTCCACCTCAAACATGAGTCACTCACAGAGAGCGCATGAAGTTCCCCAACACGTTTCGCTGACGTGATAGCAAGGAGAAAGGCAGTCTTAATAGAGACCCACTTCAGCTCTGCCTGAGCCAGGGGTTCAAAGGGAGGTGAACATAGGGAATCGAGCACCAGGTGTAGATCCCAGGCTGGAGCGCGTTGTGCTCGTGGGGGGCGTAACCGCCATGCACCCTTCAGAAAAAGGGACACCAATCTGTGACACCCCACCGTGTCGTTGTCCACCCGAGCATGTCGAGAGGAAATGGCTGCCACATATACCCTCAAGGTAGCCGGGGACCGGCCGCCATCCAAGAGTGACTGGAGAAACTCTAGAATCTTTGGAACTGAACAGTGCACAGGGTCCACATTCCTGTCTGAGCACCATGTAGTAAACAGCCGCCACCTGTTCTCATACTGCGCCCGGGTAGAAGGCGCCCTTGCATTCAATATGGTATTGCAGACGCCATCTGAAAACTCAGTCAGCAGCGGGTCGGGCCCTGCAGTGACCAGACCCACAGCTGCAGGCGGTGAGGATCGGGATGCCAGATTTGGCCCCGTAACTGAGACAGGAGATCCCTCCTGTCTGGGAGGCGCCACGGTGAACCGTTGCAGAGACTGTACAACAGTGGAAACCATGTTCTTCCCGGCCAGAAGGGGGCTACCAACAGTAGCCTGTGACCGTGTTGGAGGACTCTCTGCAGTGTTGGAAGAATCAGAGGGATTGGTGGAAAGGCATAGAGGAGAACCTCTGGCCAATCGTGTGCGAGAGCATCCTGGCCCAGAGGGCTGCTCTTCTCCGTCCAGGAGAACCAAAGGGGACAATGGGTCGATTCCTCTGAGGCAAAGAGATCCACCCCTGCCCTGCCGAAGATGTCCCAGATGCTGAGGACCACATCCGGATGAAGCCGCCACTCCCCCTGCGGAGGCTTGCAACGGGAGAGTAAGTCTGCCGCCTGATTCTGCTCCCCAGGCAAATACATCGCCCTCAGGCTGGCCAGGTGTGGCCCTGCCCACAGCAGGAGATCCTGGGATGCCTGCAGCAGTGGTGCAGACTTGGTGCCTCCGTGGTGGTTTATGTGAGACACAGTCGAGACATTGTCTGATCGCACAAGCACATGCCGGCCTCCCAGGAAGGGAAGGAAAACCTGCAATGCCCTGTGCACAGCCCGCAGTTCCAGGACATTGATGTGCTGTGAGCGCTCCTGCACAGACCACAGCCCCTGAGCTGTTCGATTCTGCCACACAGCACCCCATCCTGAGAGGGAAGCATCTGTTGTGAGGATTTCCCGACGAGATGCGATGGAACCCAAGGGCATGCCCTGCAGGAGAAATGACCTTACTCTCCATGGGGCCAGAGCAAGAAGGCAACGACGTGACACCTTGAGTTTCCTGTGCCGGTGCCACTTGACATCTAGATGAAAGCCGTGCAACCACCTCTGGAGGGGACGCAGCGACAGCAGTCCTAGAGGAATCACGGTAGCGGCAGCTGTGAGTTTTCCTAGGAGGCGCAAAAACTCCACATAGCATAACTGCCTGCCCCCCCGAAACAGGAGGAGGCGGCGGAGGATGTCGTCCACCCGCTGTGGTGATGGGCGAGCCTTCATGGTGATTGCGTCGAGAGTCATCCCGAGAAAAAGCGTGCCCTGCGATGGAACCAGGCAACTCTTTGTAAAATTCACCCGGAGGCCCAGGCGGGCCACATGGGAGAGAAGACACGACGTGTCCAGTGCCACTTGAGACTGGGATGGCGCACCGATGAGCCAGTGGTCCAGATATGGGAGAATCTTCATGCCCTGCGACTGCAAGTGCGAAAGGGCTGCCGTCACACACCTGGTGAACACCCGAGGGGAGAGGGAGAGACCGAATGGGAGCACTCGGAACTGGAAATGGCGCCCTTGAAAGGCAAACCGCAGAAACTGCCGATGGTGTGGATGTGGAAGTAGGCATCCTTCAGGTCTACTGACGTAAACCACTCTCCTTTGGCAATTGTACGTAGAACCTCTGCAGTGGTCAGCATGTGGAACCTCAGAACCTTCAGGAACCTGTTGAGACCCCTCAGGTCGAGGATAGGACGGAGTCCGCCATCTTTCTTTGCTACCAGAAAGTAAGTTGAGTAGAACCCCCCGGGGTGCAACAGGGGATCTACTGGCTCGATGGCACCCTTGTCCAGGAGGGCGGACAACTCCTGGGTGAGGGCTTGGGCTTTTGCCGGGTCGCTTATGATGGTCATCTTGACCCGGCCATGGGCTGGGGGCCGGCGTCGGAACTGAAGTTTGTACCCGTGGGTTAAGGTTGAGAGCACCCATGGGTCCCTGGTGGAGGCAGCCCAATAGCTGAGCTGCTGCTGGGAAAAACAGCCGACGGCCGACCCCCGGGCTTCAGCGCCGGGGTCCCCGGCCTCTAAAGGTTCCAGAGGCACGACGGGTTGGAAAGGACTGAGGCTGTCCTGAGGGAAGCCGGTCAGGCACCCGAAAGGTCGGTGCCTGCTGCTGAGCAGGCTGTGGACGTGGGCGCAGAGACCTTCGGTAGCCCCTGGGGTGAGCCTGTGGACGAGAGCTGCGCTGTGGGGCAGCTGGAGGACCTCTAGGCCTGCTAGGAGGCGGAACGCTTCTTTGAAGCCCGGACAGCTGCTGTCGAGTCCGTCCGGCTTGGACCGTGCGCTCAAGCGCTTCCAGAGCTGTGGAACCAAACAGCTCCCCTGGTTCCACCGGAACACTGCAGAGGGTTCTCCTACAGGCCTCAGTGAGAGGAGATTGTGCCAACCATACCTGGCGGCGAGCCTGCACAAGAGTAGACATCAACCGCCCCAATTCCCTAGACATCAAAGCGAATGCCTGTAGTGAAGCATCACTAAAATTGTGGACAGAGGCATCCAACTCAGTCTCCTGCAGGGAAGTTGACAAAGCGAGCATCAGGTGGGACATGGAGTTACTGATGCGTCCCATGCGGGCCGCTGCATCATAGGCCTTACAGAGCAGGTCATCTGTAACCCGGCACTGGGGACGAGGGCACCTAGCATCCGGCCTCAAGGCCTCATCAGGTGAGATGATAAGAGCCGCTATTGTTGGCTCAACTGCTGGCATGCGGTCCAATCCGAACTTCTGTGCGTCCTGCATGGCTGCCAGGGTCCGGCCATCGGACGTTGCATGAGAGAGGGCCCTAGAATCCCTCCAACATGCCTGCAACTCCCTCAAATACTCCTCCGATGGGGGCGCAGTAAAGCTGACGGAGGCTGGGACACGCCTGAAAAAAGCACTGGCCGGAGCCGGCTGAGTTTGCGGGACGTCCAACTGGAGACGAGCAAGAGCCATACGAATGATGGCTCCCATAGAGCAGTCCTCAACACCACCAGTAGAGCTATGGGTTGAAGAACGGGAGCAGGCCCCAGAAGGTTGGGAGGCTCCCATCTGTGGAAGTACCTCTGGCTCATATTCATTAAACTGGCCAGCTGACGCTGCCATGGAAAGCACATCGTCCTCCGACTCCAAGGAGGCTGCCGAGGGGACAAAATCATCCGGCGGCTCTGCTCCAGTCCCGGACTGGAAAGCCAGGAAGAGTGACTTCATAGTATTGAGCTCCGCTGTTAGTTGGTCCACTTTAGAGGCAAGCCGGGGTCCCTTAGCCTTTTTTGCAGGAGTGGGGCCTGCAGCCTCAGCAGCCTGACGTTTAGACTGCCCAGACTGATCTGGAACCAGTCGCTGGGCTGGGGTCAAATGTCCAATCGACGAAGTAGAGCCCAACAGTTGCTCCACCTCAGCCAGTCTAGCTGCCCTCACTGCCCGAGGCATGATACCACAGTTCATGCAGGGGTCGTCAGAAAGACCCTCCTTTAAATGTTCGAAGCCAAGACATGAGGGACATAAATCATGGCCATCCTCAAGCTGCAGAGGAGCCATACAGGCCGAGCAGGAGTGTTTGCCAACCATGCTGGCAACTGAGAAAAAAGGTAGCCTCGGCGGAAACGCTGCCACCAGTCAGTCACAGGGGCACGCCTATGCTGGGAGCGGGAGCGAAAACACTGCCTTCACCAGCTAAGGGTAAACTATCCCAACGAAAAAATAGACACAGAATGCAGTACAGATGCCGGGAGAGGAAGCGAAAGCACAACCTTCACCAACAAATGTAGCAAAAAAGAAAAAAGATTAGCTTCAGCGGGAACACTGCAACCAATCTAGTCACTGAGGCACAAATATGCTGGGAACGGGAGCGAAAGCACTGCCTTCACCAGCTTAGGGTAACGAAAAAATAAGACACTAAACGCAGTACCGGTGCCGGGAGTGAAAGCACAACCGTCACCGCAAACGTTGTGAAGCCAGTTAAGGGTAAGCGCTATTAACAAAAACCGGCACAACCGAGTTGGCACGAATACACAAAGCGCCGTTAAGCGCCGAAACGATTAACAAAAAACTGGCACAACCGAGTTGTTGCAAAATACACAAAGCGCAGTTAAGCGCCGAATGATTAACAAAAAGCTGGCACAACCGAGTTGGCACGAATACACAAGCGCAGTTAAGCGCCGAACGTTTAACAAAACCGACACAACCGAGTTGGTACTAAATACACAAAGCGCAGTTAAAGCGCAAAAAGACGTTTAACAAAATAAACCGGCACAACCGAGTTGGCACAAAGTAACTACACGAGCGCAGCTTAACAATCAACCAAAAAACGCGTCCGTGTTACAACAATAAATCGCAGATGAATCAATAATATAAAGGTAACTGTTAACGTTAGATTACAAATGTCGGGAGAGGGAGCGAAAACACAGCCGTCACCAACAAATGCACCAAACGAGCAGTTATATAAAAAGTTTGTAACTCACCTGTCGGTGGATTTCGTTGCGGCCTTTGGAGGGCGAGCAACTCGCTGCTCCGACAATAAAATGTCACGAGGCCACCAGCAACGAATGAAACACAATATCCTAGTCTTTTTGCTAGCGCGGAAAAAACAACTTGCGAAGCGAGAAGATGAAAAGGAACAGATCCTCTGATGTCACCGGAAGTTATAGACTCTCCGTAGGCATCAGGGGTCACGGGTGACTTTGTTGGTATAAACACTCGACCTGCGCATGCGCGAGATGGATCATTCAGTGCTTAAGCACCGCCTCTGGCGGTCAGTAGGGATGAAATAGAAATGCGCTTTACCAAATGTTAGCAGGCCTGTGTAAACCCAGCTTAAAATGTTAAGATTAGATTTAGATTATAAGACTTTATCCTGGATTTCACAGACATGCAGTGGCGGCCGGTGACTTATTTTTTCGAGGGCTCACGATGCAAAGTTCGTCACATGTATATGTAGCCTGTCATGTGTGTGGTTCCTTATGTGTTCTGCGCGTTGAGCGATTTTATGTTCATCACGTGTCTTCTCAAAATAAGTGTCTGCTGCAGACGCATCTAAAGGCTTTATGATAAAAGAGACGCTTGCGTTTGCCAGATACTCGCATAATCTCATGCATAATCAGAGTTTACTGTTAAGGGAGTGTCTTGCGTGTATTTTATCGTGAACGTGAGCGTCTCTTTTATCATAAATGACGCGTGTGCAGCAGGCACTTATTTTGACAAAACACAGGATGCACATGGTTCACATGACACAACAAACACATATTTTGAAAACAAAAGCAACACACGACACACCAAACACATATTTTAAATTTGCACCCCTCGGAAAAGCAGTCACGAGCCGCCACTGCAGACATCCTCACAAATGATTAAGATTTATGCTGAGAAATGTTTGGTTTCAACCCCAACCTTTAATCTCTCCACAGAGACAGTAAAGGAGCGCATTACCAACATTAATGAGTTCTTCACCTTCAGCCTGTACTGTAACGTCTGCCGCAGCCTGTTTGAGAAACACAAGCTTATGTTTGCCTTCCTCCTGTGTGCCCGAATCCTGATGAACGACAACAAGATTGACATGGTCAGAGATAAAAAAATATGCTAATACAGTGGTGTTCAATGTTTTTTAGGGCAAGGACCCCTTAGATGAGAGAGGCATGGAGCAGAGTACCTACTGATACTAAATGTGTAAAACTATGGTGACCATACGTGCCATTCTTCCCGGACGCGTCCTGGCCGGGAATTCTGGAGTGTCTTTTGGAAGTCATATTTGTTGACAGCATACGCCATTTATTTAAAAACATAAGACATACAATCGTAGTTTCATTCTTACCTTAAAATGTAGCGGTTGCTTTTCTGTAATAATAATAATAATCCTCTATAACGTATGCGGTCGACAAGGAGGACTTCCAGAAGACGCACCTGAAATCCTGGCCAGGACGCGTCCGAGAAGAATGGCACGTATGGTCACCCTAGTAAAACAGAGATATTTAAGTAGGCAGTAAAGTACAAGAGGCTGCTTTATTGTATTAGGCACAAATTACGCAAAGCACAATAATTTAATAATAAAGCACATCATTTTCTATATGGTATTTGTTATTGTTATAATAGATTTAGTTTTACTCTTTCCCCGCCATTGACAAGTTAACGCGTCAATTAAAAGAAAACATTTGCATAAAAAAAATTTGATGAGGTTTTGTAATCTGTAACCGTGATTATCCACTAGATGGTGCACATACCTTATTTATAAAAAAAAAATGAAGCAAAAATGTTTACTAATTTTAAACTCTGTGTATGTTTTGATAATTGTTCTGAATCTGATCTCTAACAAAATTCCTTCACAAAAATGCAATTATTTCAGCTTTTTGCTATTTTTTTTTAAAAGAAAAATACCCATATTTAAAAGTTTATAAACAGAGAAAAAATATAGATAGGATGAAAAGTTTTTTTTTCCATTTATGTTTGTTTATTGTTTGTTTGGAAGCAGAGGGTCTTTTATTTTATTTTATATATTTGTATGTTTATATATTTTTAGAAGAAAATTTTCCTGGAAGTCATTTTGTGAAAATCACAAAAAATGCTGGCAGGCAACGTTTCAAAAAATGGCTGGCGGGAAATGAGTTAATTATTATTTTAAGGAATTTGCAGTGTAATACATTTTCATTTTAATGTGAGATGGACAATTACACATTTATCTGAACCTAAGCTTTTAGTTTAGTTTTCAGTTTCAGACCTTCAATAAGCCTATGCGGCCACACACGTGTGCAACTTAAAGGGCACATTGGTTGTAAAGTTTTGTACATATGTTATACATTTTTAACAACAAAAAAACTTGTGATTAAACATCATTTGGCGGACCCCCTGTGGGCCGCGAATCTCCGTTTAAAGACCCATGTGCTTGTAGATATCATATTGATAGTGAAATAATGGCATTAGGAAATAGGCACCTTGTAAACTTGGTTATCTAAGACCCATTTGTGTGTGTTTATACAGGCTGAGTGGCGTTACATGTTATCAGGTGGCCTTACCCAGAAACAGGCTCCAAACCCTGCACCAAACTGGCTGTCAATAAGAGCTTGGCAGGACGTACTGGCACTGAGTGCCCTGCCCACCTTCAGCAAACTGGCAGAGAGTTTTACCGAACATAAACTTAGTTTCAAGAGGATATTCGATAGTAACCAACCACACAGGTACAAACACACCTACAATATAGGTCCTGTTAAAGGACTGTCCTCGCTGTAGTTCTTGTGTTTAGATTTTCTGTGTTTGCAGGGAACCTCTTCCAGGTGAGTGGCACAACATTTTAGACTCTTTCCAGAAGCTTCTGGTCCTGAAATGTCTAAGAGCCGACACGCTCACTCACGGCCTGCAGGACTTTGTGGCATCACAGCTTGGTCAGAGATTCATTGAGCCTCAGGTGCACAGATCATAGTCCACACATTGATTCACCATCAAACTGGTGATGTTTATTATGCAGTAAATATCTCATTATCCTCGGTTTGTAATTTGTCTCTTATTCCCAGACGTCAGACCTGTCTGTGGTGTTTAAAGAGTCGTCTCCGTCCACCCCACTAATTTTCGTCCTGTCTCCTGGCACTGACCCCGCTGCTGACCTCTACAAGTTCGCAGAGGTCATGAAGTTTTCAAAGAAACTGAATGCCATTTCTCTTGGCCAAGGCCAGGTCAGAATATTGTCTAAAAATATAAGCAAAACCTTACATACATACACAGTTTTATGCTTTAAACATACAAAACATTTTGCCCAGCTCTGCACTGTAAGCATTGACAATATAATATATATGCAATAATATATTGAATCAATACATTTTAATCCTCATATCACATGCATTGCCATGGTGTCACCACTAGATGCCTGTATAACTCTATAAAGAGGCTTAGACATATATCTTAGACATAATTACATTTAGACACATATTTAGATATTTTCAATGACTACTGTTTTTTAAGGTGTTCTCGTCTGACATGTTGAATTGCATTATTATTACAGTACAACCTGAACATTGTTTTAGAAAAAGGACACATGGGGTGCATTTTGTTGCCCATTATTTGATTAAAAATGTACTAAAAGTACAACAAAAAACAGACATTGATAGAGATCAATTAGACATAACACTTATTTTGGTATTTTTTATTTTCTAAATTTTTGTTTTCTTTCATTTCCCATGGAGTAGAATTGTGACCGATTACATCCAATCAAATTGTGCCCATGTGTTCCCTTAGCAAGTGCCACAAAAGTCACCAAGTTTTGTATCAAAATTCAAAACGTATTTTTTTGGTCAAAAGTGACTGAAGACAACAAAAAATGTAAATTTAGTTCCTTAAATCAAATGACCTTGTTTTTGTGCCTTTTTTTTCAAATTTAGAAACCAACTTGAAATTCATTTGACATTTTATTATTACACACAGACTGATATATGTTAAATGTTTCTTTCTTTTAATTTTGATGATTATAACTAGAGCCAGACCGATATATCGGCAGGCGGATATTATCGGCCGATATTAGGTATTTTTCAAACTATCGGTATCAGCATTCATAATGGCCGATAAATGAATATTAAAAAAAAATGGACGAAACAGCCTTCATTAGATTTCCTCACTGTTGGTGTTTTTGACAGAGCGCTCTGAACCAGTAGCTGCTGGTGGGGTCCAGATTTAGGCGTCTAGCCACTGCCTGAGTCAATTGATCAGCAATTTATATTTTGCTGTTGTTGTTATTTATCAGAACTTAACAGGATTTGTCTCCAGTCCTATTCAAAGTTATATTTATGAACCAAGTCTTTTAAAACTAGTAACTTTGATTTGGTTGTTGTTGTCTTTGTTCAAAGGCCTTTACATTTCATATCTTAAGTTTGTATTTTTATACATTTTATTTATCAGAACTTTAATATATTTTGATGTTCCTCTGTTCTGTTGTGACAATATTTAAAATGCATTATCATATTATTTTAGTTAAAACTCATAAATAACTACAAATAACTAATGTTAGGGAAATCTGTTAATGTTTTGTTGCGCTTTTTTGATGGAAAATATCGGCCGATATATCGGAATATCGGATTTTAAAACCAACAAACATTTGTATCGGTATCGGCCTTCAAAATCCTTTATCGTCGGGCTCTAATTATAACTGACAACTAAGGAAAATCCCAAATATCTCAGAAAATTAGAATATTGTGAAAGGTTCAGTTTTTAAGACACCTGGTGCAACACTCTAATCAGCTAATTAACTCAAAACACCTGCAAAGGCCTTTAAATAGTCTCTCAGTCTAGTTCTGTAGGCTACACAATCATGGGGAAGACTGCTGACTTGACATTTGTCCAAAAGACGACCATTGAAACCTTGCACAAGGAGGGCAAGACACAAAAGGTCATTGCAAAAGAGGCTGGCTGTTCACAGAGCTCTGTGGCCAAGCACATTAACAGAGATGCGAAGGGAAGGAAAAGATGTGGTAGAAAAAAGTGTACAAGCAATATGGATAACCGCACTATCAGAGCAACCTGGGCTCTCAAAAGTAGCCCCAACTAAGTATTGAGTGCTGTACATGCTCATTCTTTTCATGTTCATACTTTTCAGTTGGCCAAGATTTCTAAAAATCCCTTCTTTGGATTGGTCTTTTTTCTGAGATACTGAATTTGGGATTTTCCTTAGTTTTCAGTTATAATCATCAAAATTAAAAGAAATAAACATTTGAAATATATCAGTCTGTGTGTAATGAATGAATATACTACACAAGTTTCACTTTTTGAATGGAATTAGTGAAATTAAATTTTTTTGATGATATTCTAATTATATGACCAGCACCTGTGTAAATAAAATCGTAGTCATCATAGTGAAAAGTTTCCACCGCCTTTGAAATACATTCCTAGTGGCAAAGAGGATCTTATACATATGCATAGTGGAACATTAATAAAAGATTCCCCACTCAAGTGCTAATTATGTTACTAAAAACACTTACTAAAAACTATGACATTACTGACCTACACACTTAAAAAAACATTTATATAGTCTAATCTAATACAATTCATATAATTTGTGTTTCACAGGCTGTATTAGATGTATTTTTCTTTTACAGTATGTTTATGTTCACAAATTTGTTTGTTTTTTATAACTGATTTGCATTAGTGAAATGTCCCCAGGGATTATGAATCTAGACATTGGAGTATACGGTATATATTTGAGAATGCGGGTGTTTAGAAGGCTGACATTAGATGTTGTGTTTCAGGGCCCCGCTGCTGAGTCCATGATGCAGAATGCTATGGAGACAGGGAAATGGGTCTTCTTTCAGAACTGCCACCTCGCCCCCAGCTGGATGCCATCTCTGGAGAGACTTATCGAGAACATCGACCCAAACAAAGTCTGAGCTACAGTATTATAGACCTTTTGTTAAATAAACATTGTTATTATTAACCTTATTACTTTAGCTTGATGACTTTTTGTTATTTCCTTACATAAACATTTGTGCTACAGGTCCATCATGACTTTCGTCTCTGGCTGACTAGTTTGCCCAGTAATAGGTTCCCAGTGGCCATCCTGCAAAACGGCTCCAAGATGACAATAGAACCACCGCGAGGCATTAAAGCCAATCTACTGAAAACTTACGCCAGCCTTAATGATGATTTCATCACTTCTTGCTCGAAGGTTCACATTTATTACATTTACAATTATGCATTTGATAGATCCTGTTATCCAATAAAAAAATAAAAAACAAGACCACTATATGAAACTTTGACTTTCTTCTGGCAGACAGCGGAGTTTAAGGCTCTTCTCTTGTCCCTGTGCCTTTTCCACGGGAATGCTATTGAGCGCAGAAAGTTCGGCCCACTTGGATTCAACATTCCATATGAGTTTACAGATGGGGATCTGCAGATCTGCATCAGCCAACTGAAAATGTTCCTGGATGAATATCAGGACATCCCATACAAGGCAAATCCAGATGTTTTGTTGCAAAAAAAAACGGTCATCTTCCAGTACCAACTTCTCTGATCCTATTTTATTCCTCCTTTCATTTCTTCTCAGGTTTTGAAGTATACTGCGGGTGAAATAAACTATGGGGGCCGTGTGACGGACAACTGGGATCGTCGTTGTATTTCAAACATCCTGGAGAATTTCTACTCCCCCGATGTCCTGAACCCAGAACACATTTACTCTCCTTCTGGAGAATACAGACAGATCAACACTCAAAACAATCTCAAGGTCCATAATTAACTTAACTTGCTATAGTTGCTATAGTCACTATAAGTAAAGTGTGTACTTTTTGTGCAATGTCGGCTGGGATGCTACAACAGTGTAATATTTGATAGCAACACAAATCCACGGTGTTTCCTTTGGGCAAATCATACTATAAACGGCTTGACATCTTCTTTACATAAATCAATATAAAAGAATTTCAGATCCACGTAACAAGAATTTTCTGCTGCACAAACACACCACATCTTATGTAATACATTTTGGTACAGGGTTATTTGTCACATTTCCGTGGCTTACCAATTAACGACTCGCCGGAGATCTTCGGCCTCCATGACAACGCCAACATCAGCTTCGCACAAAATGAGACCTTCGCTCTGCTGGGAACTTTAGTAAAACTCCAGCCTAGAGTAGCAGCAAGCGGAGGCAAATCCAGAGAGGAGGCAAGTGCTTCAGTACATTTGATGTGTTTTGTATAGTACAATTTTAACCAGCCCAATTAGTTTGGATCTAGTAATGTAGTTAAAAAACATGAATACATGGTTTGCAGTTTTAAAAGGCAGCATTTGAAAGTGCACGACCTTGAATTTTGGTTTTAATATTATCCATCTTTTCAAATGCAAGGATGTGATTACCATAGCGACAGCAGCTCAGCTACTGTATGGATTGTGCTTTACACACCTTGGTAGTGTTAAATGCATACACTCCTTTTTAATATAAATCTGAATATGGGCTTTCTCTGTTTCTCTCTCACATTAAGATCATAGAGGAGATTGTGGAGGGTATCGTGGAGAAGATTCCTGGCCTTATTAATGTGCAGGAGGTCATGGAGAAATACCCAGTCATGTATGAAGAATCTATGAACACAGTGCTGGTCCAGGAGGTTATAAGGTGCACACACATTCTGCAATAACACAAATATTTGCCAGACAAAATACAAGCTGTGTCTCAATTCAAGGGCTGCAACCTTATAAGCATGCGACCTTAAAAGATGAGCCCTCGGTCTTTCAAGGTGGAAGCCTCAGAAGTTCGCGAAGAGAACTAAAATGAGACGGTCTAATCTTCGGAGGACCCTTAATTGGCGTCACCTGCTGCACACGCCCACCACGCCTGTCAGCAGGACACAGCGGAGACGTTTCTAACTCATTAAAATTAATTAAGTAATTAATAATTAATTTATTTTAGAAAATATGAGACGTTGATGTAGATTAAACTATTCAACAGTACACTGAAAAAATTATATATTGAATTTAATCAATTTTTTAAGGTAAGTGGTTGCAATCAGTTTATTTAAGCTACATTTAAACAAAAGTTTATATTTTATTTTACGTTAATAATCTTTTTTGTTTAAATGTAGCTTAAATAAATTGATTGCAGCCACTTGCCTTAAAAAAATGTATTAAATTCAATGAATAATTTTTTTCGGTGTATATCAAATTTATCAACCTTAGAAATATACGCAACATAAAAAGAATAATATTAACACAAAACATAAGTTAATAATAATAATAAGACGAAATGATGATAATAATAATAAACCAAACAGATAATAATACATATTTGTGTAGTAATAATGATAAAAATAATAATAATAATTATAATATGTACAGACCGTTTCAGCAGTAACAACATAAACAAGCGGCTGCACGTAGCTTCCGGTAAACTCCGCTAAGAATAAATAACTACAAAGTTCTTTAAACGTAGTTTATTTATATAACAAGCAAAAAAAACAACACATAGATTACCTAGAAAACCAAAACATTTGTTATTTTCGACGAGGCATTTGTTCAAGAGATCAGTTTAGCAACTAGTTAGAGCATTACAATAATGGTGGTAATACCAATAATAATTCTAGGGATTGTTATGATTTTAGGATTTTTTTTTCTAATCCCATAATAATGCATACTTTTATTTAATAAAGGTTTTAATTGTTTATTTTAGAATATCCAGCCATTATATACAGCCGTTGCAGGCACGCAATTACTCTTGGGATATCCTCGGCTGTTAAGGATCCATTCGTTCTATCCTTAACAGCGCGGAGAAATTGGGACGCATTTTGAGGCTCCATTGGCCCTGTCCCAAATGGCGCACTTCATGTGGACTTTCAGTCTCGTGGACTTAAATGGCGCGTGCTCGCTTAGTCTACGAGTCCGTAGGGTTTCCCATCTGTCATGTTTACACTTTAAAGTGTGCTCATCAGCGTCCCCTTGATGCGGTCTACGGCAAAGCCCGCACTGCGGCAGGCTTTGCGCACTTTACCAACCCAGAAGTCCTTACGAAAGAGTAATCAGACCAATCCGACGACGAAAGGGAGGAGTTTAAACTGACGTGCAACTTCCCTTACTATTTCCGGCGTGACGCTC
Organism: Misgurnus anguillicaudatus; assembly: GCF_027580225.2. Classification (NCBI taxonomy): domain Eukaryota; kingdom Metazoa; phylum Chordata; class Actinopteri; order Cypriniformes; family Cobitidae; genus Misgurnus; species Misgurnus anguillicaudatus. The sequence continues at coordinate 28,469,262 of NC_073350.2, read as the reverse complement.
GAGTCTGTCCCAAAACATGACTCCGGTGCACCCACGTGGACTAGCATCAAGGGTCCCTAAAGTCTGCACTCTATGATGTCATCAAAGTGTGGACTCTGAGAAGGACCACAAGTCCGAAGTGTGCCATTTGGGACAGGGCCGATCTAAGCATTCTTTGAATTGGGACGGCCTTACTAGCCTCAAGTCGCCCTGCTGTGATGCAATCGGTCTTAAAATACGTCCTTAGAAGGTCGCAGCCTTTGAATTGGGACACAGCTACAGTCTGTTGCACTACTAAGCACTCTAAATATGTACCTTGCTATCTCTCTTTGTCTCTCTCTCACAGATATAATAAGTTGTTATCAGTGATTTCTCATAGTCTCAGTGATCTGGTGAAGGCTTTGAAGGGTTTGGTGGTTATGTCATCTGAACTGGAGCTCATGTCTAACAGTCTGTTCATCAATGCTGTTCCAGACTTATGGAAGGCCAAGGCAAGAATTTTCCAAATGTTAACCATGTTAGACATGCAATGAATTATCTTTTATTATCTTTTTGTTTGTTCTAACACTCATGGCTGTGTCTACTTAAACACTGTGTAACGCACTATCATCGTAAACATAAGTGTGAGTGCTGTGGTTATTTACTGTACAATTTTCCACAAAACATTTCTCCCAGGCATATCCATCCCTGAAGCCACTGGCGTCTTGGGTGTCGGATCTGGTCCGGCGAATTAGCTTTCTGCAGAACTGGATCTCGGATGGCATTCCTGTTGTGTTCTGGATCAGCGGGTTCTTCTTCCCACAGGCTTTCCTCACAGGAACACTGCAGAACTTCGCCCGTTGCTGTAGGATTTCTATTGACACCATTGCTTTTGACTTCAAGGTGCACAATCCATTTTCAACCACAAGGCTTTCTTGAAATAAACCAAGAGTAATGCAATTAAAGTCCTAAAGTATGTTTCCATATTAAGCTCTCTAAGTAAGCTTGATATTTGATAGACCAATATGAGAACCACGTATAACTTAGGAGGTCAAACATTTGTGTTGTTCATTACCTTCCATATTTGATGATCAACATTATACATTTTCTTTAGAAATCTAGATCCATAAGCCATGTTCTTATTGATTTTGATGGGTGACCTTGACCTCTTGAAAAACCCTTGGCATGTTTCCGGTTTCAAGGTGATGAAGCAGTCAGCAGCAGAGCTAACTAAGAGGCCAGACATTGGCTGCTTCATCCACGGTCTGTTTTTGGAGGGGGCACGTTGGAATCCAGATGAAGGCCAGCTGGCTGAGTCTCAGCCCAAAGAGCTCTACACCGAGATGGCCGTTATCTGGATGGTCCCTGTCCCCAACCGCACATCGCCGCTATCTGGAATCTACGTCTGCCCAATCTACAAAACTCTCACTCGTGCTGGTAAGCTTTTTGTGCATGGGTTAACTTTATCAGAGCAGTTTTTTAGATGTATTGTTTCTCTGTGAACTGACCCAGTCAATATATTAGTATAGTATATCCTGTGACAAAGATTTATGTCACAATTTGTTTTGTGTTTAATCACAAAGCTTTATCTCCCACAGGAACTCTTTCTACCACTGGGCACTCCACCAACTACGTTATTGCAGTTGAGCTGCCCACAGATCGTACCCAGGGGCACTGGATCAAACGGGGTGTGGCTCTGATCTGTGCTTTGGACTACTAGACTCACTCATGCACACACATTTGCATCTAAATTCACACGCACACACAAACATTTTATTGGCATCTGTTAAAAAAATGCTAAAGTTAATATGTACTTTCCCATACGGAAAATTAAACATTTCAAGATAAGCACTTTCGTAGTTTCCAAGAACATTAACTTCACATCTGACCGAGTTTGTGGAAATTAACTTTAGGTTACAATGTAATTTGTAATTCAATAGAAACTGAGAGTCATTATTTAGTTTGTAGAAATGTTTGAATTTCCCTGTTTAATTTTTACATTTAGGCATTTCACAGATGCTTTTATAAAAAAAACTCGTATTAGTAAATTTGTTCCTTGGGAATCAAACCCACAACATTTACACTCCAAATGCAACACAATTGAGCTACAGTCAGTTCTGGTTTGTGTGCATGAAAGCTAAAGATAAAATGCAAACTATAAGATCTTGGATGTGAAGGTGTTAGGAGATCATAACGTGTAAAACACGTCGTTAAAAGTTTGACACTGATGCTTATCTCGATCTCGCGCTGCATGAATAAAGTGCGCGGCTCCTTTAAGAGATTAGCTGTGGAGAAATTGAGCCATGTGAACAGAGTCGGTCAATGACGGGAACTCACTTTCCTTTTCATATCCTTCACTGTTTCACCGCCAGCACATCTCTTCAAAGTCAGTAGTATGACTTTAATATTAACAGAACAGTGTTTTTGATTACAATCGTATAGATTAAATGTGATTTTTTTTATGTCTAGTAACTATCTAGTAACAATATGGTAATGTTAAACTTGAAATCCTAGTGATGTTGAATCTGGTATTTTTTCTAAATGCATCTCAATATCACAGACTAAGATTAGTGTTGGTAAATGCGCTGTGACAGTAGACATCAGTCAGCACACAGGAATTTATCAGCGGTGTATTTTCGGATCAGCGTCACTCTCTGACCGCGCGAGTCTACCGGCGGATTTTAAAGCCCCTTTGAGACTCACTCATTTACACCGGACTTGAAGATGCTTCAAAACGGAAAGTCTCAAGCGGACAGCCCTGACGCGTCCGAGTCCAAACCCGAAGAGCCACGCGAGGAAACAGACACGAGCGAAAGCGCGGCGGCTCGCGCACAGAATGAACCGGCGGACAGCGAGCCCACGCGCTTACCCGTCCATCCCAAACTGGAAATCAAGCGCCATGCCGTGACTGAAGACTACAAAATTTCCAGTCAAGTGTTGGGTCTGGGAGTCAACGGGAAAGTTGTAGAGTGTTATAATAAGAAAACAGGACAGAAGTGCGCACTGAAGGTAACATACTACACACATGCGTGTTATAACGGTTACGCGAGGGTTTATGTATGTAGTTTAATTCCTTGAAGCTCATACAGATAACAGACGTCTTGTTTATATTAACATAGTATTGTATTAAATGTATAACAACTTATAAGTAGGTTATTGCTTTTTTTGCTGCACACATACAGTATGACAAAGTATTTCTTAAGCATATAATAATTATACATATTTTATAAATAATGACTCGGTTATAAGTAATAAAAGCGGTGTATATAATTATAAATAAATGGAAAATACTATAGGGCTATTAGAAGTAAATTACCTCACATTGCTGTGTTACGACGTTGTTTTATTTATTCATATTTAATCCATTCAAGATGAAGGAGACATTTCTCCTCAGTAGAACAGTTAAGAAGACGTTAAGCTAAAATCATGATTTTTTTTTGTCACATTTTTGTAAATTTACAGCAATTTTTATTTTAACATGCAGTGTTAACCACACAAAAAAAACTTAGATTAAGATAAAATTCAGATTTGCTTATTCTAAGACCATTGTCAACCAACTTCTTGTTTCTGCGGTTAAGTCTTTTTATAAGTCCATATAAAACCATTCTATCTTTGTCTTATAAGTTTCCAAAAAAGTCATGAGAGGTGTGACATCATATTTGTAAAGTTCTCTAAGCATATTTTGCAATCCACATTTCTTAGGAATTTGCATTGCACTTTTGAACTGCTGACTTAGCCACCATTAAGTCTAAAATTTTGTTTATTGGCTTAAGTATTAAGATGTTAACCTTAAAAATATCTACTGCATAAATTAGTGTGCTCCAAAACATTGGCCTAATTCGCATTTCGAAGATATGAGGCCCCATTTAGACCGCCAGCGACTAGCAGAGCAATCTCATGCGTCATTTTTTGACGAACTGGGGACTTCAATACTGTTAAGTCCGTTGCATTCTCTTTCCTATTTTCTTACCATTTTCGCGTCGGTTTAGGGTTAGATTTACATAATGACATCCCTACCCAAACCTAACCCTAATCCCAACGCCAGGTGACAACTGTTTAATTTCGCGTACCTAATAGTATTGAAGTCCCCAGTTCGTCAAAAAATGACGCGAAAGGTATACCCTCCGCGTCAACATATTGACGCATGGTCAAGTGTCGTCAAATATTGACGCCATGGGGTGAGACTGTGTTGTCATTTCAAAGCTTGGCTACTTTCGGTGACATGAGGGAAAGTAACCGTTGGCGACCGGATAGGCGTGTCCAGCAACACGAGAAAGTTAACCATGGGTTCACACCAGCCGCGTTTGAGGTGTCAAATTTGCGTCTACCACGTCTAGTTTGCCGCTTGAAAATGTTGAGTGTGTGAAAGCCGCGCGTGAAATTCTAGTCATCGAGACATTCACGCGGAAATTCGCGTCATGGGAGGGGCTACTGCGACTCCCCCTGCATCCTGTAATCACTTCACTACTTGAGCAAGCTCCTGATTGGTTAACGCGATGCGTTTTTCCGCAAAAGTTAAAATTTTTCAACTCGCGCGTTTGCCACGGCAACACTCAATTCGCGCCATTTGTGCGAATGAGGCGGAATCGCGTCTACCGCACCGTGCTTAATGCCACATTCGCACCGCGAGACCTCCAACGCGTCTTCACATTTACTTAACATTGAAATCACTCGCGCTTGACGCTTCTACTGCGGCTGGTGTGAACGCATAAGAAAGTTTAACTTTATGTAAACAAAAAGCGATTTTCAGGAGTGCCTACCAATGAGAGCGAATCAGTGGAATTCACGTCATCCTTCCTGTCAGTTACTGGAGTGGCCGGTACTCATTTGTTTATGACAACCAAATTTAGAAATGAAAGAGACGGGCGACACAAAGCAAGAAAGTCGCTAGTGGTCTGAACGAGGGATAGTCTCTCACTTCCACCTATACAGATCAACGATTTTTTTATGACGTCATTCTGCACTTCAGCCTCTCATCAAATTCCAAGCTGTGAGGTAAACTAACACCTCGTTCAGACCGCCAGCAAATTTCTTGCTGTGTGTCGCCAATCTCTGAGGCTGTTTACACTTGGCATTAACATGCCAGGTGTAAATGGTGTTCAAAACGTTTTGAACGCGTCCACTTTCGACCACTTTCAACCACATTCAGAGGTAGTTGAAAACCCTTTAGATCGGATTGCTTTTTTAGTGTAAACGCATGTGGTTGAATGTGTTCGAACAGCCACACGGACCTCCTTCTCTCCGCTCATTTATCTAATCTGAGGTACTGAAAACAATGTTTTACGTCTTTTCTGACTTCTGCCGCGAACACACGGTGTACAGTGCTATTTTTAGCCTTTCATTGATGAAACTATAGCGGCTGATCTCCACAATTTCATTTTGCAAGTGTGTGAAAGTTGCGCGATCCTATTTCATCAATTGCACTGAAAAATCAGAGAAAGCTCTAACATATACATGTACAAAACACTGTGCAGCATGTTTGCTTACAAAAGCAATGGACTCCGACCATAATATTAGTTTGCGTCCATATAAACTCATCATTACTCCGGCTCGCGTTTAAATGACAGCGGAGAGACTCGCCCACCGTCTCGATAGACCACCCCCTCACAGTATTCAGGACAGAAGTGGTCGAAAGTGGACAAAAGAGACAGATTTAAATACCATGTGTAAACAAGATGTGTGTCTCTCGTCCACTTGTGATCCGATCGATGAAAACTCATTATTTCCATAAAGTTAAACTTTTCGTAACTTTCCCGCATCGCTGGACATGCCCATATGGTCGCCAGTGGTCACTTTCACTTATGTCGCCGGTAGTCACCAAGGTCCAATTGAAAATTCGCGCTGCTATTGCTTATCACTGTCTGTTTGAATCGGGCATAAGGCTGTTTCTGAATCCGAAGGCTGCAGCCTCTAGAGGTCGCATTTGTAGGCTGCATACGCCATCAGTATATACGTCTTATTTCAGTATATTAACTATAAAGTTGACTTTTATTCTTAGTTAATTGTAATTGTTGCCATATGCATATGCAACCCAGTATCACGAAATTATGTATAGTCACATACATTTTTTTATCATTTTTTCGTGACACTGTCACCTATTTCTGCATTTTTGCGTGACTATATCACGCATTTCTGTTTATATCATTGTCACGTATTGGTTACTCAACTGTTTTGTCCTATTTTCTGACCATTGTTGCTTCGGTTTAGGGTTAGATTTACATAAAAGACATCCTTACCCAAACCCAACTCTAACCCTAACGCCAGGCGACAATGGTTTAAAAATCAGAAAATATAAAAAATAAATCAGAAAAATAGGAAACAGCAGTTTAGTGGCCAATACGTGACAATGACACGTAGACTGAGGTGCGTGATAGGGTCATGCAAGAGTGCAGAGATACGTGACAGTGTCACAGAAAAGGATCAAAAAATGTACGTGACTATAGGTACATAATTTCGTGATACAGGGTTGGCATATGACTTGCGAATGTAATGCTCAGTCAACTTAAATAAATCAGGCTTGATGACGTATGCAGTCTGCATGCGATCTCCGGAGGCTGTATGCTATTGGCTATTAGGGGGAGAGCAGCTCAGCATGTCGGGCCCTAACTTTCTGATCCAGTGGAAATTCTGTCAACACATGGAACAAGCTGTGCATAATATCAAAGCACTTGTAAACAGACTTTAAGAGTAGATGTTGTATTTAGCACTACATGGCACTATCATATTATAACAACAGCAATATGTACGTCTCTATATGTCTAGATGTTTGGCTGTTTATTTACATGTGTTTTAAGGGTCTCTGTGTGCCTCTGTGTACCTGTATGTCATGGCAGCACACTTACTGGGGTTACAAACCATGTTCGTGGAAATTCAAGGGCTGGTGTGAGCCATTAGATATGACTTGACTCTTTAAGGAGATGAGGTGTGACAAGCAGCATTTGAGTGATGCAATGGAAACATGTCATCCACGTGACCACATGGCCGAGGATTTACTGTCCACTATAATCCAGCAGGATCAGAGTAACTCTAGACACATAAAGAGAGAGGGAGAGCAGAAAGAGTTGTGTTTGTTGGAGAAAGAATATTTGTTACCTAAAAAGGATTTTAAACTGTGGCACTGTATACAAATGATTATTTTTATGGCTTTACAGTGTAAACACCACAAGTTATTGGTTTGGGTAAATGTTAAATAAAAACGTTATAAATTATTATTAAAGAGCACCAACGGTCTGATTCACGATTTTAAATTTCCTTTGGTGTGTAAGTGTGTATTAGTACATGTTAATGATATGCAAAAGGTTATCGTCTCCAACGTAAATTTATTTTCTTGGACTGCAACAAACACACGGATTGTAGTCAAAAGTTTACTTCCTGGGATTGGTGACGTAGACAAGACCGACATTATCATAATTCCTCCCACTTTGGACTCAGCCTGTAAGTTAACTCCTGTTAGCATTGCATTGTGTGCGAATCTTTCAAACATGGTAAGGAGTGTCACATTTCCGGCTGACGTCAGAGGTATTCAGGCCAATCACAATGTACAGATTAGCTGGCCAATCAGGGACACAGCGCTTTTCAAATCCGTGCGTTTCAGGAAGAGAGGGAAATCTGGAGCTACAAAAATGTACGGTATGTGGAAAATAATGTGTTTTTTTAACCATAAACCACGCGAACACATTGTATTATACCAAATACACAAAATAACATGTTTTTTTTTTTAAATAATGTAGTGTGCCAAAATGTCAGCTAATAAGTTCCTATCCAAATAACATTTAAAGTTAAGAGAACTTAAACTCTCATCTGGTTTGGCAGGTCTGTGCTGCACCTCCTTGTTTTGGGCTAAAATGCTTAGTAAAAGATAACTAACATGGTTTTAACAGCAGCTTACCTGAGTTACACACTTTGTGTCTCTAATAGTGGTTGAGTAGAGGGCTTGGATATCAATATAACAACCGTTCAATATGTAAGGGATAATGTAGAGGCAGCCGGTAGTTATCGGGAAATAAGCCCCGACAGTGTGATCAGGACCCGACGCGAAGCGGAGGGTCTTGTATCACACTGAAGGGGCTTATTTTCCCGATAACTACCGGCTGCCTCTACATTATCCCGCTTATTACACGGCTACTTGTCACATAAGAAAAAAAACTGGACATGAATATGAATTTGAAACATTTTATTGCCATATTTGTTTTAAATTAACATTTTTATCCTTCCGCGAAACTTTGCACAGATGCATAAAATGATCGTAATACCTTATTAAGATCCGCTGCTTCATACTTGTCTGTCTCCATTTTTTTCTCTTTTAGCCAGTCTTTGAGAAGTTTTAATGCCCATTCTGTATTTTTTTGTGTGTTGGCTTCGTAGCTGTCATGCTCTATTTTGTCAAGTTCAGTCTCAGTAAGCTCTCTGTGTCTTGTCGTTGTTCGTTTGTCTATCCACTGTTTAAATGTTTTGTTTTTTCCATACATGTTAAAATTAATGTCAAAATTTTCCATTCTTAATTGTGGTTGTCCAGTGTTTGTCACAAGATGGCGCCAAAAACAGTAATCTTTATTGGTCTTTATTGGCGCGGAGCGATTTTAATCGTACAAGTAGTACCGGCTATGCGTTATTACTTTGGAGCGGTTATTATTTGAAAAGAACGAACCTGCAATTGTCTCAACTGACCAATCAGAATCAAGCATTCCAGAGAGCCGTGTAATAAGTGCAAATACTGACCGGTTCTCTCTTGCATATGACTCCAAATATCTTTCTACCCTTATGAAAGTTAACCATGTTTTTGTGGTAAAAGTGTAGTAACCCGTGTTTTTTGGTGTACTGATTATACAGTAACCATGTTTTTTTAAACTGTTAAGTATCTCCGTCTTGAATACGGACACCTAAGTTTACTTCAATGTTGTTGATGTAAATTTTAATCTATCACTACAAACTATGTATCTAAGAAAGGTCTAAGCCTCTAGAATAAACATTTCAACAGTGTTTTATAAAATAAATTATGTAGGGTGAATAATTGATTCATTTATGAAGAGACTAGTGTGCCTCAAAACATTTATATCCTGCTAAATCTCACTGCGCCGCCAGCGGGACATCTACGTTTACATCAGTGTTTTTTGTGTGAATTTTTATTTAATCATGACAATCATCGTTTGAAATGTCTAAGAGTGTAGATTTTACTCAATAGGGTGAGGTGATGCCTAAAGGGTTAACTGTAGTAAAACTTGGTTAATTTTCTTAATAGTATAGTGATAGGCATTGCTTATTGTTACACCAATGATATACAGAGCTAACAATGTAAATACGTTTCTTTTAATAAAAATTATAATGGATGATGTGTTTAGGATATCGCACAAGTGTAAACAAATCTCTTTGTACTGGGATACAATGAAAATCAAATTGACCTGATCTCCCTTTCTTGTGAGTCGTTCATTAGTAATTTATTACCCAATATCCTCTTTGCTTTTTAATCACAGGGTAAACAGGCACGAAGCAGAGCCACAGGGTGAACAGCCTTTTAAATCAAGTACGATTTTGGCGGCTAAGTATAATGAATGTGATTGTATAGGTCCTGTTTAATCCACTCTAGCTGGATGACAGCCGTCCTTTAAACCTAATTCATTTAATTCAGCCTTGATTTTCCATATTAGACTTGAATGGCTGCCAAGCGAATGAAAGATATCTTATAGCTTGATCAAACCCCTGAGGTTTATTTTGGTTCTGTTCCGCATACAGTGCAACACAAGTGGTGATCCTTGATCCATGACATTGGTTTTTGTGAGCTTAAAACAATTAGAAACCATTCTGGTGTGAAAGGTCAGCTTCTGCCCAAGACTGCCATGATGCAGTAGGGGAGAGGAGAGCACAACCTAACACTTTTTGGTTTTGACTCAATCATTTAAAAATATTTGAGTTTGATTAATTATATTTTTACACAAGCAACACACACATCTCTGCTACAAATTTGAAGTTTGTTTGTAGTACTTACCATTCTTGGATAATTACACCAAATGTGACAGAAGTGCAAACGTTACAACTTACCCCATAGGTGCGGGGTTAATTGTAACAGGCAGGGGGTTAGTTGTAACACTAACAAAAAATTAAGTTTGCAGGCAAATATTTCAGTACTATTTTGTCTATAAACTTGAAGTGGATTTGTTTATATATCTTTCTATTATAGACAGGTATCTACACTGTATTCATTCATTCAGCCCTTTTCTAACAATAGTTCAATTATAAATGGATACAAATGTATAAATATGTGAGAAAGAGCAGCACAATGATGACAAAACATTTTTTATATGTGACCCGGTCTGTAAGAACCATACTACAGTTTTAAAATCAAATTCTGAGATAATGAGCATCAAAGTCTGATTTTAGCCATTAATTTCATTATGATTTCAATCTTTGGCATGACCTTATTCAATCAATATTAAAGATACGAACAAAAATACATTTGACATGCAATTTTTTTATAAGACAGGTACATTTATTTTGTTGGCAGCCAGCAATCATTCGTGTGTAGCTTATTTATTATTAAAAATTAGGGAACGGTTTTCATATCGTAAGTGCTGAGGGGTTAGTTGTAACACAGCGTTACAATTAAACCCCGCTGGGTCAAAATATTTTCAAGCCCAACAAAAAAGTTGCTAGGAGCTGCAGACATATTTCAAAACGATGCTATGTTTTAGTCAACAAGACACTGATTAATATGACATGGCATTGGATTTGGTATCTTACACGCTCAACTCAGAAACCAAAAAAAAACATATGATGAAAAAATTTACTTACATGCCACCAAAACACTCGTTCATCAATAACTCTCTGGAAGAACATTATACATTTCCAATAATTTGCGGGAGATCGTCTTTTGGCAGTGTGAAAAAAATACCGGAAAAATAAAACGCTCAACGTTGTGCAACAATGTAAACAGTCTATGTTACAACTAACTAGGGATGCGCGATATATATCGGTCGACATATCGTTATCGGCCGATAACTGCTTATTTTTAATATTATCGGTTATCGGTCTGATAGCAAAATTAGGCCGATAAATGAAAGACGATAAATGATGGATTATTTTGGTTTGTTGAACCACTTCACTTGCTCATTGCTGGCCATGTGGAGTTTTAATTGGTGCTTTCTGTGACATAGCACGAAGATGACACGTGTTGCGGGCTTAAGAAGAGTATGCTAGTCTAGCGCAAAGACCAGATGTCCGCGGTCTGCGAGTTTTTCATTGTGAAAATAATATGAATATTTATCGGCCTATAGATATCGGTTATCGCCCCCCAAATGCAAAGAGTTATCGGTTATCGGCATCAGCCAAAATTTCCATATCGGTGCATCCCTACAACTAACCCCACGTTAGTTTTTGCCCAGCGCACCCCTACATGTCATGGAGTTTTTGTATATATTATGACATACAGTAATTGACTGTTGAATATCTGAAAATTAATATACTTTCCATGTAGTCATTTGGTTATTTAAAGACATCTTTCAGGTTTTGATTCTTAAAACCTTACTCTGTTTAAGTCTGCTTTCTTCTGTATTTTAATCTTGTTTAATACAGCCAAGCCACATTAGTCGCTAGCTTTGAAAGAACGTGACAGAGTTATATGGGACTGCAATACAGAAATAAAGCAATAAGGAAATCGGGATTTTTAAAAAAATAAATAAAACATGTGCAAGTCATTTCAAAAGCTCTACTGTTTCTATTCTGCATTTGGCATCTGTATGGTCCATTGGTTCGTATTACAGCCCTGGCAGTGCCACTCTTATGAGTTCATCTTTCTTGGCTGGATCCTGCAATCTGGACCAGCTATTGTTCAGGATTCAGTCTTTGTTGTTTAGTACTGACGTTTGCTTTAAGGCTTTTTAGGAAAACGCTTTGATTTCTGTGGAAAGAGGGTGAAATTTGTTCCCCCCAAGGGGCACACTGAGGGAGGTGAATGAGAAATTGCAATCTGAACTGCTAGTGTGTCTGTAGAAGTTGCTCAAATGCTGATCCCAGGTCTGTTTTATAAGTATAGCCTATTATTCATAAGTGTTTGAGCACTGAAATGAACTTGAATCTGCTAGTAATGAACATAATCTTTGGTTGTTTTACAACAGAGAGCAACAAGATAAGAAATTTTTAGCAGCTCAGGTGAGATAATACAGCGGTGTCATTTAGTTTGATTTTAAATGGAACAAAGTATCATGTTACACGTGTTATCATAAAACGTGACTCAGGGGACACACATTCACAAACATAGCAAGTACTCATGGCAAGTGTGTGTGTGTATGTTTGACAAAGAACCCAGTGAGTGATAAAGCAAACAGAATGACTATGACTAAGTTGACCTCTTTATAAAGATTACCAAGTTTTATTTAACACAACAATAATGGGACAGTCACTAAATGTCCACTAAACTGAAAAAGGGTGGTTTCTAGTTGTCATTTTCAATTCCAGTTTCAGTTGTGTAATGTTAAAACCTTGTAGCTAAGTGGTGAGCATTGCGTTAGTAGCACAAAAGGTCATAGGGAACAGACATACGGCTAAAAATGTGTACCTTGTAATGCACTACAAAGTCACTTTGGATAAACGCATCTGCCAAATGCATAAATGTAAATGTATCTGTAAAAACGGTATGCAACTGTAAATTGTGCTTCATACTGTAAAATCTAAAGTGATGCCCAAATATCATAATATCACTGAATCTGTCCAATAATTATTTGTGTTGCGTAGATATAGAAATAATAGCACATTCTCAGCTATTAACGTATCTATAAACATAAGTCTTTCATTTAAATTAACGACTCATAAGAAAACGTAATTTGGAAAGCAGTTGGATGTCTATTTACACGACAGTACTCTATCTAACTAATTTTACCGTTGAGACTCATAAATCCTAAGACCCAGCCGGCCTGTAGCTCAGGAAATTAAATGCAGTCATAAACATTAAAGAGTCAGTATACCCATTAAGCATTTGTGGTTCTGCAAACAGTCCCTGCAGACATGCTGTTGAAACGGCCTGTTGCTGCATAAGACATCAACTGGGTTCTCCAACAATAACTAATTGCTTTCACTGTAAATACAATGCTGTATTGTTTATTTGTCCCTAATGAAGTCTATTGTGGCATTTCCTTTGGCTAAAAATTTTGGTTTAAAATAGACCCAACTCTATAAACATAACCACCCATTTGTAGTTTTTACATATGAAGAGCACAGATGCAAAAGCTGCTAAACCTTAGTCAAAAATCAGATAATTATATTAACCAAATTCTCTTGGCACGTACAATATGTTCATCAAATATCGCTTCAAATCCCGGCCTCGGGTCATTTAGAAATACCTTTTTTTTTTGTTGCAGAATCCATTAAGAGCCTGATTAAAAAAAAAGCTTATTTACAAAAAAGTCAGGTGCACTTTGAGGGTGCAAATTCTAAATTGTGCGCCTTATAAATTCTTAAAGGCCACCTATTACGCCCATTTTTACAAGATGTTATATAAGTCTCAGATGTGCCCAGAATGTGTCTGTGAAGTTTCAGTTCAAAATACCCCATGGATCATTTATTATAGCATGTCCAAAATCCTCCTACTTGGGTGGGAGCAAAAATGCGTTGTTTTCGTGCCTGTACCTTTAAATGCAAATGAGCTACTCACTTCCTTACAAAAAAGAGAGTAACACTTTCAGTTAAAAATAATCTGATACTCACTATTGAGTTATGGCGGACATCATACAAGTCACTGAGGGCGGAAACTATGGTTATGCAGGATTGTCAGTCAGTGGCCGTGGGCGGAGCTTTATCAGTGTGACGTCACATTACCAAGAGGATCAAAACAGCCTGTCTAATGAGACTTTTTGGTTTAATGGGGATTAAAAAAGAAAAAATTTGGATTTTTTTCCAACACACATTTATGTCCAAACACCTTGTAAAAGTGGATTTTGCATTATAGGTGCTCTTTAAAAAAAAGTGCTCTTTGAAGCAATGCCATTGGAGGACCATTATTTGTTTCCCCATAGAACTTTTTAGTGAAGTCATAGTGTGTAGTGGTCGATACCGATGTGGATAAAGTAGTTTGGCCAATTAGCCGAAATGATGCCAATTTAACACAAATGTAATAACAGTAAATAAGTGACAAACAAAACATTTGTAAAACTATATTCACAGTAGCAGAGTCGGCGCCAGACCGTAACTCACAGGGGGGCACGCGGATTCCACGCAATTAGCAACAATGACTTGCAAAACTTACCTTTGAAAAAAGCTGAAGGCGGCGTTTGCGAACATTAAACTTCCTTAAACAGTGCCCTGTAGATTTGAAAATGTTGACCTTGTTGCTAATCTCCGAGTTTGAGCCAATCGGTGTTTGCATGAAATAGGCGGTGCTGGTTCTTTCTCAATGTTCTAATATCCATATTTTACACGATCATAAAAGTAAAATGACATAAAATGAAGTGAAAAAACATTTTGCTAGTATCAAGTATCACATTAGTATGCTAAAGACGTAAAGACGCATGAGACGCCGCAGTAGCTACAACCAGAGAAACTGGTCTATTTTAATTAAAAAAACTTATATCAACTATTTTCCTCATTTGATTACATTAAAAGTCATGAAACATTCAATGTTTAATTTATTTTAATTATTCTTGATATATATTAAATTAATAAAAAAACTGTGTAGGGGGCACAACAACCTGTTTGGGGGGGCACGGCCTGCGAAAGCCCCCCCTTGACACCAGCCCTGCACAGGAGTGATGATGTTACTGCGCCAGAGGTCGAAGTGCTGCAAACTGGTGGCGCTTTTCCATTGCATAGTACCCCACGGTTTGGTTTGGTTTGGGTCGGGTCAGCTTTCTTTTGGGGCTTTTCCACTGGGTGCAGTACGTAGTACCCAATACTTTTTTTAGTATCACCTTGGCTGGGGTTCCAAGTGACCCGAGCTGATACCAAAATGTGACGCGAACACACTGTAGATCACTGATTGGTCTTAGAGAATCGTCACTACTAGTGTCATCGCTATAATGTAAAAGATTAGCTTTACCTTCATACTAGCTTGCGCTGTCTCGAGTAAACCTGTTTCATCTGTGCTCAGCTGTAAGTTCCCAAACTCCCTTTTAGCGATGAAAAACATCCACAGGTTGAGAATCAGAATCACCATACCAGTTTTTTTCAGACTTACAGTTTGTGGCGGCACATTCGACGAGCACGTCCGCATATTTGCTTAAAAGCAAGTTAAATGAGGCTCAGCGGAGCGCCTTGACCGACACCACGGGTGTTTGTACAGAAACTGTGAGACAGAGGTAGTGATAAACGCGATGTGCAAACATCTATTTGTGGTGGTCAATTTTAATTTTGTGGCAGACTGAGAAATAAATAAATGTATGGGAATGTACAACGACGCTCTCACTTGTATGATGTCGCAGTAGTAGGCAGCGCAAATATAACGACACGCCAATAATCCCTCCCACTCCGAAGTGTTACTAAACTTGATGGAAAAGCTAACCAAGCCAAAGGCAGGTGACGTGAGCTGACCTGACCTGAACCAAACCGTGGGGTGCTATGCAATGGAAAAGCGCAATTAGTGTTCTTCCGCCATACAATATAGTTCTCATTTTTATCAGCTTAAAAAATCACCACGTTTTATTTTTGTGCCACCATACTTACTCATGTAACAGTCTTTAAATAGGGAAGTGTTTGGTGGCTTCTAAATTCATCCCTGTTTGGATCCTAAGGAATGAATGGGGCTAGGCTAAATGCTAACACATTCACGAGGCGCTGTACAAAGATTAAAAGTGCATGCATTGAATAAAGATAAGTATGTATTCATTCGTCTAAGTTGAGGTAAGAACGTAGTAAAATATTGAAAAACAGTGGTGTTTTCCTTTAAGTGTTTTTCATTAGGAACAATAATTTAAGAAACAGAAAGCGTAATTTTCAAGAGTGTGGTTTCTTAGGGTTGCTGATTTCAACGGAATAACAACACATGTGGTTTACTGGCATGGACCAGTGATAGTAACACTGTCACATGGTTAGTTACGGGCATACAGGAGAAACTTAAGGTCTTATGTTATGTACGAACATCAAGACCACAAGTACGTAGTAAGTTAACTACAGGCATGACTGTACTGTACATGCCACTACCGTTACATATTAATCTTAACATAAACCTATAAAGCTTATGGAGCTCAACCAGTGCACGTGTGTTGTGTGTGTCTGTGTTATATCCTCTTGCGGTTTGACTCCCACCACAACTTCTGTTCTGTGTTATTGTTGTAAAGGAGTTTCCTGATGTCTGTTCCCTTGTGATACTACAGCAGTTTGTCTGGGTTGTTCCTGTATCTTTTTGAATCAAGTCTGAACTATAAATGTTACTCTAGTCAATCACCGAAACTATCCTGCCCACGGACATCTCTGTTATATGAGTCAAGATGTTTTTGGGCTCCTCTCATTGGAAAGCGAATGCAACGCGTCTCTCCCACACAGACACGCGCTGTAAACTTTACATTTTCAGCTGTAGAGATGAACGCAGAGTGGGTGGAGGTCAAACGAAATGACAGCGGTTTACGCCTCTGCAGGTCCTTTAGCCACAAACAGCTTTTGGGCTTTAATTGATGATAGAAAAAACTGAATCACATTTCTGTTTGTTGCTTGTGTGTGTAAACAATATGTAAAATCATGTTTAAGAATTTTTAACAGTGTTTTATGTTCAAATTTACTTACATGAACACAAAAGAATAAATACTGTAGCCGGTTAGATGTTTTTAGTGTAAATGGCATTATGACCGCACTCGTGCTGAGTTCATTATTTTCAACCCTGCGTTGCATAAAACCGGGACAAACCCAAACCATTAAGTTGTATTTAACCTATGCTGGTTTGTTTCAACTCGTTGCTATGTCAAATATGAACATTTTCTGGGTTAATTTAACCCAATGGCTGGTTTTGTCTCTTTTTGTCTCACCCACTCTTTTCTATGCATAATGATTATAAAAAGTTGACAGAATTTCCTTTTTTTAAAAGGACGTTTGGGTGATTCTCGCGAAATTAGACTTATGAGGTGTCATGAGATATTTTGATAAAAAAGTAAATGTTATCAAAATAAGAAGCATCAGTTACAAACATCTCTTCATGTACTATTTTGCACATGATTACAAATGACATCATACAAACTGATTTTGTTGTTTTTTCCACATTTAAGGGGAAAAATTTCATTACCGCAACGTGTCCATGACTGGATTTCGGTTCTTTGACATGGAAAATTTATAATTAAAAAATCTAAAAATTTAAAGGCTTCAGTGCATGTTATACTATAAATATTTACAGTAAAGAAACATGTGGTATTTGGTGATCATTGGTAAAAAAATAACAAGGAATATAAGTGTGTCCAAGACCAATTTTCTCATCCTCCGCAAAAATTTTCAATCAATTCAATCAAATTTCAATTTTCATTAAGCCCTCAAGGAACTAACATTTTTTTAAAAAAATGGTTGGAAGGGACATAATTGACTGTGACACTAAAGATGGCTACCAGCAGTTCTTATTTTTTATCTCCAGATAAAAGTTGAAATTTGGTTTGTCATAGTACCCAGACAACTTTTTATTTCTCATTACCGAAACATGAGTTTGTAAATGCATATTTAATGTAATATCATGTTTCGGTAATGATAATTTTTGATAATGATTATCCAAAAAATGTGAATAATTCTATAGGAAATATTTTTTAAATCCTCTAAAAATAATGTTCATAGTAAGTTCAGACCTTAATCTTATATGTGCATAAAAATTGGCCTCAAGGGCTTTTTAAAAACCTTCTAAATCTGGATTTCGTAAAAATCACCCGTTTGTCTTAGAAAGAGTAATATACACAAAATACCTAGAGGGCTCTTGACCTTTTCTGTCCCCAAAAATGTACTATACGTGCAATGTCAAGGTCTCTTTTATTTACGTTCACATCGTGTTGTAGTCTCATCCTTCATGTGAAGAAACAAATGTGTCTGAATCTCATGGAGAAACTGAGAAAAGCCAAATAGGGGGTTTCTGAACTGACTCAGTAACACGCAGTTCCCTTTTCTTTTGGAAGAAATGAGCTATTGTATGTACAGTATGTTCACCTTTAAAGGAATAGTCTACTCATTTTCAATATTAAAATATGTTATTACCTTAACTAAGAATTGTTGATACATCCCTCTTCCCATCCCATCATCTGTGTGCGTGCACGTAAGCGCTGGAGCGTGCTTCGACGTTTCGATAGCATTTAGCTTAGCCCCATTCATTCAATGGTACCATTTAGAGATAAAGTTAGAAGTGACCAAACACATCAACGTTTTTCCTATTTAAGACGAGTAGTTATACGAGCAAGTTTGGTGGTACAAAATAAAACGTAGCGCTTTTCTAAGCGGATTTAAAAGAAGAACTATATTTTATGGCGTAATAGCACTTTTGGGAGTACTCGCCTGAAAAGTCCGCTCCCCTTCTCACTCTCATAATGGGAGAGGGAGGGTGTTACTGCGCCGAGTCGAAGTACTCCCAAAAGTGCTATTACGCCATAAAATGTAGCTCCTCTTTTAAATCCGCTTAGAAAAGCGCTACGTTTTATTTTGTACCACCAAACTTGCTCGTATAACTACTCGTCTTAAATAGGAAAAACGTTGATGTGTTTGGTCACTTCTAACTTTATCTCTAAATGGTACCATTGAATGAATGGGGCTAAGCTAAATGCTATCAAAGCGTCGCAGCGCGCTCCATCGCTTACGTGCACGCACACAGATGATAGAGGGATGTATCAACAATTCTTAGTTAAGGTAATAACATATTTTAATATTGAAAATGAGTAGACTATTCCTTTAATGGTCGACAAATCTGTTGGTCAAAATTACTGTAAAAACTGATGTAGAGTATAAATCAGATTTATTGACTCATAGCAAAATGTTTCTCATTTGTAAATCACGTTGAATAAAAGTGTCTACACTGTAAAAAAATTAGCTGTAATTATGCAGCTGGTTGCCAGTAACTTACTGTAGGTGATAAAGACTGAAAATGTTTCATGTTCATTTAACTTTGAACAAACTGTTGGCAGTAAAAAAAAACATAAATGTAATCTACAATAAGTTACTGGCAACCAGCTGCCAGTAATACTGTAATTTCTACAGACATTTTTTACAATTTAAATAAATAAACAAATCCAAGTTGTTGTTAAAAGAAATGCATAAAAGAATGCATTTTGCAGACAGTTTTCTTCAAAGCAACTTTCTTTTTCTCAGTGTGCAGGTTCCTGGGAATTGAACCCACAACCTTTTGCACTGGTAGTGCAGTGCTGTACCAACTGAGGTATAAATAGGAATAAATGTGTTGGACCCACATTGTTCCTCTGTATTTTTTGTGGTACACGTGATCCTGTAGCTCAGTTTGTAGAGCGTTGTCTTGGCAGTGCAAAGGTTGTGGGTTTGAACCCCATTGACCATACGTACTGATAAAATGTATAGGATGACTGCACTGTAAGCTGCTTTGGATAAAAGTGTCTGCCAAATGCACAAATGTAAATTTAGAGTACCAGAAATTCTCTCATACTGTTTATAGGAGCTGTATGTAATATTGACTTCTAGCTTGAACTTGGTACCGCAGTCTAAATTTAAAATATTGGAGATGTTTTTTACCCCAACCCCTCTCGGGTTGCCAGACACATATAGGAGCGCAACTGATGATGGAAAGCATAAGTTTATCTGCTCAGGTTTACGTTTGCAATGATTTTTGCTGTCTGCATATTATTAACTCACTCGTGTGGAGTTTTATAAACTTATTTATGGACGATTGCGGCAGTGGCGGCTTGTAACTGCTCATACGAGGGGTGCTAATTCAAAATAAGTGTTTGGAGTGTCACATGTGTTTTTTTGCTTCTGTGATAACTGGCAACCGAGCTGTTGACATACACTATTGGGTAAATTGGCATTGGGCAGGATCACGCAGACCAAAACAATAACATTCCGACACGGAAGGCACATTTCAAAGAGAAAATAACTGGCTACAGCATTGTTTTTTAGAGAAACAACAGATATGTGAACTTAGCATGTTTCCTTAAAGGAAAACACCACCATTTTTCAATATTTTGTTTTTTTGTTATTTTTCAATGTTCTTACCTCAACTTAGACAAATTAATACATACCTATCTTTTTTTAAAGAGTGCACTTAATCTTTGTACAGCGCGTCGTGAATGTGTTAGCATTTAGCCTAGCCTCATTCATTCCTTAGGATCCAAACAAGGATGAATTTAGAAGCCTCCAAACACTTCCATGTTTTCCCTATTTAAAGACTGTTACGAGTAGTTACACGAGTAAGCATGGCCACACAAAATAAAATGTGGCTATTTTTTAAGTGGATATAAAAGAGAACTATTGTATGGCGGAAGAGCACTTCGTTTTCAGCACTTCGACCCCGGGCGCAGTAATATTGACAGAGCGAGAGAGGGAGTTTTATTTTGTGCCACCATACTTATTCGTGTAACTACTCATGTAACAGTCTTTAAACAGGGAAAACATGGAAGTGTTTGGTGGCTTTTAAATTCATCCCTGTTTGGATCCTAAGGAATGAATGGGGCTAGGCTAAATGGTAACACATTCATGATGCGCTGTACAAAGATTAAGTGCACGCATTGATAAAAGATAGGCATGTATTAATTAGTCTAAGCTGAGGTAAGAACATAGTAAAATATTAAAAAACTGTGCTGTTTTCCTTTAATTTAAGAATATATTATAGTATTTTTATTTAGTACAGTCATAAACCTACATAAAGCTCATTTAAAGCATATAACATCAATTTTATATCTTATATCTACAGATTCTGTACGAATGCCCAAAAGCTCAGAGAGAAGTCGAGCTGCACTGGAGAGTTTCTGCAGGGCCACACATTGTTCGCATCATCAGTCTTTACGAAAACATGTATCGTGGGAAAAAGTGTCTTCTCATCATTATGGAATGGTAAGTCTTTTTTTAACCAAAGTTAAGTGGTTATAGATGCAACAGCTTCTTATAAGGTATATAGATAATAGTAGCTGCCACTCAGATATAATGCAATAGTGCTGGCATTTCAGTTAAAAAAAAAACTAAAATGTTGTTTTTAAATGTAAAGTGCCTCGTTTTGATACCTGTAGTGGCTTTAACATGAATATACAGTATAAATAATAATCATTTTTGGGTTAGGCAAATAAATTCACGGCAAACTTGCCATCAGTTGAGACAGAGTTGCTATGAAGAACCAACTTATCAGATTACTTATTGTGACTGAATATTATGTTTCTATAGATGCAATTTTTACACTTCACTTTTAATTTTTAATAAGCCCCATTCACTATTTTCTAAATCGTGCACAAAACCAGAATGGTGCTGTAGTAATTTTAGTTTTTAATCTTGCTATGAATAATAGTTTCGGTTCTCATTTCCAAGATTTTTTAACGCTTTTCTTGTTGAAGATGCAAATATGGATTTCTTCACCAACGGCAACCACATTCACTGAATGAAATGTTGGCCTTGCGTGCTGTGCTAACAGGGGTACACTGCATTTTATCTAAATGTAGACAGACATAGCGGAAGGAAATGGGTGAGAGATAGTGGTAAGATGGTTTTAAATGGCTAAGCTGTTTAAGAGCTCTCTTGTTTTTTAAGTGCAGCCGTCAGAGTTTCACACAGACAAATGTTCCATTCCTTCATTAGAGCTCATTTCCTGAAACTCGCTCGCATTCGGACATTCTTGGCAATGAAATAAAGACACATCAATTTCTATACCCATAATGCCATGTTGTTTGTTCCACTCGTTTTCCTGATGGGAAAGCAATTACACGTATTGTGATTGTGTAGTTGTGCATTAAACTGTGTAAATTACTTTGTGTGTGTGTGTGTGTGTGTGTTTCGTGTCAGTATGGAGGGAGGAGAGCTGTTCAGCCGAATCCAGGCCAGAGGTGACCAGGCCTTCACTGAGAGAGGTGAGTTGTGTGTCACATATATACACATACACAGTGCCAACCTAAACAGGTCACTGTCACTAATTTGTATGGCAATCAAATCTGAAAACTATAACCTGATATCTGTCAGCGTGTACATTTTATATTATATTTACATTTATGCATTTGACACACTTTTATCCAAAGCAACCATTCTACAGAATTGGCCCAAATTGCTGTCGCACTAAATTTGTCACCACCGAAACTTCACAACATGTTTCGGGTCATGACTGGTTTCGTACTGACAATTTTAGATAGTTTTGAGTCAAAGATGCTAATCAGCACATACTGCTAGCATGGTTCTGAACAGTTGGACAAATATAAAAAATACTTTAAAAAAAAACACCTAAAGATTATTGCTTAAACTAAAATGGGTGTTCGGTAGTGATGTTTCTTAAAGTTACACACATAATTTTTATTATTTTGAACACATATATTTTGCGGACATACATATCTAGTCACAATGTAGCTATGAGAGAGAGGGATGAAGCAATAATTCCTGATCGAAAATGTAGGGTACTATGGTTAAAAATAAATCAGTCTCAGCCATTGAACTAAAAAACATTTCGGTAGTGACATAAAAAACATATTTCTACATAAAGTTTCATGATTTACAAAGAACATGAAAAAATATTTTTTTTAAATTTAAAAAATATTAAATATATATTTTTAAAAACAACAAAGCAAAAATTATTTTCACTTTAATTTGAAATAAAATGTAGGGGTTATCGGGATAGCTAAGTTGAACCCAATAAAGGATCATTTTGTATTTATAATTTTACACAGTATATGTGAACCTGGACCACAAAACCAGTCATAAGTAGCACAGGTATATATGAAGAGTTTGGTTCCAAAATGAGATAAGATTTTTCAAAAATCTTGTTTTTTGATTATGTATTCCAATTGATATCAATAAAACTGCAGTTGGTTTGTATTGATGTAAGCCTTCATAACAAAAAAATACAGCTAAGAAGCACAATAAAACACATTAAAACATGATAACATAATAATAAACGTGTTTTGACAAAAAAATAAAAAATGGAGTTATCTCGTTTTGGAACAAATTTTGTAGCAATAGCCAAAAATACATTATAATAATTATCATTATTTTTATACCAAAAATTATTAGGATATTAAAGGGATAGTTTGGCCAAAAATTATATTAACACATTCTCAACCAGCCTTTTTTTTAAGTTGGCAGCATTTTTTTGTGATTTTCACAAAAGTTTCACAAAATGCCTTCCAGGAAAAATTATCTTCTAAAAATATATAAACACAAAGAACAGACCCTCTCTGCTTTCAAACAAACAAACAAACAAAACGTGAAAAAAAAAAACTTTTCATCCTATCTATATTTTTTTCTCTGCTTATAAACTCTTAAATATGGGTGTTTTTCTTAAAAATATTTTTTTTATCAAAAAGCTAAAATAATGGCATTTTTTTGAAGGAATTTAGTTAGAGATCAAATTCAGAACGATTATCAAAACATACACAGAGTTTAAAATTTGTAAATATTTTTTTGGCTTCAGTTTTTTAATAAATGGTAGGTCTAGTGGATAATCACGGTATTGCAGATTAACATAAAAACTCATCAGGAACACGCGTTTCTGCATGCAAAATAGCTTGTCAATGGCGGGAAAAGAGTTAACCCCATGATTTACCCATCCTCAAGCCGTCTGAAATTAATATGAGCAAATGTCCATCATTCTTCAGACAAACACATTTTCAGTTGTTTTACAAAATATCCTAGATCTTTCAGTTTATAAAATTCAAGGATATGGGGTCCACCTCCTTCAAGTCCAAAAAATGGCCTCAAAAATGGGTCCAAACAGCTCCAGGGCGATAAACAAAGGTCTTCTAAGGGTAATGTGTGCCGTTTTTGTCGTAAAAATATCAATATTTAAAACTTTAAAAGAAAATAACTAGCTTCCGGTAACGCTATCATCTTAGACGGCTTTATAACACATATATAAAAAATAGATATTCTATGACCCAAACTTCAAATCTACCCTGGTACCCACCAACATATTTTTAAATGTACTGTAAATATAAGCAAACACACTTTTTACTCTTTTATAATTAAGTGTTTTGTATGTTCCTTGTATTTTTTTATGAAATGTAAGTTCAAAAGTACCTTATGGTATATCATTAGTTTATTAGTTTAATATTTTTGTGTCATTCACCGCTACAGCCAAGCAACTTTGCGTGACCACCTTATCCGACCGTGCGACCCACAGTGTGAAAACCGCAGCGCTATATCATCACCGAAGACCGTTTAGTATAACCTATTTTTAACAGTATAAAAACATAGTAGTTTGTTTGAAAGTTGGTTGGTCTGCTAGTTGGTTATTTAGTCATTGAATGCAGTTGTCAAAGTGAGATCATTCACAAATCCTCTTATCATGTGTTAGTGGAAAATGACTCAATTGTTTGTCCTCTATAATAGATATCCCTTCTGCTGATATGATCAGGAGGTTAATTCCTGTAATGTTCATAATGGGAAATGCCCATGTATGATCATGTTACATGTTACATTACATGTATGCATTTGACGGAAACTTTTATCCACTTATATACTTGCATTGCATTTATTTTATTTACTCACCCAGTGTTGTGTAACTATATTGTTTGCTATTAATTTTTTATTTCGGTAGAGGCCTCTGAGATCATGAGAGACATTGGCACAGCCATCCAGTTCCTGCACAACATGAACATTGCTCACAGAGACATCAAGGTAACAAGTACACATGAGTTGTGATTTATACGTCTCACACGGCCTGAGTAGTTTGTAATGAACACCAAGAAAGCAGGGATGTATTATATTAACAGTAGCCTATGTGTCATCGTCTTCGCTCTTCAGCCGGAGAACCTGTTGTACAACAGTAAAGACAACGCCGCGGTTCTGAAACTAACAGATTTTGGCTTTGCTAAAGAAACATCACTTCAAAACTCCTTACAGACGCCCTGCTACACACCTTATTATGTAGCTCAGTATGCTTATCGTAAGAAGCACAACCTTTGTCCGTCTGAGATGCTGTATAACAGATCAATGTAATCAAATGCCTCTTTCTTTATGTGTATTTCGGCATGACTCTGCAGCCCCTGAGGTTTTAGGACCTGAGAAATACGACAAATCGTGTGATATGTGGTCCCTGGGCGTAATAATGTACATCCTGTGAGTATAACAGATTTTGTTTGCCTGTCAATTTAAGTGTTGAAGAACAGCTGCAATATACACTCTTTAAAATAAAGACTACTCCAGATGTTTTTTAAGGGGATATATCATGAAAATCTGACCTTTTCTATGTTTAAGTGCTATTATTGGGTCCCTAGTGCTTCTATCAATGTAAAAAATGTGATAAAGATCAACCCAATTACTTAGTCTTGGTAAACCATTCTCATGCAAGCAATAGGTAATTCAAATTTGGCTCCCCTTGTTATTTCAGAAGGGGATTATACCGTCTCTAAATCTGCATTATCCAACCACAGCACTGCTATTTAGTGCAGAGATCAGCTAATTTGCATTTAAAAGGACACACCCAAAACGACACATTTTTGCTCACAAAGTGGCAATTTTAACATGTTATATTAAATTATCTATATGGTATTTTGAGCTAAAACTTGACATACGCACTCTCTCTGGGGACACCAAAGACTTATTTGACATCTTAAAAAAGTCTTGTGATATGTCCCCTTTAAATTATTTAAAAAAATGTAGATGTTTATAAGACTTGAGTTTTTATGTGAATCTGCTCCTGTTGTTGTCTGCAGATTGTGCGGCTTTCCACCATTTTACTCCAACACAGGACAAGCCATTTCGCCGGGTATGAAGCGACGTATCCGAATGGGCCAATATGAGTTTCCCAACCCAGAATGGGCTGAAGTGTCCGAAGAAGGTATGGACTGTTTGTACATTACTGCATGTCACTTGAGGACACTGTCACTTGTTTGTTTTGATCATTGTTTGCATGACTACATATACTGTAAATGTTTATGTGCCTGTATGGTTATAGTTCCTGTTTTCCATAGTGCAGAGTTTTGCTTTAGTGTTTCCTGTCATGAGCTTTTTAAACATTATTCTCATGCGGTTGTTAAAGGGATAGTTCACCCAAAAATGAAATTTTCTCACCTTCATGTTGTTCTAAACCTGTATGATTGTATTTTGATGGACACAGGGGGGGATATTTTGGTAAATGATGGTAAGCACACAGTTGACGGTACCCATTGACTTCCACTGTATTTGTTTTTCCTACTATGGAAGTCAATGGTTACCATCAGCTTATCATCATTTATGGAGATATCTTTTCTTTTGTGTATATCAGAAACAAAGAAATTCATACAGGTTTAAAGGTGCAGTATGTAGATTTTAGCAGCATCTAGCAGTGAGATTGTGAATTGCAACCAATAGCTCAGTCCACCGTTCGCCAAAACGCATAGAGAAGCTACAGTACTCGTCACAGGACAAACATGTTGTTGTCTAAGACAAAATACAACTACAATTTAGTGCAATTTAGTGAAAAAAACGCACTCTGTAGAGCACTTTGTCCATTTAGAAAAATGGTGGAACAAAATGGGGACTTCCATGTAACTGTGGATTCACACCAGACGCGAGTTCAACGATTTGCGCTAGTAGATTACATACAAAGTCAATGCAAAGACGCGATCAGATGCGTCCTCGTGCGGGGCGATGCTAATGACGCGAATGCCTCAAACACGCCTTCGCGCAAGTTGAAAATATTCAAAGTGAAAAATTCGCATGACACAAAGTTAAATCCCGCGGGTAATCTAGAGCGAGCAACACGTTTGGTGTGTACGTAGCATAAGGGGACCCGCAGCGTATGTAGATAAAATGGCTCATTCTAACTGCGTTCACACCAAACGCAGAAGAGGCGGAAAAACGCGCTATTCGCGTGTTGTTGGACACTTGAATATTTTGAGTTTAGGGCTTTATTCGCGCGTGAAAGTCGCACAGGAAATTCTAGTCATTCGAGACATTCACGCATAAATTCGCGTCATGGGAGGGGCTTATATAGTTTCAATTGAGTAAACTTACCAGATTGTTTGACCTCTTCACTCACTTTCTTCCCAACAAGATTCTATGAATTCCTGTAAAAGTACAAATATGTCTCGTACAGAAGTTAACTTTTTTGACCACCAGCCACTGTGGCAGGTGGATTTAGAAATCCACCTGCCACAGTGACTTTTACCAGCCAGTTTTTTTTTTTTGCCTGAATAGTGAATGATAACCCTGTCTTTATTGTATGAATTAAATATAATTATTTTTTTAGAGCTACAAAAGTGATTTTCTCTTTGTCTTAGGTTGTTTGATTAACATTAATGACAAAGACTTAAGTATGTTAATTGAAGTTACAGTCTCTTTAAGACCACAGACTGGTTTTTGACTCTCTATACATACACTTAAGACATAAGGAACTGTTTTATTAGAAAAGGAATACTGTGAAGATCATTTTGTTTATATGTGCCCTGTCAAGAGCAGAAAGATTTTATGTACGCTTGCTTTTGGGAACGCGTCTCTCCGATGTGCCCTATTGAGAGCCCTTAAACCCGCGGCGCGCACACAGAGCGGAGGGTCTTGTATCACACTGAAGGGGCTTATTTTCCTGATAACTACCGGCTGCCTCTACATTATCCCGCTTATTACACGGCTACTTGTCACATAAGAAAAAAAAACGGACATGAATATGAATTTGAAACATTTTATTGGCATATTTGTTTTAAATTAACATTTTTATCCTTCCGCGAAACTTTGCACGGATGCATAAAATGATCGTAATACCTTATTAAGATCCTCTGCTTCATACTTGTCTGTCCCCATTTTTTCTCTTTTAGGCAGTCTTTGAGAAGTTTTAATGCCCATTCTGTATTTTTTGTGTGTTGGCTTTGTAGCTGTCATGCTCTATTTTGTCAAGTTCAGTCTCAGTAAGCTCTCTGTGTCTTGTCGTTGTTCTTCCTTCTATCCACTGTTTAAATGTTTTGTTTTTTCCGTACAAGTTAAAATAAATGCCAAACTTTCCATTCTTAATTGTGGTTGTCCAGTGTTTATCACAAGATGGCGCCAAACAGTAATCTTTATTGGTCTTTATTGGCGCGGAGCGATTTTAATCGTACAAGTACTACCGGCTATGCGTTATTACTTTGGAGCGGTTATTATTTGAAAAGAACGAACCTGCAAATGTCTCAACTGACCAATCAGAATCAAGCATTCTGGAGAGCCGTGTAATAATAAAAAAATAATAAATCTTAATATACCATGATAATATAGTTATGTAGATTATATTGCATTTCTGTCATTAGATCCCTCTAAAAGTTACAGGTTAACTATACCTTTAAATTTCTGTCTGGCTATATTTTGACTTGTTTTACCTTTAATCATTGGATTTTTGTTGTTGTTGGACTTTAAAAGACAGGCATGCATACTTGAATTTATGCTTAGTAAACATTGCTATCTGTATCTGTGACAACATAGGGGAACATTTAAGATGTGATAATGCTGAGTTAAGATCATGTTTGTGACATGCTAAAAATTGGAGTTTGTCAATACACTTTGGGTCTCAGTTCAGTTTGTATGTCTACACGGATGCTATGATCAACTGTCTAAAACTACAGATGTGCACATCGATGTTGCAGGATCGATAAATCAATGCCTAGAAGCCAATCATTTGGTATGGATGTTATCTAATAAAAAAAGTATCGATATAATTATATTAATCATTTTATCATAAGTAAGCGTTCCTGATGAAGATACACATTGATCGGTATGCGACTGCGCAGCGCGAGTAATGTGTGCTTCAACACACGCATACACACTTCAGCACCATGACTGAAGGCAAAAACGCAGCGTAATTATTAAAAATAATTTAAACATTTACAAACAACATACCCTAAACAATATAAGGAGGCTGAACAAAAACAAGCTGCCAAGTTTCTCTCTGTCCGTTACAGGAGAGTTTTCAGGGAGGGAAACCCTATCCAGGTACAAAAAGCACAGTTAACTTAATTACTGTACTCCTTCTATTTTTTGTAAGCATTAGATGAATAAGTGAATAAGTGCGTGTGTGGGCATGTCTTGGTATTCTTAGGTTAGGGATCAAAACGTCTCCACAAAATAAATAAAGTAATACCAACAAATTTTGACTTTGTGTGGACATTTTTAGGGCCCCATAAGGGTAGCAGCATATAAATCATACACATTAAAGAGATAGTTCACCCAAAAATGAAAATTCTATCATCATTTACTCACTCTCATGTAACCAAACTGATCAAAAGCACCATTGACTTCTATAGTATTATTTTTACCCTCTTTAGATGTCAATCAATGGGGCTTCTGATTGGTTTGGTTACAAAAATTCCTCAAAATATCTTTCTTTGTGTTTATCTGAACAAAGACATTTATGCAGGTTAGTAACAACATTAAGGTGAGTAAAGGGTGAACTATCCCTAACAGAATAGGCTTAGATTTCGTTGGATGTTTAATAATTTTCTCAACCCAATAATATCTTTATGATTATGGATATTTTTCTCTTTTAGCCAAACAGTTGATTAACCAACTGTTGAAGACCGATCCCAATGAAAGAATGACCATTAATAAGTTCATGAATCACCCTTGGATAAATGTGAGTGTTTCTACTATTTGTATGTGTTTGTTCATGGATATATCAGCACTGAATCTATACCAGTATTTCAACACTGACCTGTTTCTTTTAGCAATCAATGGTGGTCCCCCAAACACCCCTCCACACCACACGAGTGCTGGCAGAAGACAGTGAGATGTGGGACGAGGTCAAGGTGAGATTAGACTGCACTGCACCCTACTGGCCAATATGAGAGTTACAAATATATCCAAATACTATATATATATATATGTATGTATAAACGTAAAGCTCTACTGGGACATAGTCCCCCGATTTTTTCTGACATTTTTCTTAAAAGCCTGCTACCTGCAAGATGTGTGCAACACAGTGAACTATACAAATTTATTTTATTCTAGCAACGCCCCTGGTGGGTGGTTTAATACAGTGTTTTTATTGTTAAAAGGATAGTTCACCCAAAAATGAAAATTTTGTCATCATTTACTCCTCCTCATGTTGTTCTTAACCTGTATGAGTTTTTTTATTTGGATAAACACAAAAGCCGCTATTTTGATAAATGATGGTAAGCACACAGCCGATTGGAACCATTGACTTCCATAGTAGGAAAAATATTATGGAAGTATTGTGATTAATGATGATGAAGATATTTCGATAAATGATGGTAAGCACACAGATGGTACCCATTGAATTCCATCATATTTTTTATTCCTACTAGGAAGTCAATGGTTTGATAAATGGTGCTTACCATCATTTATCAAAATATCTGCTTTTGTGTTTAGCAGAATAAAGAAAACTTGTATATAGGCCTAAATATTAGTTGAAAAACTTAAAGTGAACAAAAATAGCAATCAACTAAATTAAGTTTAAGGTGAGGCACTAAAATGATTAATTAAAACAAAAACGAAAATAAATGTAAAATAAAATAGCCATATTAGTTTATATAAAAATATTTATAAGTTTAATTAGCTTTAATCTAATAAAAAGTAATGAATAATATGAAAAAGCTCGTAACTACGGAGCCCCTAAGGGGACATGGAGCACAAATTAAATAAAGTTTAGTTTCGTGTGCGCACGTGAAACTATCGCATGTGCACATGAAACTTGCGTGTGCGCGCGTGAAACTATCGCGTGCGTGCGGGAAAGCGAAAGTTTCATGTGCGCACGCGAAACTAAACTTTATTTAAATAAACTTTTTAAAAAAATTCTGCACATGAAGGTTTCACGTGAGCAGATGAAAGTTTCACGTGAGCACATGAAACTAAACGTTAATTTTTTTTACTCCTATGTCACCTTAGGGGCTCGGTACGTAGCCAATATTATTAAAAATAAACAAAAGTTAACATGAAAAATAAAAACTGATTCAAAATATTAATTGAACTACTACTAAATTAAGTACAAACAAAATTTTAAAACAGCAGTTTTCAAACTTTTTGGGCATATCTGTTCTTAGTTTTCTATATATTGTGATATATTGTAGTGTTGTCTGTAATGCTCACATGACATTCAGATTAAGGAAATAAAAAATACATTTTGTGTATGTTAGTGATTTATTTAGATTTAATTTTTTTATTATTTATTTAAATTTTTACATTTGATTGTAGTTAGATAATTGTATTTCATCTACTCACGAACCACCTGCAAATCCAAGAACAGTCAAATCATTGTTATTTCCTGTACTGTCATTGCAATAATATTAATACATAAAAAAATTTGTAAAGTGTTACCATTGTTTCAGTGTACTATTTTGTGTAATATTAATTCTGTCTAATATTATTTTTAAGTAAAAACAATGTAATACAAAATTGTGCTTGTAGTGATTACTATTATTAGTTGCAATACCATCTATGACCTCAAGAGGGCTCTATAACATACAGTAATAAACCTATTATGCAACCCTGTTCAAATTAAATATTAATATTAACATATTAAATATTGTATTTCTCTCTCTCTCTCTCTCTCTCTCTCTCTCTCTCTCTCTCTCTTTGTTTGTAGGAAGAGTTGACTAGTGCTTTGGCCACCATGCGTGTAGATTACGAGCAGGTGAAGATTAAAGACTTAGATGCCTCCAGTAATCCCTTACTGAACAAGAGACGCAAGAAAGCGGCTACAGGTGTGAAGAGCGGAGGAACTGGCTGCAGTAGCCAATGAGAAACGGTTCAGTGACATGAATGGGAGTTAATGAACAGTTGAAAGGAAGATAAGATGGAACCAGGCATTGGGAATAGATGAGCTGTCC
Source organism: Misgurnus anguillicaudatus (assembly GCF_027580225.2). Classification (NCBI taxonomy): domain Eukaryota; kingdom Metazoa; phylum Chordata; class Actinopteri; order Cypriniformes; family Cobitidae; genus Misgurnus; species Misgurnus anguillicaudatus. Next base: position 28,437,493 of record NC_073350.2, on the reverse strand, counting down.
AATGAACAAGAGATGATGGATGGATGGATGGATGGAGAAGACAATAACAGGAGATGCATAATTTATTAAACAAGAAAAACTGAAGGAATTGGAAGAGAAAATGCAGGAGGAAGAGGAATTTTCGTACTTCTAACACCAGCAGTAAAAAACTGAAAACTTTTTCAGCGTTGTGTGTGTATGTGAGTGTACGTTAATGTTATATTCTCTCTTTATACTGTATGTGTAGTCATCTATTATTTGACACACACCTCTGCGTAACTATATGTGTATTTGTATAAAATGTCTCTTTTGTCCTCAAAGTCTTTTAGCTCAACTGCAGCATTCCCATCATGCATTTTTAGGAATAAAACTTTTCAGTGCAATTGCGTCTCCTTACGGGAAATGATTCACAATCACTTTTGTGTTGCAAGATTTGATTCTCGTTCGTCCAGTGAGTCATAATGTTTTTCTACAAGGCATGCCAACTTCTTAAACCGCAATGCAACAGTATCTGCTGCATAAGTGTCTATAAACACCTGATCTCAGATCAGGACAATATGAAAACAATGTGCACAGTTCTATAGAAATCCAGATTGAGACATAATCAGATTTCCATATGCAATCTTTTTTATTCAGGAACTCTTTTATTATTTATTTATCAGAACTTACATCAGCAGATAATTACACATTCAGCTTGATGTGATGAAATACTGGGATTTCTGACGGTTATGACGGGTTGTGACTTTTCTTACAGTAAAGCCATGTAGAAGACATTTTCTTTTGCCTATATTTTTTAGGACAGAATGGCTAGTAAATTAATTTCAGATGCATTGTCTGAAAACATTTTGAGAGACAGCATTCATTGTAGTCAGGCAATGATTTATAAATAGCACTTGACTTGACATTCAGTGCTTTGGTGCAAAGCCAGCATCAGTGGCTGACAATCTTATCAGGCCACTTTCTAGTGCATAAATTTAGACAACCACTTCACAGTGAACTTTCCCCTAGTTTTTGCCTGTGCCCATATGAAATAATATCTAACCTCAAGTCACTATTGGTGAGGGTGCAATGTGAATATTTAATATAACTGAAACATGTATAGATTTAGTATCAGTGTCAGAATAGATTCAGAATGAACAAACTAAACCTTGATCAAAATTTGTTTGAAATTTTTAAACGTTTGTGGCCCCAAACATTTTTGACACTTAAACCATGATTTAAAGAATGGAATAATATTTATACTGTTCAAAATGACATTTTACTTTCTGATTGTCAATCATAGAGGGCGGAGCCAGGTTAAGTTAATGTAATGCATGGTTACTAACTGTTTTCTAACATTCCATGTAAAAAAAAAACTATTTTTTAAAAATATATTTCAAAATGTAGCAAAAATGGCCCAAAATATATTTTCTTAAATATTTTTACCAAAAAAATATATATATATCTTTTGGATTTTTTTTATTTTATTTTAAAATATAGTTTAAAAAAATACATTTTAAAGCATTTAAATGTATATTTAACTCTCCATATATTTTAGTCCAAGGAAATATACTCATGTCACATTGGAAGATTTTTTTTACATTTTATTTAATTTTTGTTACAAACTGTTAACATATAAAAATGTTAAAATTAAATATATTTTTAACTGCAAAAAACTAGGCAATTTTATAATTTTAATTATTTTCACTGTTGATAAAATGTACTTAACATATATTTAAAATATATTGTGGGCAGGAAAAAAATTTATATATATATTTGCCTTATGGGATTATAAAATTTGAAATATTATTTAACTTTTTTGCTTGCTCCTGAAAAACATTTTGAAATATACGGTACATTGTCAGAAAAAAAGATTTAAAACTGTATCTTTTCTTTTGCTGGGGCGGTACCCTACAGTTCTGTCTTGTACCTTTACAGGTATTCTAAACATAATACAATGTTGTACCTTTTTGGGTAGATTACTGCACCTTTAAATGTACAGTTAACTGTTTTTTTACCCCTAAAATTTAACAAAATTGTTCCTACAATAGGTCCATGGGTGTAATATTGTACTCCAAAAAGTACTAAATGAACCTTTGGGGGTACTACCTAAGCAAAAGAAAAGTACAGTTTTAAACCTTTTTTTGGGTTTTCAACAGGGGCTCTGGGGCCCCTTGGGGGCCTGTGGTGGTATTACTGGGGGTCCCCCAAATATTATTTGAATTCTTTTTTTTTGGGGGGGGGGGGGAATAAAATTAGGCATTAAAAAAAAATGAATTAATAGGCTTATAACACAAATGATAAAAAACTTGATTGAAATGAAGGTTCCCATATTATATAATATAAACCTTTACTAAAATAAATGTTCCCTAAAATGTAATCATTTAAAATTTAATTTTAAATGCAAAGTTATAGGTATGTTAACAGTATGTATCTATGTATACAAAAAATATAAGTTTATATATTTGTAATGCAACCATCATAACAAAAAAAAGGTAAATACATGATACATGTACTGGGGGTCCTTGGTTCTTCTCTCCAATAAGGGGTCCTTGGACTGAAAAAGGTTGAAGACCTCTGCTGTATGTTGATATATGAAGGTTAAAACTATATGTAATATCAAATACAAACATACGAGATTTACTTTCTACAAAATGTATATTTTTAACATTTTTGACCAGAGTGATTCACTTAATGATCTTGGGAGATGATTCAAGGTCCTAATTTTTTTTTTTTAAACTATAGCGCTAAACTACTTGTTTGCAGATATCACTAGTTTGATATTTGACTGTCTAATGCCATTACAATGTTAAAAATGTATAGCAGCTCAAAAGGTCATCGAACCCACTGATAAAAATGTATACCTTCTAATGTATTTTAAGTTGCTTTGGATAAAAGCGTCTACCATGCGTAAATGTACTATTGATTTGGTAGTTTTTGAGGCCAGTGGCAGTGATGATTGTTTTTTGTACAGATAAATAGGAGATTATTATTTATTTTATTCTAGTCTATTCCCTTTTTCAGTAAAACACAATAGAACATACACAATAAACACAATAAACCCAGACAATGAGAGCCAGAGCCAGTATGGCTACATATAGACATCTGAAGAAGATGACAGGGGTAGGGTCACTAATCACTATGGCCTTTATAAAATATGTTCCAGAAAGAATCAGAAAGGTCAGGATATTCAGTTACAACTGTTCGCACAATTTTCCATTCATGTTTTATGAATAAATAACTATTATGTGAACTTTGGCTTTACTTGGCTTTTATCCACAGCACATGTTTTACCGTGATGTTTCCTATGCTACATGGCTACGTGACCAACGTGTTACATCATACGTGCTAAATATGTTACAGAATGTGGAAGTTGTTCTGCATCCAGCAGGTCAATGTATTCTTAATGTAGATGTAAATGTCTTCTGAATAGACAGTAATTAAAACACCTATCTTGTCATGTAGGCCTTTGTAAATGAGATTTTAACAGTTTCTCAACATTTAAAGCACTTTCATGGCATGCTATACAGTGACTTTTATCTTTACAAACTTACAAGGATTTGATTTTTACAAGGATATAACATTTATATATAAGTTTATATAGATAGATACATTAAAAAAACATACAAAATGGCAGATATGTATTTTTTAAATAAAAAAAATAAAACATTTATATTTAATTTTTGAATTTGACTTTAGATAGGTTTGGTCAAATATCTACCTTAAAAATATAAATTTACCATGGTTTTACTACAAAACAGACATGGTTACTGTAGTAAATCAATGATAATCAATACACTAAAAAAATGTGCAGATTGATATCTGTCTGATGCTTCCGTAGAAATAAGACCCAAAACACACATAAAATAATTTCGTAATTGTTTAAACATTAAATATTTGATGTATTATAATTATATTTGCAGCGGATGAGACGATGTGGACACACTGTGTAATATAGCCTACTCTTACACGCGCAACAGTATAAACAAAAACTTTCCCCTAATTCCCTTAATAAAAAGTGGGCGTGACCCTTTATCTCTCATTCACAGCGATTGGCTCCGCTCCATGTCAATCAGTGGGCGTGTGCGCTGACGGTTTTACATACTTCTGCTTTCCACACCGCGGGTCGCGCATCAAAATAAAGCACTAACACGCAAACCACGGACGATGAGGGGTGTTGGCAGATCAAGAAACGCGCAGATTGTGGATAGGAGAGGTAAGGATATGATGTTTTGCTGGAGTATGTCTGTGTTTTGGCGGAAGAGTCTCGGATTGTGTACGCGAAGAAGTAAACAAGAGTCTGTCACGTAGGCGCGTGTGCATGCGACTCTAGTGTCCACGAGTCGTTTATTTGAGCTGTTACATCATATTTGCAGCGTACTCGAAACTCATTATCTATGCTTGCACGTTATTATATTTAATCTGCAAGCCATGAATTTGGTGTACAGTTAAAAAGCTGAAGTGTTCTGTATAATGCTTGTGAATGAATGAGATGCATGCATCGAAATGCATGTGCACGTATAGTTGATTTCATTGCTTTGAGAATTTTGTAGTCGTTAGTGTTTGTTGGGTATGTCATTCAGGATGTGCACTACTGTGAGACAGCTGAGGTCAAACCTTGGCTTTGGGTTATTGGCATGGTGGTAAAAATAGAATACTACGACCCAGAAAACTCACAATCGTTTTATTATTTTTAAAGTTATTTAAGGAGATACAATGAATGCTACTGCTGTTGCCTTGTAAAGAGAATCTTATGGGTTTGTGTAAATGACTATAAAATTAAGGGTTTGTTGTAAAGACTACAATCTGAGCTGGTAATTGAATGGCTGTGTGTGCACAAGAGTGACACATGGGGCAGTTTCTTGGACAGGGTTTAGATTAATCCAGGACTAGGCGTTAGTTATTTTAGGACATTTAAGTAGTTTTTACAAACAAACTTTACAAAAAAACATTACTTGTGGTGTTCATCTTGAGACAAAACAATGTTATGTCATTGCAAGTTGTTTTTAGTAAAGACACCTTAATTATGCATTTTAGTCTGGGACTTAAGACTTGTTCAGGAAACCGCCCCATAAAGAATTAGTTTATACAAACACAGCCACAGCAAGAGCATACAAAAACATGGTTTGGCATATTGGAATATGCAAGTAACTACATTAGGCCAAAGCTGTTGCCTGGCATGTTAAAACAAGCTTTCGAATACAGTAATTTCTTTGGAGCATCTGGAAGATATGGTAATTTGGTTTACAGGAAGTTTGATAAATCATGACAGATAATGGCATGGACTTATTTAATACCCACCTTCTATTGTTTCGCAACACATGAGAAATGGGAATCTGAATGGCGAGTAATAAAAGGCATAATAAGGATTTAATTCAGAATTGATTTAAATATTGCACATCTAAATCTTAAAAATGCCTTTTATACATGAAACCTTTTGCTTTAATAAATATAATGTATGTGTGTATCAGTATTAAGTTGCAAAATAATTGTATTAGGTTGCAATTTATAGATGGGCAAAGGCTTGTAATATGTAGTAACACTTTCAGTCGTGCATGATTTTAGGGCTTTAGTGGTTTTGTTGTTTCTCTTGCTGGAGTTTCAGGATCCGCTGTATATAAAGTGATTTTATATTTGATAAGGACATTCATTAAACATGTCACATTTTTTGGGCATATCAGTGGTTTGTGAGAGAAAAATACTTCCCACAAGATGAGATATTTAGTAAAAGACATCAGTCTTGTTTAAACTATCTACAAAAATAAGCTAACACGTATTGATAAACACTGTTCTCTGATGACATCACACATAGTGTTGTTGTATGCAAATACTCAAAAAGCCATTAATCTCATCTGTTTTTTACTTTAGAATAACCCATTTGAGATTAAAGACAATGGAAGCTGGTTAGTTAGAGATAAAGTATTGCTCTCACAAATCACTGTTATCAAGCTGTGGACAAAGCATGAGTCAAATCCCTTACCCACAATTCACAGGGGCTGAATGGAAGAGGATGTATCGCCATCTAGTGGATGGCTTGTGTATAATATACTGACTGGCTTATTTTATGTTTAAAAGGAATAAAATGCATATTATGTTTATATGGAAATAAAACCACATAAATTGTTAGGAAATAAAACAAGTGCCATCATATTGTTCAGAAAAATTTATGTTTATGTATCATAATAATGTTTAAAATCATTTACACTCCTATTTTGAATTTGACCTTTGACCTAATTTCGCTCTGTAGCATGTAATGCAACTGCTTATTACACGTTTTACATTTTTATCTTCCTCCTGTTGTTGGGCAAACAGGTTTTACAAGGTAGACTGGGGATTCTTAGATTTTGCTGACCTAGTGGTGACAAATCTAAACAGACCAGATCGTCCAAGTTTAAACCTGCCATCTCTCTTTGCAGAATCTGCATCAGGCGTTACTGACTTATAGGCGTAGTTGCTTCAAAAATTATTTTTGACAGTAACATTTAGCTATAATAATGAATAGACCGGATCATCAAGTTAAAACTTGCCACTTCTAACAAAAGCTGCATCAGGTAGTAGTGTTTTGCATGCATAGTTCACCCAAATTTTTATTAGTTATATATTAATACTTAAAACTAGCCCATACACACAGAAACGCACTTTAATATTAGATAACAAAATTCAGTTTATAATTGATAAACATGTCTGATATGCAAACTAATGGCTTTCTGTAGGGGGCGCATTTGGACACCAAAAAAGCCTTCATTCAAAGACCCATTCAAATATTTTCAAAGAATAATATCTGGAAAACAAATGAACATTTAATTCGTTAAAAAACAATACTAATATATTAAACAAAAAAAAAACCCGAATAAAAATACTAAAATAGTACAGTTATCAAAATTACGCAGAGGAAGTGTCAGGTGACGTGACTCCAGTGCCTTTCTAAAAAACAACACTGATTCATTTTAATAGCCATTACTTTTTAATCATATGCATTAGGTGATTCATATATTTTAATTTATAATTTATAATTTTATTATTATTATTACCTAACAAACGTGGGAAGATGTTAAGTTTTACGGTACACTTCTCTCTGCGCCTCTTCTTGCGCCGTTACGGTAAAATAACCTGATGCACTTCTTTGTTTGTCATTACGGTACAGTAACAGGGTGTGGGTGTGCTTCTTTTTGTGTCATCACAGTAAATGAAATGGGTGTGCTTAGTTTGTGTTATTACAGTAGAGTAACGAACTGTACGTCTTCTCTTGTGATTACGGTAAAGTATCCATTTTGCGCTAATTTTTACGCCGTTACGGTAGGCCAGTCCTTTATCAGTTATCGGTGACGTTTCAGTTCCCTGTTTTTTAATGCTCGTAGACGACCGTACGCGGAGAGGACGCTTCACCGAATCGGATGTTCGAGCAAGATAATGAGTTTAATAGAGACAAACATCGAATGTTGCGGCAACGATCGACCCCGAGAGCTCACCCAGAACCCCTTGAAGAAAATATGGGTGCCATTCTGCAGGAACGGCCTTGCGGAGAAAAACACTAAACAGAGAAAGGGTATGTGTGTGCGCGTGAAAGGATGCGAGGATGCTGGAGTCAGCGCGTTCACACATATGATGCAATATAGATGAAGATCGAGGTTTAAAAATATTCATTTATGAAATGCGGTGTAATAATAACGTTATTTTCTTTAGGTTACGTTGAAACGGCTTGCTCTTAAATTTGTAATTTTTAAATGTATACACTTGTCCTATCAGTTTTTTTGCTGTTGCATGTGTAACATAACCTGTCCATTACAAACCTTAGTTAAATTAACCATAGTTTAAGTTACCTAGGTTATTATTAGCCACAGTTTAAAGTGACAGGAGTGCACGAGCATCGCCTCCGCTCCATCTGTGAAACCGCCCGCATTTTGACACTTTTCACATGTCTTCTATTAAAAAAACAACAACTACACAGTCGCAACTGCCGCAAAACGCACTTAAAGGGATAGTTCACCCAAAAATGAAAATTTTGTCATCATTTACTAACTCTCATTTTGTTACAAAACTGTATACATTTCTTTGTTCTGATGAACACGAATGAAGATATTTTGAGGAATGTTTGTAACCAAACAGTTCATGAGCCCCATTCACTTCCATGGTATTCTTTTTTTCCTACTATTGAAGTGAATGGAGTTCATGAAATAATATTGGATAACATAATTAAGTTTATAATTCATAGATCTGTTTGATATGCAAACTAATGGCTTTCTCTAGGGGGCGCATTTGGACACAAAAAGACAAATCCTTCATTCAAGGACCCATTCAAATCTTTTCAAAGAAAAATACCTGGAAAACAAATTAACATTTAATTCTGTAAAAAAGCAATACTAATATAATAAACAAACACAAAAAAATCTAATAAAAAATACTAAAATAGTAAAGTTATCAAAATTGCGCAGAGGAAAGTGTCAGGTACCACGTGACTCCAGTGCCTTTTTAAAAAACAACACTGATTCATTTTGATAACCATTACTTGAGCATATGCATTAGGTGATTAATATATTTGAATTATTTTTGTATTAGACCTAAACGTTTGGATACATTAAGTATTACGGTACACTGCTCTTTGCGCTTTCTTCTTGCGCTGTTACGGTAAAATAACCTGATGCACTTCTTTGTATCTTCATTTATGAAATGCGGTGTAAATACGGTGTAATAATAACATTATTTTCTTTAGGTTACACTGAAACAGCTTGCTCTTAAATTTTACATTTTTAAATGTATGTACAGTTGTCCTTTCAGTTTTTTTTGCTGTTGTGTGTGTAACATAACCTGTCCATTACAAACCTTAGTTAAATTAACCATAGGTTATTATTAGCCACGATTTAAAGTGACAGGAGTGCACGGGCATCGCCTCCGCTCCGTCTGTGGAGCCGGCCGCATTTTGCCACTTTTCACATGTATTCAATAGAAAAAAAACGGTACAGTTGCGACTGCCGCGAAACGAACTTAAAGGGATAGTTCACCCAAAAATGAAAATTTTGTGATAATTTACTAACTCTCATTTTGTTACAAAACTGTATACCTTTCTTTGTTCTGATGAACACAAATGAAGATATTTTGAGGATATTTTGAAGATATTTTGAGCACCATTCACTTCCATGGTGTTCTTTTTTTCCTACTATTGAAGTGAATGGGGCTCATGAACGCTTTGGTTACAAACATTCCTTAAAATATCTTCATTTGTGTTCTTAAAAACAAAGAAATGTATACAGTTTTGTAACAAAATGAGAGTGAGTAAATGATGACAAAATTTTCATTTTTGGGTGAACTATCACTTTAAGGGCATTTCCCTGCAGCTGCGACTATATAATTTATATTTTTTTTAATAAAAGACATGTGAAAAGTGTCAAAATGCGGGCAGTTTCACAGATGGAGCGGAGGCGATGCTCGTGCACTCCTATTTTAGGGTGAACTATCCCTTTAAGACGGATTAACAATTAACTCCTATTTGGTCAGTCGTGTTCTTAGGACACTTACCGACTTACCGTCTATGTTTTTGCAGCTGGCTACAGGACTACATAGACATTGGTATGATCTGATGTTATGCAATTTGACGGGTAGATACTAAAATGACCTCTGCTTTACAATGACAACTTAATGATTTTATTAAGGCAATAAAATGTCTAAGATTCGTGTCTTTGCTTGGCCACAGTATGTGTTTACACATTCACGGTATGGAGTCATTGCGTTTATTCTCTTTTTCAGTATGTATGACCAACTGCCCAACGCTTATAGTTACCGTGGGACTACCAGCCAGAGGAAAGACCTACATCTCCAAAAAACTCACACGCTACCTCAACTGGATTGACGTTCCAACAAAAGGTACAGTAGATAAGTGTTTGTTTCCTTGATGTGTTGAATACAGTAACTTTGTTGATCCTTAGCTTGGTTTGTCTTCCTGCTTTGCCTTCACAGAGTTTAATGTTGGGCAGTACAGACGAGAATGTGTGAAGATCTACAAATCCTTTGAGTTTTTTCGGCCGGACAATGAAGAAGGCCTACAAATCAGGAAGTAAGATACATTTTTTTTAAATGGTGACTGGTGGTTAATTGTCGTGTTTCTTTTATGCCATTATATGTACAGTATATAATATTAATTTAAACAATTTAATGAAGACAAATAAATTATTGAACTTATGCACTTCAAACATTTCAATTCATAATTCAAAGGAGTTGTGTATTTGATTGTTCTGGTTGTCAAACTTTCTAATATTTTTAATACCATTTAAAGCTCATATAAAGTTTATGTTTGTTCCAGACAATGTGCATTGACAGCTCTCAATGACGTAAGACAGTACCTCACAGATGAAGGTGGCCAAGTAGCGGTAAGGAAAACATCATTTGAGCACAAATAAAATACATGTGGGTACACATAATCTGTTTAAATTCAAGCCATCTAGTACATTATCTCTGCTTAGCTGCAATTTAAATGGTGCTTTAAGTGATATTTTTTGTTATACACCATATAAATGTCCATATTAACAAGTAAAATTTGTTTAAAGTATCCTACGGTTATCTCTTTGACGGCCATAAACTCTGTAAACAGAGATAAAAAGTCAGCCAGTGTCATGGAGGCCCTGCTTTGCATTTTTCTTATTGGCTGATTTAATCCTTTACATTTTATACATTTTAAATTTTTTTTTTATAATCTTCAGGTTTTTGATGCCACAAACACAACAAGAGAGCGACGAGAGACAATCCTAAGATTTGCAGAGCAGAATGGTTTTAAGGTGACATGTCTTATTTATCAAATGTGTTTGTTTCTCTCATGTGTGTGTGTGTTTCTAACTTAAGTGCCTTTTCCAAAATATATATATTTTCAGGTTTTCTTTGTAGAATCTGTATGTGAAGACCCAGATGTTATTGCTGAGAACATTGTGGTGAGTATCAGAACAGAAAATCTATGCAATGTTCAACATAAAGCCTTAAAAAATGTACATGTGCATTTATGCATTTGCAGATGCTTTTATTCAAAATGCATTGATCTGTACACATTATTAGTATGTGTGATCCCGGGGATCGAATCCGTGACCTTTGCAGTGCTAACACAATACTGTTTAGGTTCTCTGATTTACATCCTTTCTAACAAGAGTTGTGTTTGTTGCCTTGGTGTTCAGCAAGTGAAGTTGGGCAGTCCAGACTACACGCACTGTAACACAGAAGATGCTGTCGCAGACTTCATGAAGAGAATTAAATGTTATGAGAACTCCTATCAGACGCTGGATGAGGAGCTGGACAGGTAAACATAAAAGTGCTTGCATAAACTAAACGAGTGGTTTCCCAGACTGGGTTTAGATTAAGCCAGGATTAGGTCTAAGTTATATTACATACAAACGTTACCAATTAACCATACTGGTGTGCATCTTGAGACAAAACAATGCCACTGATATATTTTAAAATATATATATGTTTTTTTTTTAGTTTAGACTGCTCAAAAATGCATTTTAGTCTTTGTCTAAGCTTAAGCCCTGTCTGGGAAACCACACCTTATTGGGTGATTCTCACGAAAACTTGGTTTTAAAAATGTCAAGCATGAAAATGTAAAAATTGCTTAAATTAACTTTTTTTCCCACCAGACATTGAAAAACAAAGTCTGGAGTAAATGGGAACATTAATTTAAAAACTTTTACTTATCATTTAACACTTTTTGTAGCATAATTGAAAAAATTAGTCCTAAAAAATCTCATTACCGCAACAGTCAGAAAACATCAACACTGACATATTTTCAAAATGACATGACAAACCTGAAAGAACATAATTTGGAGATTCTGCACATGCATTTAAATCAAAGTATTATGCTTCTATTAATTAAATTAACATTTAATACGCATCTGTTGCGGTAATGATAATCAAAATGTCGTGTAAGCATTCTGACAAGACAATATTTCAAATTAATGATCTTACCTGGTAGCCATCTTGAAGTAACTGGTCCTGCTTGGTCACTCAAAATCAAACTTTATTAAAATTCTGTATGTGTGCTTAAACTGTTCTCAAAAAGTGTTGCGGAGGATGAGAACATCAGGCATGGACACATCATTTTCCTAATTTTTCTTCATTATTATTATACATGAATATTCAGTAAATATTTTTTCTGTCATCTAAAGTAGTCTAGCAAAACATCCATTTATTTTTTCAAACACAGCCGGACACATTGCGGTAATGAGAATTTCAGCAGAAAATGAGATAACATTTACAATTATAAATTCTTATGTTGAAATCACTTTTTGCAAGGTAGAACACAGTATTGTGTTAATTCTGATGCTTTTTAATGTTACTATATTACACATTTTAAAGCTAAAATCATTAGTGCCGTGGTGTTTCAATGGTTTCGTGAGAATCACCCTATTATTTTAAGATTAATTATGTATAGCTTTTTTACCATGTTGAAATCTTTTCTTCTTAACTTCTGGTTCAATTCAGGGATCTTTCCTTTATTAAGATAATTGATGTCGGACGGCGGTACCTTGTGAACCGAGTCCAGGACCACATACAGAGCCGAATAGTTTATTACCTCATGAACATCCACATCACACCCCGCTCCATCTACCTGTGCCGGCACGGAGAGAGTGACCTGAATCTCAAAGGTCGGATCGGAGGTGATTCAGGGCTTTCGGCCCGGGGAAAGGAGGTGAGATAAAAAAGTTTACCCCCAAAAAATAAAATGTTATCATTTACTCACCCTCATGTTGTTCTAAACCTATTTGAGTTTCTTTTTTTCTGATAAAAAAACAAGATATTTTGATAAATGATAGCAACCACAAGGGAGAGAAAATGACAGAATTTTTTTGCTGAACTATTCCTTTAAAGGAAAACACCAATGTTTTCCAATATTTTACTATGTTCTTACCTTTTATGAATTAATACATACCTATCTTTTTTCACTGCGTGCACTTAATCTTTGTACGGCGCATCGTGTTAGCATTTAGCCTAGCCTCATTCATTCCTTAGGATCTAAACAGGGAAACTTCTGTCAATATTACTGCGCCCGAGTTTGAAATGCTAAGTGCTCTTCCGCCATGCAAAATAGTTCTCATTTTTTATCCGTTTTATTTTGTGCAACCATAATTACTTGAGTAAACACTCATGTAACAGTATTTAAATAGGGAAAACATGGAAGTGTTTGGTGGCTTCTAAATTAATCCCTGTTTGGATCCTAAGGAATGAATTGGGCTAGGCTAAATGCTAACACATTCATGACGCGCTGAGCAAAGATGAAGTGCACACATTGAAAAAAGATTGGCATGCATCAATTCATCCAAGTTGAGGCAATAACATAGCAAAATATTGAAAAAAAAGGTGGCGTTTTCCTTTAAAGTGGTAGTACATTAAATTCTGCCGATATATCATTTCAGACTTTTAGATACTTAAAAGCATTTTTCAACCTCTGTTGTCCTCCTGTCTTTCTCTCTTTTCAGTTTGCTAAGGCTATGGGTCAGTTTATCCAGTCACAGAATATTCGTGATTTGAAGGTGTGGACGAGTCAGATGAAGAGGACAATACAGACAGCAGAAGCTCTGGGTGTGCCATACGAACAGTGGAAAGCTCTTAATGAGATAGATGCTGTAAGTAACACTTTATATAAAATGTAAAAAAATTATCGGATACGTTTCTGATCATCTTGTTGTTTTGTATGTTTAGGGTGTTTGTGAAGAGCTCATGTATGAGGAGATACAGCAGAAATATCCTCAGGAATTTGCATTACGTGACCAGGACAAATATCGCTACCGCTATCCCAAAGGAGAGGTGAGACTATGTTGAAGCAGCTGATGGGGTTTTCAAAATAAAGTGCTGGGCAATGATTAATCACATACAAAATAAAAGTGTTTTTTTTGCATAATATACGTGTGTGTACCGTGTTTAATTATTATGTATATTTAACCACACACACATACATATTTCAGAATTTTTTTATTTATATATAATTTTTTTTATATATCATGCAGAATATATACAAATGAAGAGTTTCGTTGCAAAACGAGATAAATCCATTTTTTAACATTTTTGTCAAAACATGTTTATTATTATGTTATCATGTTATTATTTTGTTTTATGGTGCTACTTAGCTGTATTTTTTAAGTTATGAAGGTTTAAATCAAAACAAACCAACTGCAGTTGCATTTAAATTAATTGGAATGCACAACCAAAAAAACGAGATTTCTGAACAATAAAAAAAACGGTGGTTATCTCGTTTTGCAACGAAACTCTTCAAATATACATTAAGGTTTGTGTATTTATATAATATAATAATTACACACAGCACACACTCATATATTATGCAAAAAAAATCACTTTTATTTTGTATGCGGTTAATTACGATTAATCTTTGCCCAGCACTTTTCTATTTTGCAATCAATTTTAGTTTACAGAGGTGTATTGATTTCTATTAAATGCATGTTAGGTGTTACCCTTTGCTGCCCTCTCTTTTAACCATTATAATCGGGTTAAGCTACCGGCCTAATGCACCTAAATGTAGTAAACAAATCAATCTGTTGAGCTGTTTTCTTGACGTTGTTCCTTAAGGGCTTCATTGATGTTTTTTTTGTGAGCTGTTCTTCTCTATCTGAACACTTTGCACAGCATTAACCTGAGCTTCTACACACGCACACACACACACACACACACACACACACACACACACACACACACACACACACACACACACACACACACACACACACACACACACACACACACACACACACGCACGCTCACACAAACACACTAATACAAGTTATACTGTCATCTGTCCAGTTGTGTGTGTATGTGTCTTAATGCAAGTCCTGTTGACTGAGACAGGCCTAACGCTCCACACTGTTCTATTTGATAAAGGGAACAAGATCCTTATCACCTGTGATTAGATTTGTAAGATGAGATGCATGTAATAAACAGGAACAGATGTGTTGTAAACAGGGATCTGTGTATTGCTGATTAAACTGTGACCCCACCCACTAAGCTCTTGTGTGATATATATAAGTAAGATAATAGTGTTTCTTGCTCTCTCCACACATAGTCTTATGAAGACTTGGTCCAGCGGTTAGAACCTGTGATCATGGAGTTGGAGCGTCAGGAAAATGTTCTGGTTGTTTGTCATCAAGCTGTCATGAGATGCCTGCTGGCCTACTTTCTGGATAAACCTGCAGGTGATGTACCTGATCTTTAAAAATGATAACCATTGCTTGAGGATTAAAGGTGCATTGTGTAACTTTTAAGAGGATCTCTTGACAGAAATGCAATATGATATACATAACTATATTATCAGTGGTGAATAAAGACCTTACAAAATTAACTGTATTGTTTATATTACCTTAGAATGAGACATTTCTATCTAGATACACCACGGATCTCTTTACACGGGAGTCGCCGCCATGTTTTAAGAGTAGTGCGTTTTGTCACTATGTTGTCTTAGACGATGACATGTTTGTCCTGTGGCAACTACTGTAGCTTCTCCATGCGTTTCGTAAGAGAAGGGTGAGCTGTGGACTGAGCCATTGGTTGCAATTCACAGTCTCACCACTAGATGCCGCTAAAAATCTACACAGTGGACCTTTAAAGGCAACATATCATGAAAATCTTACTTTTTCCGCGTTTAAGTGCTATAATTGGGTCCCCATTGCTTCTATCAACCTAGAAAATGTGAAAAAGATTAACCCAGTAACGTAGTTTTGGTAAACCATTCTCTACAAGCACGTGAAAAAATAGGTAATTGAAATGTGGCTCCCATTGTGATGCCAAAAGGGGATACTGGCCCTTAATCTGCACTATCCAACCACGACACTGCCATTTAGTGCAGAGATCAGCTCATTTGCATTTTAAAGAATTTTGCTCACACCTACAAAGTGGCAATTTTAACATGTTATAATAAATTATCTAGATGGTATTTCGAGCTTCAACTTCACATAGGTACTCTGGGGGTAACAAAGATTTATTTTACATCTTAAAAAAGTCCCATTTAACACTGTGTTCGCAATACTAGCATACTGCACACTATATACTACCTGTAAACTGCAGTGGCGGCCGGTGACTTCTTTTTCGAGGGACGCAAATTCAAAATGTGTTCGTAGAGTCATGTGCAATGTTGAGGAAAGTTACTGGTAACACTTTACAATAAGGTTCATAAGTTAACATTAGTTAACTACATTAATTAACATGAACTAATAATGAACGGCACTTTATTCATCCTTGTTAATGCTAATTTCAACAATTACTAATACTTTTATTAAAATTTTGTTAACATTAGTTAATGCACTGTGAACTAACATGAACAAGCAAATAAAGCTTTATTTCTATTAACTAACATTAACAAAGATTAATAAATACTGTAACAAATGTATTGCTCATGGTTTGTTCATGTTAGTTAATACATTAACTAATGTTAACTAATGAACCTTATTGTAAAGTGTTACCAAGTTACTTTTAAAAGTAATGCATTACAATATTTAATTACTCTCCAAAAAGTAACTAATTGTGTTACTTAGTTACTTGTCATGGAAAGTTATACTTGAGTTAATTTTGCGTTGCTTTTTTTAGTTGGCTGAGGCTTGATCTCTTTCAGGCCTTGCAGGTTTTTTCTTATGAAGTCCTGCATTCAGGAATTTTACAAATTTCCATCGCAAAAATTTCAAGCTCTGGCCTGCCATCCCCGTATCTGATTCAAACTGTTCCCGCATAGAGTGCGTAATTGTACGACTACGTTCTGTGTAGTTCAGTAAATAAATTTTTTTATATAATTAATGAAACTTAAAAGTAACTTGCATTACTTTAAAAAAACTAAAATATTAATTTGTACATTTATATAGTAATGCGTTACGTTTCTTGTTACTTCGGAAAAATATATATTACGTAATGCATGTTACTTGTAATGCGTTACCCCCAACACTGTTCATGTGTGTTGCTCGTCATGTCAAAATATGTGTTCGTTGCGTCATGTGAACCATGTGCATCATGCATCATTTTAAAATGCATGCCTGCTGCACACGCATCAAAACCGTTTATGATAAAAGAGGCACTTATGTTCACAAAATACTCGCAAGACATTAACTTAACATTAACTTGATTAAGCGAGTATCTGGCAAACGCGAGTGTCTCTTTTATCATAAACCCTTTAGACGCGTCTGCAGCAGGCACTTATTTTGACAAGACACGTGATGCACATAGGCTTACATAATGCGCCGAACACATATTTTGAAATGACGAGCCACGCACATGACGGGC
Source organism: Misgurnus anguillicaudatus (assembly GCF_027580225.2). Lineage (NCBI taxonomy): Eukaryota > Metazoa > Chordata > Actinopteri > Cypriniformes > Cobitidae > Misgurnus > Misgurnus anguillicaudatus. The sequence goes on along the minus strand of NC_073350.2, from coordinate 28,420,288 downwards.
TAAATATATGTTATATGACGAGCTTCGCATCGAACGCCCTCGAAAAAGAAGTCACCGCCCGCCACTGGTAAAAAGAATATGATATGAAACAATACAGTAAACAGAAGCATGCTGCATTACTGCTGCATGATCTTAAGTTTTCAATTATGTGGCTTTCAAATAATTGTGTAGCTTTCACATGTTTAATCCAGTATTTGTATGAGTAATTTTTGTTTCTTGTGTTTTCTACAGAGGAACTGCCCTACCTGAAATGCCCTTTACATACAGTATTGAAGTTAACACCGGTGGCCTATGGTGAGACGCATTTTTTTATATAAATCTATTAAAATCATGTTTTTTATTTTATATATCTGATTGTGAGGCTTTAAGTGACTGACTGTAAATTTTTGTGTGTCTTCAGGTTGTAAAGTGGAGTCAGTTTGTTTGAAGGTGGAAGCTGTGAATACACATAGAGACAGACCAGCGGTAAGACACATACTCTTCATCACACAAACACACTCACTAACTCACGGTTTGATAGACTCCTTATCATTTGTGACCCTGGACCACAAAACCAGTCATACGTAGCAGGTGAAGATATTTTGTAGCATAAATATATCAAATGTATTTATCAATGTGTCAAGGCAAATTTCTCAATATTTAGATTTTTTGCACCATCAGATTCCAGATTTTTAAATAAATATTTTCATATCCTAACAATACACCATACATCAGGGCTAGTCAACTGGCGGCCCGCGGGCCAAGTGCGGCCCGCCAATCATCTTTATCCGGCCCGCCGGTCACCTTTAGCCGTTTCTCAATCGGAAGGCTGCAGCCTCCGGAGGTCGCATATGCAGACTGCATACGTCATTAAGTTTAAGTTAAATGAGCATTACATTCACAAATCATAAGCATATTACAACAATTTACGATTAACTAAGAATAATAGTCAACTTTATAATTGTTAAAATTCTGAAATAAGACTTAATGACGTATGCAGCCTGGAAATGCGACCTCCGGAGGCTGCAGCCTTATTGAGAAACGACTATAGTCTGATTTAAATTCAGCGTGGTTACTTTACCTTTACACTGTACAAGACAACACAGAAAGGGGCTGTGTGGGGTGCCAACCATCTGCGGGTGCGTAATTATCTGATCCAATTCGAGCTTTGGATGCTTTAAAGAAAATAAACTTATGCGACTACACCGCATGTGACGCGGCGACCGGAAGTGATGTATTTCAGTGTGTTCCAATCAAAACTGTGTGCAAAGTTAAAATGATTACTTATTTTTTGTTTTACTTTATTAGTAACACTTGAATACTTTAATTACTGGTAAGTAAATATTAACATATTTTCGTAGATTAAAGGTTCTCTCCCATGACAGATTTATGATTAAACTACATTTTCATTACGACTGCCACTAGGGGGCGTACTCCCGACAGTTATATCTGTATGTAATGTACAATGGAAAGGCTGTTTAGCCTATATATCTATAAAATATTAAAAAAGAAAACATGTAGTGCAATTTTAGTCATTAGGAGAAGACTGACTATTGTGAATACTTGACATGTAACAAATAATGAAAGTTAAACAGTTATAAACAAAATATGTTTAGGAGTGTTGATCTTTTACACTTTTACTATTAACATTTGGCACTTACATCTTAAACTGCAATTGTTTTTAAATATTAATAAAGAAAATATGAGTTTTCAGTAATTTAAAGGCTTTTAAATTTCTTTTTTTTGAAAATGCATGTTTTTAATATGTTTTTTTCAAATATACTACAACAAAAGTAACAAAAACGACAACAACACACAAACATATATGGTAAAAGTAAAAAATATATTAAAAGTAAAAATAGGGGTAAAAGTTTGGCCCGCGTCATATTTACAATTTTAAAATCTGGCCCCCGAAGAAAAGTAGTTGAAGACCCCTGCCGTACATCAACGGAAAGCTTATTTATTTATTTATTTATAAATCAATCTTAAATTGACCCTTATGACTGGTTTTGTGGTCCATGGTGACATGGAAGAAAGAAAGTGTGGACTCATTGATGAATGTTCCCCATTCCCCAACAACATAACAGAAATGTTTCCTATACGTGATAAGGGGGTCAGCTCTGGTCATTGTTTTGGCTCATCATGTTGTTATTTCGGGAGCTACACCTGTTTGTTGTCATGTTTCCCACTCGCTCACTCATCTGTATGACATCACTCCCTTTGTTTGCTTCAAACAGAACGTAGATGTGTCACGGCTGACAGAAGAGGCTTTGTTAACAGTGCCAAATCATCAGTGACATTTTTATCTGTCTCTATTCCTGTTTATATCATTCCCACTTAGTATTGACTCTCTCAGGATTTCTAGGCATTTACTTTATTTCCTAAACTGTTGTTGGCTCAGGAAATGTGTTTTGTTTTACAATACAGCAAATAACTTTAATAGGTGATTAACACTAAATGTGAAGGTTAGTATGGTAGGAATAACGTTCATGTCTGCTAATCCACTATGCGTATAAAGCCTTGGCTTCAATGACATCATTTAGTATTAAAATTAAGATTTAATACGGCACTTTATTACAAACATACACTGAAATTTATGTTGCACTGTAATTGCTGCTAAAATATCAATCACTCCAATGGCATATGTAACAATGTGTTATTTATTTATAGTGCAAAAGAATTTATAATTTAAGTTTGGATGAAATCTAGTAGACCCAATGGTTTTGGATGTTATAGTATAGTATTTATAGTAAAGGGGATGTTTTTTTTATATAAAATGCTAAGCTGTATTATAGATTTTAGAAAACATTTTTACACTATAATACAATTTTACATATGCAAAACCAGGATGTCATGATACAAACCTTCCTCAGAGGAAAATCTCTGTTGTAATGTTCATGTGCGATGCTAATAAAATGTATTTAAAATAGTGTTTGAAATTCTGTCTTTTCATACACCCATAATTCAGTCTGTCACTAAAGACAGATACTAAACAATTTTTAAAACATAACTGCAATGATCTTTCAAAACATGATATAATAAACAACATATGCAGAGACTAGAAGTAATAAAGGGCAGTAATATATGTGGACTTTGACAAGATATAAACATTGAGGCCAAAGGACAACAACAAGACATAAAATGCAATTATTCATTGTTTTGCACAAAGCGTTCTCTGATGACATAAGCAGATTTTTGCTTACATCACCTCACATTTCTATGTCATTTAATCTCTATGTGTGATTTTATTAATAGTTTTTGTTTTTTTACAGAGTATTTGTGCCTTTACATTAACCCTTTCCCTGATTGAAGAGTTATCTCGCAATAATGTGCAATACCGTGATTATCCACTAGATGGCACACTTACCCAATTTATAAAAACCGAAGCCAAAATGTTATTTACTAATTTTAAACTCTGTGTATGTTTTGATTATCGTTCTAAATGTGATCTCTAACAAAATTCCTTCACGTAAATGCAATTATTTCAGCTTTTTGTTAAAAAATACCCATATTTAAGAGTTTATAAGCAGAAAAAATATAGATAGGATGATTTTTTTTTTTCATTTTGTTTGTTTGTTGTTTGTTTAAAAGCAGAGGGTCTGTTCTTTTATTTGATATATTTGTATGTTACTGTGACATTGGAGTAAAAAAAATCTAAAGTTTAGTTTCATGTGCTCACGCAAAACCTTCATGTGCAGAATTTTTTTCAAAGTTTAGTTTCGCGTGCGCACGCGATAGTTTCACGTGGGCGCACTAAACTAAACTTGATTTAATTTTTGCTCCGTGTCCCCTTAGGGGCTCCGTAGTATGTTCATATATTTTTACAATTTTTTTCCTGGAAGGCATTTTGTAAACTTTTGTGAAAATCACAAAAAACACTGGCAGGCAACTTTTTAAAAAAATGGCTGGCGGGGAATGAGTTAAGAGTAAAAAAGTTTAAGCCTTTTAGATAAAAAATAGTTTCTAATATTCCTATTTTAGTTCTCACAAAGTTTTATTATCATAAAAATAAATAATTTATCCATTTCTGTTCTTATCCTAGAATGTTAATGTACATCGCACAGCTGAAGATGCCTTGCAGACTGTCCCACCTCATCTTTGACCTACAGTCACTCCTCTGTATCATCTCCAAACCGGCTTCGCTGTTTCAACTTAGCCTTCCACTGACGGTCGCCTGGTCAACTTTTGCTCTGTAATACTGAAAGAGTCATTTCTGTACTGTATGTTATGTGCTGGTTGTATATAGTGTGGCGGATTTTGGAGTTCGGGAAATCGAGTATATCTGTATTTAATATGCATATATGTATATACACAAATTTAAATGTATATACATTATACCTATGGGTAATAATGTATAGGTTTGTTATTTTGCTGCTCCTCCGATATCTGAGCCCTAATTTTGTCAGATTTATTTAATCTCTCTGTTATTTTGAGGGATGGATGACTAAATATGTGCAAGATGTTTGTGTGTGACAAAGAAACACTCATTGTGTCAAAGAACATAACATTCAGTTTTACTTTATAATGGTTTCGGTTTTAAATGCACCTCCTTCATATGATGATTGATGGAGTGTATGTATTTATTCACATTTTATATGCTTTAAAGATTTAAATGTAATACTGACCTTTATCGCTTGACATTTAAATCAGACGACTATACTGCCCTACAAAGCCAAAGCGCAGTAACTACGCATTTGGTCAAAATTGATTTAAGGGTTGAAATGGGCTTTGTGAGATCTGATGTGTCTTGTGACAAAGTCTCCTGGTTCAATTTTGTCCCATTTCAGAGAAACATGCGTGCCAAAATTGCAGTAACATGTTTCACTGCCTGGTGTAAAAACTTTAAGGGCTTTTTTCTCAGTTTTTGTGTTTGCGTAGTTACTGCACTTAGCCTTTGGAGGGCAGTATACTGTATTAATTCAAGTGTTATTTGAACGAAATACTGATGGTTGATCAATTAGGTCATTTTATATCATGTCAGTTTTTGTTCAGAGAAATTAAGGTATACTTCAACTGTATTTCAAAATATCTAGATGTTTCTTATATTGTCAAATGTTGTAACAAAATTATAAACTTGGTTTAAGTATTAAAAACAATAAATAGCTTTTCAGGGACCATTAAAGGGCACCTATTATGCAAAATCCACTTTTACAAGGTGTTTGGACATAAATGTGTGTTGGCAGTGTGTAAACAAAACACACCCTACAATAAAAAAAATCCATTAAACCAAAGCAGTCTTATTAGATATGCTGTTCTGATTCTCTTGTTAATGTGATGTCACACTGACAAAGCTCCGCCCACAGCAACTGACTGACTGGTAATTTTACACAAAGCTTTCTAAATGTGTCTGTTAGCACGTTAAATATACTATTGTCTCCGTCTGTATTCACAGGAATCACATCTATGTTAACCAAAAGCGCTCACTGACTGTTGGTAAGGAAGTGAGTTTGCATTTAAAGGTACACACATGAAACAGCACTTTTTGACACGCTATAACGAATGATCTGTGGGGTATTTTGACATAAAACTTCACAGACACACCTAAGACTTACATTTTCGAAAATGAACATAATATGTGCCCTTAAAAAGTTTATAGCAACTTTCTCTCCAGCTTATAAAATAACTGACAATTCTCTAGTATTACCTAAAATGATACGATTTATCTGAGGCTGTCCAATGTTGCTATCCAATTTGACCGGTATGATATATTGTTACCTCCAATGTTACCTCAAACAATGTCCAAAGCACACTGTAATATAGTGTAAACTTAAGATCATCATTTAAAATTGGATTTTTGAAATATGAATCATGTATTATTATGATTGTTTGGTGCAACAAATACAGAAATATGTACAAAATATGATTTAGGATGTTAGATGTTACCACAATTACAGATTATAAGTCATTGATCTGAATTGTATTTTAAAGTATAATTGGATCACAAAGTAATTTGTGTAAGAGCCAGATAATCTAGTTTTAATGGTTAATACCAAAACTGATGTCCAGAATTTCTGGAATGTGTTGAAAATGATGATTCATTTGTATGTGTTGTAATGCCATGTCTTTGAATAAAACATTTGTGGTGATTTTATCTGTGTAATAGTTTTAATGGACTGATACAGTACAATAAACAAGAGATTGATTTCAGCTATAAGCCCCTGGAGGCCTTATGTAACAGTGATCAAAGATGATATCATATTATAAAAATCTTCCAGTTCATCTACTATCAAAGACACAAACCATATTTCTAAAGCAGATGCAAACCTCCATTCGCACAACCTTCATGGTATGTATGAATATTCGCCATTCGGTGAAACAGTCCCCTAAACTAGGCTATTTTAACACTTTCGACACAGCTATGAATGTTGATATAATAAATCAAACCAAGTAATGTCAAACCTGACTTTCTTTTTTTTGTGATACACAAAGGTGATCATTTTTACTGTATGATACTGTAAATCAGAGCACCCCCAAATATGATGAACCTTTTGTGAGGGACCCTTTTTCTAAAATATATCCACTAATATTTTGGTGTATTGAAACATTTAAACTGTGTTAGATAAATACTAAGTGTGAAGTATTTATGAAGACAGCATATTGTTTATAAAGCATATTGTTTACAAACCTAAATAATCGGCTAAAAACTTACAAAAAGTAATATTGGATTAACTTGAAAATGTCTAAATTTAAACAATACATTATATGTTTAAGTAGACTTTTATACATTTTGCATATTCACATTATACAGAAAAACTGAATTAAATTTAAGCTGTTCTGTACACTGAATAAAAGAACTATAAAATGAATATCACTATACAGATAACTATTATAATCATTATTATTTTTAACTGAGTGAATAATACACCGAATATCCAGTAAGAAACGTAGAAATATGCTAAAACATGATTGAATCAATGAGTTGAACCAGATCAGTTCTATTCACGTGTGAATCATTCAGACTGCGGTTAAAAATTGGATTCACTTGAATGAATCAACTCAAGTAAACAATTCACTCAGGAATCGGCCGTTTCTCAATCGGAAGGCTGCAGCCTCCGGAGGTCGTATTTGTAGGCTGCAAACGTCATCAACCAAATATTTCAGAATATTAACAATTATAAAGTTGACTATTTATTATTATTAGTTAATCGTAAATTATTGAAATATGCTCAAGACTTGCAAATATAATGCTCAGTTAACTTAAATAAATCAGAATTGATGACGTATGCAGCCTGCATACTATGCGATATCCGGAGGCTGGAGCCTTCGGATTGACAAACGGCATTCATCTATGAACTCACCCGGTGAACTAAAGCAGATGTTTACCATTATTATAGCGTTCAATTTAATCGAGTTATTATAGATAACTGTCGCGAGGCTTCACAAAGCGTGACTATATAACACAAAATATTAATTGATTGCTTTTATTGTCATACGATGCTTTTGAAGCTCAATTATGCTAGCCTGGTCCAACCAGACTCTCGTACATTCATTTCAGTACTGCTGAAGCGAAATGAAAATTAAGCGGAAGCACGTCGGAGGGCGGAGCCAGGCTACAATTATGCTCGATTGCTTAGCAAATACAGAAAAAGCGTGTTCAAAGGATAAACATCAGGGTGAGTACATTATAGTATTTTTTTTATTTTAGGTTAAATATGCCATGTTTTTTATTTTAGATAGCAAGCTGTAAAATCACAGGATGGACTTGTTAAAAAGTCAGCGGTATAAATTTCCAATGCTTGACACGTGTGTGAATTTTATTGAACACAGAGACGTACCTGCTTGTTGCTGTTAGGAGGTAGTTTATAAAGATAAATCAAAAAATTAAGAAATGTGTTTTTATATATCTAAAATTTAATCTTTTCTCATTTGATAAGATGTAATTATGAGCACAAAACCAGCAGGTTAAAGGTTTAGTTTTACACAGTTAATGCTTAGTTTGGTAAACAGTGCCCTCTTGTGGCCAAATCACGCAATTGCATATCTAAAACAAACTACTGCAGAAATGACCATCATGTCCAGGTAAGTGTCATGTGGGGACAGTTGTATATTTAGCCTATAACATCATATTATACTGTGATGTAAGTGAGCACACATTTTTTGTCTTTTGTGCTTTGCAAAAAACAGTGTTGTACACTTGTATGCTGTTTTAGATAAAACTAAAACTAACTAGCTGGTTTCACTTCAGTATGAAGTTGGATGCTTTTGACAATATTTTTAATGATAGTATCTTGTGATACATTCCTGTCATTTCGAGTAAGTCGGATGTATGGTACATTTCCAGTAAGTTGTTGTATGACAACATATTTTGTGATCAAAGTCTATTACATTGGCATGCAAAGGCATAGACGTTTTCTATGACTTTTTGTCTGTGATAATTGGATGACTTATAATTAATATGATGAATCCCAGGCATCCTAACTAGTCCTGCCTTTTCATCTTACATCGAAATGGCCCTTAAAAAGTAAATTGAAATTGACAGAAAATTACATAAGAGCAGGAATTTGACATTACATAATTGCAGTAATACCATGAACAGCAGTGAAAAAAGCATAGAGAAATGGTATCAAGTGCACTCCAGCACCACACACCTACATCATTTTAACAGTGACAATTTTAAAGGAATAGTCTACTCATTTTCAATATTAAAATATGTTATTACCTTAACTAAGAATTGTTGATACATCCCTCTATCATCTGTGTGCGTGCACGTAAGCGCTGGAGCGCGCTGCGACGCTTCGATAGCATTTAGCTTATTCATTTAATGGTACCATTTAGGGATAAAGTTAGAAGTGACCAAACACATCAACGTTTTTCCTATTTAAGACGAGTAGTTATACGAGCAAGTTTGGTGGTACAAAATAAAACGTAGCGCTTTTCTAAGCGGATTTAAAAGAGGAGCTACATGTTATGGCGCAGTAACACCCTCCCTCTTCCATTATGAGAGGGAGAAGGGGAGCGGAGTACTCCCAAAAGTGCTATTACGCCATAAAATATAGTTCCTCTTTTAACTCCGCTTAGAAAAGCGCTACGTTTTATTTTGTACCACATACTTGCTCGTATAACTACTCGTCTTAAATAGGAAAAACGTTGATGTGTTTGGTCACTTCTAACTTTATCTCTAAATGGTACGATTGACTGAATGGGGCTAAGCTAAATGCTATTGAAGCGTCGCAGCGCGCTCCAGCGCTTACGTGCACGCACACAGATGATAGAGGGATGTATCAACAATTCTTAGTTAAGGTAATAACATATTTTAATATTGAAAATGAGTAGACTATTCCTTTAAGATTGTAGTCGTACTATTTCAATTGAAGCTATTTTATTATACAAAATTTACAAAAAGCTAAGGTAAAGTTATGTCAGCAGTCTCCTAGTAAGCAAGCAATCATGGAGACAGCAGCAAGAATCAGATGTTTTTTATGTTGCTTTAATTATTTCTTTCCGAAAATAGTCCCCTTGGTAACTTTCAATAGCAGGGGACTCTTTTTTGGTCAGTGCGTAATATCACTACGCCTGCTGCAGCCATGTTACAGCAGCAAAGTCCTTGATTATTACGCCAGAATGAGAGTATAGGTCCTAGCCATATCTGCCTAGAATATCACAATTTTTAATTTCTCGTTGGTCTTAGTACACGATGTAACTACAGAAGAGCCAAGTTTTAAATAGTAAAAATATTGAAATTCTTTGGTTATTTTTTAGCACGATGCTAATGGTCTAATCAGAATCAATGGATTATGCTAAGCTATGCTAAAAGTGTTAGCGCCATGAGATCAGCTGAATGGATTCCAAACGGTAAGAATCAAATGTTTAGGGGAGCTGGAAAATTAGCATATTTAAAAAAAAAGTGGAGTGTCCCTTTAACGTTTTTGAGGTAGTGTTTATAAAACCCGTTTATCATTTTGTTTTTGCCATTGGCTTCTTCCTTCCCAGAACAGCTTCTGCAAGAATAACACACAAACAGAAAACACATTCATTACATTTCTAGAGAGAGAGAGAGTGAGAGTGAGAGAGAGTCGGATATTCCATGAGAATTTACCCACCTGTCCAGATTAACCAGAAAGACTTTAGTTCAAAACATAATATGCTAATTAGTATTCTCCAGTGTATATATCTTCTGTTTTATATATAGTGTGTTGGTTGCTTACTGGCCCAGTATAAGCGGATTATATTAGCATAAAGTCGATGATGATCCTTAAGCCGGAAACCATATAAGCATCAAGTGCTGGAACATGACATTACTCATTTCGGAAGTTCACCGCACGCCACTGCTGAATGAGTGTTTAGAGCACTAGGAATAACTCTGCACACAATTTGAATAAATGAAGTTGTGGATTATGGGAAGAGATTGGCCAATGCCAAACCTCACGCTTATGTCCAAGGGCAGTCTTCGTATACCCAGGACAACTTCGACATGCCCTCCCACAATGCCATGAATGAACGGAGTGACTTCAACCATAACCCCCTGGGCCATTAACAGCACCCGGTGGATATATTTTCCTTTCTGAATACTTTACGTTTGCAATTCAATTTGTGTTGAATCTTTGGCTATTTTGTGGTTGTCATTGGAATCAAAAACGATCACATCTCAGCCGATCTCATTGGAATTCCCAAACCGAGTTCCCTGTCACAGCTGTCATTTATCCCAGAGGGCCTCAGTCATGCAGACCATAGAAATCAGCACACAAGTTTGTCAGTCGACTTGGCCCTGTACAAGGCATCTCACTCATTTCAATGCGTCCGCAAACCCACAGACTTTGGGTGGGGTGATGAATAACAGACTGCCTTTGAATGTCATTGTTTGAGGGAAGAAACCATGTTCTTCTGAAATAAACAGCTGGAGTGAAAGACGGTCATGGGAATTTGGGAAGTTAATAAGAAAAGTGTAAACTTAAAAAAATAGCATTTGAACTATTCAACTATTATCTCACAAAAACACACATATGCTGAGCAAGTACTGAATAAGAATTGTTTTTAATGAAATATTTCATTACAACATGATATATATTGCCTTCGAAAGTATCCAGTACTTCTTACAACAAAGTTAAAATGTTTTCTTAAACTCCACATTTAAGGGAAACAGATTGAAGAGGTCAAATAAATATCATTGTCATCTGTATTGCACTCAAACCTTTGATGGACATGAAATTACAGACTTCAGTAAAATACATCCCAAAGGCAACCATTATATAAGAATGTGTCTTAAAAAGGCACTACATCTCAATTTTATTTCGATGGCCTTCCAAATAAAATGTGCAATACGTGAAATACGACTCCATAAAAAACGCAAAAACTTTTGATTGTTTAGTCCATTCGGTGTCCCTTCTGGCGTCCGTAGGGAAAGTCTGTTTCCACACAGGGTCATAACTTCCTGTCCGCAAAAAAATACAGATCTCTTTTCACAACAGGATATGGCCTGTCACTGGTGAATCTCTGGAAAAATATACATTTGCTAGAACAGCAGAACAACATTTTACAGCTGTGGTTCTCGCGTGGACCGGGCAGGTTTGAGTCCGGTCCTAAATTATTGGTCTTAGGGATGCATAATGATTAATCGCGATTAATCTATAGCAGAATAAAAGTTTTTGTCTACATCATATATGTGCGCGAACTGTGCACAACAATTATGTATATATAAATATGCACACATGCATGTATAATTTTAAGAAAAATATATTTATATATTAAGTATTTATTTTTATATATAATATAAATTATAAATAAATATACAAATGTATATATACATGAAAACTTTTTTTAAATATATACATGCATGTGTGTGCACTTACCCATACAATGTTACTATACACAGTTCACACACATATGATGTAAACAAAAACCTTCCATAGTGTACTTAAAGTGCTCCACCCTCGCACACCAATCCTATAATCAACACACAAAAAATTCATCTCTAGTACTTCTTAAAATGTTCTTAAGATTATCCAAGTGTACTTCACTGTGCTATTTTGAGACACCATAAATATGAACTAAAATGTGCTAAAATGTATTTAAAAATGTATTTACAGTGAGGAAAATAAGTATTTGAACACCCTACTATTTTGCAAGTTCTCCCACTTAGAAATCACGGAGTGATTTTAAGGTTAAGTTAATGTGAAGACGCGTTAACGCGCGTGTGGAGGTCCCGCAGCGTGGATAAGGCATTTGGTGCGGCGCGGAAGACGCGTTTCCACCTCATTCGCGCGTCTAGCTCGCGCGAAAGGCGGGAATTGAGCGTTGTGCGCAGTACGTGCGGTACACGCGAATGGTGCTTTTTTGTGCATTTTGTGTTTGACGCGAATTGCCGTCTGACGCCTGAGTTGAAAAATTTTAACTTCGGCAGAAATTTCGCACCATGTTAACCAATCAGGAGCCTGCTTGCTGCTGTGGAGGCAGCTCCGTCTAAATCGTTTATCGACCCGCGCTGTTTATTTTCCACCTATAATAAGGTTACCAAATACAAACCGGTAACTCTCTCGATAAATGCATCAACATCAGTCATCTTGCAAACAGACAACCGCATAGCACTTGCCCCTCCCACAAGAAGCGGATTTTGCCTCTGTCGCGCGTCAAATGCTTACTTTTTTCCGCGCGTCTACTCCGCTCTACACGCGTGAATGCATTCAAACTGTTCAAGCGGCAAACTAGGCGCGGTAGACGCGATTTTGACGCCTGAAACGCGGTTGGTGTAAACGCACCATTAGTCTGCCTTTAAAATGTCCACTTCCCCTCCATTTATTATCCTAAATTAGATGCACCTGTTTGAGGTCGTTAGCTGCATAAAGACACCTGTCCACCCCATACAATCAGTAAAAATCCAACTACTAACATGGCCAAGACCAAAGAGCTGTCCAAAGACACTAGAGACAAAATTGTACACCTCCACAAAGCTAGAAAGGGCTACGGGGAAATTGCCAAGCAGCTTGGTGAAAAAAGGTCCACTGTTGGAGCAATCATTAGAAATTGGAAGAAGCTAAACATGACTATCAATCTCCCTCGGACTGGGGCTCCATGCAAGATCTCACCTCGTGGAGTCTCAATGATCCTAAGACAGGTGAGAAATCAGGCCAGAACTACACGGGAGAAGCTGGTCAATGACCTGAAAAGAGCTGGGACCACTGTTTCCAAGGTTACTGTTGGTAATACACTAAGACGTCATGGTTTGAAATCATGCATTGCACGGAAGGTTCCCCTGCTTAAACCAGCACATGTCCAGGCCCGTCTTAAGTTTGCCAATGGATGATCCAGAGGAGTCATGGGAGAAAGTCATGTGGTCAGATGAGACCAAAATATAACTTTTTGGTCATAATTCCACTAAACGTGTTTGGAGAAAGTACTAAAGATGAATTTTTAGCGTACTAATTACAAAATTAGTGTGCGAAAACAAAGCACCCCAAGTACACTATAGAAGTGTACTACTTTTTCACCTGGGTTGGTCTATATATATATTGAACCTATCTAGTGAAGTTACAAATCACATTAAAATAAAAAACAACATACTTTCAAATAGATTTTCACAGAAAAATAGAAATGATATTTGCCATATGAACATATTCGATGAGCATTAATCCAAATTGATCTTTAAAGGTCCTCTGTATGTAAGCGAATTGCAACCAATGGCTCAGTCCACATTTCACCCCTTCCTTTCGAAACGCATAGTGAAGCTATGGTTGCCACAACAGGACAAACATTTCATCGTCTGAGACAACTTAGTGACAAAATGTGCCACGGTAAAAACCATGGCGGCAACTTCCATGTAAAGCGACCCGCGGTGTATGTACAACCCCAAATCAGAAAAAGTTGGGACACCGCAGAAACCGTGAGCAAAAAAGGAATAGAACAATTCACCAATCTCACAAACTTATACTCTATTCACAATAGGACAAAGACAACATATCAAATGTTGAAAGTGAGACATTCTGAAATGCCATGCCAAACACTGGCTCACCCTGGACCCCATGAGAGCCACACACTCCAAAAAAAGTTGGGACAGGTAGCAACAAGAGGCCAGAAAAGTTAGATGTGCATATAAGGAACAGCTGGAGGAGGACCAATGTTTAGGAATAGGAATGTTGTCCCATTCTTTTCTAAAACAGGCTTCTAGTTGCTCAACTGTCTTAGGTCTTCTTTGTCGCATCTTCCTCTTTATGATGCGCTGAATGTTTTCTGTGGGTGACAGATCTGGACTGCAGGCTGGCCATTTCAGTACTCAGATCCTTCTTCTACGCAGTCTTGATGTTGTAATTGATGCAGTATGTGGTCTGGCATTGTCATGTTGGAAAATGCAAGGTCTTCCCCGAAAGAGACGACATCTGAATGGGCGCGTATGTTGCTCTAAAACTTGTATAAACCTTTCAGCATTGATGATGCCTTTCCAGATGTGTAAGCTGCCCATGCCACACGCACTCATGCAACCCTAAACCATCAGAGATGCAGGTTTCTGAAATGAGCACTAATAACAACTTGGGATGTTCTTGTCCTCTTAAGTCCGGATGAAATGGCGTCCCAGTTTTCCAAAAAGAACTTCAAATTTTGATTCGTCCGACCACAGAACAGTTTTCCACTTTGCCAAAGTCCATTTTAAATGAGCCTTGGCCCAGAGAAAACGTCTGTGCTTCTGTGTCATGTTTAGATATGGCTTCTTGTTTGACCTATAGAGTTTTAGCCGGCAACAGCGAATGGCACGGTGGATTGTGTTCACCGACAATGTTTTCTGGAAGTATTCCCGAGCCCATGTTATGATTTCCATTACAGTAGCATTCCTGTATGTGATGCAGTGCCGTCTAAGGGCCCGAAGATCACGGGCATCCAGTATGGTTTTCCAGCCTTGACCCTTACGCACAGAGATTGTTCCAGAGTCTCTGAATCGTTGGATGATATTATGCACTGTAGATGATGATAACTTCAAACTCTTTGCAATTTTTCTCTGAGAAACTCAGCATTGGGGGAATTGCTGATTCTCTGCCCATCTTGACTTCTGAAAGACACTGCCACTATGACAGGCTTTTTTATACCCAATCATGTTGCCAATTGACCTAATAAGTTGCAAATTAGTCCTTAAGCTGTTCCTTATATGTACATTAAATTTTCTGGCCTCTTATTGCTACCTGTCCCAACTTTTTTTGGAATGTGTGGCTCTCATGAAACCCAAAACGAGCCAACATTTGGCACGACACCTCAAAACGTCTCACTTCCAACACTTGATACTCCATTTATATTCCATTGCAAATAAATTACAAGTTTATGAGATTAGTAAATTATTTCATTCCTTTTTTACTCACAATTTCTACAGTGTCCCAACCCCCTCTGATCTGGGGTTGCAAAAAAAAGAGATAAAAACGGCTCATTTGAAGATAATAAATAAATCTTTATACACCGCTGATAATATAGTTATGTATATTATATTGCATTTCTGTCAAGAGATCCTTCTAAAAATTACACAATGCACCTTTAAACGTATGTCCGTGTATATACACATAAAACACATCAGCACATATTCGTTTATAGAAAAGGATTTGATTAAAATGGTGAGTATTTGACTATGCAAAACATTTATAATCACATTAAGCTGGGAGTTCCTTCTGCTTAAAACATATGCAAAGCAACAGTGCAACGACAACAAAACAGAGCTCCTGAAATGTGCAAATCACAGCCGAGTGAGCTTTACGCTCTGAGGAAAATGTAACGTGTTTACATCACAGCCTGCCATGGAAAAGAGTCCGATAGAGTCCTCCTTATGTAAACATTTGATCTGAATTATTTTAAATATCTATCTAATATTACATGACGTGTCATCCCGAACAAAGTCTTTTCCAGTTCTTCAGCAAGTGCAAATGTTTCAGGAAATCCACCTCTGAAATTGTCCTTTGCTTTAAGTGCAGCGCTCCTTTTTTGACAGCAATAAAAATATGTACAAGCAGCGATTATTTCATGCATTTCATAAACTGAACACCACATAACTAACATTAAATCAAACAGGGAAGAATGGTAGGACTACAATCGCAAACATCGTAACAATGGACAAAATATTGAAAGCAACACAACAAATAATAACTGTAAAACAAAACACAGCATCTGTTTAGCATATCGTAAATGCCTTCGATGGAATATTTGTAGTGTTAAAATTGTAAAGGTGAATGATTCTGCATACAATAAAGCGTGCATAAATGTAAAATATTAAAACTAAGAGTTTGCTTCAACATGCTCCACACAGTAACTGCTCAAAGGCCATGCTATCTTGTTGGGGATGCAAAATATAAAAATTTATTTTATTTTATAAACCTGGTTGGTTGGTTTACTATTTATTATCTTGGTAGACCAACTTGCAATAAACTATGAGCAGGTTGATAAGGCGGAGATATTTCATTTTCTTATAATGTGAGGTAGGAGGCATAGTCCCAAAGTAATCTTAGTAAAATAACTGGGAAGTGAGGAAAGAGCTTCCCTGGGGATAACCCAGACCGAAAATAACAAACAACAATCACCCAACGAATTCTGATGGTTTTAAATATAAGATATACACATATACCACCTAAACAGATCAAATGATGTTTGGATAGACTATGAAACGTGTGCAAATCCAGACCGGGTAGATCTATTGTCATCGCTATGAAAGTACACTGAGCAGATAGGACCATCGTGAGGATTCTCCTGGGAAAACCGTCCGTCATCGTCCTAATCTGAACAGCAGCAGTGTTCTGTAGCTTTTCAATAAGCGCAGTAAATCCACGCCTCAGAATAAGAGTTGCCACTTTTGTTTGTTTAAGTGCTGCCTGATTTGTCTTTTTTGTTTTTGAGGCATCAACTGTATGCAAAATAAAGAAAAAGCATCCAGTCTGCATTGAAGGTGCTGGAAGTACAGTAATTAAATAAAAAAATATAGTGAATGATAAAAATAAACAGTGGGGTCCTAAAGTCTAAGACAATTAAAATGCTTCTGTTTTTTACTTAAATATTAATTCATTACAAAGGATGTTATCAGCTAAGAAATTTCAGCAAGGAAAACTGAACTCGTGTATAAATTAATAAAACATTTTTGCTCTTTTCATTAGTCACCAGAAACTTAATTTAATTTAAATATGCTTTAGTGTCCATGTCAAAATGTTAATTTGTTTAGTTTTTCCTTTTATTATTTGAATCCTAGATTTTTAATGTGCACTGTAAAAAAATGGTTGGTTCTTAAAGAGCACCTATTTCATTGCTAAAAAACAAAGTTATTTTGTGTACATAGTATAATACAATGTGTTTGCGTGGTTTATGGTTAAAAAAACATTATTTTCCACATATTGTACATTTTTGTAGCAGAGATATGAAAAGCGCTGTGTCCCTGATTGGCCAGCTAATCTGAACGTTGTGATTGGCCTTAATACCTCTGACGTCAGCAGGAAATGTGACGCTCTATACCATGTTTGAAAGATTTGTGCACAATACAATGCTACAGGAGTTAACTTACAGGCTGTGAGTCCGAAGCGGGAGGAATTATGATAATGTCACTCTTCTTTATGTCACCAATCCCAGTATGTAAACTGTTGCCTAAAATCCGTGTGTTTGTTGTAGTCCAAGAAAAGAGATTTACGATAAAAGACGATACGAGCGTCATCGTTTACTATGGGGTTTGAACATTTTGCATATCGTCAACGTACTAATACACACTTACACACCAGAGGAAATGTAAAAACGTGAATCGGACAATAGGTGCTCTTTAAAAAGTAAGTTACTCTGGCAGCCTTAAAATTGTTATTTTTTAAACTTGAATTAACTCAACATTTTAAGTCAGCCAGGTAACTTACTTTATTTAATTCGAACTTCCAAATCTTTTCTTTACAGTGTGGTCTTAGATTTTCGGCCCCAAGCTGTCCATAAGGAGAGAAAAGATGTACCGTAAATTACAAAAGTGCACCATCCAGTATTATTTGTGTAATTATTTGTCTAGGATAGGACTTCACTGTCTTTACTGTAATAATGAATCATCTTTAGCTTATTAGGCAACTGATCCTAGATCTGTAATTATAGGGATGTATAACCCCCCACAACTGTTAAGAGGATAGTTCACTGAAAATGAAAACCCCGTCATCATGTTCCCACCCCCAAGCTGTTACCAACCTGAACAGATGTCTCTGTTCTGCTGAACACAAAGGAAGAGTTTGAAAAATCTTTGTAACCAAGCAGATCTGGAGCACCATTGACTTCCATAGTATGAAAAAATAATGCTATGGAAGTGAATGGTGCCCCAAATCTGTTTTTAAAATATCTTCATTTGTGTTCAGCAGAACCAAGAATTTTATACAGATTTGGAACAACTTGAGGGTGAGTAAATGATGACAGAATTCTCATTTTTTTGTAAACTATCCCTTTAAGCATCCTTACTCTCTATGTTAAATCTAAAAGCCTCAAATTAGTCCCTTATTAATAAAAAATATCCTTTAAGCCTGGTGCAAAACAAAACAAAAAAAACTTGAAACTCTTCAGTGTTTAGTAAATTCTTGTCTTAACTAAATACTAATAGCTTCTAGAGTAACAAAATGAAACTCTTTAACACTTTATGCTCACATTAAAACAATAACATCGCTTCATTCTGAAATGAAAAGTGGCCAATGTTTTTCAAGTGTACCCCAGGTTCTCCATTTCACTACGGTAGCGTTGTTCCGACACTCTGCTTTTGTGTTGCTTGCTCTCCAGGTGTAGACGAAATTCAGCTTCTTCGCTGGCACCTGAGTTACACATGGAGCAGTAAAACTGCCCGCTGGGAGTGACGCACATGGCGAGGTCTCGTGGGATACGTTGCCTCGGCCGTGGGTTGTAGTAAGGACCTAAAACATGCGAGATGAAGTAAATAAAACATCAGATACTCTCCCTTCAGTATTTCAAAGGCGATGGAGCACGTGTCTTGCTAATTTGCATAATGTTAAACTTTCTCAACTGTTGCATTGTTACACGCAGTCCTGTCATCAGCGGTTGCTGTCGTTTATTCCAGTCACACCCTCCTGTATTATTCCTGTCCATAAAATTATATGCAGATTAAATAGTTCAGTCACTTGTTTGATGTGACTACTAAATGCTATACTCTATGGGGTGGTTTCCCGGACTAGACAGGACTAGACCTTAGTTTAATTATGAAATATAACTAGATTCAACAAACATGTCTTACTAAAAACATTACTTGTGTACATTTTGAAGCAAAACAAACAGCACTGATGTATTTTAAGATATATCAGTGCAAGTTGTTTTCAGTTTGACAGCTTTAACATTTATTTTACTCTAGGACTAGTCTTATCCCTGTCCGGGAAACCACCCCTATATGTGTCTATCTGAGGGCAGGGGCAATGGGGCCATACGTCTGATCGAAATCTGCCAACACGTGGGTGACGTCAGAGATCTCAAACTGACGCGGGGTGGGGTATCGGCTTACACACACCAAAGCCCTGGCGTCCGGCCTGCATTTAGCGAGACTAGCGCACTGCGCTACATTAGCACATAACACACACAGCTGCCAACCGTTCTGCTGCCAAATGGAGGTTTTGCACCACAACCGAGCAGAAAAAGGTACCAGATGGACAAGCTGGGGTCAAAATTAGACATGTGAACTAAAACATCGCTGCCATCTTGCACACAAGCATAAAATATGAGTCACATGATGAAGGTCAGGGCATTTGATCCACGGGGAACAAGCATACTGATAAAAGTTACAGTGGCGGCTCATGACTGCTCATCCAAGGGGCGCAATTTCAAAATATGTGTTCGGAGTGTCATGTGTGTTGCTCGTGTTTTTAAAATATGTGTTTGTTGCATCATGTGAACCATGTGCATCACGTGTTTTATCAAAATGAGGGCCTGCTGCACACGCCTCAAAACCGTTTATGATAAAAGTGACGCTCACGTTCACAAAATACACGCAAGACACTCCCTTAACAGCAAACTCTGATTATGCATGAGATTATGTGAGTATCTGGCAAACGCGAGCGTCTCTTTTATCATAAACCCTTTAGACGCGTCTGCAGCAGGCACTTATTTTGACAAGACACGTGATGTACATAAGATCACTCGACGCACATATTTTGAAATTACGAACCACACATATGACTGGCTACATACATGTTGTGACGACTTCGCATCGAGCGCCCTCGAAAAGAGAAGTCACTGGCCGCCACTGAAAAATAAAGTCACTTTAAATGTATTAATAATAATGTAAATAAATGTAAATGTACCTGGCATGGCAGTATTGTTGTGGGCCCTGCGGTTCTTCATTAACCGATACTCGTACCCATCTTTCCTGGGACGTCTCTGAGTGTCAGGCAAGTCTCTGAAAAACATGCTGTGTCTTTAGTTTTGTATGAACTAAAGTTTTTTTATCCTTTAGTCAAATCAAATCACTTCAAGCGAACCATTAAAGTAAAAGACATGCTTACAAATGAACAAAAGGAGGAATGACATTCTTTTTATTCACAACAATATTTACCTGTGTATGCTTTTGCTTAAACATTTGAATATATGAAAATGAACAGAGCTAGCAGTAGGCATCATGTTTGCTCAGATATGATCAGGCGTTTAGAGGCTAACAGGATGTATCATTGTGACTTTCTTATCAACTTTGGCCACAAAGAGTTTTAAACGTGCAGCCAACTTATCACTGCAAAAACAGACCGAAGATAAAGCAAACAGGAAAAAGCTCTTCCTCAAACCAATCCTCACTAGGCCATAGGGTCATAATACATATAATACATAACAAGTCTACAGATTTAAAGGAATAGTCTACTCATTTTCAATATTAAAATATGTTATTACCTTAACTAAGAATTGTTGATACATCCCTATATCATCTGTGTGCGTGCACGTAAGCGCTGGAGCGCGCTGCGACGCTTCAATAGCATTTAGCTTAACCCCATTCATTCAATGGTACCATTTAGAGATAAAGTTAGAAGTGACCAAACACATCAACGTTTTTCCTATTTAAGACGAGTAGTTATACGAGCAAGTTTGGTGGTACAAAATAAAACGTAGCGCTTTTCTAAGCGGATTTAAAAGAGGAACTATATTTTATGGCGTAATAGCACTTTTGGGAGTACTTCGACTCGCCTGAAAAGTCCGCTCCCCTTCTCCCTCTCATAATGGGAGAGGGAGGGTGTTACTGTGCCGAGTCGAAGTACTCGAAGTAACTTCTAACTTTATCTCTAAATGGTACGATTGAATGAATGGGGCTAAGCTAAATGCTATCGAAGCGTCGCAGCGCGTTCCAGAGCTTACGTGCACGCACACAGATGATAGAGGGATGTATCAACAATTCTTAGTTAAGGTAATAACATATTTTAATATTGAAAATGAGTAGACTATTCCTTTAACTAGAATGGAAAATGCGCAGGGATTAATGTATTAATGTACACAATTTAAGGCAGGTTGTGCTTAATGGAGATTTTTAGCCCAATATATCTATAATTCCACTGTTACTGCATCTCAAAACTGAAGAAACCAGATGCTTTCGTTTGACAAAATGCAAAAAGATGAGATCTGTTTATCTGGGAGGTTATGGGTGTGACAGACTCACGATGATGTGGCGTTCTGCTGTGCCTCTGACAGCCGCAGTCTCTTGGCGTGATTCTTGCCCTGGTAGTGAGCTTGTGCCACGGCCGGGGAACTGAAGGAAGCATCACAAAGCTTACAGTAATCGTTCTCGGTCGCCAGTATGATTCTGCTCGTTCCCTTCGAGAGCGGCTGCAGACAGAACAATGAGAGCAAAGCCAGTATGAAAGATGTGCACACTGGTAATTTACTGATTACTAGCACACGGGGCTTAATGATTGGACACTGTGTAGCACCACATGATCAAACGGCACTTAAAGCTATTTTTAGATTTAAAGGTCACGTTCTTACTGATCCCATTTTTTAAACCATATTGGTGTGTAATGTTGCTATAATAGCTTAAATAATACCTGTAAAATGATAAAGCTCAAAGTTCACTGTCAGATATTTATTCGGTATTTTACACTTAAAGCCCTGTTTTCAGATTGTTTATGATGAAATAGAACAGTTTTGACTGAAATTTCGAAATATGCGGCAGCCCCGAGAATTTGCGAGTGTTTGTTGTATCACCTCCCACCTCTACAATGGCTGTACAGGTGCACTGGAACAATCCCTCCTAAAATGCATCAAACCCTCGTCCACAAAGACGCGAAACCCACCGAGTGGCCAGAGGTGCTCACTGATGTGCTCGCGCAGAAGGTCGCTGCAAGAGATGCTTTCCAACAGGTGTTTTAGCATTCGTTGTAAACTTGTGGACCTATTTTTCCAAACGCCTCACACCCGTATATTCTTCCGTTGAGAGCTTGAATAATAGACACTCCAGCCCATGTGGTGGCGATAATCCGCCTTTGCCAATTACAGGAATACAAACAACGTTCCCGGTGCGGAGTAATACCGTACCTCACAGCACATCTAATACAAGTCAATAGAGTTGGACAAAACTACGATAAAACCTGTTGGAGTGCGTCTTTTGCGGCGATTTTTGTGTGAACATATCAGTGAACACCCCTGACCACTCGGTAAGTTTCACGTCTTTGTACATGAAAGCTCAATGCATTCCAGGAAGGACTGTTCCAGTGCACCCATAGAGCCATTGCAAAAGTGGGAGGTGACAAAACAAACACCCGCAAATTCTCAGGGCCAGCATCATATGTCCAAATTTCAGTCAAAACCGTTCTATTTTATCATAAACAATCTGAAAACAGGGCTTTAAGTGCAAAATACCGAACTTGTCCTTTAACAGAATTCGTCTTATAAGCCTACAGCGAACGGCCGGTTTGGACTACAGGTCTCTACTTCCTGCTTTAATGACGTCACTAGAACTGTTTATTGACTAAGCTCCGCCCACAGGAATACGGCAGTCGCCAGCTAAGCTAACGGCATATTTTGTGAATAATTAACTCTTTCCCTGCCAGCGTTTTTTAAAAATGTTGCCAGCCAGCGGCAGCATTTTTCATGTTTATCACAAAAGTTTAATGCCTTCCAGAAAAAAACAGATCCTCTGCTTTCAAACAAACAAACTGAAAAACATTTCATCCTACCTTGATTAGTTTTCTTTTAATCACCTCTCAAATATGGGTAGGTTTCTTCAACAACACCAAATATTGAGCAAAAAGCTGAGATAATTCCATTTTAGTGAAGGACTCAGATTCAGAGCGATCCTCAAAACTTACACGGACATACAGCTGTTTGCCCTAGGGCGATACTTCTGGGTTTTATACATTGCGGAAGATATAGGCCTATATACCTGGTGGATAATAGCGGTATTGCGGAAATCCGGAAATACACGTCATTGGCAGGAAAGCGTTTTCTCTTAATAGACGAGTTAACTCGTCAATGGCGGGAAAAGGGTTAAAGGGATAGTTCACCCAGATATTAAAGTTACCCCATTATTTACTCACCCTTAAAGGTGCAGTGTGTAACTTTTAGAAGAATCTCTTGACAGAAATGCAATATAATATACATAACTATATTATCAGGGGTGTATAAAGACTTCAAATAATGAACAATTATGTTTTAATAACCTTAGCATAATACGTTTTTATCTACATACACTGGGGGTCCCCTTTCATGGAAGCCACCATTTTGTGTCACCACGTTTCTACAGAAGCCCTTAACGGACAAACTTCGTTTAATAAGTTGCCTCTGATAGACATGTTTGTCCTGTGGCATTTACCGTAGCTTCTGCGTTTCAAAAGCGAGGGGTCAGCTGTGGACGAGCTGTTGGTTGCAATTTGCAACCTCCCCACTAGATGCCGCTAAAATTTACACACTGCACCTTTAAGCCATCTTTGATTTATATGATTATCTTTTTCAGACAAAAACAATCAGAGTTATATAAGAAAATGTCCTGGCTGTTCCAAGCTTTATAAAATGGTGCTTCTGATAAAAAAAAGTCCATCCGTCACAGTCACAGAAGTAATCCAAGTGGCTCCAGGGGGTTAATATTGACCTTTTGAGGGCAATCAATGTGATTTTGTAAGAAAAATATCAATATTTAAAACTTTACAAAGTAAAATAACTGGCTTTTGTTAATGTTCACGAGAAAATGCATTTCCAGCGTATGACGTAGCGTATGAAACATAGTGGTGAAAAAAGATAATCATATACATAGAGAATGGCTTGAGGGTGAACAATTCATGGGGTTATTTTATTTTTTGGATAAACTATTTCTTTAAGGCTGCAATATGTAATATTTGTTGGTAACAAATAACCAAAAAAAATTATGGAGCAAGTTCGGTCTCCTTGCCTTAACTTGACTCACAACAGTAAGCTTATAATATTAATTTTAAGTTGAGCTGTCGGGTCGGATTTTACAGAAAATGTCAGCTGTTTTCCAACAAACATCAATATGAGTATGTAAAGTAACCTGCCTTTTTTATGTTTCAAACAGAGATGGCAATAAAAGGGGAAAAGTTATGGATTGCAGCGTTAATGTGATATAGTATCTTCCCACACAGTCAGACAAAGAAAAACAAATTGAGACAGAAACCATTTACCAATAAAGAGCTAAATGTACCTGTTTAGGATTCCCATTTGCAGAATCTGTGGGTGGAGCAGATGAGGGTTGATGGGAAACAGGCTCTCCTACCTCTGGTATTCTAATGGGAGGCGGCTGTTGGCTACCAGCATAAAAATTGCGCAGCTTTTTACTGTGGTTTTTCCCCTGTATTCAAAACAAAACATGGATTACCCCGTCCTTTCTTTGGCAGTGACTGTAACCAGTAGCCAGACAGTCATGATAAACAACTTACTGAAAGGATACTGAAAGTCAGATTTGTAAACAAAAACCATCAAGCTCACATAACACATGCTGTTTCTGCATGTGATTGTAGCACAATCCATTGAATCTGATTGGACCATCAGCATCGCGCCAAAAAATAACTTTCAATGGCAGGGGACTATTTTTGGGCAGCCATGTTACAGCAGCAAAGTCCTTGATTATTACGCCAGAATGAGAGTATAGTTCCTAGCCATATCTGCCTAGAAAATCGCACCTTTTGATTTTCTGTTGTTCTTAGTACACGATGTAACTACAGAAGAGTCGAGTTTTAAATAGGAAAAATATCGAAACTCTTTGGTTATTTTTAGCGCGATGCTAATGGTCTAATTAGATTCGGTGGATTGTGCTGAGCTATGCTGGAAGTGCTAGCGCCAGACCCGGAAATCAGCTGAATGGATTCCAAAATAGTATAAATCAAACTCTAGGGGAGCTGGAAAATGAGTATATTTTCAAAAAAGTGGAATGTCCCTTTAACAGTGTTAATAAGTCAGAATGCATGAGATCGCTTTCAACGCCCCCTTTAACCATTTTCTACATCTTTAGACACCAAGCAGTTTGTTCACTAACCACTGTGCTCAAATGAACAAGGATGTGAATTCATTCAAGACTTTTGTATCTTACTTTCATACTTTGTGGACAATAACAGGAGTGTTTAGATTACCTGATAATGAGCTTGGGCTTGTTGTGCAGAGTTTAGTGTGACGTTACACAGTTTACAGTACAAAGGCTTGCAGAGTTCCTCCAGTGTGGCTTCCTGATCAGCGCCCATCGCCTGACCGTCCTCATCTGGGGGTTTTGGACTGAGGACAGGGTGTGCTGGAATGGACGGACTGGGTGGCAGTTGGAGGTGCGGGGATGGCTTAACCGTAAGAGGAGTACAGAGGGGGAATCGCAGTGGGTCCGGGGGCATTATCACAGGTGGTGGTCGGAGGTTTTGAGTTGGGGTCATAGCCTGGAAGGGCTGGCACATAAGACTGGGGTTTGGCTTCAGAACCGGATCTGCACCTGGAAGCCAAATGATAGAATTTCCATTAAATTACAAAGATAAGATTTTTGGGAAAACATAATGGATTCATAATTATAGTGTAAAATGACCAACTGCATGATTGTGTCATGAAACAGATGGCTTATAGGAAATAAATTACAAATGAGATATCATCTTTTCTTTGACAGCAGCAAGATTAAATTTGGATCAAATGGAGGCTTTTACACTTTCTTTAGCAAGAAGACATTCTTGCCTGGCCTCCTTTAGATGTGATCAGGGCTGACTCTCGCCTACTGAGCTGAAGGCATGTTTGACGCTCCGGCAGATCCACGGCTGAACGAGTGGGGGTTGGACAGTCAGCTGTTTCATGGCTGTGCGATATTTCCAGTGTATCAGTTCCGACAGGATCATGACAACAATGATACAGCCAACCAAAATAGACATAGGAATGCGCCAAATGGTTTTGTTTCCGGTTGCCTGGACGGTGTCATCAATAGAGTGCCGCGGTCTGGATGTCTGGACCAAAACTAAGATATAGGCCTTAAATGAAGCAGTTGCCCTTTCCTTTCCTCCAGTATTCCTGTTTGGCTATCAACTCTCTGCACTTGCAGAGGAACATGTACTTTTATACAAGGAATACAATTTCAGAAAAAATGGTCCCTAAGCTATCACTTAGGTACAAAGCTGTGACCTTTGCATCTAAAGAGTTCATATTAGTGGCTTAGAGGTATATATTGGTACCAAAGGTACATAATAGTACCTCAAAAGTACATGTTGGTTCCCAATATATATAAATATGCACCTAAATGGTGATTCTATCAACCTTGAAAATGTGAAAAAAATCAACCCAGTAACTTAGTTTTGGTAAACCATTCTCTGCAAGCATGTAAAAAAAGGTCATTGAAATTTGTCTCGCCTTGTGATGTCAGAAGGGGATAATACTGCCCCTTAATCTGCACTTTCCAACCACAACACTGCCATTTAGTGAAGAAATCAGCTCATTTGCATAAAAAACACCCCCAAAAAGGCAAATTTTTGCTCACACTTACAAAGTGGCAATTTTAACATGTTATAATAAATGATCTATAGGGTATTTTGAGCTAAAACTTTACATACGTACTCTGGAGACACCAAAGATTTATTTTACATCTTAAAAAAGTCTTGTGAAATGTTCCCTTTAAAGTTTTTATGAATATGCAAATTAACCCCCATTGCCATTTAGTCACACCAGCTCGATTTCCTGATCCACTCCGTCAACGAGTTGACATGATTGGTTACATGTTTGTGATAGTTATGGTAAACTGCCGTTTTAGGGAAAAAATACGCAGCAATGCTTATGACTGATGAATTGGCACATGGTTTGTCTTAAAGCATATTGAAAAAACACATAGAAATGTAAACGTTTTTGTATCACACATACAGACTTGAATGCTTTACAAGTTTCTTAAAAGGTTAGGTAGTTGCTAAATGAATGATTGTAGTTCAGACAAACAGGTAGTCCTTCCTCAAACTCATACAAATCTAAAACTGATATGCTGGACCATTTAGATCAGTGGTCTCCAACATGGTGCCATTGTCTAGGGTACCACTTTTAGCATAGCTTAGCATAATCCA
This sequence comes from Misgurnus anguillicaudatus, assembly GCF_027580225.2. Taxonomy (NCBI): domain Eukaryota; kingdom Metazoa; phylum Chordata; class Actinopteri; order Cypriniformes; family Cobitidae; genus Misgurnus; species Misgurnus anguillicaudatus. The sequence goes on along the minus strand of NC_073350.2, from coordinate 28,392,920 downwards.
TTGAATCTGATTAGACCATTAGCATGCGCCCAAAAATAAAAATATTTTATTGTGTACTAAGACAGACGGAAAATTTAAACTTGTGATTTTCTAGGCCGATATGGCTAGGAACTATACTCTCAAACTGGCGTAATAATCAAGGACTTTGCTGACATACCATGGCTGCAGCAGGCGGAATGATATTACGCAGTGCCCAAAAATAGTCCCCTGCTATTGAAAGTTACAAAGGCGACTGTTTACGGCCTAGAAAATTTTAACTTTTAATTTTCCATCTGTCTTTGTAAAAACAGTGTAACTACAGAAGAGTCAAGTTTTAAATAGAAAAAATACCGAAATTCTTTAGTTATTTTTGAGCAGGATGCTAATGGTCTAATCAGATTCAATGGATCATGCTTAGCTATGCTAAAAGTGGTACCGCCAGACCCGGAAATCGGCTGAGAGGATTCCAAAACGGTAAAAATGAAATGTTTAACTTTGGGGGAGCTGGAAAATTTACCTATTTTCAAAAAAAGTCCCTATAATAGCCTCAATTTTAATATTTGTTTATTACTTTTATATTAACTTGGCTTCTTTTATGTATGTTAACATTTTAAACATTGATAAAACATATCAATAAGTAAAATAAAATAAAATCAACAAGTAAAATTAAAAAAGTTAAACAAAAAGGTTTTGAGACTAGGCTTTATCAAAAAAGTAGCCCCCCAAATTGTTTTATCCATTGTGGTAGCCCTTGCTCACAAAAATGTTGGAGAGCCCTGATTTAGATTAATATAGCAATATTTTGAAAGTGCATCATAATGATCCGCATCACACAAAATATAACCTGAATGAACAATGTCCAACCATTTCACACTCCTCTCATCTTGACTTTAGCGCCTGGACACAAACCTGATAACTCCTGGTCATCAGAGAATACAGAAATAGGTCTAAGAAGAACCCACATAAACCCTGTTCAAGTTCAGATACACATATAATACTGTACCTTCATTCTGTTTCCTTCTATCTCTCCCTATAAATATTTAGTCTCTCTATATATATAGATTTTAGCATCAAACTTTATATACAGCATAACATATGTTGGTTCATTAAAGCTGGCATGAAATATTTTTAGATTTACGGAGGATTGTTCACATGTGGCATGTATAATGCAAGGTAGTCTGGGTACATGAGAAGGTAAAGCAGGGCTATCACTTGATGCTGCAGGTTGTTTTACACCGCTCAACAGTGCAAAACACTTCTAAGCTGTTGGTGCATTGTACAATTGTTCTTTGAAAGCATCAATTATGGAGACATGCATGGTTGCTCTCTGTGCTTAAGGAAAACAATTTATGCAGTGTTTGTCGACCAGGTTAATAGAAATTTATTTCATCTTCCTTTTTGTGTAAACACTTGAGTGCTTTTATGTGGTGGTTTACCAAAAGTAGCTTAATAAAAGCCATTATCACTCCTCCAACCATGATTTGCTCATGAACAGGATGCAGCCTAAATGTTGTAAAATGCAATATATGTGTGCATTTCTGCAGCTACAAGCAGTATGTATGTCCAATTTGATGTTAAAAATTAATTGCAAAGTAAAAGAGTATTCATTCATGTTTGTTAAAGATTTATAGCTAATAGTAAAAAGTTAAAAATACTCAATCTAGTGATCTTTAGGTATGAAAATGGCCAGCAACTCCTACCAAATATCCTAATAACCTGCCATGTGTTTTTAAAGAATAAATAAAGGTTTTATCCAATTCCTATCCACAAATTGAAAAACTTCATGTATATAGCATGTATATTTTGACATATATAATGCCATAAACATAACATTTATGCTTGACCAGACATTTCTTAATACAAAATTAAACAAACATTAAAAAATATGTTTATCTAGTGTATTAAGCCAGAGTGTATTAACACCTTTATCCTATTGCAATGCAGATATATGAGAGGCCAAAATCAATCTGTCAGTGAATACTTAGGCTGACATCACGGCCTTTACACTAATAAATACTAATATTATTAAAAAATGACGTTTGATGATCCATAACTGTCGCAATTTAGGGTATTGTACAGAGCAACAAAATAATGTGCAGTGCATCCCTTTAAGCGCAGTGCATTGAAACCATCTCGAAAACAATATTGTATCTTACCTGACAGCCGAGGAAAATATTGACTGCAATCTCCATAATTTACAGTCTGAGAGTTGTAGATATTGGAGTAGTCGGCACCTGAATAAAATGCATCTCTGTTCTTTACATCCATCGCCATCTTCCCCGCATCCTTTCAAGCTCTCTGCTCAACTTCTTCCAGCCAGACGTGCGCCGCATGCTTCAAGAGTCCAACAGAGGGGGGTTTACCATCACAAACGCTTTTAGAAACGTTTCAAATTTTAACACATTAAAAAAACCCAGGTAGTATGAGAATTGTTTATTTTACGTAAATCCATGGTATAAATTAATTTAACAATATTTTTAAACTGTTCATTATTCACGTGCGATCGATATTGGCATCACCCTCGCTTAAGGTAGTACAGTCCATTTCCTATCGATGTGAGAATCTGATTGACGATTCTTCACACGCATTGGGAGGATGAGCGGGTCAGTGAACATCAAATAATGTTTAAATCAAACAAAATAATTGATCAAAAAGAAACAAATGAACAAACCCACCAAACTACCCTTTCACAAGCCTTTTATGTTTAAGACATGTTTTTATTTATCCGCGAAAACGTCCAGCTGTAGTCCAGCTAGTATGCCTTTTAGAATAATGACAGTAAATGCAGTAAATAAAGTGTAAAAAAAAATCTGTCAGTTTTTAATGGTTTTCGTTGGCGTAAAGTATGACGTAAATTATTTTTTTTATTTTTATTACTTAGGGCGTTTTAGAATGAGCTAAAACGAAAACGAAACAGTAACGGTAGACATAAGAACGAGAAACTAATTATTATTGGAGAAATTAGTCATAAAACAAAAAAACTTGTTTGTGGGAAAGCTACGAATAACACATGTGATGTGTTAAGGTTTTATATTTTAACAAACACAAATACAACAGACACAAATACAACCCAAATGTTATGCTGCTACCTTTACTCGCGTGCATTCAACAGTGCAATTTCTTTATTATCAATTATGTACAATGCCAAAAATTATATATATTTGTATTTTTCTGCATTGGTGGGATGATCGACAGACATAGCCTATGTAGGATTTTATAGGATAGGAGTATAATAATACCAATTTACAAGGTACATAATATTTTACTGTGTTTTCATTATTTATTTTGAATGTGTTTGAACATCTGCTTGTCTCTTGTCATAGTGGGATGATCAATCGAGAAAAAAAAAGAGTTCAATGGGTTTGTCAGCCTTTCTCTCCGTCTCTCACTCACTCTCTCTCCCTCTCTCTTCTTGCAGTCACCCACCCTCCCTCTCTCATAACCTATCCGGCCACTTTACTGCTTATGTATTTACAGGATTTTTCTTTATTTAACCGTGACAATCTTTCTGACGCTTTTTATCCAGTTCGCCGGATATTGGACAGCATGTATTTGTTTTTTCTTTTTTGGCAGTGAATGATTCCTTGTAAAGCGAGAGGAAAACACTGCTCGCGATCAGCCGCCGCCGCTGTTGTGATGGAGAGGCGGTGCGTGTCAGAGCGTGGCGGCTAGACGGCCTGCAAGCCTCGGACTGGATTTTCAGATGTGAACGAGCGAGTGAACACCAACAACGGCATTGCCAAGACAACTCGGCGGTACTTAGCAACGCTTATTTATTTATTTATAATATTTTTATTTTCTATTTCTAAAACACTGCGTTAGTGGTGTGTGTGGTCGTCGATTGTTAACTACAAAAACGTAATTGGCGGGGTAATACCGCATATTATTTGAAAGTTGTCGAGTTTTAGCGGAATAGCTAGCATAGCAGCTAGGCGGCTAAAGGTATACATATAACATGTCTGTGTTCATTTGTTTTTCCCACAGCTAAGATTTAGTTTTATTTTATCATATTTAAACACAACAGTTGGTGTTATGCACATTTCGTTTAAATTACCTTTTGTTGTACATTGTTGCTAGTTTGAAGGCTAGCGGGCTAATTAATTTCATAGATATAAAAAACCCAAACGTGTCTGCTTTACAAATATGTAACACCGCATAGTTTGTATTTTCATGAACTGAAACACAAAAGTGTTTTATTACAAAACATCAGCTTGTTAGTTAACGTTACACTTTAAAATGCTGATTGGCAGTGTAGTATTAAACCGTGTTATAGTCAGATTATCCATATTAGTGCTCTGTCATGATAACAACAACAGTGTGGTTTGATTTGTCTGTGGTTAAAACTAATAAACATAGGTATTATTTAAATGTACTGTTTCAAAACATGACTATTTTTTAAACACAAACTTTCATTGTGCATGTTGTGGCTCAGTCTATTCATATGCAACGATGACAAACCACTTAATCTTATTATCTTCCCATTAACAACAACTTTGTCACTTTACACACTGCTGTAGAAGTTTGTTGTGGTTGATATTGTCGACCTAGATTGCATTGAATGAATTAGGGGTTTTTACTAGACAATGAATATGCTTCTTGCTATTGTTACAGCAAAATTCAGTGGAGAGAGACGTTTCAAAACAAGCAACTCAGATCAAGGTCTGAATTATGATGGACATTTACAAGGGGCCCTAACATCAATTCAAGGTAAGTTTTATGGTGATATGTGTGCTTATGTAAATATGTATCGAATGCACACAAGATGTTGTGCAAATATGTATCTGTACAGAATTTGCTAGGCTGATGTAAAACAATGTAATGTGGAAATGTAGCATGGGTAATGTTTGAAGCTCGCAAGGGTGGAGTGATAGGAACCGGCATTGTTATGGTTTGCAAACTTCCGTAATAAACATTTGCATGGTGTTTTACATGATTAAACCAGATGAACTATATCTAAACGTTATCGGTGTTAACAAAGGACCTGCTGTTTTATTGAAATGGCCCAATAATAATTGCACTGTGATGAATGATAGATATTGTATGTCCAATATGATGGCATTGCTTTTATTGACCTAAGAGATCCAGGATGTCTGTCGGGCAGTTGTTAGGTGATGTTAGCTGGGAAAAACAAGTCATCCACTTCAGCATGAAGTGCCAAATGTTTTTGGCTGTATGATAAGTGGAAATAACTCGCCTCTCTCACAGAGTGATACATTCTTGTCATTGCACAGTGACTAAGATGTTTGGTAGTACTTCGTTTCCTGTAAGCTGCTGTATGGCAGCGTGTTTTGCTATCAACACGTCAGTGTAAATGACCCTATTGGCCTCGTGGTTTAGTAACGTGAGGAAGTCAGTTTAAGGCTATGTTTACATGACAACAATGTAGTAAAAACTAGCATTTGTTTTCTTGTTAAAACATGATGCACATGACATCGCTGTCAAAAAGATCTGCATTACGCGGTCTGCGAGTATGATTAAAATGCTGTGTTCATGCCAGGCCATTAAAGCAACACTACACACCGCGCACACATGCATTCTTTTACCGAGTAATAAATAACCTTTAGACTGAATAAACAAATGAGCATGACGTCATTATTATCGTAGATTTGCGGTTACATAGTTTACACGACAAGGCATTGTTTTTAAAAACTTTCACATGAAGTTCACGCTTTCAGGACCCCAAAACGCTGTGGTTGTGTAAACGTCCCCTTAGCTTATGTAGATTAGGGCTGCAACGATTAATCGCGTGACCCATTAAAAATGCCTCTGAAATTGATTCAGAATCGATTTTAAATCAATTCTGTGTTTCATGCACAGCTTGTGCATGTACTACGGCATTTGATCAGTAGAAAGTCCTGATCAATCTAAAATCATTATGAGTCGGAGTCGTTTATAACGTGCATTTAAAAAATCAACACTCGTTAAACAAAATCATTCAAAATATTCTTTATCATCATGAAAATACCCTGAAACATTTTGAAGAACAGCGATTTAATAATTCTTATAGACATTTCCTGGAATAGCATTTGTAAAGCTACCTCTTCTGTGGCACAAAGGGAGTTTCTGCACGAGAGCGCCCTCTGGCTTTGGGATGTGCCGGGATTTCAACGTAATTCATTAAAATGAATTCATTGAGAAAATGCACATTTGCACGATTAATCGTTGCAGTCCTAATGTAGATAGAAATATTAACAATGAATGTCTTTTATTAAGTTGTTCACCTTTACAATTCCCTTCAGAAAACGCGATTTAAGCGATCACATGATTTAATGCATAATCAACCAAAGTCAGCATTTTTAAATGCGCTCCACTTTCGCCGCATAAACTGCAGATTTCTGCTCACAAAAATGCGAGGCTTGCATAATTTCATAATTCTCGCATTTTCGTAGCAAAAAGTCATATATTTTAGCAGAAAGTTGAAAAATGTTGCATTTACTGCACACATGCGCAGCCATGTCCCCTGTTGTCATGTTAAAGTTAGGAAGTGACATAATTACACGACGTGAACATCAATGAAAAGCCGCAAACAGTTTTTGCAAGTTCACACAGTTTTTGCAAGTTCCCCCAATTTTATAGCATAAAATTGCATAAATATCCCGCATATTCCATCGCATTTTTTTAAGAAAATGTTCCGCAAGTTCAAGGATTTTTGCCCGCAACTATCACAAAAAAACTTTTCTAGAAAGACTGCTTTACGCAACTTATGAGCAGCATCACATAAATAGGTTTATTTTTTGGTATTTTCTGTCTGTGTTCCTGTTTATCATCGACGTTGCCTTTCAAGACCTAACTTGTTTGTTATTGGACAGGTTGTTTTGTTTATCCATTGAGCAGAGGAGGGGTTTACAATGCAGTGTTAGAAAATTTCATATAATATCTTTATTTTACTGATACTAAAAAGCACCACACGATTTAGCCAAAACCCACTTTATTTATCCTTTATTTTCTCTCAGGAGAAGAAGAGGTTTGCACATTTTTCTGAATTGAAAACCGTGAGGACGACAAATCATGCCTCCAAGACCGTCCTCCGGAGAACTATGGGGCATCCATTTGATGCCCCCCAGAATTCAGGTGGACTGTTTGCTTCCCAATGGCATGATCCTAACACTAGAGTGCCTCCGAGAGGCCACCCTTATCACAATCAAGCATGAACTTTTTAAGGAGGCTAGGAAGTATCCCCTCCATCACCTGCTGCAGGAGGAGACCTCCTATATTTTCGTCAGTGTAACGCAAGAGGCGGAGCGTGAGGAGTTTTACGATGAGACAAAGAGACTTTGTGACCTCCGGCTGTTCCAGCCTTTCCTGAAGGTCATCGAACCTGTAGGGAACAGAGAGGAAAAAATCCTCAATCGAGAAATTGGTAGGTCTTCACACATCAAACTTAAATAGTTTTAAAACTATTTGGGCAATCTCTTCTAAGATGATTTCATGTTTTTCAGGTTTTGCCATCGGTATGCCGGTTTGCGAGTTTGATCTAGTGAAGGATCCCGAAGTCCAAGACTTCAGGAGAAATATTCTCAACGTCTGCAAAGATTCAGTAGAACTGCGAGATGCGAATGGAGCACAGAGTCGGGCACTATACGTTTATCCTCCTAATGTGGAGTCTTCACCAGAGCTTCCAAAGCACATACATAGCAAATTAGACAAAGGTAGGTCTTTATTTGCACAAAGTAGTGTGCATATTATAGCACAGCTAACGAAATGGGATGTTTGCATATTTTGTTGAATTGTAGCACTGCCTGCGAACCCGCAGAACAAGTCAACATTATTGCCTGTGGTAATCGAAGGAATGCCACAGATGCTAAGCTGAAAATAACCCTTCCTTAATGTTGTATAGCCCGAAGTTAGTCATAATCTTCTTAATGTGGAGTCATTCTTAAATTCGTTTTCTTTCGCATGTCAATAGGCCTGTGTTATAAGTTATAGTCACCAAGCATATGATGCTGCCCGGAGGAACATACGCACAACAAGTCCATTACATTAATTCCCTTTGACAACTTTATCGGCAGTTGTTTAATCTGTAGTCTTTTACTTTAATGTGCTCTGTTGCCAAGCAGGATGAATTGTTTGATCTCACATGCTTGATGCCTGAAGGAGTCAATCCAATAGTGTCATTTTTGTTAAACCTTAAAAAATGTTTTTGTGTGGCAGGTCAAATCATTGTGGTTATCTGGGTGATCGTCTCTCCCAACAACGACAAGCAAAAGTACACGCTCAAGATCAATCACGACTGCGTACCCGAGCAGGTGATCGCCGAAGCCATCAGGAAGAAAACGAGAAGCATGCTGTTGTCAGCCGAGCAGCTGAAGATGTGCGTGCAGGAATATCAGGGCAAGTACATCCTCAAAGTCTGCGGGTGCGACGAGTACCTTCTGGAGAAGTTCCCCATCAGCCAGTACAAGGTATTTGTTTTCCTAGCCTCACTGAAGATCCCAAACACATCTAGTGCGCTTTCATAAATAACCTGCAGTCCTTATATAATAGCTTTATTTTCAGTTCACACAGGTGCAAGTTTTGTGTGTTCTGAAAGGAGATTTTTATTTTCATACTGAGCATTGATCCGTAAACCATCTGACACCAGAATGATCTGTTCTGTATATCCAGGCATGTTTTTGTATACCAGGCTTTCATGCTCCTAAAACCAGACGGTACACAGAATGCAAATGAGTAGTCTTCATATCTCAGCTGGATTTGAAATCTTCACAACAAACAGCACTGCCAGAATCGGCTAAAAATAGCTGTGCACATTATGGATGACTGAAAAGCCTGTGAGATGTGCTGATTGTGGGACTTTATTTCTGAAATCGGCCTCTATCTTTTTCTTTTCTCGCAGTATGTGCGCAGTTGCATTATGCTGGGTCGAATGCCAAACCTCATGCTTATGTCCAAGGACAGTCTTTACACCCAGCTGCCCATGGACAACTACACCCTCCTCATGCCCTCATACGCCCGACGCATTTCCACCGCAACGCCTTACATGAACGGAGAAGCTTCAACCAAATCCCTCTGGACCATCAACAGCACTCTGAGGATACGCATCCTCTGCGCCACATACGTCAATGTGAACATTCGGGATATTGACAAGGTGCTTACTTGAAACTTTGGTCATTTTGTTGTCGAGCAATACTAAGTTCCACATTTATTGTGAAAGATGGAAAGCTGTTTGTATATGCAAGCATTTCTTTTCATAAGTGCATGACCTTTCTGGCATTTTTTTGTTTTTTTTTGTTTAAAGATTGTTATTCTTTATTTCAGATTTATGTGCGAACAGGGATCTACCATGGAGGAGAACAGCTATGCGATAACGTAAACACACAACGTGTCCCGTGTTCAAACCCGAGGTAATGTATGAATACAGGTTCTTTATGAATGTAATATGTTTTCAAAATCATTCTCTGCACTGTAGTAGACATGGGTCGGTATGAGATCCTTATCTTATGTACGTTTCACGGTGTTGCGGTATTGCTATTGCAACACTAAAATGTGTTATTTTCAAATAGCTACGTATACAAACAGACAAGTGGACACGATACATTTTATTTTTAAGCAACATTCAACATATATGTCAGGTAAAAAAGCTTTTAAATTTTAGTTATAACATAATTACAGTGTAATATTCTTGAAAAGAAAAGAAATATATATATTAAAGGTAATCTAATCAATTACATGACTTAGGCTAAAGCGGACATTTCACAATACTTTTTTTAAGATGTCAAAATACATCTTTGGAGTCCCCGGATTATGTATGTAAGGTTTTGGCTAAAAATACCATATAGACAATTAATTCTAGCATGTTAAAATTGCCATTGGTAGGTGTGAGCAAAATATTTGCCATTTTTTAGGTGTGTCCTTTAAAATGCAAATAAGTTAATCTCTGCACTAAATATCGTTGCTGTGGTTAGATAGTGCAGATTAAAGGATTAGTCAATTTTCTTAAAAAAAAAAAAATCCAGATGATTTACTCACCCCCATGTAATCCAAAGTGTTGCTGTCTTTCTTTTGTTCAGTCGAGAATAAATTATGTTTTTTGAGGAAAACATTCCAGGATTTTTCTCATTTTAATATACTTTATTGGACCCCAACACATAACAGTTTTAATGCAGTTTAAACTTGCATTTTCAACGGAGTATCAAAGGACTCTAAACAATCCCAAACGAGACATAAGGGTTTTATCTAGCGAAACGATTGTCAGTTTTGGCAAGAAAAAAAGTGCACTTTTAAACCACTACTTCTCGTCTTGCACCAGCCGTGTGACACGCCAGCACGACCTCGCGTAATACGTCATCACATCAAGAGGTCACGGATGACGTATGCAAAACTATGCCTCAGTGTTTACAAGTGTGGAGAAAAAAATGACAATTGTTTCGCTAGATAAGACCCTTATGCCTCGTTTGGGATCGTTTAGAGTCCTTTGAAGCTGCAATTTAAAACTGCATTAAAACTGTTACGTGTTGGGGTCCAATAAAGTCTATTGAAATAAAAAAAATCCTGGAATGTTTTCATCAAAGAACATAATTTCTTCTCGACTGAACAAAGAAAGACAGCAGCATTTTGGATGGCATGGTGGTGATAAAATGATCTGGATAATTTTTTAAGAAAATTGACTAATCCTTGTGATGTTAAAAGCGGTATTATCCCCTTTTGACATACACAAGGGGAGCCAAATTTCAATAACCTAATACTAAGATACTGTTTTTTTTTCACATTTTCTAGGTTGATAGAAGCACCAGGGACCCAATTATAGCACTTAAACATGGATTTTCATGATATGTCCCCTTTAATGATTTAATTAATTTAGTGTAAACACAGCTCATACCTTAGAAACGATATCACAGAATTTTTTTGGTGTTTTGAAACCTTGACTCTTTAAAGCCTCGGTACACCTTTAAACTGGTAACCGGCCCATGCCTACAACGTAGTCACATCCACATGCAAATGGGCTATTTTTAAGTAAACAAATTTGTTACAGTGAGAGAGACCTTAAATCTTTGAAATTACACATTAGAAATGAATATTTTGTAGCATTCACTCCCATCCTCATGTCACATTTCCAGGTGGAACGAGTGGCTGACCTATGATATGTACATTCCTGATATTCCTCGGGCAGCTCGCCTCTGTCTCTCCATCTGTTCTGTGAAAGGAAGGAAGGGAGCAAAAGAGGTAATGACTACACGTAGAGCAACTACATTGAAAAAACAAAATACACATTTCCAAAATCATAAAGGGGGTGGATTGACTGAATGTGTAGTGTAGACCACAAACCTTTTATCATTGGCTCCTGCTTCCCACATACATATATGACAGTATTGAGTCCCCCCAACCCTATACATCTATCCTTCTGTTTGATTTTGCCATTATGTTGAAAAGCACGTTGAGATGGACCAAGCAAATTGAAGTATTTATTAGTTTAATAGTAGAGACTATTTAAAGGCGGGGTGCATGGTTTTTGAAAAAAACTTTGGAAAAGAGAGTCAGGCCGAGTACCAAAACACACTTGTAGCCAATCGGCTCTCCTGATTTTGCCAAGTGGTTGAGGTCCTCAGGGCAACATTATGTTGACCCTGGGACAACGTTTCAATCAACCAATCAGATTTCAGAAATAAGTTTACAGTTTGTTTTAAGTTTAGGCTTAAAACCAGGATTAGCTGTTTCTAGACCATTGTTTTTCACTTATCATGTCCATCTGATTTTAGGGTTTGGTTATGGTTAGGGTTGGGGTTTGGGGTAGGTTTAGGTTTTATTCCGAAAAATGTTGTCCTTGGGTCAGCACAGTGTGTTGCCCTGGGGACATCAACCACTTGGCAAAATCAGTTCGAGCGTAGCCAATCAGCAGTAAGGGGTCTGTCTACTAACCAACATCGTTGCCTGGGTTGTGTATGTATGGGGCGGGTCTGTCAAAAGAAGATCCAGATTTTATTGTTTAGGATATCAACATTGCCTTTCAGAGATCATGCACCCCGCCTTTAACTAGTTTATCTTGGCATTGTAAGCATAGAATTTGTAAAAAACGAAGCAAATTATTAGTGAAAATTTTTATGCATTTTATTTGAGCTGAAAGCATATGTGAACTCTGTAGCCCCTATAAGGGCGGCCCGGAGCTCAGGTTGGGAACCACTGGTGAAAATATTATCTGGTTAACCTTACCAATTAACTTTTACTTATACCGTCTGTACTCTTATTCAAGTCTATTTATAGTCTTGCTTTGAAATGAATCTTTAACCGAGAAACCCATATTTGAACTTCTATAGGAGCACTGTCCACTGGCCTGGGGGAACGTCAACCTGTTCGACTACACACACACGCTGGTCTCAGGAAAGATGGCACTGAACCTGTGGCCTGTACCACACGGCCTAGAAGACCTCCTCAATCCCATCGGGGTCACGGGCTCCAACCCTAACAAGGTTTGCTCTTGCATAACATCTTTCAGCGCTGGCTTTAATAAGATTGCTTAGTGTTGTCTAATCTAAAGTGTCATGAATAATCAGCAAGTGTACCAATGCAGAGGATATATATGAGCGTTTGTGCAAAGGTTTATATAGTTTTTGCTTAAATGTGTTTTTTTTATTTAGGAAACCCCATGCTTAGAGCTGGAGTTTGACCATTTTAGCTCTCCTGTTAAGTACCCTGACATGACCACAATCGAAGATCACGCTAACTGGATAATTTCCAGAGAGATGGGATACAATTACTGTCAGTCTGGACAGGTGAGCTCACAGACACACATCCTACTTAATTAATTATAGGCACACTCTTCCTGACGGGACGGGAAACATGTCTTTCATTCTTTAGTCAATGCCTCAGCAGTGACTTTCTACTTTTTTTAGCCATCTGAATGTTTATATTCCAGTAATTTTTAAACATCCAACTAGGATTTCCATGGTCATTGTACATATTTAATATCCAATCATATTCAAGGTTAATTCTATGGCTGATAGAGTTGTTCATGTGATTTACAGAGCAGTAGGCTGGCACGAGACCACGCCATGACGGATGTAGACATAGAGCAACTTCGGCAGCTGAGCAACAGGGACCCACTTTCTGAAATCACTGAGCAGGAAAAAGACTTCCTATGGAGGCACAGGCAGTCTAGCGCCCCCACTAGGCCACGTTTAAATGCACGTTTAAATGTGTTAACCTGAATTCGTTTTTCTACTGTAGGCAGTATTGTGTAAATATACCAGAAATCCTGCCGAAGATTCTGCTGGCGGTGAAGTGGAATTCTAGAGATGAAGTTGCACAGATGTTTTGCCTTCTTAAAGACTGGCCGGCGATAAAGCCAGAGCAAGCCATGGAGTTACTCGACTGTAACTATCCCGATCCAATGATCCGAGACTTTGCAGTCCGGTGCCTTGAAAAGTATCTGACTGATGATAAACTCTCTCAGTACCTCATTCAGCTGGTCCAGGTAGGCGGATTCATTGTTTGTGACCATTTTATTTTGTGACAAATTAAAAACATTATATGTAGAGCTGCAACAATTAATCAATAATATCGATTGACATTCGTTGTCAACAAATGTAATTATCGATTAGTTGGTCTGTGACGTCACATGCTCCCGCACCACAGTCAGCCAACATGCACACATGTCAGGTGGTGTTTCTTCATACAGCGCGAGCTGCCTGCTCAAAGTCAGTCACGTTTTATTCATATCCTGCTGTGCACAAGCTGTGACCGCCTTCTCTCCACCTATTTATCTAATCTAAGGTACTTAACACAATGTTTTACGTCTTTGTGTTCAGCGCTATTTTTAGCCTTTCATTGATAAAACTAAAGCAGCTGATCGCCGCGTAGTTTCATTTTGCGAGTGTGTGAAAGTTGCGTAATCTTATTTCATCAATTGTGCTGAAATATCAGAGAAAGCTCTAACATATACATGTACAAAACACTGTGCAGCATGTTTACTTACAACACAAGCAGCGGATATAATATTAGTAGTTAATAGAGTCTCCATAGACCAACCACTCAAAGTATTCAGGACAGAAGCGGTCCAAAGGGGGCAAAAGAGACGGATTTAAATACCAGGTGTAAATTTGATGTGTCTGTCTTGTCCACTTGTGATCCGTTCAACGAAAACACATCTTAAAAGTGTAAACAGCCCCAAAAAAGGACGACCAGCTTGGTTAAAAGCACGGAAGCAAAAACGCAAACGAACGCTGGTTAATAAAGGTTTAATTTCTTTTAATGTAAGTGACTTTGTATTTGTTGTTTGGTTTAGTTTGCCACTTGAACATTTTGAGTTTACTCGCTTCATTCGCACGTGAAATTGTAGTCATCGAAACATTCACTCGGAAATTCACGCACCTGGGAGGGGCTTCTGCGACTCTGCTCGCTTTCTGTAATCATGTAACTACTAGAGCAAGCTCCTAATTGGTTAACGCGGCGCGTTTTTCTGCCAAAGTTAAACAAATTTCAACTTGCGCGTTTGCCGCAGCAATGCTCAATTTTTTTCATTCGCACGAACTAGACATGCGAATAAGGGCGGAATCACGTCTACCGCGCCGCACTTAACGCCTCATTCGCGTCACGAGACCTCCAGACGCACGTCAACGCGTCTTCACATTGACTTAACATTGAAATCACTCGTGGTTGATGCCTCTACTGCGGCTGATGTGAACGCAGCATAATAACGCATCACCACTTTTATATCATAATGGCTTATTTATTTTGTTAATAACAAATAATCTTAATATTCATCAAGGTCTAAAGCTAAAGATTAAAATTAGTATATTAATCTGTGTCAAAATTCTAAGCACATCCCTGAAGACTTAATTTATTTTGTTAATTGATATTTTGACATTTAAAGATGTTTTACTATTTAAAAGCTGCACAAATCTTTTTATTTAAGGCTTAAAATATGTAAATAAAAAATATTATATTAGTAATATTTAGTGCCTTATTTAGCTATAATATGTGGAAACATCTAATTACGTAAATATTTATATTTTATCCGATTAATCGAAAAATAATCGACTGATTAATCGGAAAATAATCGCCTGATTAATCGATTATGAAAATGTTGCAGCCCTAATTATATGAAAGTAATGCTTTATAGATGCCCACTCATTTTTACACGCTGATTTTAAAGTAATTTCTTTCTTTTTAAGGTTTTGAAGTATGAGCAGTATCTCGATAACCCCCTGGTACGATTTCTGCTAAAAAAAGCTCTTACCAACCAGAGGATTGGACACTTCTTCTTTTGGCATTTAAAGTAAGTTGTTTCCCTTTTTACCTAACTATGCTGTTCTCTTTTTGTGAGTATTTTATACAGCAGCCTTTATTATGATGGTTTCAGGCCTGAAATGATCGAGTCAACAGAGGTTAAGCTACAATTATCCTTCACTTTGATGGACTGGGTTGTAAATTTTCTGTCATGAACAGTTTGTTATTTGTCAGTGAAGTATGGTGGTGCTAGTTTTTTATTTTTTATATGACGTGTGTTTTGTAGGAAGAGCTCTTTTAGGCTCACCAAGAGCTTAGTTGCGGGTACTTTGCTTTTTTAAAATTCTCATGCAATGTTTAAAAGACAACATGTGCTGCTTTCTTGCAATCTGTTCACCTGATTCATAAAATGTTTTTATTACTGTTAACTAGTGGTGCACGATATATCGGCCGCCGATATAATATCGGCCGATATGGTCATTTTTTTACACATCGGCATCGGTCCGATGTCAAAATAGGGCCGATGTGAACAGGCCGATAATCATTCCTGTGTATTTGACGTGTGTGTGTAGGAGACGTGAGTGTGGGGGCGAGTACGTTTGTTTTTGCACAAGGGCATAAGTTACACATGTGCTGAAGCAGGTTCTGTCGTTTGCCTGGTCGTTCTTCAAAGTGTCTGAAGAAGATCCTCGCTATGCTGTGACAGGGGTGTCCAATACGTCGATCGCGATCGCAAAGGCAATGCCGGTAGATTGCACATAAATTAACTGTGTATGCTGCTCAATGCCTCCAAGAGTAATTGTGACACACGTAACTTAAGTCTTGAGTTGCTGTGCCTTTCTTCTCAAATGTGTTTTTATAAATCTTATGCCTGCCCGCCAGAGCATGTGAGCGGTGCGGTAATATTTCCATCAGAGCGCAGAGCGCATTTCCGAAATTTCAGCTCTGCTCGCTCAATACCCTCAGCACCGCTCGCTCATCCCAGAATGCCCTTTGGTAATTTGCTAGTTCGAGAATAGCTACTTTAATCTAACTGATCAACACAAATACAAAGCGCCATAATATAGGCTAACTGATTGCTTACCAGCATTAAAACCATTTAAAATAAGAATCTTTATAGTTCTCCGCTCCGTGGATGAGAAAGCTTCAGCCAAAAACGCATTTAATATTAACTGACTGAACACTGGACTCTTCCCTGGACATTTAGATATTATTTTTTTCATCAACAGCATGCGTGGAACATTATAAACATTGATGAGAATCTGCCGACTCGACTGATTCAGCACGTCCTCTAATTTACAGTGAGTTCGCTTAATTAACGGCTTTTCATTCGGTCCGTGTGTGCTAAACATTTTTGTGCTATAATTTGCTCTCGCGGCTATATTTCAAAATATTTTTGACCAAGTAACACTCGGGATAAAATGTAAGTTGTTTTAGATAGCATTTAAGCTTCTGAAATGATGACAAATCAGTCTGACTAAAATGATATATCCAGATGAATTTAGCCAAAATAATGATTTATTCGTTTTCATACTATATAGATACACGTTAATTTATCTACCAATATACTATTGAAAATGCCATAAATAAATACTCATGGCCTTCTGTATTGCATTCGTTTTGTACATTTACAGGTTCATAAATACTGTCTAATTTTAATTTCTTTAAGACACAGCTGTGTTCTGTATTTACTGATGCACTGTAAATTTGCACTTTAAAAACCTTCTTGTTAAGAAATTGTTCTTCAATTTATTTTAGTTTTTTCAAATAATTGATTTATATAACAGAATAGTTTGTTAATCTTTCTCATAAGGGGAACGAATTATTATAATATTTCGTAATTACTTATTACATTTATTATTACTTAAAATTAGTAAAACATGTGAATGTCGTGGAAACAATTTGTTAATTTTAATTATATCCGGAGCTCCGTATCAGTTAAACTATAATAGCCAACACACAACTGTACATAACTGCGATTTATCAGCTAATACTTTAATTAAATGCAATTATCCAAGAAAACAATTTGGCTTACTTAAAAAAATTATATCGGAGCGGGATCTGAGCGGGAATTGGTTTATTTGCGAGCGTGAGCGGAAAGTTAACGGAGCGCTTGCTTGGGCGGTGAGCGCTTTAACAGTAGAACGGAATATTTAGCGGAGCGTCACACCGCTCTGCTTCACTCACATGCTCTGATGGTGGACAGCCCTAAATCCAATGTAGAGATATATGCAGTATAGTCCACGCATTTAAAGTGTTTTTAGCATGTAGAACTTGTCGGCTAAAAGTCTGGACACCACTGTCTTAGAGTAATTGTGAAACACAAAGTCTTTTTGAGTTGCTGTGCTTTTCTTCTCAAATGTGTTTTTATAAATCTTATGCCTGCCCGCTGCAGTGTAAACTTCCGAAATTTACCAGGATGCAATCGCATTCTTTCCTTCATGCAGCTGATGCACGCGCCCGGTGTGTGTACGCGCGCCCGAGCGAACGAGGGAGGAAGAGAGAGAGAGAGAGCTGCAGCATTGTGCTGATTTATGCTTCTGATACTATTGTCATTTTCTTTCTAGTTTGTTTTACTAAACCGTGTCTCTGCTATTTTATACAGTACATGAACTCCAGGATTTTTTTCAACTTCTCAAAAAAATAGAGTAATGGTGACAGCCCTAAATCTAATGTAGAGATATATGCAGTATAGTCCACGCATTTAAAGTGTTTTTTAGCATGTAGATCTTGTCGGCTTTATCATTTTTAAAAGTAGATCACCACACAAAAAAGTCCGGACACCCCTGCTGCTGTGTGCAATGAGAGTGAGGGCCGGGTGATACGAGGGGGAGTTCGGGACAAATTGTTCAACACAACCAATTTGATCACCCACTTAAAAAATAAGCATCCCGAAGCTTACAAAGAATAAGCTTACATATCAATCAGCTAATTGATGACATTTTGCACATGGGTAAAGGTGCCCAATCAGTCATTTCTGGGAATAAATTACAAAAGTAATTTTTTTTTTTGGAAAATAGCTCTTTATTTGATTATCATTAAAATGTGTTTTTATACAGAGATATCGGCATCGGCAAATATCGGTATCGGCCATAACAGACAAGGGTCATATCGGTTATCGGCATCGGCCAAAATTTTCACATCGGTGCATCACTACTGTTAACTGTGCTTATTATGAACGTGTATATTTTATAATGTTTGTTAAGGGTTTGGCAAAGTTACATAGAGCTATGTTCACTTGCCTTCAGTAGTTGAAAGATCAGAGTTTGTGCTGGAATTGGCCAGATCTGCACATTTTGCTCAGATGTAATTACTGTTTGTTGCTTAAATTTTTCTGTGGTTCTCTTTGTGAGACCAACAAGCAGACAGCTTATTTTAAACATATTTTTCAGGTCGGAGATGCACAATAAAACAGTGAGTCAGCGGTTTGGTCTGCTGCTGGAGTCGTACTGTCGGGCGTGTGGCATGTACCTGAAGCACCTGAGCAGACAAGTGGAAGCCATGGAGAAGCTTATTAACCTCACAGACATCCTTAAGCAGGAAAAGAAGGATGAAACCCAAAAGGTAAGTTAAGCCTTTAACCTTGACCTCATCTAAAAGCAGATAGGTACTCGGATACGTAAGGGGTTAGACTGGAAAGCTCTTACGCCATTACAAGCGAAACTAGAGCTGTTAGCTGTAACATTAGGTCTGCTAGAGCATCCGTCTTATAAAGCATTCAGGCGTTACCTTAAACATCACTTTAATGTGATACGTACGTCATTTTCGTGCCATTAACGTCACCATACTGACATGCTGACTGATATTCATTTCGGTTTTTAGGTGCAAATGAAGTTCCTGGTGGAGCAGATGAGGAGACCGGACTTTATGGATGCCCTCCAAAATTTCACCTCTCCGCTCAACCCCGCCCACCAGCTCGGTAACCTACGGTGAGTCTCATGCCGTGCAGCGATCGCACTTGCAAAAATTTATTTTCACCTAGCAGGGACAGTACATAATGAAATGTATCTTTTCCAATCATTTGTTTTTGTTCATGTGGCAGACTTGAAGATTGCAGGATCATGTCCTCGGCCAAAAGACCTCTGTGGCTGAACTGGGAAAACCCTGACATAATGTCCGAACTACTCTTCCAGAACAATGAGATCATCTTCAAGAACGGAGATGGTGAGACTGATTTCTGGGAATGCCCTTATTTTGCTCAGAGGAACGAAACTGACGCACGTTTTTCCACATTCTCCCTTCTCTTAGACCTGCGTCAGGACATGCTGACACTACAGATCATCAGGATAATGGAGAACATTTGGCAGAATCAAGGGCTGGACCTGAGGTATGTGAAATGGTGTCACGTAGAGCTTAAACTTCTTGCCTGGTAACCAAAGGATGTATTCATAAACCTATAAACATGTAATTTGTGAGCCATCACCATTATTTTCTTGAGAAAGGCCTTATAATATTAAAATTTCAGGGCTTTGGCTCATGTTTGTAGACATTTGTATTTTAATTTATACCTTATATAATCAGCATTGATTTGGAGAAGTGGCATCATGTTTTTCTTGAACGTTTCCCATGATGAACTGTTTTGAATCACCGAATGATTTTGTTTCTTATGTTGTTTGTAATGCAGAATGCTTCCCTATGGTTGCCTCTCTATTGGAGACTGTGTGGGTCTTATAGAGGTGGTGAGGAGTTCCCATACCATCATGCAGATTCAATGTAAAGGAGGTTTAAAGGGAGCACTGCAGTTTAACAGCTCAACGCTGCATCAGTGGCTAAAAGACAAGAACAAGGGCGAGATGTGAGTGATGTTTACTAAACGTTTTTTCCAAAGATTCTCATCCACTGACATTCGAAACTAAATTGATTTTGGGTTTTTTAGTGGTTTATGCCCATATTTGGACATCCTGGCTGTTACTAGCGTCATCACTGGCTTTGCTTTATCTAATCCAGCTGTTAAAGGATTAGTCCATTTTCTTTAAAAGGATTAGTCCATTTTCTTAAAAAAAAAAAATCCAGATAATTTACTCACCACCATGTTATCCAAAATGTTGATGTCTTTCTTTGTTCAGTCGCGAAGAAATTGTTTTTTGAGGAAAACATTCCAGGATTTTTCTCATTTTAATGGACTTTAATGGACCCCAATACTTAACAGTTTTAATGCCATTTAAAATTGCAGTTTCAAAGGACTCCAGACGATCTCAAACGAGGCATAACGGTCTTATCTAGCAAAACAATTGTCATTTTTGGCAAGAAAAATAAAAAATATGTACTTTTAAATCACAACTTCTTGTCTTCCTCCGGTCCTGTGATGCGCCAGCGCGACCTCACGTAATACATCATCACATCAAGAGGTCACGGATGACGAATGCGAAACTACGCCCCAGTGTTTACAAATGTGGAGAAAGAGGACCGTTCCAACGTTGTTGTGTGTGGAATGATGCTAATTAACGTCTTTGTGTCAGTTTATTGTTTAAAATGGTCCGCAAATGTGCGTTTCATATATGTAACATGTGACCTTTCGACGTCATTACACAATCATGTGAGGTCGCTCTGGCGCATCACAGGACCGGAAGAAGACAAGAAGTTGTGGTTTAAAAGTGCATTTTCTTGCCAAAAATGACAATTGTTTTGCTAGATAAGACCCCTATGCATCATTTGAGATCGTTTAGTTTCCTTTGAAACTGCAATTTTAAAATGCATTAAAACTATTAAGTGTTGGGGTCCATTGAAGTCCATTAAAATTAGAAAAATCCTGGAATGTTTTCCTCAAAAAACATTTTGGATGACATGGTGGTGAGTAAATTATCTGGATTTTTTTTTACTAATACTAAGTAAATTCTTGTAGCATAGCATTGGGGGAACATTAGCAGGTGTTGGGTTTAATTCCTAAGGAGCACAGTGCTAAAATATATGTCTGTCAAATGCGTAGTAAAACATCAGGTAAATAGAGCTGTGGCTAAAACATTGTTTTGCATTGTGTGGTTTAATCCTGAATGATCATGTTAAATAAAATTATGTATATAGGTACGACTTGGCTATCGACTTGTTCACACGATCATGTGCTGGCTATTGTGTGGCCACCTTCATTCTGGGGATTGGTGATCGACACAATAGCAACATCATGGTGAAGGACGACGGGCAGGTGTGAACTCAATCTTAATCTAGGCTTGAATGCTGAGGTCGTAATTGATATGCTCCTTATATTTACAAAGTGTTTTTTTTTTTTGCCCCGCAGCTGTTTCATATAGATTTCGGTCACTTTTTGGACCACAAGAAGAAGAAGTTTGGCTACAAACGAGAGCGTGTGCCCTTCGTTTTAACTCAAGACTTCTTAATCGTGATCAGCAAAGGAACACAAGAATGCACTAAAACCAGAGAGTTTGAGAGGTGTGTATTTTTGTTTATTGTCAATTAACTTCTGTATAAGCTTAAAGAAACGTATCTCTTGTGTGTTCAGACATTAACTTAGTAAGTGGCTATCTATCCAAGGCAATTAGGGATTGAGTTAAACAATTGAGGCTTTCATGTGTTTAAAATGGGCCACTTGGACCCCAATCTCAGCAGTCCTTCCTCTTTCAACAATACTCTGACAGCAAGCTGCCTGCCAAGTTTCCGGCGTCTGCTCCAGACTTCCGCTGTTTAACAGATCTCCGCTTTAATCAGGACAGATAGAGTGCCATTCAAAAGAAAAGAGGCCTTTAGAAAAGCAACATTTGTTTTCTATCGGTGTATCTCAGAGGATTGGATATTTGTCTTTTTGGGTCTTAATTCTCTGGTGTGGCTGTGTTTGTACACATTGATTATAAGTTGTGAAATGTAATTGTAAAAGCATTATGCAAGCATAAAATATTGATTTCTTGTGGTTCCCAACATTTTTCCTTGCCCCCCACCAAATACATATACGACAGTCTGAGCCCCCCAACCCTCTACATTTATTTTTCCATTTGATTTTGCCATTATGCAGACAAGCACGTTGAGATAAAGGGGCACATTTTAAACATTTTTTTTTACACAAGATAATATTACCTTATCTTGTCATTGTAAGCATATGATAAAAAACATGTTTGGAACATGTTTAGCATATTTATTTGGGCTCAAAGCATATTAGATCCTGAGCACGTGCCCTCCTAAGGAACCGAGACCCCAGGTTGGTAACCACTAATCTATGCCATCTTTTGCCTGTATACTGGGATGATGCACACAATATCTTAAAATCATAATCTGATATAGACTTGATTTTATTATTTGGGAATTAATTTGACTATGAAAAGTATTACATTTAGAGAGGTTCTTATAACGATCAGGGTTTCCCGCAGCACTTTGCAGTTCGGGCAGCCCGCCTTAGATGGGAAACCCTACCGCCTTAACTAGGTCGTCCAAAAAAACCTGCTGGCTTGGTTGCACGTGCCTGTTGATTCGATATAATTGTTGAACGCTCTTGCTCACGTTATTTATGTGCATTATTTACATGCTACAGTAGTTAGACTTATTTAAGATAATGTAATAAATAGTGGGAAATAATCAGCTTTTACAATCTTCGCACTATCTATCATCGTTCGCCAGACGTTCTGCAACACCCTTTAGTTTCACTTCATCACGCAGATATTCCCGTTAGAGGTATCTGTTAAAAACATTTAATTCATTAATAATTTAGTATGTGCTCGTTTTCTTTCATAGTTTTTTCAAAATTAAAGGAACAGTATGTAGGATTGTGGCCAAAACTGGTATTGCAATCACAAAACTTGTGGCTAAAACTGGTACTGCAATCACACAACTGGTGGCCAATACACAAAATGACAACATAAACATCAGTTGAGGGCTGCAACTCCACTTTTTAAATGACAATATCCTGGCCAGACCACTGTTGTCAGTGATATAAGTATTTGAAATGAAAATGATTTCTTAATGTCTAATGACATATCAGGGCCATTTTATGATTAATTGATATAAATTTCTTACATACTGTTCCTTTAAGTTTTATTTGAGTGTTTTTAAAAAATATATATTTTCATTTTAATCATGATACGTACGCCTTGCCCCTTTGATTGCCAGGCCCCGCATGGAGCATGGTCAAATAAGTACATTGCTGCCATAAGTATATATTATTAAACAATTATACATGCTAGCACAAAGTATCACATAATACGCAAATGTGTTAAACTTCAAAGGTCTTGACAAACCTCTAAATATGAATTAATATTGAAAAGTTTTTGCCCAATTTATTTATTAATTTAGTTTAAATATATTTGGTGGGATGAGGGCATGAACTTTTAAAAGTTGAAAAATAAGGACCACGCTAATGTTACATACCATGTGCTTTAGTATAAAAATGTACATTCATCACGTTAACAGCTCCATAGCTCTCTTAGAAAGAAGTTTTATTGTATGTTACAGATTGAATTGTTAAATGTTAAACATGCCTCTTCATCTCCCCCTACAGGTTTCAGGAGATGTGCTACAAGGCCTATTTAGCTATCAGGCAGCACGCCAACCTGTTCATAAACCTCTTCTCCATGATGCTGGGCTCAGGCATGCCAGAGCTGCAGTCTTTTGACGACATCGCTTACATCCGCAAGACCCTGGCACTGGACAAAACCGAGCAGGAGGCCCTGGACTATTTCATGAAGCAGATGAATGACGCTCACCATGGCGGATGGACCACTAAGATGGACTGGATCTTCCATACCATCCGACACCATGCCCAAAACTGAGCTGAAACGGATCCCAGCCCACCGGTGGAACTTTGGGTCGGATAACGGGCAGAAACGAGACCCTCTTTTTAGGACATCCTGCCCCGTTTATGCCATATAGGGCATCATGGCACTCAAACCTCATGTACAAATGACCGTCAGAGCACTAAAACAACCTTGAAGGACATTTTTTTGTCCTGTTCTTTAGGTTTTCCTTTTGCCCGACATTGTTGTACATTATAGCCTGTCGTTTTATCCCACTGCCCCCCCCCCTTGCTGCTCTTTTCCTGAAGTTAATTCTTATTATTAATATTATAAATTATATTTTGTTCTGAGGCAAAACAAAACTTGTTCGAGAAGAACTCTTCAGGAGCTTTTGCGGGGGTGTCCATGTCTTCCTGTTCAAAACTACAAATGCCTTCTTATATGCACGGAACCTCTGAGAACACTCATAAGAAAAAAAAAAACAGGGTATGAAACTTTCGGGTCTGCTACCTGGCCTTTCGTTTCGAAACCAACGCTAATCCCCTGAAAGGCAGTGCGAGGCATAGCAGTAAGAAACCGATGGTGCTGATTTTGTCCTGATGTTGAGTTGTGCTTGTGTTGAGTTCACTTAACTGCACAGGCCTTTATAATAGATGGATGATTAGGTTTTGTTCTAATTTCTTCCTCGTATGCACAGCGAGCTAACACGATATCTTAGTTTGCACTGGACGTAACTACTTTTCATACTTTTCATTTTCGATTTGTTATGCATTTCTAACGTTTACGTTTTTGGTCTTAGCACTACATATTCTTTAGAACCGTTTTTGTCTCTATAATAAAGTTAAATAATGCACATAACATACTACACCCACATATTACAATAATGCATTAATGCAGCTCAGTTTTTACTGGAAATCAAACTTGTGACCCTACGTTGCTAGCGCCATGCTTTATCAGTTGAGCAGAAACACTATACTAAGTACATGCGTTTACTTTGTGTCAGTACAGGGTTATTTCAATATTAACCCTTTTAATTATGGATTTCGGGCTCCAGAGTACTTATCTGTAGCGGCTCTCTGTGTTTTCCAAGTCGTCCGATGTGCTTCTAGTAATGATCGTCCGTCTATACTCCTTGACAGTGCAGATATGAAGCCTTAATACACTTGCATAGTATAAATATATTCATATCATCCATGTGCCCTTGCATGCCAGCAGTTTTGTAAAAACAAAAACTGGTTTATCCCTTGCGTTCTGAGCAATTTCCCCACTACACTAAAGCTGGCTTGAGTTTTCCGTCTATGTTGACACTTTTACGGATGCAGGTCCGTGGTCGTTGTTTGTGCAAAAGAAAGCAGCATGACAGGTGGTGCGTCGTTGTTATTCGGTATATAGAAAGTTTCTATAGACGAAGTGGATGTTTTGGACGGTGAAATGCTTTGAGTGGATGACGATGGTAAATAGTTTACCAGTGACACTACACCACCACAGTACTACATATACATTATATACATACATGCGTATATATGTGTACATATACACAGTGGACAATGTACAGTGAATGTTTTAAAGTGGGGTTGGTCTCTGATGTTTAATCGGACACATGTCTGATGTGGAAGAGTATCTCTATTGTCTTGCACAAATCGAATATATGATATTGATATGGAGAAACTGATAGAAAGCTAGTTTGTGCGCCCTCTTGAGTCGGGTTAAGTGCCTTGCTTGGGGCTGTAGGAGCCAAGTCACTCCCCTTGTCTGATAGTTTACCAGCTTTCCGAATCATGGTGACCTTCATGACTTCTGCAATTTAAACCACTGAGCTACAGATGGAAATGAAAGAGTCCCAGACAGGTCATTTCCAACAAAACACCACAGAGGTATCTCATTACCTTATGTGTTGGGCACAGATCCCCATATTCTCTTTCTGTACACGCGTGACTAATCCAAACCCCTGTTGATGGACATCTGTATTTCTGCATTATACTTCGAAGCTGTGAAAATGTAAATTTTAGGTGCAATCATGCTATTTAAATGGATATATAGCTACTGGCAGGATACCCTTGAACACTATTTCTTTTCTACACCACTTTTTTTTGTGTTGTGAAAGCGTCCTGATCATACCTGCATAACCACCTGAAATGGTCAGTCAGTGCTTTTAATCCCCATTTGTTATGAAGACCTAATTTATGCATGTTGGAAAAGCTGAAGGAAACTGAGTTGTTTACGCATACAATCTATAGTTTATACAAGTCTGCTAAAATAATGGACATCTAACAATGCAAATCATAATGAGAAGCAATTAGTTTTTTTACTGTTTCAGATCTACCGGTAATGTGGATCTGAGTATTTCACACATATGCATTAATTTGCTATACTGTACATGAGGATAGCTTTTTTGTAAACATACTCTTATATGCAGTGACTATATGACCAGATACACTTGGTCCCGGACTGTATATGCAGGTGGTTCTTGCAGTATTTCTTTTCTGTACTTTCTATCTTTGCCTTCACTTCAGACAGACGCTCGAGTCTCCCGCATGTGTTTTTAAGCAGAATAATACTATGTGCTCCTTTACGGCCTAAAGCGGAGATCAGCTACATTAGAAGTTAGTCATTGGACGCAGCCTTACATTAGTTCTCCTAAAGCCATTTAATGCATGGTTCTGTTCGATTATTTGTGTCTTCTTGTCTGTACAGGTTACAGATCATGGGCTGGACCCGCTAAATAGCCCAAACGTCTAATGTGATCAATAGCTTTCTAATTAGTTTTTTTTAAATCATTTAATGACTCGCAAAGCAGAAATACTGAGATGAATATAAAATACTGAGTCTTTTGTATGACAATGTTTAGGAAGTTTCAGTTGTACTTGAATATCATTGCTTTGAACCGTCTTTGTGTGTCAACAACAAAGCCGTCAATGTTACATAGCACTGAAGGTTCACTTGCATTGGCAATTTTATACCGATTGTGAATGTCTAAATGGTTTGGTGAGGACTCCCTTGCTTCAAATAGGAACTTTACTACGCCAATATAAAGAGAGAAAAAGACCATTTGAATTCAAAGGAAAATTTATTTGCTACGATGTGAAGACTGTTAGAAGGAAAATATAAAATATTTTTTGTAACGGAAGGTCAAATGGAGATTTCTGTGCTATTCTGAAATGGTTACGTTTCTCTCTCAGTATTGCTGTTGCGTTGTACTCATTTTCTTATTGAATTATGATGTCATAATAGTTTTCTTTATCAATATTATCAAATGATATATATATAGCGGGCCAAATACTTTTCTTTACATCCTTCCTTGCATGAGATTAAAAAATGAAAAGGAAAAAAGAAGAGTTGCCCTAGTATTTTTCTTGATCATTTGTAAATGTAAG
Organism: Misgurnus anguillicaudatus; assembly: GCF_027580225.2. NCBI lineage: Eukaryota > Metazoa > Chordata > Actinopteri > Cypriniformes > Cobitidae > Misgurnus > Misgurnus anguillicaudatus. Next base: position 28,365,736 of record NC_073350.2, on the reverse strand, counting down.
GCATCTTTGGCCCGCATTCGGTCGAAACCATCTGTAAACTGCCATCAGTTACAAAGCCTCATGCTCATTTTTCTATTTGGTTTCATTGTGCACCTCAGTTCAAAAGTAGCTTTGTATTCAGTCTGTCGTCAATATTTTGAGTGTTATGTGACTATGTACAAATAAACGTATTTAAGAAAAAAGTCTTACTGATGCTGCATGTGTCTTTTACTCGAGAAAAAATGTGATAGAAATTACCCCTGCAAAGAAAGTAGTTAGAAAATAGAGTCTAGACTTGCTAGACCATGTTTTACTATTTATTTTATTTTTTTAAATATGGCTGAAGGATCTGTAATACATTTAAATATGAGTTCATGGGCTAGGCAGTTTAAAAAGAAAGGACATTACTTAAGGAATAACTGACGACGGGTCGTTGAATTTTAAGAAAATAATGCATGTGTGCATTATTTTCACATAATTCAAAGGACCATCGTCAATTATTCCGCTTATACCATGGTTACCACAAACATTACTCTGATGCTTATTTTTTACTTTTTAAAGGTTAGGTGTGCAGTTTACAGAAAAATAATCAACACCCATGGAACATTTCTCAGCCAATCAGAATAAAACATTCAACAGGCCTGTGATATAAGCCTATATAATACCATTTGAATAAGGCAGTGGTTCTCAAACTTTTTAGAGTGTGCCCCCTTTTGTATAGGGTCTATCCCTTTGTGGCCCCCCAAAGAAAATTCATGACAAAACAATCTCAAACTTAAACAAAACATTAAATGATAATGTAGTTGGTTGGTAGCTATATTTTTCTAATGTTTTATTATGATTACACAGCGTTTATGATAAAGTAATGTATTTTATAAAATAGAAACTGACCTTTTGCCTCAATATTCCAACTACTAATACTAAAGTAGTTGTTAGTTTTAAGTATTGGTAGAAATGGGGAGTGTTAAGGATGTAGAATAAGGTTTTGCATAATAAGGCATTAATATGGGTTATTTAAGTATACTGAAAAAAATGATTAATTCAATTTACTCAATTTAAGGTAAGTGGTTGCAATAAATTTATTTAAGCTACATTTAAACAAAAGTTGATTTTATTTTATTTTTCACTTTTTTTGTTTAAATGTAGCTTAAATAAATTTATTGCAACCACTTACCTTAAAAAATTTAGTAAATTGAATGTATCATTTTTTTCTGTATACTAATAAACAGCCAACATCTCAGTAATATTAATGCTAATAAACAACCAGTTAATAATACGAATTGGAAACTAGAGTGTCACCATTATTCTTATTAACTTACCAAAGTGTTTAAAGTGAGAAGGTTACATAAAAACATGCATTTTAACTTTAGGCTTTAAATTTTGATGTTAAATCGACTATTGTATTACAGTATACATAAGTGTTCTACAGTCTATACATTTTTTTACATCAAAAGTGAGTAATCCCTTACTTTACTTTTTCAAGGTAAAATTAATTAAATTACAGTAACTAATTACTTACTAACTAGGTACACCCAACACTGCCTGCATGTATTAATACTGCATTACAGGGTGATGCAATAAATCCTAAACAATGTTAAATGGATAAATAAAAAATACAATAAAAATGATATAATTTAAAAGATAAAGGAAGCGTAAGTATATGAAGAGTTTCGTTGCAAAACGAGATAACTCCGTTTTTTAATTTTTCCAGAAATCTCATTTTTTGGTTGTGCATTCCAATTAATATCAATTCAACTGCAGTTGGTGTGTTTTGATTTAAACCTTCATAAGTTAAAAAATACAGCTAAGTAGCACCATAAAACAAAATAATAACATGATAACATAATAATAAACATGTTCTGACAAAAATGTAAAAAAATGGATTTATCTCGTTTTGCAACGAAACTCTTCATATACTTTAAGATTAAATGATATTTAAATAAAATAAAATAAAAAACGAACAATAAATTATATTTACAAAACTTTTCCACTGTGTTTTCCTTATTAAATTTCACATTTAATCTTTTAATACTTTGTGAGTTGAATTTTCAAAATTAAACGTTTGTTTTTAGTTTGGGTCTCTTATTATGAAAATACTAAACTTCCGTGTAGCGTATGTCACGCGAGTGTTTTCATAATTTCCCCTCAGACCTGGTGGTCGTCTGTTGCACAGTTAACTTTGATGAACGGTACGTGACCTCTGGATTTAATGTGCATTGTTTTATGCATCATGTGAGGACGTCGGTAAGTGACACAATACGATCACGCATTCGCATTAACTGCTTTTATCCCTTAGCTGGAGTGTAGCAAAATGCTTCAATGTACATGATGTACAGTAGATACATATTATAGTTACCCCCAACAGTGGTAACGTTATATTATTTAACTGGCATCTTTATAAATGTCTTGCACGTTTGCAGGTCATGTAACCTACACAGACGGACTTTTATGAAACCTAAAATTCAGCAATTAGGACATACCTCAAAAATGAATGACCAACTTTTATGATTCATCAGCTGTTTAGAGACCAACATAAACATTAAACAGTTTCCATTAAAACCAGTACAATTGCTATTATAAGCATTAAAAAACCGTAATTGACACATTTAATCTTGCACACAGGCAAGGTCTGGGATGAGGAACTCTGACCTGTGGATGTTGATAGTCAAACCATGGATGTCCTGCGGGTGCTTTTAGTCACCATGGGACGGATCACCACATTCAAATCCTATCAGATTGTGTTGCTCCTGGCTGCAGCTATGGCAGTCGTAGCGTTTTATTACTTTGGATCTGAAAACCAGAACTTCTCCAGCACCACAAAACGAATCAAGGAAACGCAAGCGAGCCACAACACCAACCGAGAAGATGCAGATCTGTCCTTGGACATCAGGTCTGGACATGCTGAAAGCAGGATGGGAACTAAAGAAGATTTGGAGGAGAAGCCGATGGGAATCAAGCACTTTCATGCTCTCATGATGTTCACTAAGGTCGACAAGAGTTTGAACCTGCAGAATAAGTTTCAGGTGGCCATGCGCTCCCTAGCCAAACATGGACGCTTTCTAGAGGATGAGATGCTGGTTCTGCATTTTGTCTCTGATGCTGGCAGTCAGGAGCTGGGGGAGAGGATGCTACATGAACTTTTGCTGGAAGCATCGTTCCAGTACCAGGTATGTACTTGCTTTGATATTATTAGTTTGTTACATGCTTTGATGCATTTAAAATCTTTGCATTCTGAAATCTTGGGCCTTGGACAAGCAAAGCAAGCTTGCTCAGTATTAATATTCATACAAACCATTATTATATGCATAGTGCAATATGCACATTGGTTATATTTCAATATTTTTGTAAGTGTTTGTAATAGCGTATGCAGTTGACAGTTTGTTAATATTAAAAACAGAAAAAAACCAATACTGTCATACATTTTTAATTTATATCACGAGGCTATTGAATGCTTTATTCTGATTGGTTGAGATATGTTCCATGGGTGTTGATTATTTTCAAATAACCGCACACCTAACCTTTAAAATGTTTTAAAAATAGGCACCAGAGCAATATTTTTGTTAACTGTGGTATAAGCGGAATAATTGACATCGGTCCTTTGAATTATTCGAAAATAATGCACACCCACGGTGTAACGGTACTCCGTTTCGCGTCATTCCGCATAACCACCTTGGGTGTATATTATTATATTTTTTTATTTTACCCCACTTCTTGCGAGCTTGGGGGTCTGACCTAGGGCTGGGCAAAAAAATCTTTTTTTTTACGTGGCCGATTCAAAATTGATTCTTAAAGCCCACGAATCGAATTTTCCCCCCATATTTATTTTCGCAAACATTGAACGTAAGATTAACGTTAATCTAATTACTAGCTTTCACCACTAGATATCACCCTCTTTTTTTCCTTGCGCAATGTTACCAAGGAGGGAGAGGCGAGCCTGTCATTCATTCATTCAGTCTTTATTCTAATATAATATAATATAATATAATATAATATAATATAACATAATATAATATATAATATATTCATTGAGTTGAATCAAAAATCGAGTATAAAAATTGACCCAAGATTCGGAAACGAATCGAGAAGCAAAATCGAACCGATTTGATAGCTTGCGAATCGAAATCGAAACGATCTGGAACATCTGAATCGATACCCAGCCCTACCCAGAATTTGTTTTGTTGCCTCAGGGCGACATTTTGCTATAATGGTACAAAAACACCAAGGTTTTTAATATGATCAATTACATAAGAAAACAAGCAATATAATATATTGTAACTAACTAACATTGCATGTGTAAATGCTATCCACATTTTCATATAAACATATAAACCAACAAATTTGTGTTTGTGCGCATGTTTGTGTGTGTGTTATGCACCATTTTGGCATGATCTAGACTACTTTTGTTCAGGCACACTGCACAATGTTGCCCATAAAACTAATTAGTAATATGTTTTTTGATTAATGGCGGGTTGCATTATCTCTGAAAACCAATGTTGACATTTGAAATCACCTAAACAAACACACCCCTACCCCAATAGAATCTGGACCTTCTTTTGATAGAACCGCCCCACACATACACAACCCAGGAAATGATGTCGGTGTGTTTTGGTACCCTCCCCGACTCCCTTTTCCAAACCGTTTCTCAAAAATCATGCACCCCGCCTTTAACGGGAATAATTTGTGTTTGTTAGAGTTAAACTTTCTCATGCATTTTGCTTGTTACTTTATTAAACTTATGAGACAGAAAACCTTGGTGTCTTAGTACCCTTATAGCACAATTCTACCCTAAAAACCACAGTCTGCGTATGAAAATAAAAACAAAAAAGCCTTCAGACAATCAAACATACCTCCTTACATACTGATGCATATTTTTTCTGTACAATTATTTCAATTTAAACAATCAGTGACATTTATCCTGCCAATTGGTGGCACTGCATCCCACATGGCTTTGCTTACAAAAAGCACTTCTCCACCCCCAAACAAAAGGTCACAACCACTTCAGCCCCTCATTTAACTGGACATACATGACAGGTGATATTATACATATATATATATATATATATATATATATTTAAAGGGGCGGTGTGAGGCTCAAAAAGGTAGTTTGCTGCCTGAGGGCAACGCTGTGCTGTAGAGGGTTAATATTATTCACAGTGGCTGCATTGTGCAAGGTGTCAAACACATTTACTGTTTACTTTCGCTAAACGGTGAAAAGCTTTTTCAGTACAGCAGGTGGCAGTGCAGGACAGCAGAGATCTGACCTGCACACGTCATCTTCACAACCCCACACCACAAGACCAGCGAGGTCACACAACAGATGTTTCCTTTACATCAGCTCATACAACAATAACATGCAGCTCTCATCCACCACATACTTCCTTAGGACTGATTAGACCAGCGGTTATCAGAGACTTTGTGTCTTAGAATTTTTTAATCAGAAGATCAAGTTATTTGTTTGCTTGCTTGTTGATTTCAGCGACATACTTTGCTAAGTTATACACGCACATACTTGATTTAATCATAGCTCGAATGGTCTGTACTCACATTGGATAAATGCACCAAATGCTTAAATGTACATTTTTTGAAAGATTTCTCATCTTTTTGGGAGACCTGCTATAAAGTGACTTTCTGATGGTGTTGTTCTTGATCTATGCTTCTCAAAAGCACCTCCCAATGACTTCAGATGTAGCAGGATCTGCCCTTATACAACTCAGTGGCTTTATGGAGAATCGGTTTATGAAATCCCTGTATTTAAAGTGTTATCTATGTGATTATTGTATACTTGTGGTGCTTATTTGTAGTTCATTGATCAATGATGCATCATGCAAGCCAGATTTTAATAAACTAGTGTTAATGGTGGTACTATAAATCATACTAGAGTAAATAATTTATTTCCTCCAGTGACTGTATTGTTGCTGAATTGGGCGCATTGTTACTCTGTGATAATGTTTGTGTGCGTTTCCTCTGGGATTTTCAGGATCTTCAGTCTGATCGTGCTGTGAAGGATTTAAGTAAACCTGGCAAACGTGTATTGTAGTTTAAACCAGATCTCCGAGGTTATAAACTCACAGTTAGGGCTGTCACAATTATGAAATTTGGTTGACGGTTAATTGTCTAATAAATTGTGATGATTATAACAAATTTTCAGACATTGATGTGATTATTTAAAATGTAAATATTTTGCAATGTTTACATGGCAGCAAATAATAATACACATAACACATTTAAAAGTAATTAGTTAAGAACATATCTTTCCAAATCTGAAAAAAAAACCTGACTTAAAGGAACAGTATGTAGGATTGTGGCCAAAACTGGTATTGCAATCACAAAACTTGTGGCTAAAACTGGTACTGCAATCACCCAACTGTGGCCAATACACAAAATGACAACTCCACTTTTTAAATGACAATATCCTGGCCAGACCACTGTTGTCAGTGTTATAAGTATTTGAAATGAAAATGATTTCTTAATGTCTAGTGACATATCAGGGCCATTTTATGATTAATTGATATAAATTTCTTACATACTGTTCCTTTAAATTTGGAATTGCTGGTTTGTAAATTTTGTAAAATACAAATTTTTGTATGTTTTACGTGGCAATTCATACTGCTTATCAACGTTTTGCAGCATTTCTTCAAATGCCGTTTTTCCACTGTATTAAATGGCTTTGCAATGTATAGCGTTACATTGTCAGTCAAGGAGTGCCATCTGATACTGTCTTGTTTATACAGGCGCTGCAGCCCCCCCTTGTGTTTTTAGAGAGATATGCAATCATTTCGGTGATCTGAAATCATCGCAATAAGGTCAAACAATCACGATGAGATGATTATTTAATCATTGTGACAGCCCTACTCACAGTAACTCTTTGCAGACTAATGCACAGCAACATCTATATACTGTAAAAATTTTAAAAAAAAATGGCCCCTGGTGCAGTACCCTTTCAAAAGTAGACATTTGCACCTAAATAGTCCATATTAGTAACTCAAATGTACACCAAATTTAACATATCTGCACCCAAATTGTACAAATTGGGTCTTTTCAAAGGGAATTTCCCCAGTGACAGCTTGGGACCATTTTTTTTCTACAGCTGAACGATAAACTATATGACCAGTTTAGCAGAGATGTCGTGAGCCTACAGAATTGCAGATTACCTTCCTTTAATCCAGTCTTTTCCAACACACACGTGTGCTATAAGAGCATTTGGCTTAATGGAACATCCCATAATAATAATCTCTGGCCACGCTATCATGCTGCAATATTTGATTAATGCAGTTTCAGATCATCTGCTTTACCCTCGACCTACACCGCACAGACAGCAGAAGCAAGTAAGGTTGATAAACACCCACACTTTCTCCCACATGACAAACGATGATTCAGACACATGAAGGAATGACAGCGAAATAAAACTGTCAGCTGCTTTCAGGGGTCATTGAGATTCATCCTTGTTGCTCTTTACACTGAGATTTACATTGGAAACGATAACTCGCATCATCGTTTACTTTGGGATTTGTACCTTTTGCATATCCTTAACATGTTCTAATACACACGTACACATCAAAGGAAATGTTAAATTGTGAATCGGATAATTGGTGCTCTTTAAACATATTCTACTGGATTGTATTACTTCTACCACTGTGAATAGATTGTTTTAATCTCTTGAAATAGCTTTTTCACCTTGTAAATCCAAAAGTTGTTTTTTAGCCATAAGCTAGCATTTACAGAGGACATTTCACAAGACTTTTTTTTAAAGATGTCAGATAAAACTTTGGTGTCCCCAGAATACGTATTTAAAGCTTTAGCTCGTATAGTCTTGTATAGATAATTTATTACAGCATGTTATAATTGACAATTTGTAGATGTGTGCCCATGTTGGGTGTGTGTGTCCTGTTAAATGCAAATGAGCTGGGCTTGGTGTTCAGCCCTGACAAAACATTGCACAAACAGTGATGTGTTGAACACACTGTTCTGATGAAGCAAGAGTTGCAACTACGGTAGCTGAGAAGGCCTTTCTTTGTGTTCTTTTTTTGTTAAAATTGTTTTTACAAATATGTGTTAAATACTGTAAAATACCCTCAATGTTACAGTCACTGCTCCTGCCATCCAGAATGAAAGAGAACATTTCAACTTAGACCCATTGTGCAAGCGGTTTTTTAGTATATGTGTTATTTAAAGTCTTATTCTTGATTAAACATTTAGGTTTTCACTGTTTTGCAGAAATAAAGTGCAGTCTTATTAATGGGAGGAGCTGTTCACCTCCAGAACTATTTCATACTGTCAGGAGGACATAAAAGTGTTTGAGCTCGTAGTACCTGTGATACTGCCAGAAGCCCTTGATTTCACAATACTGCATTAATTATTACCACAGTATTTCATGTGCAAGTAATAGAGATTACAGGATGTGGATGTGACTTGGGTTTAAAACTGATTTGAATTCCTGGAAGGTTTAGCTTGGCCTCATGCAGTTTCTCCATGTGTACTAAAACAAAACCATGTAGTAGAGCAGAGAGGTTTTTTGAAAGTAATGTTTTTAAGCCCAGTTTTGCATGGGCAGACATGAATTTTTTGTTTCTTTTCTTTTGAAATATTTACTGGATGGATGAACAGATGATGGATAGATGCAAATGATGGATAGATAGATTGATAGATGGATAGATGCCAATGATGGATTGATAGATGCCAATGATGATTGATAGATGCCGATGATTGAAAGATAGATGTCAATGATAGATGGATGCCAATGACAGATAGATGGATGGATAGATGCCAATGATAGATAGATAGATAGATAGATAGATAGATAGATAGATAGATAGATAGATGGATGGATAGATGGATGGATGGATGGATGGATGGATGGATGGATGGATGGATGGATGGATGGAAGGATGGATTGATAGATGGATTGATAGATGGATTGATGGATGCCAATGATGGATTGATGGATGCCAATGATGGATTGATGGATGCCAATGATGGATTGATGGATGCCAATGATGGATTGATGGATGCCAATGATGGATTGATGGATGCCAATGATGGATTGATGGATGCCAGTGATGGATTGATGGATGCCAATGATTGATTGATGGATGCCAATGATGGATAGATGGATGCCAATGATGGATAGATGGATGCCAATGATAGATAAATGGATGCCAATGATGATAGATAAATGCCAATGATGATAGATAAATGCCAATGATGGATTGATAGATTGATAGATGCCAATGATGGATTGATAGATTCATAGATGCCAATGATGGATTGATAGATTGATAGATGCCAATGATAGATGGATGGATGGATGGATGGATGATAGATGCCAATAATGGATAGATAGATAGATGAATGAATGCCAATGATAGATGGAAAGATGCCAATGATTGATAGATAAATAGATGCCAATGATGGATGGATGGATGGATTGATCGCATATTTTTTCTAAAAATGTAACTAGTTTGTATTAGAGGTAGACTGATACAGGCACTGATAGATCATTGGTGGGACAATTGGCTATCAGCAAAAAATATTTTTATCCAAACAAACCCATCCATCCATCCATCCATCCAAACAAACCTATCCATCCATCCATCCATCCATCCATCCAAACAAACCCATCCAAACCCATCCATCCATCCATCCATCCATCCAAACCCATCCATCCATCCCCATCCATCCATCCAAACCCACCCATCCACCATCTTTGTTATTTTGACTAGAAAATCATTTAATGTGTAAACAGAAGCAAATAAAGTACAATATTACACGTATAATGTACATTTATGTATTTTCAATTTTATATTTCACAAAAGTATTTACTTCAATACTTATTAATATATATTTTTAGCACATTTTCATGGTTCAGTATTGTTGTTTTATTATTTTGTAATACATTTCATCACTGTTTCACTTTGAGTGTTATGTTTGTTTTTTTATCCAGTATCCATTTTAATGTCCGCCCTTCAGATGAGACGTTAAACCGAGGTCCTGACTCTCTGTGGTCATTAAAAATCCCAGGATGTCCTTCGAAAAAGAGTAGGAGTGTGCCCAGGCATCCTGGCCAAACTTGCCCGTTGGCCTACTAATAATCCCTCATACTAATTGGCTATATCACTCTATCTCCTCTCCACTAATAAGCTGGTGTGTGGTGGGCGTTCTGGCGCAATATGGCTGCCGTCGCATCATCCAGGTGAATGCTGCACATTGGTGGTGGTAGAGGAGATTCCCCCATTCATATGTAAAGCGCTTTGAGTACTGAGAAAAGTGCTATATAAATGTAAGGTATTATTATTATTATTATTTTAAAATCGGTCGATTAATCAGTTATCAGCAAGTAGGGACCAACTTAGTTATCAATATCGGTAAAATCCACTATCGGTCGACCTCTAGTTGTATATAACTATGTATATAACTATATGTAAACGGTATATATCTTAATATTTTTGCTTTTGTTCTAGAAGTTTTAAAAGGTTATTTTGCAAAATGCATGATTTAGATCGAACTTAAATGTTTTAGTGCAAAAACTTAGTGGACTTAACATAAAATTTCCTCTGGAATCAAAACCTTAATGGAAAATCTATAATGAACTAACCCCACAATCCTCTTTGTGTAAGCTGGAGACAGATACGCATTATCTGATTGCATGAGTCGAGTCGACGCCAAAGCCTTGCATTGGATTAGGGGCCTGATTTTAGCAAAGACAAACAGGTATTGTGTGTTTCCAGTGGAGGGAACAGTAAACGAAGGCTGTCGAGGTTCATTGGTGAACATCTGAGAACAAGACCTATATGGCAGGAAGGTTTAAGACCCCAGCAAAAGACAGACATACAAATCACTTCTGTTCATCAGTGCAGAAACCTCACAATGTCTCATTCATTAATCATTTGTATGCACATATTTGTGCAATATCTTTTCAACTGTAGGTCTGTATGTCTGTTTCTGTAGCTCAGTTTATTATAGGTTGTGGATTTATTTCCCAGGGAACACGCATACTGATAAAATGTATAGCTTGAATTTACTGTAAGTCACTTTGCATAAAAGCATCTGCTAAATGCATTCACATGCAGATTCACAAAAATTATGCACATTGTAGCCCAATCTGTCACAGATTCTGCATAAAAATGTAGTTTAATGTAGGCTTATATGAACAGTGCCTTTATTTAACACAAACATACTCGTCATCTATTCCAGGTGGTGTTTCACAATGTGGACTCGCTTACAGAGAAGTTATTCCCCATCGTGGAGGCCATGCAGAAGCATTTTAGCGCAGGGTCTGGTGCATACTACAGCGACGCCATCTTCTTTCTGTCTGTGGCAATGCATCGCATTATGCCTGCAGGTAAGCTAGGTGACCAAATACAGAAAAATTTATTTGTGTATTACGGTAATTTACGGTATTTTTCAGGCACCCCTGCTGCCCGAATTTGACCTTTTTTTACAGATTTACATAATTTTTTATTACGGAAAATGTTTGTAATTTATTGTGCCTGTTATTTTACTGTATTTTTTACGGCACCCCAGCTGCCGCAATTTTATCGTTTTTTTTAAGGATTTTTTTTACACTGTACCGAAAAATTATATTGTTATGGCTTGTGATCCATCACAGTGAGTGCCAAATGATTATATATGGCAATATGGGATGGCATGATGGTGAGTAAATTATAAGATTTATAATTTTTATTTTACTATTAAAAGGGGAAGTGTGTGATTTCTCTCACTCTCTCACTTTTCTGAGTCTTATGATCTGTTTACTAAAGGGAAAGTATGTTTACTAAAGTCAAACCCATTTTTAAAAGTGACAATAATTATTTACTTTGATTAAATTAGCACTTTGCAAAGACAATTTGGCCTCACGGTCATGTGGCCCAGTTTTTCCAATATAAAGCGGCAGCTACAGAACACGCATTCATCTAAACTTTCCGTTCTTTCTTCCTGTCGCACAGTCTAAAGGTCAGTACATTCGGCCATCCTGAATGCACCCCCTCAATCAGTCAACCAATGAAAAGATTTGAACACGAGGCCACCGGTGGTGTCAGATGACCCGACTCGCTCACAGGTGTTGTGCTGGCACATGGCACAGTGCTGGGTAGAGGGAGGGGACGGGGCGGTCTATCATCCTTTGTGACGCCACTGCTGAGTAATCCACAGCTCTCTCTGTCTGTCTCTTGCTGCCTCTCTTTTAATTTCAATATAAGTTCGGTTTATCAGCATGACAAAAACCGTATACTGCTTTGTGCCGTCCAGCCGGGTGTGGGCATCCTATCGTTGCATTCGGAGTGATTGAAACAAAATTTTATGGTCCTGCGCCTTCCACAGAAGATATACATATACAGAGGAAAAATAAGTATTTGACACTTCAGCATTTTTATCAGGGTTTTTGACACAAAATTTCCACCAGATGTAGCCATTAAGCCAAATATTGAATTCATACAAAGAAATCAGAACATTCAAGTATACAAGTTGAGCCATAATAAATAAAGTGAAATGACACAGGGAATAAGTATTGAACACACTTTATTTAATACTTTGTAGAAAAGCCTTTGTTGGTGATTACAGCTTCTAGATGCCTCTTGTATGGAGAGACCAGTCGTCTGCATTGCTTAGGAGTGATTCTGGCCCATTTTTCCACACAAATGGTCTTTAAATATTGAAGGTTTCTTTGGCCCTTTTTTATGAACTTTGATCTTCAGTTCTCTCCATAGATTTTCTATGGGATTTAGTTCAGGTGATTGACTGACCACTTCATTGTTGCCTTGGCCTTGTGTTTGAGACCATTGTCTTGCTGAAATGTCCACCCTATTTTTGTTTTTAGCTTTCTGGTAGATGGCAGCAGATTTTTATCCAGAATGTCCCGGTACATTTCTCCATTCATCCTGCCTTCAATAATATGAAGTCTGCAAGTACCCCTTGCTGAAATGCAGCCCCAAAACATGATGCGTCAACCCCCGATCTTAACTGTTGGTATGGTGTTCTTGGGGTGGTGGGCAGTGCCATTTCTTCTGCAAACATGGTGTGTAGAATGACTGCCAAAAAGTTCAATTTTTCTTTCATCTGACCATACTATAGTCTCCCAATAATCCACAGGCTTCTCCAAATGCTCTTTTGCAAACTTTAACCGACCCTCAACATGCTTTTCGTTCCACAATGGAGTCTTGCATGGTGAGCGTGCATGGATGCCATGGCGGTTCAGTGCATTGCTTATACTTTTTTTTTAAACAACTGTACCTGCTGATGCAAAGTACCTGTTCGAGTGGTTCTTGGCTCTTGGAGAACTTTCACTTTATTTATTATGACTCAACTTGTATACTTAAATGTTCTGATTTCTTTGTATGAATTCAATATTTGGCTTGATGGCTACATCTGGTGGAAATTTTGTATCAATAGCCCACTTAGAAATCCCCTTACTGATAAAAATGCTGATGTGTCAAATACTTATTTTCCCCGCTGTATATAAATACATTTAGGGGTGGTTTTCTGGACAGGGCTTATCCTAGTCCCAGACTAAAATGCATGTTTAAGTGGCCTTAATTTAAAAACATTTTGCACTGACATATCATAACATATATCATTGTCATTAGTATCAAGATGCACACCAGTACTGTGTTTTGTAAGGTATGTTTGTATAAATCACTTAAATGTCCTAATATAAGTAAGACCTAGTCCTGGATTAATCTTAATACTGTTCGGGAAACTGCCCCTTAGACCACTTGATTGCTATCAGGATGTGAAGAGATTTTCAACCCTGCCTTGAAGTATAATCATTGACTTTACAAATGTAAAATTTTGGCTACACTTTAACTTTATATTAAGCAATTTTAACATATTGCACGTTCACTATTAGCAAATCACAAGTCAAAATTTAAGATTAATTTGAAATGACTTTGACACTGCACAGCCATTTGTTTAAACTTAAAAACTGAAGGCAACTAAACATTCATTACAATGTGGGATTGCTTTTACACTGAACATATAGCTGTCATTCTAGAAATACTGGGTCGTTTTTAACTTATGTTTGAGTAAAATATGGACAAAATTAATAATGAATTTTAGATTAATTTTAGGTTCAATTGACCTATTGTTGTTTATATTTACCCAACCATGGCATAATACATTGTAAAAAGTGTAATGTTTTGCTTCTTGTAAGTAAATATATAGTTTAATGTGGCTCTACAGATTAAAAAGAAAAATATTGTTCAGCTTTTTTGTCAATCCTGTTTGTTTGGACTTATTCTGATGTTGTGTTCTCTATGAGCGATGACCTTTAAAGACATGCACGAGTTTACTCACCTCAGGCAACTTCTTACCAGAATGCCTTAAAGATGTCGGATGGCACCTGTGAAAAACAAAATATTTTAACCAGCAGCGCAGGCGTTACTCTGAAAAACAGCAGTGTGTGCTTATTGGGTCGATTTGCTTGCAAATTCCTCTTGTTAGTTCAAAACTCAATTCATATCTCTGCTTTTGAGGTTTGTAAATCGATATTGTTTTGTTTGTACGTTTTTCTTCAAAAACGGTTTGTGGCAAATATTCACTCAGAAACCCTTGTGAGTTATTCAGCTTGTTTCAGTGGGTTGTCTTAGATTTTGTGATTGGAGTGTTTATATTCACAGGGGTGCCAAAGCACAAATGTGTGTTTGTCTTTGTGCTATTGAGGGAGACGAACGGAGGAAAAAGTGACCAGGAGAGAGTCAAAAGCATCTAGAAACGTCTATGTTGTTTCCACAGAGCTGTGTTGTTACTTGTGGACAGACTTTTAGATTTCTGTGAGAGTCAGACAAACGGACAGGAAGTAGGTCAGCTTACTTGTTACCTGCGGGTCAGTTAAAATGGAAATTTCACAGCTGTTTGATGCTGATTCATCCATTCCTTTTTTTGTGAACTGTATAATAGGCAGAAACACACTTTTTAAGTGAAGACACTTGTGTGAAGTTTGTCAGCATTGTGTCTTTGCTGCTTTCTTGATGTGACCCATTTTCTCGACCCAGCATTGACGTCCTTTTTCTATTTTGTATATTTCTTCTGGTTTTGTTCATCATCTGCTTTGTTGTAGTCTTTGTTTTCGACACCTTTGTTGTCACCTTTTTATTATAACAAACTAAACCTATTATTCCCATTCCCATTTTGTAGAAAGTAATGCTCAATTGAATATATTTTTAAATTTGGAAAAATATTTTTGTTTTTAACCATATACAGTACAGGCCAAAAGTTTGGGCACACTCACTCTTTATTTCTTATATATTATCTTATATAATATCTTATATATTTTTCCACATAACAGAATAATAATAAAGTCGTCCAAACTATGGCATAACACAAATGCAACTGTGGGAATTATGTTGGTGAAAAAAATCAAAACTCTGTTATATTTTATCATCTGAAGTGCAGTCACCCTTTGCCTAGAAATTGCAAAACCCTACTCATGTCATTTTATCAAGAAGCTTCTTGAAATTTTACTTTAGACTAAATTTTAAAGAATATTGAAGGACTTCACACTTAATCTGGGCTATTGTTGACAGCTTTTTCTGTAATATTCATTGCAAGTCATCTATTTCAAAAATAGTATTTTAAAATAAAATTTTAGTTTTCTAATAACAGAAATTAATCTGTTTGGCACAGGTATCGTTTTTTCTAATTTCATGCATTTAACCATACACCTTCATATTAAAAGATTTTTAAAATCATAGTTAACACATTTTAGTCAAGTGTGTTCAAACTTTTGGCCTGTACTGTATATAAACAAAAAAAGGGCAATTAAATACATTTCGCAAAAATGTATTATTTACAAAAAATATTATAAATATATGCTAAATACAAATTAATTTTATAAGGCATATTTTTGAAGTTGAAACTATATTTAATTGTAACCTTTTTAAAACTGTTATGTTTACAGGTTCGTATTAAAAACAATTTTTTTCTTTCAATGCAACGTGAATATTTTTCCTTGGATTGAAATATATGAGGGGCTAAATATATTTTTTAATGCTTTAAAATGTATTTATTTTTCAAAATATAAAAAATGGCCAAAAATATATGGGTGAGAAATTATATTTTTGTAAACATATTCCATATTTCATCAGATATATTTTTTGTATTTTGAAATATATTTAAAAATATTTTTTTTGCGGTATGGGATTAAAGTAACGTAAGTAGGTTTTAATATAATTATAACCCACTAACTGACTGTTTAGATCAAAATTGAGGAATTCTGTCCTCATTACGCCCTGTTGAGGTCTGTATGCTCTCATCTCTCTCGCCTGCAAGGTTTGTTCCGGTCATTGACTCTCTACCAACAGGGCGGTCAATACAATCCAGCTGAGGGGCAAAATAATTCATCTTAATGATGAAACTGACACCATTCATCTCCGTTTAAACCATGAATCCTAGAAGACCGCGGTCTTAGTGTGCAAACATTTTTGCAAGTGCATGAATCATGATATCGAATCGTTTTCTGTTAGCAGCAAAAGGAAGCACATGTCCGGCAGTCATTTTAAATAGAAACATTCCTGTCATATTACTGTGAGGGAATTGGCTGTTCATTAAAGGCAAATCGGGCCTGGAGGTGTACTGATACGTTAACTGCATAGCCCAAGTGACAACTTCAGCTGTGAAAATAATTGACCTTTGTTTGGCCATGAATCTGCTTGTGGAGCGATGCCATGTGTTTGAGGTTACAGGCAATGGAAAGCTCATCTTTAAAGAATCGTTCAACTTTTCCTCTGCCTCAGAAGAAGTGATTTCAGTAGTTCCTGTTATTGTGACTACATTTTTGCAGTTGGCAAATGCTTTTATCCAAAGACCAGGGCTGCACAATATTGGGGGAAAATGTGATTTGCGGTAACTTGTTATGTGATGCAATATCCAATATGATAATGCTTTATGTTTGTAACATCTATTTACATTATATTAGAATATATTTAAAAACTAAAAAACTATACAGTGCACATTTTACATTCTTTTTTGAAAAAGAAAACATCACTTGCTTTGTCTCGCTAATCTCTCTGTTGTCTGCATCTACTATACACAACTTTTATAAAGTATTAAAGTCATTCAGTTATTCCCATTGCAATATGCATACTGCAATATGAACATTTGAAGTATTTCAATATAGAAGGTTTCAACAGTAACAACATAAACAAGCGGCTTCCGTGGTCATCACGTAACTTCCGGTAAACTCTGCTAAGAATAAATAACAACAAAGTAGTTTATTTATATAACAAGCAAAAAAACAACACATAGATTACATAGAAAACCAAAACATTTCTTATTTTCGACGAGGTATTTGTTTAAGAGTTCAGTTTAGCAGCTAGTCAGACCAATAACCAAACAAAAATTGTAAGTAAAGTTCTAACCAGACGTGCAATTGCGTGACCGCACATGCGTCCGATGAAATGGTCTATATCTTGCAGATAAAAAAGTGCATAGACTGACTTCACTATATGTGACTCTGGGCCACACAACCAGTCATAATGGTTATTTTTTAAAATCTTGAGATTATACATCATCTGAAAGCTGAATAAATAAGTTTTCAATTGATGCATGGTTTGTTAGATACTGTAGGACAATATTTGGCTGAGACACAACTATTTGAAAATCTGGAATCTGAGGGTGCAAAAAAATTTAAATATTGAGAAAATCGCTTTTTAAAGTTGTCCAAATGAAGTCCTTAGCAACACAGATTACTAATGCTAAATAAAGTTTTTTTTATATTTACGATAGGGACATAATATCTTTACTTAATATCCTAATGATTTTTTGCATAAAAATTGATAATTTTGACCCAAACAATGTATTGCTGGCTATTGCTACAAATTTACCCTTGCTATTTACTCAGTTTTGTGGTCCAGGGTCACATGTGTTCCTTGGGAATTGATCCCATGACCTTTGCATTGCTTCAGGTGGCATTTAGCTAATGTGTAATGGTCTAATGTTGTAAACATTAGCGTCTAATGGTTGCAAGAAAACACCATTAGTGAACTTCACTCGGATCGTGTGACACAGTGTGCCTGCATGACCTACCACATGATTATGAAAATGCTCTTCAAAGAAATATGTTTCATTGAACTGTGATCTCTCTTAAAGAGTGTGATCTTATGTGGCAGATTTTAACCCTGTGGCCATTAGAAACATTGTTTTTCTTATGTTGTGCATTTCATGTGATGGGTGGGGTAAATGTGCATGGAAAGGTTTTGGTATTGCTTCAATATCAAAGTTTCTGATTATTGGAGTATACAAGTTTTTTATTGTGGTTACTGCCCTGGTATTATGCACATAAAAAGTTTGACCTACACTCACCTAAAGGATTATTATGAGCACCATACTAATACTGTGTTTGACCCCCCTTTGCCTTCAGAACTGCTTTAATTCTACATGGCATTGATTCAATAAAGTGCTGAAAGCATTCTTTAGAAATGTTGGCCCATATTGATAGGATAGCATCTTGCAGTTGATGGAGATTTGTGGGATGCACATCCAGAGCACGAAGCTCCCGTTCCACCACATCCTAAAGATGCTCTATTGGGTTGAGATCTGGTGACTGTGGGGGCCATTTTAGTACAGTGAACTCATTGTATGTTCAAAAAACCAATTTGAAATGATTCGAGCTTTGTGACATGGTGCATTATCCTGCTGGAAGTAGCCATCAGAGGATGGGTACATGGTGGTCATAAAGGGATGGACATGGTCAGAAACGATGGTCAGGTAGGCTGTGGCATTTAAACGATGCCCAATTGGCACTAAGGGGCCTAAAGTGTGTCAAGAAAAAATCCCCCACACCATTACACCACCAGCACCAGCCTGCACAGTGCTAACAAGGCATGATGGATCCATGTTCTCATTCTGTTTACGCCAAATTCTGACTCTACCATCTGAATGTCTTAACAGAAATCGAGACTCATCATACCAGGCAACATTTTTTCAGTCTTCAACTGTCCAATTTTGGTGAGCTTGTGCAAATTGTAGCTTCTTTTTCCTATTTGTAGTGGAGATAAGTGCTACCCGGTGGGAGTCTTCTGCTGTTGTAGCCCATCCGCTTCAAGGTTGTGCGTGTTGTGGCTTCACAAATGCTTTGCTGCATACCTCAGTTGTAACGAGTGGTTATTTCAGTCAAAGTTGCTCTTCTATCAGCTTGAATCAGTCGGCCCATTCTTCTCTGACCTCTAGCATGAACAAGGCATTTTCGCCCACAGGACTGCCACATACTGGATGTTTTCCCTTTTCACACCATTCTTTGTAAACCCTAAAAATGGTTGTGTGAAAATCCCAGTAACTGAGTAGATTGTGAAATACTCAGACCGTCTGTCTGGCACAAACCACCATGCTACGCTCAAAATTGCTTAAATCACCTTTCTTTCCCATTTTGACATTCAGTTTGGAGTTCAGGAGATTGTCTTGACCAGGACCACACCCCTAAATGCATTAAAGCAACTGCCATGTGATTGGTTGATTTAGATAATTGCATTAATGAGAAATTGAACAGGTGTTCCTAATAATCCTTTAGGGGAGTGTATATCAGCTCAGGCCTGCATTAAGTCGCACTTGTTGTAGGAAGGCAAGAAGAGTGAAGCAATAATCCACAGAGAACAGATGGCCATCAACCTGCTCCATACTTTTAGTCAAGACCAAATTATAAAGTGGATTACTGTCCCTGTTGCCAATTCGACCGGGGCTTAGTATATCATTTCCTATCTTCTTAATAAGGTTCTCAAATATAAACATGTTGTATATCTGCTGTAGGATTATATCTAAGAGGAAAGGAAAGCCAAAAGCTACCAATGATGATAATGATGTCTCATGATGATGATGATGCCTCAAGTTATTTCAGATGACCAGGTTATGTTTAACTGATTGACTCACATGCACCTCAGTGTTCTGTATAACGCTGTTTGTATAATTTCAGCCATGACTGTACCTTTGGGTCATGATATCGCTGGTGAACTTCACGCTGACCTCTATTTGTCAAAAGCTGCTTTTGCTCAGGGGTGCTTAAGGCCCAAATGAGATAAATTAGCACAATCTTTAGGGCTTTAAAGGCACATTTTAATCTGCTTGTCAACATACACTAAGGTCCACACACTGAACCTCTGTCTCACCTTTTTTCATATGGCATACTTGGACACATGGTTTGGGAACATTGAAGACATCCCTACATGGTTTCATCTGATTTATCATGCTGTTTTTTCTAATTGAGTTGACAGTGGGGGTAACGCATTACAAGTAACATGCATTACGTAATATTACTTTTTTAAAGTAACGAGTAAAGTAACGCATTGAGTTACTTTTTTTTTTTTAAAGTAATGCGAGTTACTTTTCAGTTCAATTAATTAGATGTAAAAAATGTTTTACTGCATTAAGTTGAATGTATTATAGCAGAATTACACACACTATGCATGAACAGTTTCAGTCAGCAATGTAGATTACAGACCAGGGGCCTCATTTATAAAACTATGCGTAGGATCCTTACTAAAAGTCTACGTATGCACAAAAGCCAAAAATGGCATATGCCAAAAATATTGAGACTTATAAAACAAAGCAATGTTGCCTTTATAAACCATATCACCTGCAAGTATGCGTACATGAATCATCCTCAGATCCCACCCTGCAAGCCCATTCTCCCATTAAGTTTGTTTTTTATAAATCACAACCTTTGCGTGGGGCGTACGCACATTTTCAGACCCGTTTTCTGCGTACGCATGCTTTATAAATGAGGCCCCAGAGCTTGACATTTTTGCGATGAAAATATGCAATTTTGGAATGCAGAACTTCTTAGTCATAAAAAACACCTGCAAAGTAAGAAAAAGTAATGCAAAAGTAACTTAAAAGTAATGTAAGCATTACTTTCCATGAAAAGTAACTAAGGAATGCGATTACTTTTTTAGGGATTAACTTAATATTGTAATGCATTACTTTTTAAAGTAACTTTCCCCAACACTGTGAGTTGACAACCATTATTCAAGCTTTAATTTTTAATTTAATTTTTATTCGTTTGTTTTCTTGGGATCAAACCTATGACTTTGCGTTGCTGCTAATGCAATTGAGCTAAATGAATACAGGAAAACTGTAATAGGAATGTACTAGTAGAAAAAGAGATATCAGTAATTTTTATTTTTATTTTAAATGTTAACAGTTATGATGGCTAATATTATAACGCTATATGGTTTTCAGCAAAAAATGTAGTGTGGATTAACTGTGCAAAACCGGGCACTAAAACCTCACATAAAAACAGTATTGAATAATAATTTAGACACCCAAATTTGCAGCATTTTGATGAAATTTCCTGTAAATGGCTAACTTAAGGAATTGTTGTCTGCACTTCAAACTCGGATAGAAGGAATGGTTTTAATAAGACCAGCATTTAAAGTGGCAGTAGCTGGTTTAAGATGATCCTCCCAGCCTGGCAAAGCTGGTGGGTCAGTTGGTCTTCCAGCCTGACCAGCTAAGTCCAGCTAGACCAGCTTAAAAAGTGGCCAAAACACAGCTAGACCAGCTAGCTACACCAGCAAAACCAAGCTGGGAGACCAGCTAAAACTATCTTACCAGCTTATGCTGGTCTTTTTAGCTGGATTTTTTTAGTAGGGACAGCTTTTAGTTTTTGTACTGACAAGAAAAGTTTGTATGTGTTACTAACTAGCTCACCTTTTCTCATTAGATGTGCTGAGTTTCTGTTTTATTATACGTTTTGCAGCACTTGCTCCCGTGTGTGTTTTATCTTTGCTCATGAAATGTGTGTATATAACCGAGGTAGATTGTTGATATTGATTGACTCGGTTTCCGCTGCATGTTTTGAAAGGCATCGATGTGAAATTCCTGAGTGAATTGGGGGCTCAGTTCGTTCGCTCTCTATTCTTTGTTCAAGTTATAACAGGCGCAGTTCAGGCCCCAGTGTTTTGCTTTCCGATTGCGTGTCATTGTCCGCGCTTGGCTTTGCTTCACAATGGTGCATCCAGAATGTTTTCTTGAGGGATTTGTTGTGACTGAACTGTCCGGTGGCTTTTCATAAGAGATCAAGAGACTATCTGATGTGTGAAGTCCTACTAGGGTATAATCCCATTCTCTCATTTGCTATTTCTGTTAAAGGGCCATTTTTACAAGATGTAATATAAGTCTCATGTGCCGACAATGTGTCTGTGGTTAAAAATAATAGATCTGATTTCTGTGAATAACAATAGTATCTTTAGCCGCATTAGTGCTACAACGTGCTAACAAACACATTTAGAAAAGCTTTTGGGTAAAATTAAACAGTCAGTCAGTAGTCGTGGGCGGGGCTTCATCAGTGTGACGTCACATTAACAAGAGAATCAAAACAGCATGTCTAATGAGAAGAGGGTGAATTTTTTTCATTGTAGGGTTGTTGTGTTCACTCACTGCCAATACACATTTACTGTATGTCCAAACACCTTGTAAAAGTGGATTTTGCATAATAGGTGTCCTTTATTGTCAATGTAAAAATATAGATGCCATGCAAGCTTAATGCAACACAGTGTCCAATTGTTACAAATTGTTCTTGTAAGGTCAGATTTCTCTTTTAAGGTCAACTAGTGCAATGGTAGACCAACAGTTCGAAGAGTATCTTGCTATGCAAAGCCAGAATGCATGTTAAGTATGCACAATGGGACCGCAGGCTGCTAAAGGATGAGGTCATTTTGGTATTAGATGACTGATTTGCTGTACTTTTCTTTTTTCCTATGCCTGCAGCACTGACGAGAATTATTCAGCTGGATCTGGATCTCAAATTTAGGAGCAACATCAGAGACCTTTTCCAAGAGTTCAACCATTTCCCACCTAAAGCTGTCATTGGAATCGCACGAGAGATGCAGCCGGTTTACAGGTATGTGTTCGTAAAAAGTAAAAACTTTCGAATGGCTATTTCTTAAAACTTGCAAAGAATTGGAGGTGCAGTCTGATTCTTGAGTTTGGCAAAACAATGACATTGGCACCCCTATCACGTTCCTAGAGTCTGTCACAGATTGAACAAAACCACTTTCTTTAATCCTGAAAGAGACTTTGGACAACCTGTGCTTCTGGTTCACACAGCATACTAAACACAACTGAGTTCAGTTTTGTTGCCTGGGGAAGTCACACTGAGTCCCATTTTTTACCAGGACAGAGACCGGCAATCACGTGACTTTAGCCTACTAAAACCGCTCCTAAGAGCTTCAGTGTTCGTTCACCGAAACATGAGGAGACAGCTTAGATTTGTGATAGGAATTCACAAAAGAGGTTGTTTTTCTCGCTGCTGTCTGTGAGTGTGTTGCGGTGGTTTTGTGAATTTGCGAGAGGAAGGGATCGGCTGTGTAGGGAGCTTGTGGCCTTAAACCACCCCATCAACCCACATACTGCTTGTAATAATGTAGGGGGGTTCATTGCATCCCATTAGGGTTGGATAAAAAATTCTGTATTTCGAAGTATTGCAGTATTTTATTTATATTTTACTGTAGTTTCACACAAATAATAAATGTTTTTAGTTATTTCCACATAGATGTTTTTTCTCAGACCAAGTTTGTGAAGTTATTTATTTTTGATCAAAATCCAAACTCGAGTAAAGATGAATTGCCCAAAGCATTAGACAGTCCAATGTAGAAAAAAAGATAAACAAGTAACATATCGCAATAAAACTTATTATTAAACGGCCGTTTTGCCTAAACAGCTTTTTCTAGTTCATAAATTTCATAAAAGGCATAAAGGCCTGGTTTCACACACAGGCTTAAGTCCAGTCCCAGACTAAAATACGTGTTTGAGTTGTCTTAAAAAGCACCAATTATCCGATTCACAATTTTACATTTCCTTTGGTGTGTGTGTGTGTTAGTTTGTTAATGATATGCAAAAGGTACAAATTCCAAAGTAAACGATGACGCAAGTTATCGTCTCCAACGTAAATCTCTTTTCTTGGACTACAACAAACATGGATTGTAGGCAACAGTTTACTTTCTGGGATTGGTGATGTAGTAAAGACCGTCATTATCATAATTCCTCCCGCTTCCAAATCACAGCCTGTAATAGAAATTTCCTGTTAGCATTGCATTGTGAGCGAATCTTTCAAACATGGTAAGGAGCGTCACATTTCCTGCTGACTTTAGAGGTATTCAGGCCAATCACAACATACAGATTAGCTGGCCAATCAGATTGTAGGCAACAGTTCATGCATACAGTAGAAGATCCGTAAGTCGCAAAGACTGAAGTCTCAATTTTGTCGGCCTATATTCCAAATATGGTAGTGGGGTAACATTTCCGTCACACGCTTGAGGTATTCAGCCAATCACAACACACTGGATAGCTGCCAATCAAAGCACGAGTCCTTTCCAAGCTTTGTAAAAGTTTGAAAAAGCATTTCTGAAAGGTGGGGCATACAGAGGCAACAATAGTGTACTGTATGTAGAAAAGAATGTGTTTTTTGAACTTCAAACCGTGTAAACGCATTGCATTACACCAAATACACACACACAAACAAATTTTTTAGTAACACCATATGACCCCTTTAAATCAACATGAGTGTTATGCATGCATTGTAGCTTGCTTGTTTAAAAATGAAAAGAAATTCATAAAATTTTCTCATTAGACTTTTAATCGTTCTCTTTACTCTTTCGATAAAAAAACAAAGAAGTGAACAAAATCCTACAGCTGCCGTGGTGGTGGTGATCAAACTTTCCATCTCTGTGCGAGTGATGAATATAATTTCTGGATAAAGGAAGTGAGCCATGCTGATGGAAAAACTTTCCCCTTGTGGGGCTTTTCTCAACAATAGAGTGCAAGTTTTCCACAACAGTTCTCTTGACTACACACACACAACCACGTAAACACTTTCAAAGCATTAAAAGCATAATGAACCATTCAGATATATCAGTAGTACGTCAGCACGGCAGGACCTGGTATAGTAGGTTTGACGATAACATCTGCCACCTGTAGCAAAACAACGACCCTCAAGGCCACCTTAATTACCGCCGGGTCCTTTCCAAGCCTTTCGTTTGAGTCACTTGGGCCATGCACTTGTTTCAATGTTCCTAAGACTTAGTTTCCATTGATACAGCATGTTTAAACGTCTCAAATCTCTTAAGTGCTGGATCTTTCAAGCACCTGATATCATTGCAGCTGATGCCGAGAAAACGGAGCAGGATGCTGTGCTTTGAATTGCTTATAAGTCTGTTGTTTTGCTATAATGTCTGAAGATAATTGGAGCTCAGGATTTCTGGAGCCCTCATATCAGGTTTGTGAACCTCACCCTTTCACGGGCCTCTTCTGACCAGGGCGCAAAATGGTGAATGGCAGCATGCCAGAGGTCTGGATTCCTCTCCAAGCACATGGCTTGGAATGAGTGCGAACATCCAGCAGGGAATATTCTCTAATCGGATTAAGAGCTTCAATATGCCAACAATTACAAACATCCTTTACCTCCTTTTGGAAGTGAAACAATTATTATTATATTTTTTTAATTTCTTGTTTATGAATTGTTTGGTCATAAGTGTGGTGTTTAAGACAGACCAGGTGTTACAAGTGGAGGAGTCATTTGCGAAAAGCACCAATAGACCTATAGAAAAATGTACTGTATGCAGTTTGAGCTGTTTATATATCACATTGATGTCTGCTAATGCTCATCTTGCTTTTGTTCAAGTGTCAATGCAGCTTGTTGTTTTGATGTTGTCAGAGATGAAGGCGCGGTCAACATATGTAAAGCAAATATGTGAATGGAACGTGCCTCTAACCAAACGTGTCTTTGACTGTTTTGTTTTTTCTGCACTGATGCATATTTTGAATATTAAGCAGATACATATTAAATTGCACTTTTTTGTTACTGAATCCTGGGGCGGATAGAAATCCTCTAATCCAGTAAATGTAAAATGTGAATATTAAATTGTTGAAAGGATGGAGAAATGAACTGAAAAGCACTGCAAATAAATATTTTAAAAGGGGACATTCCACAAGACTTTTTTAAGACGTAAAATAAATCTTTGGTGTCCCCAGAGTATATTTGTAAAGTTTTAGCTCAAAATATTATAGAAATAATTTATTATAACATGTTAAAATTGCCACTTTGTAGGTGTGAGCAAAAATGTGCCGTTTTGGGTGTATCCTTTAATATGCAAATGAGCTGTTCTCTGCACTAAATGGCAGTGTTGTGGTTGGATATTGCAGATTAAGGGGCGGTATTATCCCCTTCTGACATCACAGAGGGAGCCAAATTTCAATGACCTATTTTTTCACTTGCTTGCAGAGAATGGTTTACCAATCAAAGTTACTAGGTTGATCTTTTTCACTTTTTTTAGGTTGATAGAAGCACTGGGGACCCAATTATAGCACTTAAACATGGAAAAAGTCAGATTTCATGATATATCCCCTTAAATGCCAGAAAGCTCATTCAGAAAGTTAATGCTTTATTATTTAAAGGTGCACTGTGTAAAAGCTGCTAAAAATCTATAAAGTGGACCTTTAAGCGCTGTGATTTGTTTTATAAAACGGTTAGTTCCAATCCTTGATTCTGATTGGTCAATAGGTGTGCTTTATTCACAATAAAACACTGCTATGACCGCTTCACCCAACGGTTCTATTTAATATCACTGCGCCCTTAGCAACACCCTTAGCAACACATAAACATATAATGAGACAAAGTCTGAGAACAGTTTATTGTTTTTATTTGAGCTTTCATGTTGTTGTTCGAAGTCAGGGACTATTTTTTCTAGCGGAAGGAATGCTTTTATTAATTTAACTTCATGAAAGTTGCACTAATATATATTTTTAATTTAATATTGTGTTGTAACTAGGGATGGGCAATATAAACGATATGCAATATAAACGATAGAAAATTAGCATACGATAGAGATTTTAAATCTATTGCACTATCGCGATAATGCGTGTTGATGACACAATCTACCCGCGAACTTTAGAGCCACGAGCTGCAGCCGAATAAACATAATAAACCGAATAAACATGGATGAAAGTGTCAGCGAAACAGAGAAACTCGTGAAAAAGACCGATGCAACATCTATTTTTTGGATTCAAGCCATAAGTTACATAAGTTAACTGCTGCTCCACGCGCGAAATTGGCATTATGGTCTAGTAATTGTGAAACATGAAAAAAATATATATATATGCAGTATAGTCCCCACAAGCATTTAAAGTGTTTAGTGTTATAAAAATAATTAACTGTGTTTTTTAGCAGATAGATCTTGTCAGCTTTATCATTTTAAAAGTAGATCACCACACAAAAAAGTCTGGACACCCCTGCTGTAGAGTGTGTCAGGCAAAAGTTCCAGCTAAGAGAGGTAACAAGACTAATCTGGCCATAACGGTTTACTTTTACTTACATTTTTAGCAGTTTGGCTTTTGTAAGGGTCTATATAACCTGTTTAAGTCTATTGAAATCATTATATCGCAATACATATCGCTATCGCAAGAGGCTGCAATGTATAACGCAATATGGATTTTAGGCCATATCGCCCATCCCTAGTTGTAACCATTTTATAAAAGCAATAAGGTACTCGAGGCAAGTGCTGTATCGTGAATAAGTAACGGCTGAAGGGGTAATCCGCTTCGCGTCGTGTCTAACAACGCCCTTCAGCCGTTACTTAGTCACGATACAGCACAGCCTCTCGTACCTTATTGCTTACGTAAAGCATATTGGCTGGAAATTAGGGGTGCAATGGTTCAAATTATTCACTGTTCGGTGTGTTGCGGTTTTAGGGTCACGGTTTCGGTACGTTTTGGTGTCTGTGTATGCTTACGGGGACAAAAAGGCTACTGTCACATTCGAAGAAAATAAAATTATTTATTGAGTTACAAACACCTAACACAACCGGCTTCTTTACAAAAATAAAAACCTAAGCAGTTTTTAACCTCTGCCAAAATTTTCACTTAAGACTACTTGCAATATTATACCACAATATACTACATAGTTACAGTTTTGTTCACATTTTCTTGAGCATTGCTGCTGCAGTAGACTTAAATGAAGCTGGCGGTGCATCTATTAGCGGCTTTTCTCCTTCGCTTGCCACGCTAAACGGTCCGCAACACTCACACTCAAACACACACACACCAACACGTGAGGAGGAACTGTGGGGTTGGCAACAGATTTGCATACTACGAGTTGATTTGGACAGTTACTTTCACCTAAACACACACAGCGTGTTTTCAGAACCATACATT
The DNA here is from genome assembly GCF_027580225.2 of Misgurnus anguillicaudatus. Lineage (NCBI taxonomy): Eukaryota > Metazoa > Chordata > Actinopteri > Cypriniformes > Cobitidae > Misgurnus > Misgurnus anguillicaudatus. The sequence continues at coordinate 28,337,629 of NC_073350.2, read as the reverse complement.
AGCAGTTTTATATGTTGTTTTTTCACCAAACTATAATAGAAATGCGTGGTCGAATCAATCACGGTGCACCCCTACTAGAAAATGTTGTCTTTTAACAAATACACCTTTTAACAAATACACCTAAGATTAGGTTGTTCATAAATAAAACGCAAGTTAAAATATCATGCTTGACAGAATTCACAATTTGATATTGAAATTTATGTAGCTCATTGGTAGAGCGTTGCGTGAGCAGTGCAAAAGGTTGTGAGTTCGATTCAAGGGAACACACATAATGATAAAATATATACCTTATAATGCACTCTTAGTCGCTTTGAATTAAAGCGCAAGCCAAATGCATAAATATAAATGTTAATAAACTACAAATTACATCCTTATATTCTTTGTGTATATATCCATAATGGGATTAGAGGGGTTCTTAAAGTGCCTTTAAATGCACAGCATTGTTTGATGTGTTGACGTAATTTCCACTGAATCAGTAAAATAGGGCGGGACATATTAAGTGGCCCCTCCCAGTTTTAAAACAGCCAGTAGTGTTTAGTTTACCTCAAAGGCCCTAATGCTTACATCTTTTGAATGTGAATGTTGTTGTGAAGCACACAAGTTTATAGATAAATTCAAGGCTAATATGCATTCAAAAATCGAAAAGTATGTTTTATCCAGTGTAGACTAGGTGTTGCTCTTTGATGTGTTGACATCTTGTTATCTGACAGAAGGCAGACAGGAATGTAAGTTATTGTTTTGGCTTTCTTTCACCTCCAAACCTCATTGTGTGCACATCCTATGCCAAACACAAACATGACAGGACCTGAAGTTTGTTTGTAAGCAAGCGTTTCGGGGTGGGTGGAGGACAGGATGCTGCGTGCTGCTGAATGCACATGACAATGTACTGTATGAAAGTTTAGTCTGCTCGCCAGCCGGATGTCGGCTGTAGGCAGAACAACTTCTTTGTGGTTTAAACCATTTAATGCATGCATCCGTGTCTGGGGAGAGATTGCTTGCTATAATTAAATGATCGAATAAGTTTGAATTACAGCTATTACGCACTATAAGGAATATTATGTAGTATTAAGTACAGTAATAAAAAAATAAAAAATAATGCACATCGTTTCATTGCTTAATGCAATAGCAATGCAAAGGTCATGAGTTTGATTCACGCACTTACTGATAAAATATATGCTTTGAATGCACTGTAGGTCACTTTGCAAATGTCTGCCAAATGCATACATTTAAAAAATGATACACATTTACTTAATTAAGTGCCACTAGAAGATTTGTGACCCTGTCTGTGAAATTCAGATTAGGAGCATTAAAGTTATTAATTTCAATCTGTGACGTGATTTCTTACTCAGTCATTATTAAAGATATCCGGGTTATATTTTCACAGAATGGTCTTTCACATTACATTGTATGGTTTTATGTAGAAAACAGTAAGTAACTAAAAAATTAAAAACTTTAGCTGGGTTTTCACAGGCAGGGCCACCTTCCACCAAGACGCAAAAATTCATTCACCGCGAGCCTCAGTGGACGATTAGCAGCTAGCTGTGAGTGTACATCGGCTGTACACTCATAATTGTGGGTGCACCCAATAATGCCCATTTCGGACATCACAAAAATGATTGTGGTCCCCTAAAATATTGCACCATTTAAAGGCAGGGTGCATGATTTTTGAAAAACACTTTGGAAAAGGGAGTCAGGCAGAGTACCAAAACACACTTGCAGCCAATCAGCAGCAAGGGGTGTGTCTACTAGCCGACATCGTTGCCTGGGTTGCGTGTGTGTTGGGCGGGTCTATCAAAAGAAGGTCCAGATTCTGTTGGGGTAGGGGCATGTTTATTTCAAATATCATTAGCATTGGCATTGGCTTTAAGAAATTTTAAAGGACAAGTTCGGTATTTTACAATTAATGCCCTGATTTCAGATTGTTTATGATGAAATAGAACGGTTTTGACTGAAATTTGGACATATGATGCTGTCCCGAGAATTTTCGGGTGTTTGTTCTATCACCTCCCACCTCTACAATTGGTATATTGGTGCACAGGAACAATCCTTCCTAAAATGCATTAAACTTTCGTTTACAAAGACGTGAAACTCACCGAGTGGTCAGGGGTGTTCACTGATATGCCCCACAAAAATCGCTGCAAAAGACGCATTCCAACGGGTTTTATCATAGTTTTTGTCCAACTCCATTGACTTGTATTAGATGTGCTGTGAGGTACGGTATAACTCCGCGCTGGGAACGTTGTTTGTATTCTTGCAATTGGCAAAGGCGGATTATCGCCACCAACTGTGCTGGAGTGTCTATTATTCAAGCTCTCAACTGAAGAATATACGGGTGTGAGGCGTTTGGAAAAATAGGTCCACAAGTTTAAAACGAATGCTAAAACACCTGTTGGAAAGCATCTTTTGCAGCGATTTTTGTGTGAGCATATCAGTGAACACCCCTGACCACTCTGTGAGTTTCACGTCTTTGTAAACGAAAGTTTAATGCATTTTAGGAAGGATTGTTTTTAGTGCACCTATACACCCATTGTAGAGGTGGGAGGTGATACAAGAAACACCCGAAAATTCTCGGGACAGCATCATATGTCCAAATTTCAGTCAGAACCGTTCTATTTCATCATAAACAATCTGAAAACAGGGCTTTAAGTGCAAAATACCGAACTTGTCATTTAAGGTTATGGGGGCTATTTTGCACACAGTCATAGTCTTAGCGTTACTGGATGGAGTATTGACTAATCAGTATCTAGCACTAACTGTCTGTTTTCATAGTTTCCACACTGGAACAGAGCCGATGGAAATAGTTTGTGGAAATGTGTTTCTCTGTATGTTCTCTCTTTACCGTCACAGAAGCTTCTGTGCTTTACTTCTAATGTTAAAACTGATGTTCTTTGTGTCTGTCTGTGCACTGTACTGTATGTGTCTGGGAGAAGTCCCTGGTTTTGTCACGATGAGCACTTGTCGTTTAAGATGTGTGCTCCAGACTCATTTCCTCTGCTGTGAGATGTGAAGGGGTTCACCTGCATTAATTACAGCACTAGCAGAGTCTCTTACTTCACACATACTCAGTAAAAAACACTTAAACACTACATCTCTATTGGCTGTGTGTGTGTCCTGGAAACCGCCGGGAATAAATCTTGGTTTTGTGTGAATTCCTTGCACGAGTGAAGGTCATTGTAAACCTTGAATGATAAATTACAAATGAATGCATTGCTTGTAGGATTTAATAATAATAATTAATTGTAATTGCTGTAATTTCATATTATAGTCATATTATCATATTTTCGGTATTTACATATTACATATTTACAGGCTTGAAAGTATTGTTAGCCTGGCATTATTGTGAAATAAAAACAGACAGGTTGAGGTTTTATATCACACTGAAGAGGTTTTGTGATAACTATAAATGAGTGAATGGAAAATCTTTATTTGGGAGAGATATAAAATCTTGGACTGTTGGTATCTGGCAGGGTGGATAATAAAGTCTTCATCATTGGGATGCACCGAAAGGAAAATTTTGGCCGAAGCCGAATAAAATAAAAATCAAAATACCGAACAACCAAACAGATTTTTTTCATTTTCCTAATTATTTGCACAAGTTCAATTTTCACAATGTCATTTTACTATATTTATTTCACAATGAATTTTTTTAACCATTTCAGCAGTCATCATAGGGCCTTTTTGGTCACTTCTCTGATCAGATAGCTATACTGCCCTACAAAGCCAAAGCGCAGTAACTACGCATTTGATGAAAATTGAGTTAAGGTTTAAAATGGGCTTTGTGAGATCTGTTGTGTCTTGTGACAAAGTCTCCTGGTTCAATTTTGTCCCATTTCACAGAAACGTGTGTGCCAAAATTGCAGTAACATGTTTGACTGGTTGGTGTAAAAAACTTTAATATAAAGAAAACTTGTAGTGCTATATGTTTTCGCGTCTTTGTCAGACACTTTAAAATGTTTTTCCCAACATGTTTGCTGCATTTGCTGCTGGTTAACATTTGATCGCGTCACCAAAGACTCCATTGTTCGGTAAAATATATTCAGCCTTTTCAACGTTTTTGTGCTATTTTTGGCCGAATAATTTGTATGCCGAACATTCGGTGCATCCCTGCTTCGCTTTTTTTTCCAAAAGCGGTCAAAAAATGGGCACCGGTCATGTAGCTCAACCGACAGAGCACTAGCAGCACAAAGGTGCTGGGTTTGATCCTCAGGGAAAATGTATACCTTAAATGCACTGTTAGTCCGTAAGTATGCATAAATGTAAATGTATTTCTTTCTTGCAACATTAAATTATTCATATTTAGTTTTTTTAAACAAATGAAAGCTTCAGGCGCAAAAATTTTGAAATGTTTGCACAAGCACCAAATAAATCTGACTCAGCTGGGCATCATTTTTCAGTAATCTTAACATGTGCGGGTTTGGCAATGTTTTCAGACTCTCTGTGCTCACAAAATACCTGGAATTTCTCCTTGTCTGATGAAGATTTCCTTGAAATGTCTGTTTAAAATGTTGGCTAATTCAGCAAGCTGAGATATACTGAAAAGTGGTTTTGTTTATGCATTTAGCAAAGTCAAATGGGAGTGGGTGAATATGCAGGCAATTCTTTAAGGCAACCATTTTTTTTAGTATTACCTACCACTACCCTTATGCTCTCTATATTGTTTCAGGGTTTGTTTTTCAGAAAGAACCTAATCTGTCTTCCCCATAAATTATTGAAATATCCAAAGCTTAATTTTTCCCACATCGGTGCTACAATATCATTAAATGTCTTCATTAAAGCTCAACCGATCGCAGAATATGGCTATATTGTTCCAGTTATTGTGCAAGAGCTTCAAGCTAATGCCAAGCTTTTTTCCGGCATAGGAAGCGATTACAGAAACAGTAAGGGCTTCTGGTTGTCCTGACTGATCTCCATACAAACAGATTGCTATCAGTGCTCATGTGTAACCAGGCTTTGCCAATTAAAGAGAGCCACTGCTAAAATTCCATGTCTAGTACATAAACACACGGACTCTGGACTTGCGTCAGTTACCGCATTTATGCCCATCCCGCTCTCACTTACTGTATTTGGTACCACGTCATAACCTCTTTGTGTTTTCCCCCATGAGCCTCAATCCATGTTCTTTTAATTCTGGTGCCTTTGACGTTGTTTGGAAACGAAGGTGGTCTCATTTGTTCTGATAAAAACATTTGTTGTGATGATGAATTGTAAGCGTTTGTGAGGTAGACGGCGTGCGCATGGATTTGTCGGCAGTACGTCAGTTAGCTGTGGTAACTTTATCAGAAGTCAATTACGGTCAGGCAGAATATTTTCCCTGGAGGTTTGTGTTTTAAGAGCACAAGTTATAAATCACGCCCGGTGCAGGGTTAAATCGACCTTGATTGAACTTTCTGGTTGCCAGCCCAGATCTTTATCTGCTTGGGTAGACCACCAGTACATGCATGTGGTATTTGTGGGTTTTGTTTTTGTAAAACATCAGTACAAGGATGCTACAGTAGTTAGTCTTAATTGCTATGGCAAGCATATTATGATTACTATTAGTAATCCTCAGTTGGTATAACATTGCTTTAACAGTGCAAAGATCATGAGTTTGATTTCCAGTAAACACACATACTAATAAAAATGCATTTCTTGAAATGCACTGTAAGTGGCTTTGGATAAAAATGTCTGCCGAATGCACATGTAAATGCTCTGTAAATAAAGATATGATTGAAAGATAAATCCTGATCACATTAGAAATCTCTTATCATGTGGTTTATTCCTCGATATCGCCAAGAATTCGTAGTGAATTATTTCCCTGTTTTTACTTCTTCAGATATTTCCTGTAATATCACATTTTCCTCTGCTCTGTTCCAGTTAATGTGAGACATCCAGAGCACAGTATTGACGGATCAGGCTTCCCGTGGCCTCATTCAGTGGTTGCCTTTACAGATAAATTGCTCATCACTTGATGAGACATTAAAATTCATCTGAACATGTTGGTTAATGTTTGAGAAACCTGTTGCATAAGATTTCTCTTCCTGATTTTGTTCATACACTCTGCAGTAGGGATGTCACGGTACCAAAAATCTAGTAGTCGGTACCAATACCACAAAAAGTACACGGTACTCGGTACCTAAGTCGGTACCACAGTGTGTAAAAAAAAAAGAACAATTATACTTAAACATTATTTTTTTATTAAAACATTTCAACATTATAGAAAACTTTTAAGAGCTTCTGTTTAGGTTGTCTGTGTTAATGTTTGTTGACTTTTCTCCTGACTCTCTTGGTGTACATCCTCCTCTGGCTGATACTGTTAAAAAGAGAGAGAATAAGAAATACATTTTATTTATTTAACATACTGTCTGACAATGACTAATAAATCAGCTAAAGCTACAGGTGCTAAGGTGCACTTATAAACACACGCACGTGCACATACACATACTCTGAATGCAACCATTAGTTTAATATCACTCACATTGTTGCAGGATGAAAATAGTTATTAAAAACCCTTAACATTTTAATACTTCATCCAGTGACATTAGGCTACTTTTTGCTGACAGGATGACTAAATGGCGATGCATGGTCGCCCATTTATAAATAGTTTTTAAAGTTGCAAATGCAGCGTCATTAACAAATAACTGACTTACACAATACATTAACATCTAGCATAAAGTTAGCTGGTTACACGGCATTAATGCCAGCTGCCTCAAACAAACATAATATAGGGTCTGGGTTTCAGTATAAAATTAAAGTTTTACAGTTTGTATATAATGTTAATGTGAATTAAAACTTACCTCGAATTCTTTAAAGAGATTGTGGTGTCTGTCTTTCAAGAGCTTTGCCAAATTCTATGTTTGATAGCGACAAACAACTTTAGAAAGATTCCCGTGTGCTCGTAAGAGGCGTTCTTCCTCTTCTTTAACTCTTGTGGAGCGTCAAATACACACGCGCGTATATGCTGCCCCCATCAGTCCCGGAAGAGTATTGCAACCTCGGTACCTCCGGTACCAGAGAAAGCAAGTACCGTCATGTTTAAAAAAAATGTTGGTATCGACTTTGTACCGAAGTATCGGTTCTTGTGACATCCCTACTCTGCAGAGAATGCCAGATATTTCCGCCTTAACATTTGCAGCAGTTGTTCTTGTTGTTTTTGTTTTTCTGACATTTGAGTTTTTGTAAGGATGCAAGGTTTTGTGCATAAGAAATATTTTTATTTATGATAACACTAACCAACCAACCAATAAGGTTGTATTTGTTAAAGGGATAGTTCACCCAAAAATGAAAAGTCCGTCATCATTTTCTTATTGTCATGTTGTTCTAGGCCTGTATGAATTTCTTTATTCTGATGAACACAAAATAAAATATTTTGAAACATGATGGTAAGCAGCCAGCTGATTGTAACCATTGACTTCCATAGTAGAAAAACAAATACTATGGAAGTATTGTCATAAATGATGATGAAGATCATCATTATTGTGTTCTTCCGAGAAAATGATGACAGAATTGTTATTTTCGGGTGAACTATTCCTTGAACATTAATACATACAATAATGTAATTTTAGAAATGTTTTGGGCCCTTTTTTAACAATCTAAGCGCATTGTCTAAAGCGCACGGTCTAAACGGGCGTGCCCGATTCCACTTTTGCTAATTTAATGATGGGAAAAATGGTTTATGCGCCAAGCGCACGGTCTAAAAGTGTTGTTCCTATTCTTGTTATGAGTAATGAGTGTTTTGGGCGTAACATGCAATAAACCAATGAGACGAGCTCAGCTCTCATCTCCTTTAAAAGCCAGTTGCGCCTGGCGCCATGCCTAATACATATTTGAAGAGTTTCGTTGCAAAACCTGATAACCACCGTTTTTTTTATTGTTCAGAAATCTCATTTTTTGGTTGTGCATTCCAATTAATTTCAATGCAACTGCAGTTGGTTTGTTTTGATTTAAACCTTCACAACTTAAAAAATACAGCAATGTAGCACCATAAAACAAAATAATAACATGATAACATAATAATAAACATGTTTTGACAAAAATGTTAAAAAATGGATTTATCTCGTTTTGCAACGAAACTCTTCATTTAGAAAGCGGAATTTGTAAACTGAAAAACTAAGTGGAGGAAGAAGACCACCAGTTTAAGATTAATGTTAAAAAATTGTGTTGTTTTCATTTGTATGAAACATTTTTTTTATTAAAACCTTTAAAAGCCGTTTTGTTCAGTCATGGAAGTAAAAACAGCAGGCTTTTAATTGCTGTAAATGCATTGATATCCTACATAATCATTGTAATCTCATAAAATAATTTGCAAATATACAAGAAAAGGTTTGTTCTGTAAAAAAATACTTTATTTGTAACAAACAAGAGAGAAAGAATTAACAAACGTGCGGAGTGTCGTTTCAGCACTCGGACAGCGCCATGTTTTTTTTTTAAAAAAAGCAATACTTAAAAATGTTTCTCATCTCACCATATCCACAGGTACAGAGTCATCATATACAATAAATTCGTGTTATAGCATAAAAAACATATTATTATTATTATTATTATTATTATTTACTTACCAGGCTACAGGTGAAGCAGCTCTTTACGCCTTCTAACGTCTCATAATCAGTCCTCATTTATGTCCAAGATGCTCAATAACAATATTTTTCATTTTAATTTTTTGATTTATCATATTTTAAAATGTCTATGTGCTGCTGCACATCCATGTAATAATCAAACGTGCATTGTCGTCCTGTTTATAGGCGCATTACACGCTCATTAAATAACAAAAACAATATTGCGCCATTGACTTTAGACTCTAGGCCAAGTTTTTTGTTGGTCAATGGCGTAGTCTATTTTAGTTGCAATGCTCATTTTCAGACCAGAACGCCCTTGGGCGCAAAATTGGGCGCAAATGCATTTGCTATTTAAACAACGTGGCGCTAAACGTGAAAATGATCATTGCGCCGGGTTGAAACTAGCAAAAGATACTTGCTTCGCTCATTGCACTGGGTGTATGATAAGGCCCATTGTGTTTATCCAATGCTTTAATGACGTAATGCAGTAGAGTGTCAACTTCATTGAATCCTTCATTGAATCAACCTGATGATCCAGAAAGGATTTCACACTTGTGTGTGTTTTGGAAAAATACTTTTATCATCCATTACTAGCAGCGAACAAGTACTTTCTGTCACTCTTGAAGTTTAGAGATAAATGATACTATCTAGCAGTCCATATATAAACTCAAAGTGAAACAACTGCTATGAATCTTGTATGAAAAAAACGATATTGCTTTTTTATTGAGAATCGATAGAGCATTGTCAAACAAAATATCCCGATATGCATGTGTTTCGATAATTTTTTACATCTGAACGTATATGATTAGCCTAGACAGCGTGCAGATTTTTTTTGTTTTTGTCATAACATGTATACTTGTTCCCTTTCCCTTGCTATATTTTTGGCACTATCGTGCATTGTTCAGGTTTCTTTTCAATTAGAGCAGAGTAATGCACTTTATACACTGCATTACTGCTTGTTTTGCTGTTTAATTGAGGCTTTTAAAAGCTCTCTTAACACAGTCGTTTTTAGTTAAATTACACCTCTTCATCCGACATTATGAAACTCTGCATTAGCTTTTGTTTTCAAAGCTGGAAAACAGGGAAAACATTTTGTTTCTGTGAAGCACTAAACTTCTTGCTTTTTGCTTCTGTTTGACAGATTTCATTCAGGTGCTTGGCATCCCCATCACACTTTTTCCCAGTGGCAGGTGTGTGTTGAAGCTTAAAGCTGGTGAGACAGATTTTGAGCGATTGCTAAACTGACATGTAGGGGATTTATGGTCTATTGTATGTGTTTGAAAGTCCCTCGGTGAAGTTACTGACAGACCAGTGTTACATTGACAATGCTGCATGTGTGCATGGAATTCTGGATTTGTTGCATTAAAATATAATTTTTAATCAGATTTTTGTCTTTGTTTCGCTTGGTCCATTCGATGTCCATGGATTCAATTTATCCCCTTCATTTTCTCCAGACATTCCTAAAAATTTATGCTAAACTGTATGTTAGATGTATGTTTGTAAATGTTGTTCTTGTTTGTCATTGGCCATTATAAATGCCCCTTCCTTCCTTGGCCAGAGCTGTGTTGAGCCGATATGTCCAAATGTTGATTGCGACAAAGCGCTGTAGATGCATGCTGCCATGCACGTATGCATCCTCACAGATGCACAGAAACTGGACGTAAAATGTGGAAGGGCCGCAGGAAAGCCCGTCTGATGTTTATAGAGAAGGTCATTAAACGGAGGGCGAGTTGATGGTGTTAATAAACTGCCTCTAAAGCTGAGTTGAATAGGTGACAGGAAGTTGACTCTGCACAGGAAGTTGTCGTTCTGCTGTGTCAACCCACACTGTCGATGTACTTTTGTTCAGTCCTCTTTCCTCATCTATAATAGATCCTGACTTCAGAAATTCCATCTTAATAAACAACTCGGCTATAATTGGGATCTTTCCAAAACTGCAGTCAGTGGGGCGGCCCAGCCGTACATACATCTTGCCCTTAGATCATAGATGCTGTGTTTTTTATAGTGCTATATTTCATCATGAATGTTTATTTTGATGAAGAATCTCAGGGGGTGTCCTAAATATTCTGTCTTAACTTCTTTCACCCAGAACTGCAGGATTGGAATTAAAGGGCTGCTGCACATAAGTGTCACTGCTTCAGTAATGCACCTTTTATTGCTTTTATGCAGTCTTTTCGCTGACAGTTTTTCCTTTTGGGTGCTTAGATTGCAAATGCATACATTTGATTATTACTTTTTTATTAAAGGAATAATTCGCCCAAAAATCTAATACTATAAGAGTAATTTACTCCCAGATGTCATTTTGACTTTATGATCATGTGACGTTCATCTATGGAATGCAAAATAAGATATAAAAAACAGATGATAAACATACTACCTTACATGTGCTTGAACAAAAAGCTGTGTCTAAATAATATTAAAATGTCCTTAAAGAACTAACATTTCTATTGTAAATCGGGTACCTTATGTAAATTGGTTCGTCCTCTATATCTTTATTTTTTATTTATTTTTTAATTTTTATATACAGCATCTTCTATCGTATTGTTCTTCTATTTTTGTCTTTACACAAACAAAGTAGTCTAATTTCATTCTATGCAGAGCTATACAATGATCAAAAATTCATTAATTTAATTTATTCATGCGTTTATTCGTTCATTCATTCATCCGTGCATTTATTCATCCATGCATGCATTTATTTATTTATTCATTCATTCATGGATTCATTCATTCATCCATTCATGGATTCATTCATTCATCCATTCATTTATTCATCCATGCAGTCATTCATTTATCCATGCTTTCATCCATTCTTTCAACCATGCATGCATTTATTTATTCATTCATTCATCCATGCATTCATTTATACATGCATTTATTCATTAATTCATTTAACGCATGCTTTCATCCATTCATTCATCCATGCATGCATTTATTTATTCATTCATTCAAAATTACTGTGCCTATTTTAAATTGGGTACCTTATGTAAATTGGTTCGTCCTCTATATCTTTATTTTTTATTTATTTTTTAATTTTTATATACAGCATCTTCTATCGTATTGTTCTTCTATTTTTGTCTTTACACAAACAAAGTAGTCTAATTTCATTCTATGCAGAGCTATACAATGATCAAAAATTCATTAATTAAATTTATTCATGCGTTTATTCATTCATTCATTCATCCGTGCATTGATTCATCCATGCATGCATTTATTCATTCATTCATTAATGCATGATTTTTTCCATTTATTTATCCATGCATGCATTTATTTATTTATTCATTCATTCATCCATTCATTTATTCATCCATGCAGTCATTCATTTATCCATGCTTTCATCCATTCTTTCAACCATGCATGCATTTATTTATTCATTCATTCATCCATGCATTCATTTATACATGCATTTATTCATTAATTCATTTAACGCATGCTTTCATCCATTCATTCATCCATGCATGCATTTATTTATTCATTCATTCAAAATTACTGTGCCTATTTTAAATTGGGTACCTTATGTAAATTGGTTCGTCCTCTATATCTTTATTTTTTATTTATTTTTTAATTTTTATATACAGCATCTTCTATCGTATTGTTCTTCTATTTTTGTCTTTACACAAACAAAGTAGTCTAATTTCATTCTATGCAGAGCTATACAATGATCAAAAATTCATTAATTTATTCATTCATGCGTTTATTCATTCATTCATTCATCTGTGCATTGATTTATTCATTCATTAATGCATGCTTTTTTCCATTTATTCATCCATGTATGCATTTATTTATTTATTCATTCATTCATGGATTCATTCATTCATCCATTCATGCATTCATTTATTCATCCATGCAGTTATTCATTTATCCATGCTTTTATCCATTCATTCATCCATGCATGCATTTATTTATTCATTCATTCATCCATGCATTCATTCATCCATGCATTCATTCATCCATGCATTCATTCATCCATGCATTTATTCATTAATAAATTTATTAACGCATGCTTTCATCCATTCATTCATCCATGCATGCATTTATTTATTCATTCATTCAAAATTACTGTGCCTATTTTAAATTGGGTACCTTATGTAAATTGGTTCGTCCTCTATATCTTTATTTTTTATTTATTTTTTTAATTTATATATATACAGCATCTTCTATCGTATTGTTCTTCTATTTTTATGTTTGTCTTCACACAAAAAATGTAGTCCAATTTAATTCTATGCAGAGCTATACAATGATCAAAAATTCATTAATTCATGCATTCATCCATGTGTTTATTCATTCATTCATCTATGCATTCATTTATCTGTGCATTCATTTATTCATGCATTCATCCATCCATGCATTTATTCATCCATGCATTCATTTATCCATGCATTCATTCATTAATTTATTTATTAACGCATGCTTTCTTTCATTCATTCATTCATCCATGCATGCATTCTTTTATTCATTTATTCAAAATTACTGTGCCTATTGTAAATTGGCTACCTTATGTAAATTGGTTCGTCCTCTATATCTTTATTTTTTATTTATTTTTTAATGTTTATATACAGCATCTTCCATCGTATTGTTCTTCTATTTTTATGTTTGTCTTCATACAAACAAAGTAGTTTAATTTCATTCTATGCAGAGCTATACAATGATCAAAAATTAATTAATTAATTAATGCATTCATCCATGCATTGATTTATCCATGCTTTTATTTATTAATTCATCCATGCATCCATTTATTTTTTTTATTATTTCATTCTTTCATGGATTCATTCATTAATTCCTCAATCCATGCATTCATTAATTAATTAACGCATGCATTCATTAATTCATTTATTAACGCATGCTTTCATCCATTCATTCATCCTTGCATTCATTCATGCATTCATTCATCCATGCATTCATTTATCCATGCATTTATTTATCCATGCATTTATTCATCCATGCATTCATTAATTCATCCATGCATGCATTTATTTATTTATTCATTCATGCATTCATTAATTCATCCATGCATTTATTCATCTATGCAGTCATTAATTCATGCATTCAATCTGTCAGTATTTTGGACAGTCTTTAGGTTAAAGGAATGAGCTTTATACCACACATTTGAACTCTGATGTTTCAATGTACAGCCGTACAACGTCTTAAAAAACATCTGATAGCTCACTATGTTGTTTCAAAACAATTCAGACAGGCCCTTCAGACTCTCAGACTTGCACTCAGTCTTATATTTGTTTACTTGTGTTCTCGTTGACTTCAGCATGTCTCTGAGATGCTCCTGTGGATCCTTAAAGAGAAAGATAAAAGCCCTCTGCTTGTGTCCTACTCCGTTTGGGCTCCTCTGCTGTCAAGTGAATGGTCCATGAACCAAAGCTTCAGAGGGCTTTTTGTCGTTTTCACCCTAGCTTGGGCAACTTGTTGTTTTTAAAAGAGATGCAGAGCAAAAGGGAGCGTCTGTGAACTTCAGGAGATCTTCTGAGGAATCCTCTGCAGGAGACATTGACGGGGTGATCAAAGCTGTAGACGGTCTCTGTTAGGAGATGTGTGGCGTGATGGGCTTTCACCAGCAGCCAGCATGCTCTGCATTTGATGAATAGTGAGATCGCTTAAAAGCTTGGATCAGTAAACATGCCAGATATTTTCATAAGTTCGCCTCAAGCCCAGAGCCTGGGGTCGTGCTTTTTGTAGACACATCTCTGCATTTTCCAGGGTCTTCAGGAATGGAGGGCTTTCTGTATTAGATGGATTTTTTTATAAACATTTTTATTTTAAGCTCGCACACTGAAGTTTTGCATTTATTGTTGTTGTCTTTGTTGTGAACAATCTTTTACTGGTTTGTTGAGCAATACTAATAGTGATGTTTCTCTGAATATATTTATTCTTCTGTTTTTCCGACTCTGACTGCTGTTCTTTATTTGTTACAGACACACTTTCTGGCAATACCGCAAAGAAAATCCCAAGGCTCGTGTTGGTGACCCACCACCGGAGGGTCTGCCAGGCTTTAACAGTGGCGTGATGCTTCTGAACCTCGATGCCATGCGTAGCTCAACCTTATATAACCAGCTTCTGGAGCCCGAGCGGGTGGCACAGCTCGCAGAGAAGTATCACTTCAGAGGGCATCTGGGCGATCAGGATTTCTTCACCATGATCGGTATGGAGCACAGAGAGCTGTTTTATCCTCTGGCCTGCGGCTGGAACCGACAGCTGTGCACGTGGTGGAGGGATCATGGCTACGGTGATGTTTTCCAGCTGTACTATCACTGCGATGGGCCGGTCCACATCTACCACGGCAACTGCAACTCTCCTATACCTGATGACTGAGTACTCAATTATTAAACGTTAAGCTTTGGATGACATTCAGAGTTTTGATTGCACATTTTGATCAGGGCCAAAAATACCTATAGGTCCTAATATTGGCACACTTATTTCCAGATCAGTATTATGCTACATATTCAAATCATTACCACATTTTATTCAACTGAGCTTGTTGGTGTCTTTCCAAAATAAGTTCCAGTACGATTTCACCAACGGCTTTGATTCTTAGCAGTTTGAGATGTAGGTGTCTTATCAGGAGGCTTTGGGAGAGAGCCAATCAGGGCGCTTTCCCTCCCCATCATTCCTTTGTTCACAGGTTGAAAACACATTGGCATGCTCATTTTCCTTAAACAGTGTCATACAGATGAATAAACTCCCATACACATTATTACCTTGTTTTTACACTCTCAATGGATAATTTGACCACATTATGTGCACCGCAACCCTTTATACCATCAATAACTGCGTACATATGGCACATTCTTCTTTTATCCGTAGTTTTTACTCACTGATGATTCAGAGGGATTGACCCAGTTTCCCGACTTTGTCTGTTTGTGAACCTGTCATGCGGCTTTAAACCGAATGTTGATGTTGGAAATCAGATTTCTCTGTCATGCGCGAGTGCATCAGTTGTAATCACCTCCGAAAGCCAAGATAACATCTCGGACATCTGATTGGTGGACTCGTCTGAGGCCTAAGGTTGGAAGAGGACATTCCTGCTTGATCTGTGTGAGAAATGGGAAGTGGGATTGGGTGGATATGCAAAACATATACAGGAGATTAAGAGGGCAAAGCTCGAGCTGTTGTGGTTGGCTGGTACATCGAGCGACTCTGCTATTGGCAAACCTCTGTAGGATTGTGTAAAACGCTTGCAATAACTTTCACAATGTCAGATCAACAGGGTGGAGGGATGGAGAATCTCCCTGGACTCCCTGGCGCTGATTTGTAATAAATCTTTGAAGTGTGTTGCCAGTCAGCCGTGAGATCCCTCTTTAGACTCTATTGTGTCATTTGCACAATATTGTAAAGATCAGCAGAACACGTCTTGGTTTTTAGTTAATTTGTTTTTTGTGCAATAGTTTTGTCTAGCTGGTTCAGTATGGATAATTTTGGACTGAAACTAGCAATTATTTGTTTATGAGCAGAACAGATTTCCGTGTAAATTTTTCATAAAACCATTTTCTGTTCAAAACAAAACAATCAGGTAACATTTTACATTAGTTAATGCATTAGCTAACATGAAATAACAATGAATAATGCTCATTTTAGTTTCAGTTTTACTAATACATTTCTAAAATTAAAAGTTGTAACGTTAAAGAGACACCACTTTTTTTGAAAATATGCTCATTTTGCTGCTCCCCTAGAGTTAAACATTTGATTTTTGCAGTTTTGGAATCCATTCAGCTGATCTCCGTGTCTGGCGGCAGTACTTTCAGCACAGCTTAGCACAATCCACCGAATCTGATTAGACCATTAGCATTGTGCTACCAAAGAGTTATTTTAAAACTTGACTCTTCTGTAGTTATATCGTGTACTAAGACCGATGGAAAATTAAAAGTTGCGATTTTCTAGGCTGATATGGTTGGGAACTGTACTCTCATTCTGGCGTGGTAATCGGGGACTTTGCTGCCGTGGCATGACTGCAGCAGGCGCAATTTTATTACGCAGCGGCCAAAAATAGTCCCCTGAGTAACTTTCAAACGCAGGGGACTATTTTCGGGCACTGGGTAGTGTCATTGCGCCTCCTGTAGCCATGTTGCAGCGGGGTCTTTGATTGTTGCGCCAGGGGAGAGTGTGGTTCCTAGCCATGTCAGCCTGGAGAATCGCGGCTTTTGGTTTTCCGTCGGGCTTGGTGCACGGTGTGGCTGCGGAGGAGTCAAGTTTTGAGTGGGAAGAGTATCGAAACTCTTTGTTTTGTTCGTTTTTGCGTGATGCTGGTGGTCTAGTCTGATTCAGTGTATTGTGCTAGGCTGTGCTGAAGGCGGTGGCGCCAGACCCGCATATAGACTGAATGGATTCCAAAATGGCAAAAATCAAACTCTATGGAGCTGGAAAATTCGTATATTTTCCCAGAAAAGTGGAGTGTTCCTTTAATGCACAATAAACAATTGTATTTGCATTACCTAACATTATCTGTTGGTTCGTGTTAGCTAATGCTTTACTAATGTTAACAAATACAACCTTATTGTAAAGTGTTATCAAAAATTAAATGGAAGTCTATTCTGCTCAGGCTTTGTGAGAGATCCCTATTGATTGTAATTGGTTTACATTTACCCTATACATTTTGTGTGGTTATTATGTGATCTTATGTTTTATATGAACAATTGTTTCTCAGAGGAACCACTCAGGAAACGCTGACTTTTTTGTGTTAGAAAAAGTGTAATATTAATTCACCTATATTCAAGTTTGATTGTTTTTCCTTTCTTCTTAAAAACTGAATGTAAAACAAATATATGTTGTGTTATGCAGTATATATGTTGTGTCATAGAAATTGAATGTATTAACACTTATGAAGAAAATTCCACTGAAGAGGTACCGAATTTTTAATATCTAATATATCTTTCTTTCTACATGTATATATTTGTGTTCAGAATAAAATTTCTTATTATTTGCTTCCTCTGTTTCTTGCATTTAAAATGACATTTAAAAAGTTTGGATGTCTCTGGGTATCAAATTGATATTTAAAGTGTTATGTTGCTTGTGATCGAGGACAAATTTAATTTATGTGTATGGGTAATTGTAATAATGACGCTTGCTATAGCGAATCTAGCGATACATGCACGTGCCCGGTTCATTGGCAGTAATACATTGCAATAGAGAGTCTGTCAATTCTGCTTTATTAATGTGTCTCATTAGTTAACACATCAATTTTAGCTAATAAACTAACCAATGTCTTCTGTAAATTACTATAATATGCATTTGCAGTGTCATAAATTATTAATCCTGGCGACAGCACAAAAGGATAAACAATAGAAATACTTAAAAAGAGCAAATATTTTAATACATAAATCTTACATTTGATTACACAGATTAGCTAACCAGCTTCAAACTCACATTTTCCACCACAACTCCACATTTACAATTCATTTAAATGTACACTGTTGTTTTACTTTAGGTTTAGGAATAAAACTTTTCTCTGTGAGGTTGATGATAAACTATCTTTTAGTGTGTGTTAGACAGCATCTGATTTTACAGACAGAACCAGGACTCCTGAATGTGGGTCACACCCGTTGAGCTTCAGGGTTATACAGCCCTCTCCTATTCGACACCATGCTGTCCGGTCGCCGAAACACTTCATTCATGGTGTTTGTTAAGCATGTAAGGGGTTTGAGGAGCTCAGTTCTTCTTTTCAGTTGGGATTAAAAGATTTTTCTGCTCCTCAGATCTTCTGTTTTCAGTAAGATATCAGTCATTTGAGCTTTTGCTCACCCTCTGAAAACTGCAGGTGAGGCAAAGCAGAAGGCACTGACCTACATTATTGTAGCACACTAACCTATTTTTCTTCTCATAAAATTGCATCCGGATATTTTTATTTATTTGTTCTCATGGAAGCACCGGCATTAAGTGGCGTTTGCTCTTTAAATCTGGAAATAAATATGTTATGTAAATGGTGCATTTTAAGTAAGTATGTAATTTTTAACACAATAATAACAAAAATTTTTGTAATCTATATGTATTCCCAGTAGATTTTTTTACATTTAATTTTTCTGTTTACTTTGTTTGCACTGCATTAAACCAAAAGCCCCTTGGTTTATTTTTTTATTACATTTTCTGCATAATATTTGTCTTGCAGATACATTGACAGAACTTCCAATTAATCTCCAATTCACTTTTTTCTCTGATTTCTAGGATTTCTTTGATATATTCAGTCTTGAGTTATAATCAATGGTACATGTAATGCTTTGAAATTAATATGCACACAAATAAACCTCCATTATATGTACAGTATTGTTCAAAATAATAGCAGTACAATGTGACTAACCAGAATAATCAAGGTTTTTAGTATATTTTTTATTGCTACGTGGCAAACAAGTTACCAGTAGGTTCAGTAGATTCTCAGAAAAAAAATGAGACCCAGCATTCATGATATGCACGCTCTTAAGGCTGTGCAATTGGGCAATTAGTTGAATTAGTTGAAAGAAAAAATAGCAGTGTGGCATTCAATCACTGAGGTCATCAATTTTGTGAAGAAACAGGTGTGAATCAGTTGGCCCCTATTTAAGGATGAAGCCAACACTTGTTGAACATGCATTTGAAAGCTGAGAAAATGGGTCGTTCAAGACATTGTTCAGAAGAACAGCGTACTTTGATTAAAAAGTTGATTGGAGAGGGGAAAACCTATAAAGAGGTGCAAAAAATGATAGGCTGTTCAGCTAAAATGATCTTCAATGCCTTAAAATGGAGAGCAAAACCAGAGAGACGTGGAAGAAAACGGAAGACAACCATCAAAATGGATAGAAGAATAACCAGAATGGCAAAGGCTCAGCCAATGATCACCTCCAGGATGATCAAAGACAGTCTGGAGTTACCTGTAAGTACTGTGACAGTTAGAAAACGTCTGTGTGAAGCTAATCTATTTTCAAGAATCCCCCGCAAAGTCCCTCTGTTAAAAAAAAGGCATGTGCAGAAGAGGTTACAATTTGCCAAAGAACACATCAACTGGCCTAAAGAGAAATGGAGGAACATTTTGTGGACTGATGAGAGTAAAATCGTTCTTTTTGGGTCCAAGGGCCACAGGCAGTTTGTGAGACGACCCCCAAACTCTGAATTCAAGCCACAGTACACAGTGAAGACAGTGAAGCATGGAGGTGCAAGCATCATGATATGGGCATGTTTCTCCTACTATGGTGTTGGGCCTATTTATCGCATACCAGGGATCATGGATCAGTTTGCATATGTTAAAATACTTGAAGAGGTCATGTTGCCCTCTGCTGAAGAGGACATGCCCTTGAAATGGTTGTTTCAACAAGACAATGACCCAAAACACACTAGTAAACGGGCAAAGTCTTGGTTCCAAACCAACAAAATTAATGTTATGGAGTGGCCAGCCCAATCTCCAGACCTTAATCCAATTGAGAACTTGTGGGGTGATATCAAAAATGCTGTTTCTGAAGCAAAACCAAGAAATGTGAATGAATTGTGGAATGTTGTTAAAGAATCATGGAGTGGAATAACAGCTGAGAGGTGCCACAAGTTGGTTGACTCCATGCCACACAGATGTCAAGTAGTTTTAAAAAACTGTGGTCATACAACTAAATATTAGTTTAGTGATTCACAGGATTGCTAAATCCCAGAAAAAATTTTTTGTACAAAATAGTTTTGAGTTTGTACAGTCAAAGGTAGACACTGCTATTTTTTTGAACACACCCCCTTCAACCAACTGCCCAACTGCACAGCCCCAAGAGCGTGCATATCATGAATGCTGGGTCTTGTTTGTTTTCTGAGAATCTACTGAACCTACTGGTAACTTGTTTGCCACGTAGCAATAAAAAATATACTAAAAACCTTGATTATTCTGGTTAGTCACATTGTACTGCTATTATTTTGAACAATACTGTATGTAGTGGAGAGCGGGGCACAACACTTTTTGGTTTTGGCTCAATCATTAAAAAATTTTTAGTTTGATTAATTATATTTTTACAAAAGCAACACACACATCTCTGCTACAAATGAACATTTGAAGTTTGTTTCTAGTACTTACCATTCTTGGACAATTACACCAAACATGACAGAAGTGCAAATGTTACAACTTACCCCATAGGTGGGGTTAATTGTAACAGGCAGGGGGTTAGTTGCAACACTTGTTAAAAATTAAGTTTGCAGGCAAATATTTCAATACTATTTTGTCTATACACTTGAAGTGGATATTGTTTATATATCTGTCTATAATAGACAGGTATCCACACTGTATTCATTCATCCAGCCCTTTTCTAACAATAGTTCAATTATAAATGAGAAAAGCAGCACTATTATGACAAAACATTTTTTTTATATGTGACCCAGACTGTAATAACCATACTACAGTTTCAAAAATCAAATTCTGAGATAATGAGCATCAAAGTCTGATTTAAGCCATTCATTTCATTATGATTTCAATTTTTGACGTGACCTTATTCAATCAATATTAAAGATATGAACTAAAATCAATTTTACACATGATTTTTGATCAGACAGGCACATTTATTTTGTTGGCAGCCAGCAATCATTCATGTGTAGCCTATTTAAAACAACAGCAAGAATTACGCTAACGTTAGCGGTTTTCATATCGTAAATGCTGAGGAGTTAGTTGTAACACAGCGTTACAATTAACCCCGCTGGGTCAAAATATTTTCAATCCCAACAAAAAAGTTGCTAAGACCTGCAGACATTTCAAAACAATGCTGTTTTAGTCAAAAAGACACTGATTAATATGACATAGCATTGGATTTGGTATCTTACAAATCCAACTTAGAAACCGAAAAAAAAAAACATATGATGAAAAATGGAAAAGCATTATACATTTCCAATAATTTGCTTTTGGCAGCGTGAAACAATACCGGAAAACGAAAACGCTCAACCTTGTGCAACAATGTAAACAGTCCGTGTTACAACTATAACCCGGCGTTAGTTTTTGCCCTGCGCACCCCTATATATGTACATACATGTATGAAAGAATATGTGGAAGATGTCCCAAATGTTTTTAACTGAAGATGGGGTGAATAAATGTACAGTAGAAAAATTTGTAAGGCAAGCATCTGCGAAATATTCAGATACCACTGTGACCCAGCAATCTTTGTAGTTTTGTAGTACCTGAGGGCCTTTTTGAGTAAAGTTACAAAAGCTGTTTTGGGGCTGGTATGTATCATACATATAAATGGTACATTATAAAACGTCCCGTTATGGTTGTTCATAAACACCACAGTCTTTAATCATATTTTCATTGTGTCTGTGCTGCGTCTTTGTTGTTTGTGAACTGCCCTCTGTTGCAGCCACACTTGATTCTGAGGAACTACTTTGTTTGGCGGAAGAGTAATATTTGTACTAATATAATTACAATTTATTTCTGTTTTATTTTATGAAATCCTGCTAATGTTATGCATATGAAGTAACAGTTTTATAAAAGCAATAAACCCCGCAAAGCAGTGGGGTTACAGTGCATTTTATAACAGCTTCGTGTCGTGCCTAACAACGCCCCTTAGCTGTTATAAAATGCACTGATAACCCACTGCCTCTTGGGGCTTATTGCTTTATTATAGGACCTTTTGGTACAAAAAGTACCTTCCCACAGCTTTGACAGTTTTGGCACCTTTAATTCTAGGTAATACTCCACACTCTTAGAAAAAAGGTACAAAAGTTGTCACTTGGGCAGTTCCTTTTAAATAGGTCCTAATATGTACCATTTAGGTACAGATGCAGTATGTACCTTTTGAGGTACCAATATGCACCTTTATGTACTAAAGTGTACTTTTTTTAAAAGTATTGTCCCAGTGACAACTTTTGTACCTTATTGTACCTTTTCTTACTATGAGTGCAGTAGCCTACCCATAAATAATTAGTTTTAGACATTTTTGTGTTGATAAATCACTGTTAGACTTGCTCTTGGGATCTTGCGGGTGAGATGTGAAAGAACCTGTAGTTGCATGTGTTTGACATGTTTAAATCAGAGGACTTTCTTAGGTTGTCTAGTTGTTTCTTCCCAGACGTACTGCTTTTTGCACGTACACCACACACACATTTTTTATTGCATAAGAGATGATGATGCTGTTACTGCTTGTGGATATCTAAGAGGGCAAGTGCTGTTTTGGGAAGGTCATTTATGTGAAATCTAATAGATGGATGCTGTTGGATTTGTGCCAGATGATTTAAAATCCAACTATTGTGTCTGAAATTGAGTTTCATAAATGATGGGTCAGGATAATGAGGTTAAATTACCCAGATGCTCTCATTGTTTACCAGGCGCTGAGAACTTTCCTCCTGGTTTGTGCTGGAAGTCGTCTCGGCTTCTCTTCTGTGTTTAAGTAGAAGCTGATTTTTCTTATAGCTGTCAATCTTTTCAATGCAAAATGTTTTTATAGATACTTTTTTTAATAATGCTACTGTGACGTGTGCAACCAATTTTATTTCCTTATAAGCTCATATTTCAGAGTGAAATAAAAAAATTAATATGCAGGACTGAACTTGATTTTAATTTAGGAATTAAGGCAGTTAAAATACACATTAAAAGTCCTTTACAAGCAGTTTAAATGAAAACTGCCTAACTAACCTATGCTGGGTTCATATCGTACAGAACACACTGGTGGGTTAAAAATGGCTTGTTTTAATTTGGGTAATTTTTAACCCAGTGGTGTGTCCAATAGTAGGACCCGCATGAAACCCAGCATTTTTTTTTAGAGTGTCGTGTTAATACAGGAGGGAGGGATACATTTTCCAATACATTTTTTGGGATAAATTTTTCCAAAACAAAAATAATTTTGGAAGATAAGCAAGTCAAATAATTTTGCACGATGGGGTATACAGTTATGCGCAATTACTTCTACATTCCTGTTAACCATAGTACATTGCTTGGTTCTGTATGATCTATGCTGACATGGTGCTGTTTTCATACATGAAGCCTTCAGGAGCTACCAAAGATGAAAATAATCAATGTATATTGGATATCCTTGTTCACATCTTAAACCTAAGTAAAAGAAAATGTACTAACTTTTTCTTTATACGTTATAGCTTTTGACAAAGGCATTTTCTTTTCACATACATTCAGATATTAGAATAAAAAAGAACATAACACAAATAATAATACTACGAATAAAAATAACAAGCTACGATAGCATGCTGGTAAGCGGATGTTATTAACCC
This sequence comes from Misgurnus anguillicaudatus, assembly GCF_027580225.2. Classification (NCBI taxonomy): domain Eukaryota; kingdom Metazoa; phylum Chordata; class Actinopteri; order Cypriniformes; family Cobitidae; genus Misgurnus; species Misgurnus anguillicaudatus. The sequence goes on along the minus strand of NC_073350.2, from coordinate 28,313,954 downwards.
AGGGTTCAGCTTTGGTCATGTGACGTTCGACATATAAGAGCAGCATTGTGTATTATCAAAGTAAAATGGGCAGTTTTGGTTTTATGTTTGCTTTAAGCATGAAGGAGAGATATAAATGAATTTAATACATTTATCAACAAACCTGTACTAACCAGTGTTGGGGTAATGCATTATAAGTAACGTGCATTACGTAATAATATTACTTTTCTGAAGTAACAAGTAAATTAACGCATTACTTTTTAAATGCACAGATTAATATTTGAGTTACTTTTTCAAAAAAGTAATGCAAGTTACTTTTTAGTTTAATTAATTTGAGCTCAACATTTTTGTGATGAAATATGCAATTTCTGAATGCAAAACTTTTCAGTCATAAACACCTGCAAGGCCTGAAAGAAATCAAGCCTCAGCCAAGAAAAAGTAACTTAAAAGTAACTAAAAAGGTTACGTAAGCATTACTTTTCATGAAAAGTAACTAAGTAGCACAATTAGTTACTTTTTTTGGAAGTGACTTAATATTGTAATGCATTGCTTTTAAAAGTATCTTTCCCCGTAATAACACAAAGATAGATTTTACCTGCTTGATGAATTAAAGGGATAGTTCGGCCAAAAACGATATTAAACCCATGATTTACTCACCCCCAAGCTGTCCGAGTTGCATATGTCCATCGTTTTTCAGACAAACACATTTTCGGATATTTTAGAAAATATTTTAGATTTTTCTGTTCATTAAATGTAATATTACGGGGTCCAGCAATAGTCCACAACCTTCAAGTCCAAAAAAGTGCGTCCATCCTTCACAAATTAAATCCAAACGGCTCCAGGATGATAAACAAAGGTCTTCTGAGGGTAATCCGTGTGGTGTTGTTGTAGAAATATCCATATTTAAAATTGTATTAACTTTATAAACTACCTTCCGGTAGCGCCGCCATTTTGGAGTGATGCGCATTCAGGATGAGAGCTTACCCAGCGTACAGAGTTTCTCTGCTGCTGCTCTGTGCCCCCGCCCTCCGAATTTGTCATATGTCACTAAGAAAAGTGCGTACACTACGCTAATCCTCTCTCCTGAGTCTAAGATGGCGGCGCTACCGGAAGGTAGTTTATAAAGTTAATAACATTTTAAATATGGATATTTCTACAACAACACCGCACGGATTACCCACAGAAGACCTTTGTTTATCATCCTGGAGCCGTTTGGATTTAATTTGTGAAGGATGGACGCACTTTTTTGGACTTGAAGGTCGTGGACTATTGCTGGACCCCGCAACACCACACCCAATGAACAGAAATATCTAAAATATTTTCCAAAACATCCGAAAATGTGCCCGTCTGAAAAACGATGGACACACGCAACTCGGACAGCCTGGGGGCGAGCAAATCATGGGCCCAACATCGTTTTTGGCCGAACCATCACTTTAACTGTGATAAAGGTGCAAAAGGTTCTACAAAGCGATGCCACAGAAGAACCATTTTGGTCCCCATTGAGGCCTATGAGCTGAAATCTTCTTTAAACTGTTAAGCGTTGCCGTCCCGAATACGGGACACCTAGGTTTGCATTAATATTGTTGATGTAAATTTTAACCCATTACTACAAACTATATATCGTTGGAAAGGTCTAAGCCTCCAGAATAGACATTTCAACAATGTTTTATAAAATAAATTATGTAGGGAGAGTAATTGATTCATTTATGAAGAGAGTGTGCTTCAAAACATTTATTTTCTGCTAAATGTCACTGTCCCACCAGCAGTACGACTACATTTACTTCAATATTTGCATATGAATTCATATCTAATCATGACAAACTGTATATTGTTTAAAAGCTCCAAGAGTGTAGATTTAACTCAATAGGGTGGGGTGATGCTTAAAAGGTTAAAAAAGACTATTAAATAACTACAAATTTTGAGTCTGAATCTTAAAATCTTTATTGCAATTCAAAAGAGTTCATCCACCAAATATAAAGAATTGTACAAAACAAAAAAGTGCAGTGAAAAAAAGTTTTTGATTGAATTATTTACCTTTTAAATTTTTGGAGTCGTTACAGAGGACCAATTGTGAAACAGAAATGTTCTTCAGATATTAAAGGCTGAAGAACCTGTATTATGAGTTTGTTTGTTTGTTTGTTTGTGTGTGCTCACTCATGTCCTGCTGTTCTCACGCATGTGGTTTTAGCTTGTCGACTCACCTTCCACCATAATGACTGAGCGCTCACAATCTGTTGCCATGTCATTGTGTAGGAGGAAATCAGGACATTGAGAGGATCATCACTGTTCTCCTATATCCTCTAAAGATGATGAGACCACCACCGCGGTCTTGACCGTCTCGCATTTATAGGGATTTGAAGGTCCTTGATATTTCCTGTTCGCAGTGTTTCAGAAAGCTGTCTTGGTTTCATTGCCCTTTAAAGGTCAACAAATTAAAGTGGTGATCTTTGCGAAATCTTCTGTCGACTGAAAAGATTGCATTTTTTCTGTTGTATGTTTCATAATCGGACAGAATTGCAGGTGTTAGGTTAATGCTTTTAAAAAACTCACTGTGAGAAAAAGCAAACCAAGAGCACTTAAGGTGCCATCACGTCATATAAGAAGCAATTTTAAAAACCCGTCGGTTTATCTAGTTCTTACACCGATTATGCTTAAAGGAAAACACCACCGGTTTTCAATATTTTACTATGTTCTTACCTCAACTTGGATGAATTAATACATACCTATCTTTTTTCGATGCGTGCACTTTTGGTCTTTGCACAGCGCTTGTGAATGTGTTAGCATTTGGCCCACCCCCAATCATTCCTATGGCTCCAAACTAAAGTTTTATTTTGTGCCACCATACTTACTCGTGTAACTACTCATCATGTAACAGTCTTTAAATGGGGAAAACATGGAAGTGTTTGGTGGCTACTAAATTCATCCCTGTTTGGATCCTAGGAAAAATGAAACTGACACAAAGACATTAACTAGTATCATTCCACATACAACAACGCCGGAGCGGTCCTCTTTCTCCACACTTGTAAACACTGGGGCGTAGTTTCGCATACATCATCCGTGACCTCTTGACGTGATGACGTATTACGTGAGGTCGCGCTGGCGCGTCACAGGACCGGAGATAGAAGAGAAGTTGTGGTTTAAAAGTGCATATTTTTTATTTTTCTTTTCAAAAATGACAATCGTTTCGCGTTTCGCTAGATAAGACCCTTATGCCTCGTTTGGGATCGTTTAGAGTCCTTTCAAACTGCAATTTTAAACTGCATTAAAACTGTTACGTGTTAGGGTTTATTACAGTCCATTAAAATGAGAAAAATTCTGGACTGTTTTCCTCAAAAAACACAATTTCTTCTCGACTGAACAAGGAGGGACGTCAGCATTTTGTGTGACATGGTGGTGAGTAGATTATCTGGATTTTTTTAAAGAAAATGGACTAATCCTTTAAAGTTTTTGTTACATTTACAAGTTCTGCAGACATTAGAAGAGATACAACAGGATAGCTTAAAGAGTAACTAAACCCTAAACCAACTTTTTTTAGTTCATGATCTGTAAGAATGGGGTTTTATTAGTGCTATTCATTGATTTCAGTAAGTTTTTTGACATTTGGATGTAAAGTGTTTCAATACTACAATATACGGTGTAAAAACGTCTGAGTGCTGCCCTCTTCAGGTTGAACGGTGGCTACTGCAGTTGAATTTTCCTATTGGATGGTGGGTCCAAAAAATGACTCGTGACGTAAGCCGTACGACCCTACGTAAGCAGGTTCAAGCTCACCACGCCCTTGTTACGATCTCATCACACACTTGGTACGAGCTTAGTTCGTCTCCTCTATCTCCGTTGGGATCTGCCCACTTTTCTTGCATTTTTCAAATATTGCCAGTGGGTGGAGTCAGGCTCTGACCAGGGGTTTAGTTACGCTTTAACTCTTTTCTGAAGCCAAAAGTTATTTATTAATTTTAAACTCTGTGTATGTTTTGATAATCATTCTGAATATAATCTATAACAATTCCTTCACAAAAATGAAAAATACCCATTTTTAAGAGTTTAAAAGAAAAGAAAAAAATATAGATAAGATGAAACATTTTTTCCCGTTTTGTTTGTTTGTTTGAAAGCAGAGGGTCTGTTCTTTCATTTGATATATTTGTATGTTTATTTATTTTCCCAAGACAATTTTCCTTGAAGGCATCTTGTGAAACTTTTGTGAAAATCACAAAAAATGCTGGCGGGCACCTTTTCAAAAAATGGCTGGTGGGGATTGAGTTAAGACAGATTTCCTGTCAGTTTTTGAACGACTATATATGCAGTGACGTCACTGCCTCCGAGAAACCTGACAAATCTCCAAATCCCATGTAAACGCAGTTTTCTGCATATCTGGTTTAATGATTTGCATGTAAATGCATGAAAACAAGTTTCTATAATGAGCAGATTAGTTATCCGGTTATTCTGTGCACGTGAACACACTCATTGTTGATCTAATAGTACTAAAGAGTCTTTTTGAAATATTAATGAAATATTGATGTTTGCAATTGATCCCCTTTAGTAGCTAAAATTGATTTTTCTTTTTTCCTTCTCTATATGGTCTTTAACAAAACGGCATGTTTTGCAAGTTTTAACCTGCTAGTGATTTATGTGAGATATTGATTGTTTAGATCAGATTGAGATGCTGTTAACTGTAAACCCAAAACATCAATGAGTTAGTACTTATGGTTGATTTTTGACTTTTTGTAAATTACTGAAGCGTACACAGAGACTATATTGATAATGGACAAGGGAAATGGCAACCTAATCTCACAGAAGACATATATATATATTAAATGGTGGTAATATTGTATTAAATTTATGATGTGATTCATATAAAAAATATATGACTGAGACTCTACTTCTAACCTGAAAGTCACTGGAGCGAAAGCAGATCTTGCCAGAAGATACGAATGTGATTGTACAAATTCATACGGATTAGTCACAAGTTAGGGATGTACACATTAGTAAATGCCCCAAAGCAATACAGAGTGCATGACTTTGCATTTTTAATATTAAAACATTGTCAAAAATGTGTCTTTATTGTGACTAGCCAGAACGCTGTACTGTTAAACTGTAGTAAAATAGTTTAACTAGAGCTACAGTTATGTAGTTTCTAAAACATCTTCAATTACTTCTCATAATTTGCTGTCGATAGTCATCAATGGCCGAAATGATACACTTTCTGACTTTTTTTCCCAAATTGTAGTCAATACAGATACTCTATTATGGCATTGACCCAGCGTAGGGCACATCACTTACCCAGGTGTCTTGGCCAGTTAATTTTCTGTATTGTGTGAAATTGGCGCAGCGTGTGACATCCACCCTCATGTGTAACAGTTGTGATGTTTATTTCAGGAGTCCTGTAGATTCTCATTGATGACTCATTGGTGCGGTTATAAGAGTCTCACATAATGTAGGTCAGTGTGACGGTCTAGAATAAAACATTTTTGCTCAGACATTCGGTTTTGTTGGACATGATAACTGTGAAATCGAATCCTCTTTGCAAAGATATAATAGATATGAGCCTGTGGGATTAGACGCCCACTGATATAGATGGACACTGTGAATAATATATCATTTTTTCTGACTCTGAGCTTTCTTTACTTTTCTGTGTGTATCTTTGGGATGAGTCATGAGATGCAGAAAGGTATTTTGGGTCTCTGCATCAATTGGGATGGAAATATGCATATTGAAATGATATGCAGATGACATCATGCATAGTTAAACTAGGGGTACGCTTCATAAATGTACACTCACCAGTTCAATTTCTCATTAATGCAATTATCTAATCAACCAATCACATGGCAGTTGCTTCAATGCATTTAGGGGTGTGGTCCTGGTCGAGACAATCTCCTGAACTCCAAACTGACTATCAGAATGGGAAAGAAAGGTGATTTAAGCAATTTTGAGCGTGGCATGGTTGTTGGTGCCATACGGGCCGGTCTGAATATTTCACAATCTGCTCAGTTACTGGGATTTTCACACAACCATTTTTAGGATTTACAAAGAATGGTGTGAAAAGGGAAAAAATCCAGTATGTGGCAGTCCTGTGGGTGAAAATGTCTTGTTGATGGTAGAGGTCAGAGGAGAATGGGCCGACTGATTCAAGCTGATAGAAGAGCAACTTTGACTGAAATAAGCACTCGTTACAACCGAGGTATGCAGCAAAGCATTTGTGAAGCCACAACACGCACAACCATGAGGCGGATGGGTTACAACAGCAGAAGACCCCACCGGGCACCACTCATCTCCAGTACAAATAGGAAAAAGAGGCTACAATTTGCACAAGCTCACCAAAATTGGACAGTTGAAGACTGGAAAAATGTTGCCTGGTCTGATGAGTCTTGATTTCTGTTGAGACATTCAGATGGTAGAGTCAGAATTTGGCGTAAACAGAATGAGAACATGGATCAATCATGCCTTGTTACCACTGTGCAAGGCTGGTGGTGATGGGGTTATGGCGTGGGGGATGTTTTCTTGGCACACTTTTGGCTCCTTAGTGCCAACTGGGCATTGTTTAAATGCCACGGCCAACCTGAGCATTGTTTCTGACCATGTCCATCCCTTTATGACCACCACGTACCCATCCTCTGATGGCTACTTCCAGCAGGATAATGCACCATGTCACAAAGCTCGAATCATTTCAAATTGGTTTCTTGAACATGACAATGAGTTCACTGTACCAAAATGGCCCCCACAGTCACCAGATCTCAACCTAATAGAGCATCTTTGGGATGTGGTGGAATAGGAGCTTCATGTCCTGGTTGTCCCGTTTCACACACAGATTACGGAAAATACCCGGAAAATGCATCTGGGATTTGTCCTGGAATGTTTGATTTTTGGTTTAATCACACTGCCAATGATTTTCCAGATTCTGTGCGTGCATTCACACACATACCGTAAAGACATATGACGTATTTTAAGTCCTGCACTTGGTAGGTTATTTCCATAGGGTATGACGTTTGCTAATCATCTCTCTCGGGGATAGAGACAAGCTCCCTGATCTTTGCTTTAGTCCAATTTGCCAACATTTCTTGTCGTGAATGTTGATCTGCGTTTAAATCCCTGTGTCAAATAGCTGAACCATAACTTAACACACATGTCCTCAGTACAGCACGCCCCTTACGGCATTGTTTCTGCCTCTTTTAAACAGAATGCTTTCTGTAAATGTCATGCCAATGTTACTAGATCCTCTTTATGGAGCGATCCCAGAACATTTATGGGACGTGTTTGTGTTCACACAGAAGCAGTTTCTGGGACCAAAGTGCTGTGTGAATAAGTTATAATTTTATGCATTTGGCAAAGTGACAGTGTTATGCTATATATTTTCTCAGTATGTGTCTTGACTGTTCCCTAGGAGTCAAACCCACAACATTTGCGCTGCTAATGTAATGCACTACAGGAACACTATGGGCACATGACATTTTGGCATACGTTTCTATGTATGTTAGCATGTCCTGTAAAAGACTGTTATGACACCTGGCAGTATGTGTTCCTCTGGTTGGCTGCTGCAGACCTGTCCAGCATGAGTCAGGTCGAGCTGACACGATGATGATTATACTAGAAGCTTCTGTGCCATTTTTTCAGCACGTTGTGCTATACAGAAGTGTTAAAACTTTGCATCATTCAGGAATCTGATAGAACAGGATTATCTGCTTCACACAAAAACCCATGATCTCATAACATTTACATTTGGAGTGCATATCTTACATCAGTATGTGTGATCCCTTATTCACAATACAGCACAGCCTCTCGTACCTTATTGCTTACTTTAACAAATGTATTTTTATTTTATATTTATCTAATCTTGTCCACCTAGGTGTCTTAACATGCTTAAAATGATGGCAAATGCTTCTTTTTCATCTTTTATAAATCATTTGTTAGATTTTAATATGACATCGTTGTCACAGTTCATTTAGTTAGTAACCTATTGGTTATTATCAGCCATCAAGCCAATTATAAACCAAAAGTTATGGGTAATTAAGTAATTATCATGATTATCTCATTTTACATATTAGTGCTCTTATCAAAAACCTTTCAAGTTGAAACATATCCAAACAGCTGCCATGTCACGTGCATGACCTACTTGTGAGTTTTTATTAAACCTGCATGTGAGAAATGACTCATTCGTGCCCTTCTGACCTCAATCCTCACATACAAAGACCAGCATTTCCCAAAGCCGGATAGCGTATCATTTGCTACATTGTCTGTTGCGACAGTGTTGAGACTGGACTGAACCAGAGATGCAGTCTGTAGTGTGACTCATGGTCTGGGTGCTTTTACCGCAGTAAATTGATTGTGTTATTGTGTCGTGGGCGGGCTCACAAGCACAACTGCTATTGTTCCAGAAGAGACGCACGTGCAAGCGTGCTTTCTGTAAATTTAGCTTGTTGCACATCAGGCATGTCTCAGGCATTAGAGTTTTAAAAGATGCCTTTTTTTAAAACTTTCTGGGTATTTCTTAAAAACGATTGCCAATTGTGTCACTTTAGTAGATTACATTGTGTATATATGTAATAACATGGGCATCGGAACCATTATATGTGGGTGGGACCAGTTTTTAAGACTGTTGATAGTGGACCCACTCACTTGGCGTATATGTCTGTTCACTTGTTAGACCACCATCAGTGAAATCCATTCAACAGAGGAATGCTGTAATAAATAAAAGTCCGTTTTATGTTTTAGCTACAGCCTTGACTTCCACGCTGCTGCTTCCTCTAATCCATTTCATTTGGTTTATTTAAGGACTTTTTACACTGGGCTTAACCCTGGGTTATCTTCGTTCTAAACCCCAGTTTTAACCCTGGGTTAAGGATCGTTTCACACTTGTAATTTAGAAGCGGGGTTGTGCCTGACATTGACCCGGGGTTATGAAACCCTGCTCGTAGTTTAGAAGTGGGGTTATCCCTGAAATTCGACCCGGGGTTATGAAACCCTGCTCGTAGTTTAGAAGCGGGGTTATCCCTGAAATTCGACCCGGGGTTATGAAACCCTGCTCATAGTTTAGAAGCGGGGTTATCCCTGAAATTCAACCCGGGGTTATGAAACCCTGCTCGTAGTTTAGAAGCGGGGTTATCCCTGAAATTCGACCCGGGGTTATGAAACCCTGCTTGTAGTTTAGAAGCGGGGTTATCCCTGAAATTCGACCCGGGGTTATGAAACCCTGCTCGTAGTTTAGAAGCGGGGTTATCCCTGAAATTCGACCCGGGGGTTATGAAACCCTGCTTGTAGTTTAGAAGCGGGGTTATTCCTGAAATTCGACCCGGGGTTATGAAACCCTGCTCGTAATTTAGAAGCGGGGTTACCCCCGAAATTCGACCCGGGGTTATGAAATCCTGCTCGTAGTTTAGAAGCGGAGTTATCCCTGAAATTTTCGACCCGGGGTTATGAAACCCTGCTCGTAGTTTAGAAGCGGGGTTATCCCTGAAATTCGACCCGGGGTTATGAAACCCTGCTCGTAGTTTAGAAGCGGGGTTATCCCTGAAATTCGACCCGGGGTTATGAAACCCTGCTTGTAGTTTAGAAGCGGGTTATCCCTGAAATTCGACCCGGGGTTATGAAACCCTGCTCGTAGTTTAGAAGCGGGGTTATCCCTGAAATTCGACCCGGGGGTTATGAAACCCTGCTTGTAGTTTAGAAGCGGGGTTATCCCTGAAATTCGACCCGGGGTTATGAAACCCTGCTCGTAATTTAGAAGCGGGGTTACCCCCGAAATTCGACCCGGGGTTATGAAATCCTGCTCGTAGTTTAGAAGCGGAGTTATCCCTGAAATTTTCGACCCGAGGTTATGAAACCCTGCTCGTAGTTTAGAAGTGGGGTTATCCCTGAAATTCGACCCGGGGTTATGAAACCCTGCTCGTAGTTTAGAAGCGGGGTTATCCCTGAAATTCGACCCGGGGGTTATGAAACCCTGCTTGTAGTTTAGAAGCGGGGTTATCCCTGAAATTCGACCCGGGGTTATGAAACCCTGCTCGTAATTTAGAAGCGGGGTTATCCCTGAAATTCGACCCGGGGTTATGAAACCCTGCTCGTAGTTTAGAAGCGGGGTTATCCCTAAATTGACACGGGGTTATGAAACCCTGCTCGTAGTTTAGAAACGGGGTTATCCCTGAAATTCGACCCGGGGTTATGAAACACTGCTCGTAGTTTAGAAGCGGGGTTATCCCTGAAATTCGACCCGGGGTTATGAAACCCTGCTCGTAGTTTAGAAGCGGGGTTATCCCTGAAATTCGACCCGGGGTTATGAAACCCTGCTTGTAGTTTAGAAGCGGGTTATCCCTGAAATTCGACCCGGGGTTATGAAACCCTGCTCGTAGTTTAGAAGCGGGGTTATCCCTGAAATTCGACCCGGGGGTTATGAAACCCTGCTTGTAGTTTAGAAGCGGGGTTATCCCTGAAATTCGACCCGGGGTTATGAAACCCTGCTCGTAATTTAGAAGCGGGGTTACCCCCGAAATTCGACCCGGGGTTATGAAATCCTGCTCGTAGTTTAGAAGCGGAGTTATCCCTGAAATTTTCGACCCGAGGTTATGAAACCCTGCTCGTAGTTTAGAAGTGGGGTTATCCCTGAAATTCGACCCGGGGTTATGAAACCCTGCTCGTAGTTTAGAAGCGGGGTTATCCCTGAAATTCGACCCGGGGGTTATGAAACCCTGCTTGTAGTTAAGAAGCGGGGTTATCCCTGAAATTCGACCCGGGGTTATGAAACCCTGCTCGTAATTTAGAAGCGGGGTTATCCCTGAAATTCGACCCGGGGTTATGAAACCCTGCTCGTAGTTTAGAAGCGGGGTTATCCCTAAATTGACACGGGGTTATGAAACCCTGCTCGTAGTTTAGAAACGGGGTTATCCCTGAAATTCGACCCGGGGTTATGAAACACTGCTCGTAGTTTAGAAGCGGGGTTATCCCTGAAATTCGACCCGGGGTTATGAAACCCTGCTCGTAGTTTAGAAGCGGGGTTATCCCCGAAATTAACCCAGGGTTATGAAACCCTGCTCGTAATTTAGAAGATGGGTTATCCCGAAATTGACCCAGGGTTACGAAACCCTGCTCGTAATTCAGAAGTGGGGTTATCCCCGAAATTTACCGAGGGCATTAACCTTTTTAACCGAGGGCATTAACCGAAATTAACCTTTTGTGGGGTTAACCCTGCATTGCAGTGCCAAACGCATGCAATGTGAAACGAAGCAGGGTTAGATTGTTATGACCCTAAACAAGGTGTTCAGAGTTGCTTGATAATTACAGATAGGTTTAGGATCAGGGTTGGAGACTCCTGACCCAGGGTTTAGGAATGCACAGTGTGAAATGTCAGATTATGAAAACTATATTTGAAGGACCCACATATAGACCCCATGTTCAAGACCCATGCTTGTATGTATTTTAAGTGTACTTCCCCAGTGGCAGCAAGGGACCATTTTTGACCATTTTATCTGACAGTGTGGGCTGATAGATTGGCCTTTTTGTTTGTCTCCTGAACAATATCATCTTTCTGCCCGACTCTCCAGTTTATCCACAACCTCATAATGGTGGTGAAACTCAAGCAGTGCTATATAGAGCCTATAATTTAATTTACATAGACTTGCTATCAGCATTCAGGATATGTGCCAGACTAAACCACAAAACATCACAACCTGCTATGAGAGCAAGATGTTTGTAACTGGATCCACATTTACATTGCTTAGAAATTTTAAATACTCAAATTATTAATGCCATCAGTGGTTTGATTTCTCCATCTGCTTTAGAGACATGAAAGGCAGAGAAATAAGAGAATCAGTTCTGTTTCCCTTATAAACTGGGTCACTTGTATGAGTTATGGAGCGTCTGGACTTCACACCCGCTGCCATTTAACCAGGTGGTCATTTGCTGACGCCCATATTCATGAATAATGAGAGCTCTCATGTAGTTCACACACAAGAGCCCGTAGTAGTGTTTAAACTATAGTGAAAGACAAGAGGGTGTTTCTCACGAAATCCAGATTTAGAAGGTGTCCAGCATCAGATTTTTTTTAAAAGCCCTTGAAGCCAATTTTTTTTGCACATATAAGATTAAGGTCTGAACTTACTATAACCATTATCATTACCGCAACATGATAAAACATTAAATACAAACTCATGTTTCGGTAATGAGAACTAAAAAGTTGTCTAGGTACTATAAACAAACCTTTAACTATCTGGAGAGAAAAAATAAGAACTGCTTAGCTGGTAGCCATCTTGAGTGTCACAGTCAATTATGTCCCTTCCAACTATTTTTTTTGTTGTTGAAAATGTTAGTTCCTTAAGGGCTTAAACAATGATTGAAAATTGTCGCGGAGGATGAGAAAATTGTTCACATTTATATGCCTTATTATTGTCTCTATCACCAAATATCACATTTCTTTACAGTAAATGTTTATAGTATAACATGCACTGAAGCTTTTTATTTTTTAGATTTTTTTAATTATAAATATTTCCATGTCAGGGAACCCAAATCCAGTCATGGACACGTTGCGTTAATAATTTTTTTTCCCCTTAAATGTGGAAAAACAACAAAACTGGTTTGTATGATGTCATTTGAAATCATGTGCAAAATAATACGTGAAGAGATGTTTGTAACTGTATGCTTTTTATTTTGATACCCTTACTTTGCATTTACTTTTTTTATCAAAATTTTTCATGAGTCTAATTTCACGAGAATCACCCATGATCATAAAGTGATTTCTAGTCTAGAACAAAATGCTGATTAGTATAAACACTTGCTCTATCTCTGTGACTCTCTCTTTCTCTCGCAACTCATTTCTTTCCTCTTCACGTCCCCAGGGTCTACTGGACTGCTCTCTCACTTTCATATCATCCACTGACACACACTTCTCAATCGATGACCTAGATAAATTCTCACATTATGTTCTTCCAGGACATTCAGATTTCACTTTTTAACTGATCTCTTAAAGCAGTTTTATATTTTTCATATTCTTAGTCATAGATCCCGCTCCTATGCTCCGAGGCTCAAGCACTCAAGGAAATGGCCAAACACCCACGGAAAAACACCAGATCAGGCTCAATTAATTTTAATCAAAAATGCTTTCGAAATTCGTGAGCCTCTCTGATTGGTGAATTTTGCAAGGTGTTAAATATACAATCCTGAATAAGGGGCGCTTTACATTTCACACCTGAAAGCGACCACACTGCTGCCTCCTTTCCAAAGCGCTTGGGTGCTCTTGTAGCGTCTGCCATTGCCATTGCATTGCATGACATTACGGTGAGCACTTGTGGAAAAAGAAATCAGTGCCTAATCAGAAAGTTGTAAAGAACCATGCACAGTTTTGTGATCATATAAACAGAAGAAATTATATGCAGATCTGAAATAACAATTGAAGAAACGCGTATCAAATGCTGTAAACTGTCACGGCAAAAGCCTGCCGTTTTATCTTTTTGTAGTTAAGAATAGAAGCTGTTTGTCTGGCGTGTGATATTCGCTGTAACAATAGCTCGGCCGAATAATCAGAAACAGATTTATCGTCAAATTTCCTGGATAAATGTGAATGCTGGACACATGTGGGCTGAAGATACACATTAATCTGAATCTCTTGCTGTTTTTTCAGGTCATAAAGTTTAAAGAGCATGCAAGGTAATATCTTGTCAGTTATTAAATGTTTTTGGACCCAATGACATTTTAAGGAAGTAGGGTAGGTTTTATTTGATGTAAAACTAGTTATTGATTACTGATTTTTGCTTACTGATTACTGTGCTAATGTACACACTACCTCATAACTACCTTTTTTGTTTGCAAAGACATTTTCTAAGCCCTTAACCTTGAGTAGAGTATTAACCTATCTGTCTTCCTGATGTCATTTTGAGCTTTATAAATACTTTTGCTTTTACTAAATTCATATCGAGGTGTGTTGTACATTTTTAAAGAGATTTTTTATTGTCTATGAACATGAATATCATAGAGATCATTAAACTTTTTTGTTTTGGTCAGTCTTAAAGCTTTCTTGTCACTAAACTGATCAGAAGCCCAATTGACTTCCATAGTATCCTTTTTTTCTACTATATAAGTCAATGGGGTTCTGATCGGATTGGTTACATTCCTCAAAATATCTTCCTTTCTGTTCGTCAGAACAAAGAAAACAACATGGTAGTGAATAAATTCATTTTTTTTCTTTATGGTTAACTATCCCTTTAAGATTGTGAAAGTCCATTTAAATAAAAACAGTAACAGTGGATCAAACGTCATTGTTGAGGCTAGTTTAATCTGCTTGGTTTTAACTGGATGCACCGATATATCGGCCTGTATTCAGTATTAGATTTCCTTCTAAATAATTAAATATTGTACAGGTACAGAAATTTTGTATCGTTGCATTCCCATTTTCAAACATTGACACAATGAACTCAGTCATCCACCTGCCATCCACAGATCAAAGCTGAAATCAAGTTAGATTAAAAAATTGTATCCAAAGGAAAGGTACAGACTAGACCAGAGTATTTATTGTACAACACCGTGATTGTAACTGAAGCATGAGGCTGTGGATGAAAGAGATCTTCAGAATAGCTTCAATTTGACTTATTTAAATGTAATAAAAGCTCAAAGGGAGCACTGCTGTTTGAATGCAGACATTGAATCAGCAGTGAGAAATAAACAGGAGATCAGAAACACACATTTTTCTTTTCAAAAGCTGTTTCACACCAGATATCTGACAGATACAAATGAAGAGTTTGTTTCCAAAACGTGATAAACGGCATTAAAAAAACGTTACCGCCAAAATCCGTATTGTATTAGGTCAGTATTAAAATGAATGAATCCTAGTTCCCAGCCAACATGTATATGTGGGCCCCACATGGGTTTTACTTGGGCTACATGGGTACCAAGTGGGCATGGTCCTATTATGGGCATCTTATATGGGACTCACTTGGGTTAGTGTAGTAGGCCCCACATGGGTTAAAAAACATAGGCTCCCTATATGGGTCCTAGTTGGGATGTTAATGGGAAATGAGGGCATGGGCTCATAATAGGAAACACATATGGGGCCCTCTTGGGCAACCAATATGGGTCTTAAATGGGCTAACACAATAATTCCCATATAGGTTCCTTATATGGGTCCAAAGTGGGACCCACATAGGTTATGAGTATATGTGATTTGAATAAGGAAACACAAATGGGACCCTTTTGGCCAAACCATATGGGTCCAACATGGGCAAACACAATTATTCCCATATAGGTTCCTTATATGGGTCCAAAGTGGGACCCACATAGGTCACCTATATATGTGTTTTGAATAAGGAAACACATATGGGACCCTTTTGGCCAAACCATATGGGTACAACATGGGCAAACACAATTATTCCCATATAGGCTCCTTATATGGGCCGAAAGTGGGACCCACGTAGGTCACATGTCTGTGTTTTGAATAAGGAAACTCATATGGGGCCCTTTTGGCCAAACCATATGGGTACAACATGGGCAAACACAATTATTCCCATATAGGCTCCTTATATGGGCCCGAAGTGGGACCCACATAGGTCACCTGTATATGTATTTGAATAAGAAACACATATGGGACCCTTTTGGCCGAACCATATGGGTACAACATGGGCAAACACAATTATTCCCAAATAGGCTCCTTATATGGGCCCAAAGTGGGACCCACATAGGTCACCTGTATATGTGTTTTGAATAAGGAAACACATATGGGACCCTTTTGGCCAAACCATATGGGTACAACATGGGCAAACACAATTATCCCCATATAGGCTCTTTATATGGGCTGAAAGTGGGACCCACATAGGTCACCTGTATATGTGTTTTGAATAAGGAAACCCACATGGGACCCTATTGGACAAACCATATGGATACATCATGGGCAAACACAAATATTCCCATATAGGCTCCTTATATGGGCCAAAAGTGGGACCCACATAGGTCACCTGTATATGTCTTTTGAATAAGGAAACACATATGGGACACTTTTGGCCAAACCATATGGTTACAACATGGGCAAACACAATTATTCCCATACAGGCTCCTTATATGGGCTAAAAGTGGGACCCACATAGGTCACCTGTATATGTCTTTTGAATAAGGAAACACATATGGGACACTTTTGGCCAAACCATATGGTTACAACATGGGCAAACACAATTATTCCCATACAGGCTCCTTATAAGTGGGACCCACATAGGTCACCTGTATATGTGTTTTGAATAAGGAAGCACATATGGGACCCTTTTAACCAAACCATATGGGTACAACATGGGCAAACACAATTATCCCCATATAGATTCCTTATATGGGTCCAAAGTGGGACCCACATAGGTCACCTGTATATGTGTTTTGAATAAGGAAACACATATGGGACCCTTTTGGCCAAACCATATGGGTTCAACATGGGGAAACACAATTATTCCCATATAGGCTCTTTATATGGGCCGAAAGTGGGACCCACATAGGTCACCTGTATATGTGTTTTGAATAAGGAAACCCACATGGGACCCTATTGGACAAACCATATGGATACATCATGGGCAAACACAAATATTCCCATATAGGCTCCTTATATGGGCCAAAAGTGGGACCAACATAGGTCACCTGTATATGTCTTTTGAATAAGGAAACACATATGGGACACTTTTGGCCAAACCATATGGTTACAACATGGGCAAACACAATTATTCCCATACAGGCTCCTTATATGGGCTAAAAGTGGGACCCACATAGGTCACCTGTATATGTCTTTTGAATAAGGAAACACATATGGGACACTTTTGGCCAAACCATATGGTTACAACATGGGCAAACACAATTATTCCCATACAGGCTCCTTATATGGGCTGAAAGTGGGACCCACATAGGTCACCTGTATATGTGTTTTGAATAAGGAAGCACATATGGGACCCTTTTAACCAAACCATATGGGTACAACATGGGCAAACACAATTATCCCCATATAGGCTCCTTATATGGGCTGAAAGTGGGACCCACATAGGTCACCTGTATATGTGTTTTGAATAAGGAAACACATATGGGACCCTTTTAACCAAACCATATGGGTACAACATGGGCAAACACAATTATTCCCATACAGGCTCCTTATATGGGCTGAAAGTGGGACCCACATAGGTCACCTGTATATGTGTTTTGAATAAGGAAACACATATGGGACCCTTTTAACCAAACCATATGGGTACAACATGGGCAAACACAATTATCCCCATATAGATTCCTAATATGGGTCCAAAGTGGGACCCACATAGGTCACCTGTATATGTGTTTTGAATAAGGAAACACATATGGGACCCTTTTGGCCAAACCATATGTGTCCAACATGGTCAAACACAATTATTCCCATATAGGTTCCTTATATGGGTCCAAAGTGGGACCCACATAGGTCACCTGTATATGTGTTTTGAATAAGGAAACACATATGGGACCCTTTTGGCCAAACCATATGTGTCCAACATGGTCAAACACAATAATTCCCATATAGGCTCCTTATATGGGCCGAAAGTGGGACCCACGTAGGTCACCTGTATATGTGTTTTGAATAAGGAAACACATATGGGGCCCTTTTGGCCAAACCATATGGGTACAACATGGGCAAACACAATTATTCCCATATAGGCTCCTTATATGGGCTGAAAGTGGGACCCACATACTAGGTCACCTGTATATGTGTTTTGAATAAGGAAACACATATGGAACCCTATTGGCCAAACCATATGGTTACAACATGGACAAACACAAATATTCCCATAGGCTCCTTACATGGGCCGAAAGTGGGACCCACATAGGTCACCTGTATATGTCTTTTGAATAAGGAAACACATATGGGGCCCTTTTGGCTAAACCATATGGGTACAACATGGGCAAACACAATAATTCCCATATAGGCTCCTTATATGGGCCGAAAGTGGGACCCACATAGGTCACCTGTATATGTCTTTTGAATAAGAAAACGCATATGGGGCCCTTTTGGCCAAACATATGGGTACAACATGGGCAAACACAATTATTCCCATACAGGCTCCTTATATGGCCCGAAAGTGGGACCCACATAGGTCACCTGTATATGTCTTTTGAATAAGGAAACACATATGGGGCCCTTTTGGCCAAACCATATGGGTACAACATGGGCAAACACAATTATTCCCATATAGGCTCCTTATATGGGCCGAAAGTGGGACCCACATAGGTCACCTGTATATGTCTTTTGAATAAGGAAACGCATATGGGGCCCTTTTGGCCAAACCATATGGGTACAACATGGGCAAACACAATTATTCCCATACAGGCTCCTTATATGGCCCGAAAGTGGGACCCACATAGGTCACCTGTATATGTCTTTTGAATAAGGAAACACATATGGGGCCCTTTTGGCTAAACCATATGGGTACAACATGGGCAAACACAATTATTCCCATATAGGCTCCTTATATGGCCCGAAAGTGGGACCCACATAGGTCACCTGTATATGTCTTTTGAATAAGAAAACGCATATGGGGCCCTTTTGGCCAAACCATATGGGTACAACATGGGCAAACACAATTATTCCCATATAGGCTTCTTATATGGTTTAGAAGTGGGACCCACATAGGACACCTGTATATGTGTTTTGAATAAGGAAACACATATGGGACCCTTTGGGCCAAGCCATATGGGTAAAACATGGGCAAACACAATAATTCCTATAAAGACTCCTTATATGGGCCCAAAGTGGGACCCACATAGGTCATGAGTATATGGATTCTAAATAAGGAAACACTTATGGGACCCTTTCTGTCAAATCATATTAGACCAAAATGGGCAAACACAATCAGTCCCATACAAGCTCCCGACATGGACCCCCATATGTAATTGTCATTTCATGCCCTGTTTTAAACAGGGATCCTGAAAGGTTTATGCCTATGTTTTCAGACTGTCTTACTTCACAAACCATGGTGACGCTAAAAGCAAGACATGTAGCCTAATAGTTTATGAAGTCCCAAAGGACTGCAGGATAACTTCTAAGTAAAGACGGCTGCATCAATGTAACAGAAGCCTTGCATTTTTTACCCAAAGCTTGCATGGGTATTAGTGCATTTAAAATGTTATTTGTAATATGATGACAAAACATTGCAAAAATTAGTTAGGTTCAGGCTCAGGTTAAAATTTTCCTGCAAGTCTAAAGCGATCTAACATAATTAGCAAAAGTGAGAAAGTGACAGACCATATTCACCGTATTCTGATATCTAGACCAATCAGTTTTCACTGTGGGCAGGCTTACAATCAACCTCTCTCTTCAGCTCAGTAAACCACTGTACAGTAGTTTATTTACAATGTACAGTAAATGACAGAGTGTCCAAAAAAAACACTGGAAAATAATACAATATTTACTTTATTTTTCAAGTACATAAAAGTGTATCTGTGTGTAAACCCTCTGCTTTTAAACAAAACAAAAACATTTGATCCTATCTTTATTTGTTCCTTTTTATCTTATTTTAAATATGTGTAGTTTTTTATAAATATAGGGTCAAAGGAGTTTAAGGTGTCCTTCATAATTGTACATATATTTTATAGCTGTTAAAAGAGCAACCATATTAAAGTAGGCTAATAAACAATATAACACAAAATAATATATAATTTATATTGATGATTTAATTATTTTAAATGTATGTTTTTTTTGCGGGGGCTTGTTGGTGAGCTTCCTTCCCAATCAGTTTTTGTAGGGTGGGATGTCTGAGTGTAATTTTAATAAATTAAACAGTCAAAACTGCACAAAAATCTTTTATTTACATTGTCTCCAATGTTTGCTATACTGAGAGGATTTGTTCATATGTAGAACTGATTTTATGTTTTGATAGATACTAAGTGAATTATCACCATACACCAAAGGCCTCTATCATGCTCTGGCCAGACCTTCAATACTGAAAGTGTTTAGAATGTTTAGCCAACATTGAGACAAGCTGAGTCATGCTGAGTCCATGAGTTTAAGTCCATGAGAAGAGCATTGAGCAACTAGGCTCTCCTGATTTTGCCAAGTGGTTGATGTCCTCAGGGCAACTTTATGTTGACCCGGGGGTAACATTTCAATCAACCAATCAGATTTCAGAAATAAGTTTACAGTTTGTTTCACCAACTATGGTGTGGTGCAGGGGTGGCTGGTGACTTCTCTTGTGAAGGATTCAAAAATTTGTGTTTGGGGTGTCATGTGTGTTGCTCATCATGTCAAAATATGTGTTTGTTGCGTCATGTGAACCATGTGCATCATGCATCGTGCCTGCTGGACACACATCGAAAGGATTTGTAATTAAAGAGGCGCTCACAAAATACTTGCAAGGCACTACACTAAATTCATGCCACACACATGACAGGCTACATGTTGTGATGAGATTTGCATCATGTGCCCTCGATAAAGAAGTCACCACGCGGCCGTCACTGCGTGAATGGCTACTGGATTTTATTTATTTGGGGTCTATGGGCTACAGTTTTCCAAAATATACCCTTATGAAAATTAAATAATTAAATTAAATTAAATGGTTTACTACAGTTTAAAAAAAAAAAAAAACATACTCTAGTAAAACCATGGTTTTGCCAATAGTAGGCCTAATCAATACCAAAAAACATTTTACTGTACCACAAAAAAACATGCTTAATTTTCGTTAGCTATGCTGTCTCTTTTTTCAATGGGCTATTATACTTTCATGTAGAAAATTAACCATGGTTTTACTATAGTTAAAACAAAAACAAAAAACATAGTAGAACCATGGTTTTGCTAGTAACCAATACACCAAAAAAACATGTTTACACTTTTACCACAATAAAACCATGGTAAATTTTCGTAAGGGCTATATGCACATTGTGTTTTGGGGTATATTTATGCAGATACAGGCCCATACAAATTCTAAACCGTAGACATTGTGTGTGTGTGTGTGTGTGTGTGTGTACGTGTATTGCAATAAACTCGAATTATATGTGTATCCTACAGAAAATGCAGTATTAATGCTAAAAAGTGATTTGTCCTGCATCATCACTATGTTGTATTCGTTTAAAAAAACGGCGCCAAGAAAGAAAGGACATGCGCATTGTTCTCCTGAGCCAGTTAACGTAGAGCTGGTACATTGCTGTCTTCACTGGAGTGCTGCAAGCTCGAAGTGTGGTGAGTAGATCTGTTTTATTACAATATATGACATTAAACTGTTGATAAAAAGTATATTCAAGTAGTCAAACATTAAAATATTCTTGGATGTTATTCTAAATCAGTGGCGAAGCTCGCCGGGATAACGTTTGGTGAATGCGTACGGTCGAGGTTGCGAAAATCAACCTTGTGTTTAAATTGTTAGAGTTTTAAAACATTACATTTACTCTGTTAACGTAACATTTACTTAAGAAGCGCTTTAGGATAACAGTTATAGTGGGTATTTTTACTTTTACTCGTAACTCGATGATATTTCTATTGACATGCCCTCAGTTTTGCACGACGCACGATGCAGTACGAAATGCGAACTTCAGATTATTATTATTATTTCATAATTTGCCGAAGCATTTGATTTGTGAATGAATGACTCTTTTGAACGAGTCGGTTCTTCACAAAATATTGCAAATGAATTACTGTTTTGTACCGGGTCGATTCTAAACTAGCTATTGATTGAACGGTTTGAATCAGTTTGAATGATTTGTTCCGTTTGCTGCAAGATCTGAATCATCTGTACATCTGCAGGCTGCAGCACTTCTCGCTCGTAACGTGAAACTTAAAAACACGCCAAGGAGTGGATGCAAGTGAACTATCAATCTACTGAAACAGAAGCGGGAAATGTATTCGAAGACGAAAATGCTCGCGCGACCTGTGCGTCAGACCCGGATAAACGCACGCGAGCTGACAAAGTAAGTTAACGCGCTTTCAGAAATGTTCACTTGAATCACAGCAGGAAGAAAATCCATCGACGATTGGCGTCTGATTCGCTCTAAAAAGTAATGTTTGTTCAGATGTGAGTGCTTTTTGTGACACATTAGTTTGATAATATTAGATAACACGAATTACTGTATTTTTACTCAAGTAAAATATTGACTGCTGTCCCCTCCTATGGAAATCACGTTTTCGTTTGGCTGCATCTAGTAAGAGCACTATTTTGTTTGCTCAGTTTGATCACTGATATCTATTACAAGTTTTAATGTCATTTTGGATGTAGGGAAGCAATTAGGTGCAGCGTTATAACAAGACTGTTGACTTCTATGCCTACCTTTACATGAATTTTTTTTTAGCGTACATACTGTATAGTATAGACTTGGTTAGTGAACTTTAACAGTAGCTGTTAACTCATATAATTTTGTCATTTTTATGGATTTTTTTCAGATCCTGAGTAGCTGTTATTCAACATAAACACATTTCCGCACACATGAAGATGGATGACGATAGTTCATCTTAAAATGAAACTTATGTTTATCAGCTTACCCCCAGGCCATCCAAGAGGTAGGTGACTTTGTTTCTTCAGTAGAACACAAATGTAGATTTTTAACTCCAACAGTTTCAGTCTGTCAGTTGTATAAGTGGATGGTAACAAAAACCGAAAGAGAAAAAAAACATGCACAGACAAATCCAAATAAAACCCTGCAGCTCGTGACGACACATCCGTGTCCTACTTAAGACACAAAACCTTCGGTTTGTGCGAGAAACCGAACAGTATTTATATCATTTTTTACCTCTAATACAACATTATCCCCAGAGAAACGGCAGCCCCTACGCCCTCATTCTGTGCACCCGATACAGTAGGTGGCAGTATGCACCTATGAAGTTGTTTTGCAACCCGCTATTAAACATTAGATGAATAAGAAGGTGATGTGTGAATGCGCGTGTTTCATTTTAAGATGAACTATCGCTATAAACAGGCCCATTGGCTGCCTACATATTATAATAAGCTGTTTTAAATTTCAAATGTTCAATGCCTTATTGCACCGAGCACAACCCGAACATAATTTCTAAATATCTATCCGAACCCGGCCCGTCGGGTACCGTCGGGTCCCGCTGGCTCGGTTCGAGTATCCATCCTTTAATACCTACTGTATGCCAAAGACTGTCATTGTAAAAAGTACAAATGTGCCATTTTTAATATTTCTTTATCTTAAAAATGTATTTGGTTTTGCAGATGCTCTTAAGAACAACGCCCTGATGTCCAAGGTCAACCAGCAAGAAGCTGAGAAGGCACTGCCAAAATGGTTTACTGGGGCAAGGGACAGAGGAGGACAGAGAGCATCAAGAATGCAGAAAAGGATGTCTGTTTGAGAAAGGTTAAAACTACAGTTGTTGATTTGAACTGTTGTAGTTCTTTAATTTTTCTTAAAGGAAAACACAATCATTTTTCAATATTTGCCGTGTTCTTCCCTCAACTTGGATGAATTGATACAGACCTCTCTTTTCTCAATGTGTGCACTTAAAGGTGGGGTGCACAATTTCTAAAAAAAAAACGTTTTGGAAAAGGGAGACAGGCCGACTATCAAAACACACTTGTAGCCAATTAGCAGCATGTCTAATAAATGACATCGTTGCCTGGGTTGCGTATGTGTGGGGCGGGTCTATCAAAAGAAGGTCCAGATTCTATTAGGGTAAGGGTGTGTTTGTTTAGATGATTTCAAATATCAACATTGGCTTTCATGCACCCTGCCTTTATTTGTTGTAAAGTGTGGCGTGAATGTGTTAGCATTTAGCCAAGCACCATTCATTCATTAGGATCCAAACAGGGATGAATTTAATAGCCACCAAACACTTCCATGTTTTCCCTATTCAAAGACTGTTACATGAGTAGTTACACGAGGAAGTATGGTAAAAAATATAACTATATTGTATGGCGGAAGAGCACTTAGTTTGTAGCACTCGACCTTGGGCACAGTAACATCATCACTCCTGACTACTCCCCCTCTTGCTTAAACTACAGTCAACATAACCAACACGCCTGTACTAATGTTAGTACATTGAGCAGACTCTGCGAAATATCAAGTTAAGTTTAAGTGTACGCATTGAGAAAAGAGAGATATGTATTTATTCGGCTAAGTTGATGGAAGAACATAGTAAAATATTGAAAAACTGTGTTTGTAATTATCTTACTTTCATTTACTTTTAAGGGCCCCATTTCAATAATTTTTTAAAGGGGCCATGGCATGAAAATCTGACTTTTTCCATGTTTAAGTACTACAATTGGGTCCCCAGTGCTTCTATCAACCTAGAAAATGTGAAAAAGATCAACCCAGTAACTTCCATTCTCTGCAAGCATGTGAAAAAACAGGTAGTTGAAATTTGGCTCTCCTTATGATGTCAGAAGGAGCTCTTATTATAATAATACCACACCTTAATCTGCACTATCCAACCACAGCACTGCCATTTAGTGCAGAGAGGGAGAGACAGAGAAAAAAATTCACAGCACAATTAAGCCTCAACTTCAACAAACCAACATCACTGCTATCAGTGTTTGAATTTCATCAGCTCATTTGCATTTTAAAGTAGGGATGCACCGAAATGAAAATTCTTGGCCAAAACCGAAAAAAGGAAACCAAGGCCGAAAAACCGAAACACCGAAAGAAATTATTATGCCAATTATAAGTACAATTGCATTTATGGCTATCACTGTGTACTAACTTTACTAGGGGTGTGTGATGGATAAAAAAAACCTCACAGTTCGGATCACATTACAGTTTTTGAGGCACAGATCAGATTATTTTTCGGATCAGCAAAAAGCAGGCGGGAAAAAATCTAATAAACAATAAAGAAATTGCAAACATTTACAAAAAAGAACAAAGTTGTACATTAATAAGGTCTGAAATTAGCATTAGGTACAGAAATCAAATTAAATGAATCATAACACAATAAATTAAATGTATTATTATTTTTAGAGCTATTTGTCTCTTTGTCATGGGTTGTTTGATTAACATTAATGACACAGACTTAAGTAGGTTAATCTGACTGTAATCTATACATACACTTAAGACATAAACAAATGTTTTTATAAGAAAAAGAATACTATGGAGATAATTTTGTTTATATGTGCCCTGTCAATAACAGAGAGATTTTATGTTTGCTTGTTTTTTTTTTTTAAACGCGTTTCTCTCGTATGTGCACTATTAAACGCGCGCGCACACATAGAGAACGAGGGTGGATCCCAAACAGCGCAACAGTCGCTCCACATAAAAACGTTACGTTGTGTTTCGTTGCTTTATTCGCCGAATGTATGTTAATGGATTACAGTATGAGACATATTAGCGCGACTCTCTCTAAAGTTTACACATCAAGACATGCTTAATCTTTGCAGACGCGTGCAAACAGCTCGACCGTGAGTGAAACCTGCTTGAGCACGAAGGGGAGGGGTGGGAGACGACTGATCACTGTGAGTGAAACCCAAGCGCTAGTGCACGGATGGGAGGGGCGCAGTTAACATTCATTTTCGGTTGACTTTTTCGGCTGGATTTTTTATTTCGGCCCGAAACAGATAATGCCATTTTCGACCGAAAATTTCGGCGACCGAAATTTCGGTGCACCCCTATTTTAAAGGACACACCCAAAACAGCACATTTTTGCACACACCTACAAAGTCGCTATTTTAACATGCTATAATAAATTATTTATATGGTATTTTGAGCTAAAACTTCACATTTGTGCTCTGGGGACACCAAAGATTTATTTGACATCTTAAAAAGGTCTTGTGAAATGGCCCCTTTAAGATGTAAAATAAATCTTTGGTGTCTCCAGAGTACATATATGAAACTCTAGCTCAAAATATCGTATATATAGATAATTTGTTATAGCAAGTTGAAATTGCCACTTTGTAGGTCCAAGCAAAACTGCGTCCTTTAAACGTGTCCTTTAAAATGCAAACACAGATCACAATGATGGTGGTTTGTTGAAATTGAAACTCAGTTGTTCTGTCAATTATTTTTTCTCACTCTCTGCACTAAATGGCAGTGCCATGTTTGGATAGTGCAGATTAAGGAGTGTTATTATTATAATAAGATCCCCTTCTGATATCACAAGGGGAGCCACATTTATATTACCTATTTTTGACATGCTTGCAGCGAACATTTTACCAGGTTTTCATGCTATGGGCCCTTTAAATATAATTTTTTTTCTAATTGTATTCGCAATATACTTATCAAAGTACATACCTCCTTATACTATATATGGTGGCAAGAAAAAGTATGTGAATCTTTTAGATTTTCATACTTTTTTTTATAATTTTTTCATAAAATGTGATCTGATCTCCATCTAACATAATGTGTCTAAAAAAATAACACAACTTCTGATCTTTTATGTCTTTATTGAACACACTTAGTGGCCAACCACATCAAACGTGTTTATGGAAGTTGCAGGCGCCTTTTTTTGAATGATATTTTTTGGGCAGGGAGCGTTTGCGTGCTGTTTATGCGTGCCGAACGGCTTGCGGTTTTTGCTGCCAGTCGCAGCACTCGCTTTTGAAGGAGCGCTGAGAGCGGAAAAGCGCACGACGTCATTCGCGTCTTTCCATTTTCCAATCGAATGAGGGGAGAGGCAGGCCTTACGGTGTGGTGAGGGAAGTTTACAGTGCTTTGAAGAACCGGACTCTCTCACTCTCTCCTGCGTGTTTGTGCACCTCTCACCCTCAAACAAGGTCACAGTAAACGCCCTCTTTTTAAAGTTTCTGCTAATATGACAGTTAACAGCAAAAGAGCGCTCACGCTTCAATATTTGGACGTCTCATGTGTATGCCGTTCTTCAAGTCAATCCATAAAATCTCTATTGTGTTGAGGTCTGGGCTTTGACTTGGCCACTCCAAAAGGCGGATTTTGTTTTTCTGAAGCCATTCTCCTCTGGACTTGCTCCGGTGTTTTGGGTCTTTGTCCTGTTGCATCACCCAGACATTCCTCCTACAGACATTCACACATTATCCTGAAGAATTGTCTGATAAACTTGGGAATTTATCTTCCCCTCAATGATTGCAAGCTGGCCATACCCTGATGCAGCAAAGCAGGCCCAAATCAACAGGTCTTCTCCATAATACTTTACAGTTGGGATGATGTTTTCATAATGATATTGCGTGCCCTTTCTATGCCAGATGTAGTGCTGTGTGTTTTTCCAAATAGTTCAATCTTCGTTTCATTAGTCCACAAAACATTTTGCCAAATACCACTGTTGGAATGTCAATTTGTTCTTTTGCAAATTTCAGGCGTGCAGCAATGTTCTTTTTAGTACTGTAATTAGTGACTTCCTTTGGTGTCCTGCCGTGAATACACTGCTTGTTCAGTGTTTTACGTGTTGTAGACTCAAATACAGAGAGTTCCAATAATGCCTTCAAATCTTTGCCTGTCATTCTGGGTTGTTTCTATACCTCATTGGGGGAATAGTCTACTCATTTTCAATATTAAAATATGTTATTACCTTAACTAAGAATTGTTGATACATCCCTCTATCATCTGTGTGCGTGCACGTAAGCGCTGGAGCGCGCTGCGACACTTCGATAGCATTTAGCTTAGCCCCATTCATTCAATGCTACCATTTAGAGATAAAGTTAGAAGTGACCAAACACATCAACGTTTTTCCTATTTAAGACGAGTAGTTAAACGAGCAAGTTTGGCGGTACAAAACAAAACGTAGCGCTTTTCTAAGCGGATTTAAAGGAGGAGCTATATTTTGTGGCGTAGTGGCGCTTTTGGGAGTACTTCGACTCGCCTGAAAAGTCCGCTCCCCTTCTCACTCTCATAATGGGAGAGGGAGGGTGTTACTGCGCCGAGTCGAAGTACTCCCAAAAGTGCTATTACGCCATAAAATATAGTTCCTCTTTTAAATCCGCTTAGAAAAGCGCTACGTTTTATTTTGTACCACCAAACTTGCTCGTATAACTACTCGTCCCAAATAGGAAAAACGCCGATGTGCTTGGTCACCTCTAACTTCATCTCCAAATGGCACCATTGAATAAATGGGGCCAAGCTAAACGCTATCGAAGCGTCGCAGCGCGCTCCAGCGCTTGCGTGCACGCACACAGATGGTGGAGGGATGGTTCAACGGTTCTTGGTTGGGGTGGTGACATATTTTAATATTGAGAATGAGTAGACTATTCCTTTAATGAGTCTTCGTGGTGCTCTTAGTGTCATTTTGACTGGGTGTCCATCTCTTGGTAGAGTAGCAACAGTCCCAAAGCATCTCCATTTGTAGATTGTATGTCTGTAGACTGGTGAATTTCTACAATCTTTGACATAACTTTTAACCCTTTCGAGCTCCATGTAAAGCAACAATTCTTGATTAAAGCTCTTTTGATAGCTCTTTTTGGTGAGGCATGGCCCATATAAAAAAATGAACTCCAAAAGTAAACTTTAAAGTAGCTGTAGTCCACACCTCCAAATACATTATCTTAAAGAGACTCCAGGTGTGATAAAACCTGACTCCATTTTGCTTTTTCGAGGTCTCGTTCGCTTAAAAGTTCACATACTTTTTTCACAAGCACTATGAGTTTTTAGGTTGTTCTTAAATAATTCTGTTCTTTCATGTCTTTATTGTTTTGTTTTTTTAGAACCATTATGTTTGTCAATACCCTTGACTTGATGAAGACCAGATCACATTTTATGACAAATTTATTTAGAAAGCTATGAAATTCCAAAAGGTTAATATACTTTATCTTGTTACTGTATTTCTTGAAGGACATACTTCTTTTCAAAACACTCAAGACTCTAAAAGGTTCTAAAATAGTTTTGTGCCATTGTAACAAATGTGGCATGATGGTTAGTTAAATAAAAATGGAATTTGAAAGGATTTCAGTGTCACTGTGTGCTTTACTTCTTTCTGCCCTGTTAATACAGGGCGTCATCACACTCCTCTCATTACAATACGCTAACTGGATAACACTGGATATGTCTTATTGAATATGCAGTTTACTAAAATAATGTATTTACCTGCAACAAATTAATTACAGCCTAACTATAGTTATTGTATTTACTAGCTGCTGACCTAGGATTTATAGTTATAATTTTAAAGAAATCTATATTTTGCTGTACCTTTTGTTGTGAATTGTGTCTTTTGGGGTATTTTTTGTCTAAATATAGTCAAGGGGGTTGTATGATTCTTTGGTTCACAACTTCCTATTCTGAAAGTTTGATCAATTCTGCAACAAATGTATTTATGGTAACAGACTCAAAAAGTTTTTCTTGTGTAGTTTAATGCAAGTTCAGACTAACATTTTAATTTTTTTGGTTTAACCTCTGCCACAGCTTTTCAAAGCTGAAACTCATGTAGATGTAGCAGAAACGCATACAATCCCACCAGCAACCCAGATTTTAGATCAGGTAGTCTTCGTGTAGCACCCATTTAGAGCTGTAAGATGGGTCCCAGATGGGTTTTGCTTATGTTGTACATTTGGGAACTACCTTAAAACCGAGTAAAATCCTGCATATAACCTACATGGGCAATTGACAAGGGGCAAACATGGAACCCACGGACAATCTCACTTACAACCCATATTTCATGACCATGTTGTCCCTATGTAGTACCCACATAAAACTCAAATCTGGGCCCAACATGGGCATTATGCATATTGCCCAATTGGGGCCCACCAAACACCCAGTGAAATCCTGCAGATAACCTACATGGGTAATTGACAAGGGGCAAACATGGAACCCGCGGACAATCCCACTTACAACCCATATTTCATGACCATGTTGTCCCCATGTAGTACCCACATAAAACTCAAATCTGGGCCCAACATGGGCATTATGCATATTGCCCAATTGGGGCCCACCAAACACCCAGTGGAATCCTACAGATAACCTACATGGGTAATTGACAAGGGGCAAACATGGAACCCGCGGACAATCCCACTTACAACCCATATTTCATGACCATGTTGTCCCCATGTAGTACCCACATAAAACTCAAATCTGGGCCCAACATGGGCATTATGCATATTGCCCAATTGGGGCCCACCAAACACCCAGTGGAATCCTACAGATAACCTACATGGGTAATTGACAAGGGGCAAACATGGAACCCGCGGACAATCCCACTTACAACCCATATTTCATGACCATGTTGTCCCTATGTAGTACCCACATAAAACTCAAATCTGGGCCCAACATGGGCATTATGCATATTGCCCAATTGGGTCCCACCAAACACCCAGTGGAATCCTACAGATAACCTACATGGGTAATTGACAAGGGGCAAATATGGAACCCGTGGACAATCCCACTTACAACCCATATTTCATGACCATGTTGTCCCCATGTAGTACCCACATAAAACTCAAATCTGGGCCCAACATGGGCATTATGCATATTGCCCAATTGGGGCCCACCAAACACCCAGTGGAATCCTACAGATAACCTACATGGGTAATTGACAAGGGGCAAACATGGAACCCGCGGACAATCCCACTTACAACCCATATTTCATGACCATGTTGTCCCTATGTAGTACCCACATAAAACTCAAATCTGGGCCCAACATGGGCATTATGCATATTGCCCAATTGGGGCCCACCAAACACCCAGTGGAATCCTACAGATAACCTACATGGGTAATTGACAAGGGGCAAATATGGAACCCGTGGACAATCCCACTTACAACCCATACTTCATGACCATGTTGTCCCTATGTAGTACCCATATAAAACTCAAATCTGGGCCCAATATGGGTGTCGTGCATGTTGCCCAGGTGGGGCCCACCTAGTAGCAAGTGCAATCCTGCATGAAATCCATGTGGGCAACTGGCATGAGGCCATTATGGAACCCGCGGACAATCCTATATAGGGCCCATTTTTCAGCCCAGTTCATACCCATATGGGCCCTATATACAAATGTTGGCTGGGTTTTCCTTATCTACTTTGTACTTTGTGATCAATCAACAAACAAACAAAAACAAAACAATACTTTTGATGGCATTGATAAACCTGTGGTGGTTTTCTGTGGTGGGAAAGAAACGTAAGCCATCAAAATCGAATAATTTATGTGAGATGCACTCGAGCGAAGGAAAAATGCCCGCTGTTGCTTGTTCTCCCGACAGCATCAATCTTCTGTCATGTCAACACATTGACCTCAGGGGATCTTTTGAAAAACTTTCCATTAGTTTACTCAAAGTCAATGAAAATCGAGCAGGACCAAAACATTTTACAGCTAATTGTTGTCAAAAAAGTTCAGGGATGAAGTCCCAAGGATGACAGCAGCAATGACAATGTTAATGCCATTAATGTTTATTTTTTATCAGTATATACCACTAGTCAACTAAATGAATATAACATGGCAAAGATAAATGCACATTAATATATTGATTCAATAGATTTATAGCATTTTGAAAACAAAACTTTATTGCATTTTGTGAATAAATATCAGTTTTTATAATAAATCTTTGAAAATCAAATTATGGATTTGAATTTTAAATGTTATTATAACCTAAAGATGCTATGTGAAAGTTTGTAACAGAAATAGTTAAATTAGTCAAAATAGATTTTTTTTGCATTTTGGAACCAAACTGCAAAATACTAAATCCATCTTAAAAGCAAAACACATTCACAGACATTTTGGATCTTGCTGGTGTAATGGGCTCTAAATAGTTGCCCAATGTATGCCTACTGTCTGTGTCGACATCTCTCGCTCTCTCTCTTATTCTCTCTTTCTCTCTCTCTCTTTTCAATCATTGTTTCCATTTAGCCACAGCTTTTGTTTTCCACTGCTGGTCTAAAGGTTTGTAGGTTAGCTCAATAACAAATGAGATCAACCACTGGACATTCAAGTTGCTGGGCAGAGGAATGCCGGATCAATCAATACTCTCTGCCTTGAATCAAGCCCTTGGCCAGGGAAAAACTGGGTCATGAATTTGGCATCCCATGAACTAATCATTATTCTAATTGAAATGCAAAATATAGTGCTGTTGGAAGATTTTTTGAAGCTTAATTGGCATTAGCAATGTAAAACTTCATAGGTTTGATCCCCATGAAACGCGCATATTGATATATATAAAAAATTTATAGATTGAATGCACTGTAAGTCACTTTGGAAAAAAGAGTTTTCCCGAAGGCATGGATGTTATTGTTAATCATTTTTTAACATTTGCAAAAAGCCTTAAAGGGACACTCCACTTTTTTTGAAAATATGCTAATTTTTCACCTAGAGTTAAACATTTGATTTTTACCGTTTTGGAATTTATTCAGCTGATCTCAGGGTCTGGCGCTAGCACTTTTAACATAGCTTAGCATAATCCATTGAATCTGATTAGTCCATTAACATCACGCCTAAAAACATAACTAAGGAGTTTCGATATTTTTCCTATTTAAAACTTGACTCTTCTGTAGTGACATCGTGTACTAAGACCGACAGAAAATTTAAAGTTATGATTTTCTAGGCAGATTTGTCTAGGAACTATACTCTCATTCTGGCGTAATAATCAAGCACTTTGCTGCCGTAACATGGCTGCAAGAGGTGCAATAATATTATGCAGTGCCCGAAAATAGTCCCCTGCTATTGAAAGTTACTGAGGGGACTATTTTCAGGCGCTGCATAATATCATCATTACAATATCGAAACGCTTTGGTTATTTTTGAGCGCGATGCTAATGGTCTAATTAGATTTAATGGATTATGCTAAGCTATGCTAAAAGTGGTAGCGCCAGACCCCGGGATCGTCTGAATTAATTTCAAAACGATAAAAATCAAATGTTTAACTCTAGGGGAGCTGGAAAATTAGTATATTTTCAAAAAAAGTGTCCCTTTAAAACTTTTGTAGCTTAATTCGTAGAGCACTGTGTTAACAATCCAAAGCTTGTGGGTTTAGGGCAGTAATTCTCAAAGTTTGGTCCCAAACCCCCCCAGTGGTCCGCCAAAAGATGACCTAAACTAGGCAAGTGTTTATACAATCGTCACTTATTTAAATCGATTTTTAATGCACTTGCAAAACTGTGATATCAGTTCTTGTCATTCTGTTTTAATAACGTAATAATGGATTGGTGGCTAAACCAAAGAGGAGTCAAAAGAAGGATCAAGCGTCAACTGAAAGCATCTAAAATCCACAGATCTATTAGTTTTGTAATGTACTAGTTTTTGTTTCATGTGTAAAATCCCTGTAATTTCAGTGATATTGGACATTAAGCGGAACATTTTTTTTCAGCATTTTATTGTTACAATAGTTACAACCTTAGACTTCATAAACCCACCACCTCAGTTTTAAACTAAGGGCTCTTTGGAATGACATTAAGTGGGACCTAGGCTGTTATAGTATGTTTAATTGTGCAGTTTGTTGTTCATATTAAGCTGTAACTCATTTCACATTTACTTGTTCAAATGAAATAAAATTCATATAATAATTTTTGAACATAGCATTGCATTTATCTTTAAAAAAAATAGTTTTTGACTTAAAACAGTTGCACATTAAACTTAAATTTAGCTTATCCTTCATATTTTGTTTTTTTGGGGGCGTGTTAGAGTGGGATTCTGTTTGGTGGTCCTCAGAAAAAAATTGGAAGATAAAGTGGTCCTTGGGCTGAAAAAGTTTGAGAAACACTGGTTTAGGGGTTAATATTTCCGCAGTTTTTTTTATTAAAAACTCTTGTAAGTCTCTGTGCCATTTGTAAAAAAGCTTTTTCTACTGTATGTTTGTCACTGGCAAATCTCTGACTTTTGATAGTATAGGATGATGAGTAATTTTTGAAATGCTCTGGCTTTAGTGGACCGAATGAGGTTTTCTGTGACTCACCGATGTTCATTAGCACTCGAGCAGAGTGATCTGCAGTCATTTAAATGGCTCGAGGGCTGGTCCTATAATTTGCCGAAGGTTTCCTAGAAGAGCCATTCTGTACTGTACAGAGAAGGCAGGAATATTCAGCTACGTACTTGTAAATCAGTTCGTTCAGGGCCACAGAGACATTTGCAGGTGTTTGTTCGCACAGGTGAATGTGCAGTTCATTTGTTTTTGTACTGAGAGATGTAAAAAAGTACAGTCCATACCTAAATGCTTGTGAATTATATAAAGGTCTAGAACATTTAAATGTTGACTTTTAATATAACTTAGCAGGTGCTTTTCTGACTTAACAGACTGAATGACAATTCGTCCTGTTATTATATAACAACAATTTATATAAGCATTTGAAATTGTTAGCTGTGCAAAACAAGCTTTTTTCATTGTAATTTCCCGTGGTTAAAGAAAATAGGCTGTACTTTGGTTTTGTTAAGTTTTAACATATATCTAATTTATTTAAAGCACCCAGTCAGGCTAAAATGCTTTCTTTGAAATCAATCATAGTTCAAATATGAAAATATCTAATTTATTTATAGAAAGCGTACTATTTCAACACTCGTTTCCTTCTGTTTTCACTGAATGCTTTTAAAGGATTGTCCACATGAGATCACCATGTGACTGATGACAAATCTTTTTTCGTGATTGTGTCTAGTCGCCCACTTACAGTGTAGTGTAAATCAATACTATTTCCTTTTCTTCTCTGTATGTGTGCCTTGTATTGTCGCAACCTAATGAACGCTCAAGAATTCTCATCTTGTTGTGACATTTTTCAAAAGCAAGCTGCTCGCCCCCTTTAAATCGATAAAATAGAAAGCTGTACGTTTTCTGGACCTGGCAATATTTTATTTGGGAAGCCTTAGTGATAAATGAGAAATAATTAACTACAATGGATAAGGAATTGAAAACTAAGTGAATCTGTGTCCACTATAAGGTCATTGTTTGGGAATGGCCACTACACTACACAACCCAGCATTGAGTTAAATTAACCCAGAAAATTGTTATATTTCACCTAACACAGCATTTTGTTTAAAACAACCCAGCATAGGTTAAATTACAACTAAACAGACTGGCCTTGTTTCTTTTTTACCCAATGCTGGGTTAAAAATAAGTGTAGATACAGAGATCCCAGAAGAGTTTATATAGAGTCTGTAAATAACCTCAAATTGTTATCGCGCACGTGATGTTTGTTATTATTGAGGAATAAAGATTTGACGCCTTAAATGTCTATTGTGCGTCATTAAATGCTGTCTTCCAGCAAAATTGAAAACGTTTTTTCTTTTAAAATAGGATTCCTTAATATTCCCCCGGCTGCACTGATTGGACAAACAGATACCCCGCCCCTAAACTGACGCCATTGGTAAGACTAGCTTGAACAGTCATTTTTAATAATTGGATTTGAAACACATTTGGCTTTTCATTCACAGTTCAGTATTCATCATTTGCTTTGATAAAACCATTTCATGGTGCGATACCATGGCCGAGTTGTCAGCTATTGATGGGAGAAGCAATCAGAGATGTTGTACAGTGGACACGTGTCCCAGCGTCCACCTGACATCCGATAGGAAACGAGCCTCCGTCGCACGTGCCACGATGTCAACGGTGCCGGAGCAGGACAAGTGGGAAAATACATCAATGGAAGATTTTTAGTGCTAAATAGAGATATATTTGATTGTGTAGTTGCAATAAATCTAAAAAAAGATTGTTCTCATTTTAATACTCAATCTCTCAGGGTTATTAAGAGTTTGGGAACTGCATTTGGGTTTCAAAAACTGCATAATGTTTCACGACACTATGAGGCACATTCTTAATAATAAATGATGCTATAGAAGAACCATTTTTGGCTGAATAGTTTCATAAAGTCTGAATAACCTTTCTGTTACACAAAAGGTTATTTGTAGTGCTTCATTGACTGAATGGTTCTTCAAAGAACCAAAAATGGTTCTTCTAGGGCATCACTGTGAAAAACATTTCCTTTTTCTTTATGAAATTCCCTCACAGGATCAAATATATCAAATTTTGATGTACTGTAAATCAATCTGTTGGTGCTGTTTGGGCAATCCTCTGAGGATTTGTTTCTTAAAGCTCTCGGTTAGGAAGACATTAGGGATCAATGAGCCGCAGAGACATTGTCAATACCTTTCAAAGAGATTTTTCTAGTTTTGCAACTACGGTACGTTCCTTTGGATTGCTGGTTATATAGTTGAAACGTAATTTTGTTGAAAAAAATTTTTTTACTAAATATTTACATTTTATTAACATTTGTATCTTTAGCTGGTGGTAATGCATTTAATTTTGCTTTAGAACAATCAATGCCCTATTATTTGATATATTTTAACTGCTGACTGTTTTTTGGCTGCCAAACTCAGCATCTTTTGATCAAGATAGACCGCGGAGTTTTTTTTTGCTTCATTAAAGTTAAATAAATTACACCAAAGCTGTGAACCATGATTTGCTGCTTGCTGTTTTTTATATGTTGTATTGGTAGGGACCTTTTATTCAAGGACATAAATATCAACAGACAGTGTAATGCAAGATCAGTCAACAATACGTTTGGTCCATTTTCCCTGGAATTGAAGTAGGCTACTGTACATTTTTAAATGTCTTCAATTTCTTTACTTTAAAGGGGAAATAGCATGAATGTTTAAGTGCTATAATTGGGTCCTCAGTGCTTCTATCAATTTAGAAAATGTGAAAAATAACAACCAAACTTAGTTTTGGTAAACCATTCTCTGCAAGCATGTGAAAAAATTGATAATTAAAATTTGTCTCCCCTTGTGATGTCAGAAGGGGATGGTACCGCCCCTTAATCTGCACTATCCAACCACGTCACTGCCATTTAGCACAGTGATCAGCTCATTTGCATTTTAATGGACACACCCAAATACAACACATTTTTGCTCACACCTACAAAGTGGCAATTTTAACATGCTATAATAAATTATCTATATGAGTTTTTAAGCTTAAACTTACATACGTACTCTGGGGAGACCAATGTTTTATGTGACATCTTAAAA
The DNA here is from genome assembly GCF_027580225.2 of Misgurnus anguillicaudatus. Classification (NCBI taxonomy): domain Eukaryota; kingdom Metazoa; phylum Chordata; class Actinopteri; order Cypriniformes; family Cobitidae; genus Misgurnus; species Misgurnus anguillicaudatus. The sequence continues at coordinate 28,277,265 of NC_073350.2, read as the reverse complement.
AAAGTCCTCTTTAAGCAATACATTCTCTGCACAATAACCAAGACAGTGAAATGATGGCTAACAATAGTCCAGCAATGAGCAATCCACTTATAACCCCTAAATGACCTTAAATTTGGTTACATACTGTTTTTGCCAAAATAACTGTATCAACAGGTGTTCAAGGTGTTTTCTTTTATTTCTTTTGCATTTTCTAAGCGTATACGTCTGTTCTTGGACTACAGCTAGACGTCTATTAGATTTTCACTGACAGCCCAAATTTTCCTTTGTTTTAGCCAAAATTGCTTGCTGGGATATAGACATATGACTTCTAATATACTTGGATAAAAAGACATAGAGCACTAGTTGTGATTTCATGGGCCTTTGAAATAATGTTCTTCCATAAATGTATTGTGTGCCCCGGAGCAGACACGTGAAACAGCTGTCAGCACATGTACACCATCACGTGCCACGTGTTCCCAAATGGAAAATGCAGACGGACAATAGATCAGCAGAATCTGTGCTTAATTCGGTCCTTTAAAATTGATCTTTTCTGTAGTGGTTCGCTATAAGGGAGGCTGTTATATATGCTATGTGGAAACTTTTGACCCTGTCAAGTCTAGAGACCCCATTAAATTCACATAAATAGGTGACATCTAATTCATTAGAGGTCATGGACTAATCAATACTTTGCAGTACATCATCTCTGGAATTACTGCTTGCATGTCCTTAACTTAAGAATATACATGACAAATTCACTTTGAATGGACTTTTTCCAAATAATGTATAACATCCCATGAGATATACACAATTTGCATCACAGGGCTCCAGACTGCGACCAAATGGTCGCATTTTGTGACCAAAAATTTGAGAGTGTGCGACTGAATTTTACATCCAGTCGCACATGTGCGACCAGTAAATTTGCCTGAAATGAGCAATGAAATAATCAATGAGACGCGAGCGCACATGCACGCAAACTCGCACACATACTCATGAGAATGCTGGTGTCATACAAAATTCATTCACAATTACTTTTTTTGCCAGTTTTGTTAGTCTGGAGCCCTGGCTTTGAATTATTAGGAATTTGTACAGTACCTACCTGAGAAAATAACTGGCTAATAAATAGCACACTAGTGAAACTGAAGAACTAAAGCCTAACATTTAATGCACTTATCCAGTCTTTTCAGTGTTTGTGAATATAACTGTTGGGTAGGATGAGCTAAATATACATTTTAAACTAACAGACACTCTATAGTCACCCGTAAAGACTTTTTCTTTCACTGTTTCCACTGTTTCCTATTTGTACTGTCATGACAGCGATGGTTCTGTCAGTTTACCTTGTTGCATCTTCAAAAGTGCAGAATAAAATGTGAAACTGAATTTGAAACAGCTTATTGTAATTTCTGAATCCATTATTAAAGCAATTATTAGTAATACAGTGGAAATTAGTAGATTTGGTTAGCATGTTGATTTACGGTGTGCGCCCCTAAATTTTCTGGTTGTGCCCCTAAAATTTTCAGTTGGGGGCCACTGTGCTCCTAGTGAAAAAAGTTAGTCTGGAGCCCTGCGTCAAATATTTTTTATCTATATCATGTCATATTTCAAGTAGGGGCCTGTCTGTTCTTTTCTGCCGAATGTTTTTATTCAGGGTTACTTTGTTTTAAAGTATTTTACCGAGGTATTTATTGGAGTGATTAAAATCATGAAACAGAATTGTGTGCCCTACCTGATCTACAGGGGGGAAAATAAGTATTTGACACATTAGCATTTTTATCAGTAAGGGGATTTCTAAGTGCGTTACTGACACAAAATTTCCACCAGATGTAGCCATCAAGCCAAATATTGAATTCATACATTTGAGAAATCAGAACATTTAAGTATACAAGTTGAGTCATAATAAATAAATTGAAATGGCACAGGGAATAAGTATTGAACACACTTGATTTAATACTTTGTAGAAAAGCCTTTGGTGGTGATTACAGCTTCTAGATGCCTCTTGTATGGAGACCAGTCGTCTGCATTGCTCAGGAGTGATTCTGGCCCATTCTTCCACACAAATGGTCTTTAAATCTTGAAGGTTCTTTGGGCTCTTTTATGAACTTTGATCTTCAGTTCTCTCCATAGATTTTCTATGGGATTTAGGTCAGGTGATTGACTGGGCCATTCAAGCAACTTGTTGGTATGGTGTTCTTGGGGTGGTAGGCAGTGCCATTTCTTCTCAAAACATGGTGTGTAGAATGACTGCCAAAAAGTTCAATTTTGCTTTCATCTGACCATACTATAGTATACTCTTTCGCAAACTGTAACAGAGCCTCAACATGCTTTTTGTTCAGCAATGGAGTCTTGCGTGGTGAGTGTGCATGGATGGCATGGCGGTTCAGTGCATTGCTTATAGTTTTCTTTGAAACAACAGTACCTGCTGATGCAAAGTTCTGCATGTGTATTCTCAGTTATTCTGTTTATACAGAATAGACCCATGGGATATACTGTCTCTCACCATTATCTGAGATACGTGACTAATAAAGCACAGCCTGCTGAATTCTTTAAATATATTTGGGTCATGAGAAATAAACAACCGACTGGCAAAATATTAGGGAAGTCCCATGCCAGATTGTGTTTTAGGAGTATTACTTGGGTACATAGATTCGGTACTTATAATAAAAAATAAACAGTGTTACTCTAAGGACGGCATCTCTCTCATGTCCTAATCCAGTACACAAAGGAGAACTAGTACATAATGATCTGTTCTAGAAAGTACATTTCTAAAACACTGGCGCAGGGATACCTGTATTTTAAAGGCAAATGTAATAAATATGTTGATGAATTCCTATTCAAACTCAGTGTGCGCTTCACTTGTTTAGCCTGTTAAAGAAGCCGTCTGCTGTCCGACAGCCAAGAGCAACAGAAGACTCATCTGCTTTCTGCCGAGTGCTAACAGCACTATTCAAGCTAGCTGCTGTTCTGTAGCCTCTTCATGGAAATTGGGTTTTACACTTGGTGTCTATGGCTGGCAGTACCCACGGTGTTTGCACACCCTGTCAAGTAGCCTTAAGTTCTCATGGTGATTTGCTTTGGCTTGTTACGAAGCACTGGAACACTTATGTAACCTGTTTATTCTGCTCGTGTTTCTCGGCTATTGCCAAATTTTATCCGTGTTTAGATGATGTATGCTCAAGGAATAAAATTTGCATGCAGTCGTTAGATAGAGACCAAAGAGAGACAGGATGCACACAGTGATCAGTGTGCATCATCCATCCATCTATCTGAAGTTTATTGAGGGATGCCAATTGTTTTTGTCTAATTTGTGTTGGGCTCGATGGTAGTTGTCCTTCACTTTATAACAGTTTATTTGTATTTGTCCTGACTTGCGTATTTAAAACGCATTAGGCTTAATGCCTGCATTGATATTTTTATAGACAGCTGATTGCTTTACAGCAGTCAGATCAATGCAATCCCAGGAACAGTCCAAAAAATGCTTAAAACCAGAAAAAAGGGTAAAAAAGGTTCCAATTGGGCAGTTTTGCACCTATATGATCATATTAGTACCTCAGATGTGCATTTTGGTTCCAAAGAGTGCCTATGTACATATCAGGACCTTTATAATTTCATACATTTATACATATCAAACCTTATGTTATAAATTATAACATGCAGTGATCCCAAAACCTTTACACAAGCTTTACTCTTTAATGCATAATATAACGTGTTATTGTATGAGATAATGAAATATCTGAGAAACATGATCACAGACTTTTTCTAAGAACTAACTTACCTTTTATTACAGATTTGTGCAATGACTTTTACCACTGGTCCCGTAGTGATGTTTGGTGTTTATATTTAGCAGAATTCAGTTCCCCTGAGGTTCACACAAGTCTCCAAGCAGAGAAACCACAGAACACGTTAACTATGGACAGGGTTCGGATCATTATTTTCTAAAAGTGTAGAGGAAATTGTTCAGGAGCTGTCAAGACTCTGTGACTTTATCACAGTCCTCATGTAGTGAAGTGGCATCTGAGCTTATATAACAACTTATATACATGAGTTTGAAATCCCCGTGTCTCAGTAATGCATCTCAGGGACAGACTAAATGCATTATTTTATACGTTATTTAAAGGCAGGGTAGGCAGGAATTATATAAAAAACTTTTTTACAAATTTGTTTAAACTGTCTTTATATACAAATACATAATTAAAATGTAAGTACTCTGAAAAAGAGAGTATAAAACTCGAGTGTCTGTAGACCTCTCATGACTGTTTTAAACACAGCTAATTATTTCCATTCGGGACGAAACAAATGATTAGCTTGCGCAAATATCACTCTCTCTCGCGACCATGGCACCACCCCTGTTGCTGTGGGATCTGCCCACACATGCGCACACTTGATTGATTTGAACGTGCACGAGACACTCTAGGAAGAGCAAAAGTATGGCAGAGAAAGTGCATTCAGAACTCATAGAAAGTGCATATCCAGTCAACGAAGGCAAACAAGGCAAAAAAGGAATAAACGAAGCAATCAAACGAGAGTTAAATATCACGTGGCTTTTCCTCGAGTCCATGATGCGGTAGCAGTATTGTCTCTGGTGTTTAGTCCTCATCAGAGTCAACAATGCCTTCATCACGGAAACTCTTCCATACAAAACACTGGCTTAAAGGAGCATTCCACCTGTAGAAACATTAATTTTTATTGAAAGTGCGTCATATTTGTAGTGCCTATTTGACAGAGAAAAGGGGTGTTTGTAGTCTCACTCCCTCAACAAAAATATAGCACTTCCTTCTTTCAATGATGCAAAATGATGATTTTTACATCATTGAAAGAAGGAAGTGCAACACTGAAATCTGTATTGTCTCAGCAGCAACTGAGGAAATGATGCATGACCATTCAAAAACATGACTGGTGTTCTAACTATACAAAGCTTTATGCAAATGGGTGAAGTGTCCCTTTAATACTGAGTACTAAAAGGCATCCTATCTGTTTATATTCATAGTGATAAAGTTAGGTGTATTATTACATGTGATTGTGCCATGATGTTGTTACATGCACCGCGCTCCTTCCTCTCCGCTCGTCTGAGGTAAATCCTTCTCCCAGCAAAGCTGTCGGTGTCGCGCGTTCATGTGTTTTGAGGGCGTGGCTTTAGAAGAAACCCAGAAGGGAGGGGGTGGAGTGAATGTAAAAATGAGCTGTGTTTAAAACAGTGGTGGTGAGAGGTCTACAGACACTCAATTTTTATACTCTCTTTTTCAGAGTACTTACATTTTACTTATGTATTGATATATAAAGACAGTTTAAACATATTTGTAAAAACAAAGATAATTCCTGCCTATCCTGCCTTTAAGCTGACATTAAAAGATTGTTAAAAGGCTGTGATTTTAATTTTATTTTTTTAACAAATAATTCTTAGGCTTGACTTCTTATATTATAAAAGACTGATGTGCTTAATCTTTGTCATATTTCCAATTCCACTTATGTGGAAATGTTACATATTTTGTGGTGCAGCTCAATTTTTTTTTTTTTTTTTGAAAAACACCACAATTGAAATTTGTTTATGTATTACACTGTAAGAAGTGTAAGCTGCTTCTGTTGGTAACACATAAAGAAATAAGTTTCATAAACTTACAAAAAAACAAAAGCAAAAAAAGTTTAAAAAAAAAATGTATGTTTAGGTGTTATCAACTGACCCTTTGCTAAGCCCAGCCCTGCTTAGTTTCTGTTGCTATGCCTGTCAAGCTTTTGCACCTGGCAAGTATCTATTGCAGTATGCACGCACCGGTGTCAGACATTCCCAAGGAGATAATTAGTCATTTTTGGCGAACAGCTGAAATATATGAGAGAGCAAGACAACATGTCCACGACATAATGTGCAATAAATATTAAAATTATTTAATCAAAATTGAAGCTAAAGCCTATAACGTTAGATCTCGGCGCAAACAGCAGCTGCCTCATACGCTGACCATTCAAATGGAAAATACACAAATTGAAAGTGAAAAGTGAAATTAAAAAAAATAATAATAATTATAAATCAAACAGTGGAATAAACACAAGACATCCGAATCAGCCTGACCACTTTGGAATAATAACATTCTCCCGCTTATAGAACTTATATAACCCAGAGAGAGCCGCGATCGGATTTCGGTATTCAGGTTTTTTTTGTCTATTAAAAAAATGCTCATTTTGTTTTTTAATTATGTCAGTCAGCCTCTGTCTTGCCTTTCATCATCTTATTTTAAGTTTAAATATATGCATTATGAACAAAGAAGTGTCATATTTGCAAGCAATGATTTACTGAGTTAGCTAGCCAGCTAACATTAGCGTGCTCTTACATTGTAGCAAACGTATGTGTTTTGGCTAATCCTTTCAATATTTAGTTGCAAATGAGTCCTTCACACTGTTTGATCCACGTCCGACATTTCTCCACTTGGGTTTTAAGTTTCGGGGAGGGAAAATCCACCACCCTGTCCAAACTCAGATTTAAGCAAACCACATTCACAACACTTCGACATGTTTCCCTCACTTGATAGCTTGTCAGACCCCCCGCGCCTAGTTACGGTTGCTAAACCACGATTGGCCTGAGGGTTTTTTTGGGCGTGACTTAGCGAAGGGTCAATTGAAGTAGCCTAATATTTTAAGTTGATCCAACTTTTACTTTTTACAGTGTATCTTATGTGAACTACATTAATTAAAAAAGTGTTAACATTAGTTATTCCACGGGCCTGTTGAATGCTTTATTCTGATTGGTTGAGAAATGTTCTATGGGTTTTGATTATTTTCCTGTAAAAAGCACACCTAACCTGTCAAATAAAATAACCTGCAGAGAAGTGTTTGTGGTAACCGTGGTATAAAAGGAATTATACAACAGTTCTTTCTGGTTCTCGAATCTGATTGGCTAAGAGCTATACGATATTGTGCTGATATCGGCACTGTAACCGCTTCACCTTTCGTATCATTCCGCCACCTAGTGAATGGAGGTCCTAAGCAGGCTCATCTCTGAATGGAAAAACACAGACGCGCTGTTTGAATCACTCTCCGTGTGTGTGTCTCATTAGTTTACTAGCTCATAAATCAGTCTGTGAATCCCCAATCAGAAGTATTATTCCGTCAAAGATCAGCGCTCTTGGATGTTACGTTACAGTTAATGGGAGAAATGTCTTGTCACATCGTGTGGACGATTAACACTTGGAAAGAGGAATATAAACACTCGTTTTTTTCTGGAGCTTTATTTCTTATCAGAACGCGAAAACACCGTAAAACAGCAGGTAAGCACCGCAGCGTTTAAATGTGGACATTGATCATTTACTTTATCGTGACGTGACTATTAAAACATGTTATGAGATATCGCCACTGGTATATTTATAAGCAGCATGCAAAAACATATCTCTGACACTTATAAAAAAACCGTTTTATATAGTACTGACAAGAACAAAGTTTAATAATAATAATCGAGTGCTCGTATCACGTTAAGAATAAATGAGAAAGCAATAGTAACGTTATACAAGTAGTTTTATTAACTTTTACCTCGCGCCAAAACAATAACAACACAAAAGACACTAAATATGAATTAAAAAACAAGTAATAGTTTGATCATGACACCAAATACTGCTGATTTGATCTCATTTTGACGATCATAAACAAACAAGGCCAACATGAGAGCCAGGGTATCTCTGTCAGAAATGTAGCCCAGAGAGGGCGGTGGTCAGCGGGGCGAGTGAACACTGATGTCCGCTCATGCTTTGGTTCTCATTCGTACCGAATCTCACTAAGCAAACGTTCAAACAGGCGCTATCTTTACTAATCGACTGCAGATTTAAATATAATACATATACATTCTCGACTGAACTAATCTTAAAACTACACTTTGTGACCAAGAAACGGTAATATAAAGTAACGGCTTTTCTGTCCATTGAGTTGCTATGAGCTTCAAAGCAGCCGAAAGTTTTACCTATCATTCTGGCCGCCCTCAAATCCGTGGCGGAAGAAGTAGTTCTCAAACAAAGAGGCTTTTAAAATAACTCCGTTGTTGTTTTCTAGTTTTCGTTTTTCAAACGTGTGCCGTCGAACTGTTGTATAAAAGCAATATCGCTCTCGGAGTCGTGTGATATAGCTCTATATCATCACGGCTGTGATTGCCTCCGGCACTCGGCCTGCGGCCTCGTGCCTCTGGCCTAATCACAGCCGTGATGATATAGAGCTATATCACACTCCTACTCGAGCGATATTGCTTAATTATTGACACGCCAGTGATATAACTGCACTTCGCCTTGTGCCGCATTACAACACTGGGAGTGCATTTTTTTATTAATTCAATGGCCTGTGGTTAATTATTCCTTATTTAATGCACAAGGAACTAACATGAAGAATTGTATAATAGATAACTTGCTTCAGTGTTGGCCCGTCTTTTAATATCCAATCTGGGTCCTGAAGCATAACTAGTTTATTGAAAAACTTGCAGCTGCTATCACACTAAAACCTGAATAAGTTGTTTTCTGACTGCAATGAATCCTTTCTGTTCACAGGATGGCCATGAAACTGATTAAATGACAGAGCTAAATGTTTTAATATCACATAACCACCTGTCCCCAGTTGGCCACATTTTTTACTCGAATGACACCCCCAATTAGTTTTGGTGCATGGTGGTGAGCAAGTAGATGGTAAAATCTTAGAAGAGTCCTGCCAAAAATTCTCACTTGTGCGTTTTATTAATTCCACAGGACTCCAATTTGATTTGATGGATGCGGCGCAATGTGTCATCTGATCAGAGAAGCAGGAAATTACTACTCAGACAGATCAGATTCATTCAGCACATTAGCCAAAGTAATGAATGTACAGGATTCAAGCTATCAGTTTGAACAGAGCTGCATAAATTCTCAAATGTCCTTATTAATCCACATGTTAACATTTAAAAGAAAACTTTGGAAGTGGTTTGTCATTCCAATTGAACTACAGCAGTATAACTAATTCATGGGAAAACTCTGATACTATTACTATATTTCTGAAGTAACAATATAAAAGTAAATTGTAAGAGTGTTACTGTGATCCAAAGTCTTTTTAAGGAAGTTGTGTCACTACGCCACAATATTTGCAATGCCTCCAGGTCTTGCACATGCACAAAGTCCGTTCCACAGATGATGTCATTCTTTAACACTTGATAATTGGCTCTTTTTACTTCAAGGTGGGACTACAGCGACCATACTGACCATCTTGGTAATATTAAATATCTTTGTGTGATCTCATGGGTATTTGTAAGTACTTTACAAAGTGGCTAAGTTGAATAAATTTGTATTTGTAAATTGTACAAAAGGGTACAACTTAAAAACTAAGGAAGCCACACCCCTAAACCCAATATCACTGCATGGTGCAAAACATATTGTACTAAAAAGTACAAATAAAATCCTACAAATTCAAATGATTTACCCACCTTGTAAAATTGCCATGAAATTGCATGTCTATATTGGACACAATAGCAAAGTGTTTCCAACCATGTTTTCAGATGTACGTGACACCCAGATGTGCAGAAGATTGGATTTGCTATTGTCATGTTACTTTCAGCATCACAAGATGCAAAAAAATCTTTGTTAGAATTTAGGCCAAACGATAAACAGAAACAGTAGGTCAAGGGAAGATGTTTCCCGAGTAAAGAGCAAATCTGACGTCATTATTGGTATTTATAAGATGTTGACCTACCTTTGCGCTTTTGTGAACAACCAGGAAGAAAAAAAGACCTTCATGCTGAGATCTCCCACCTTCTATATGTTGTTCAAAGAAACAGCAAGACTTTATTATATGTTTCTATACCGCTATTCTGTACATTATTACACATGAAGTAACACAGATTTAAAAAAAGGAAACTTTTAATACCAATTGTTTTTGTAAGTAGTTAAGTAATTCCAATATCGTTTTTTGGTTTTAATAAATAATATAAAGTGGTTTCACATGTTTTAAATAGCCCAGTCACACGAAATTACATACCTATAGTCACATATTTTTTTAATTCATTTTCGTGATACTGTCACGAATTTTCGCGTTTTTCGCGATCGTATCACGAATTTCTGTTTATGTCATTGTCACGTATTGGTTACTCAACTGTCCTATTTTCTTACCATTGTCGCTTCGGTTTAGGGTTCGATTTACATAAAATGAAATCCTTACCCAAATCCAACTAACCCTAACACCAGGCGACAATGTTTTAAAATTTAGAAAATATAAAAAATAAATCAGAAAAAATAGTATAAATCAGTACTTAAAGTGACATTCTAATGCAAACACCAAATCTAACCCTAAACCGCAGCGAGAATGGTTTGAAAATAGGAAAAAGCAGTTGAGTAACCAATACGTAACAATGACACATAAACAGATATTTGTGATGCGATCACGAAAAAACGTGTAAATTCGTGACAGTATCACGAAAAAGAATCTAAAAATTACGTGACTATACGTACATAATTTTGTGAGACTGGGTAGCAGCATATCAGCCTATGTGAACATTGAATAATTTAAGTTGACTACAATGTAAACATATGGGAAACATCTGTTGCTGTTCGCAGTCGGACAGGGACTAGTTTTTCCAGTGGAAGGAAAGCTTTTAGTGATTGTACTTCATGAAAGTTGTGTTGATACATATTTTAATATTTGTGTTGTGTGGTAACCATTATATAAAACCAATAAGGTACTTAAGGCTATTGCTGTATCATGAATAAGTCACGGCTGAAGGGATTGCCGTGATTTTTCCACGATACAGCGCAGCCTCTCGTATACCTTATTGCTTGCTTACTGTCTTAGGATCACAGTAGAAACACATTTGTATTTTTTCATCAAATGCAATAATCTGTTCCTCTTCTGCAAGGGAATAGTTTTAAGCAAAAGCCAAACAGTTATTTTGTCAATGTTTCACAAATTCCGGTCTGGCTTTATTTTAATACAGATCAGTCTTTGACCTATAATGTGTAGCTGTGAATAGCTATTGTTGGTTCTTATGACAAAAGGCTCTGGATTAAAGCATCTAGTAAATGAATAAATGTAAAGGTAAATATCATGGAGTTTTATTATTATTTTGAGCTTTGCTTGCCATTACAGTATATCTTGTGCACTCTACGGACTTATGTGCTTTGCTGTTCTGTTGTTTTTATTTATTTATTTTCTGCTGCATTAATAAAACGCACTTTTCTCTAATCTCCCTTTATACGATGTGTCTCTCCACGCGTGCTGCAGTGAACATTTTGTGTACTGTAGACGTGCTGGACATGGATGCTCAGCAGATGACATTGTGGCTCTTTTGGAAACGTGATGGTCATGCTGATCTGTTCTGTGCTGCTGTGATAGATTCCTACCTGCCTCTAACACTGTCATTGATGTCCTTTCAGTGCTCCTATTTAATATATCTATGCCTCTCTGAAGCCCATTTTAGAACGATGGGACATTCATCACAGCCTCGGAAATTTTCAGATCTGTCAGTTGCTTTACTCCCGGGCTAACTAAATTCAAAAATTGCTGCTTGTGTGCATGTTGCCTTTTTATCAAATACATTCTTACATAATGTAAAGAACTTTTTGTGAAAATATAATATTAAAATTGACAGGATGTGAAATCAAACTTTAATGCTCCTAATCTTGTCATTAGCCTGGGTTTCACAGACACGATACCTTGTTACCACTGGTGGTGGTGGTGTAATTGTGTGGAGGATGTTTTCTTGGCACACTTTAGGCCTCTTAGTGCCAATTGGGCGTCGTTTAAATGCCACGGCCTACCTGAGCATTGTTTCTAACCATGTCCATCCCTTTATGACCACCATGTACTCATCCTCTGATGGCTACTTCCAGCAGGATAATGCACCATGTCACAAAGCTTGAATCATTACAAATTGGTTTCTTGAACATCACAATGAGTTCACTGTACTAAAATGGCCCCCACAGTCACCAGATTTCAACCCAATAGAGCATCTTTGTGATGTGGTGGAACGGGAGCTTCGTGCCTTGGATGTGCATCCCACAAATCTCCATCAACTGCAAGATGCTATCCTATCAATATGGGCCAACATTTATAAAGAATGCTTTCAGCACCTTGATGAATAAATGCCACATAGAATTAAGGCAGTTCTGAAGGCGAAATGGGGTCAAACACAGTATTAGTATGGTGTTCCTAATATTTCTTTAGGGCAGTGTAAATAAAAATATATCAATTAACCCCTCACAAATCAACCTGATCTCACAAATTTCCGTGATATAGTCACGGAATATTTTGCTCATTTATCCGTGTCATTGATCTCCACATTTTTAAGTGTTCGTACCACGGACTTTGTTTTCCGTGTCAGTTTCATGTATTGGTTACTTAATTGTTTTTCCTATTTTTAAGTACTTTGTCTATAAGTCTGACTGTGTGATTCAGTAGAAGTCCCATTAAACAATTGCACAAAGCGGTTTCATGTCTAAACCAACAGCATTAGTCAGCAAAATGGGATTTATGGGACATATTTAACCCTTCTGGAAAAAGACATCAATGGCAAAACAAAAGCTGTGTTATGTGATTAAAGGTCTTTGGACGGTTGTGTAAATGCGTATAACTGTGTTCCTGTTGCTCAATTGTTAGAGCATCATGTTAGCAGTACAAAAGGTCATGGGTTTGATCCCAAGGCACACACGTACTGGTAAAATTGTATACCTTAAATGCATTGTACACTGTAAGTGTCTTCCAAGTGCATAAATATAAATGTAATACAATAAGCAGATTAAATAAGCCAGACGAAAACATATCCAAAATATACAGTACAATTTGGCTTGGAGTCTGTGTTCACTGTAAAAAGGAGAGTCACATTTGTAACCATCCCGTATGATTCACAGAGAAAGTGACATATAGGTGTGGCTGTTGGGAGTGATAAAATCATACCTCTGTACTGAAATGTCATTGGGACGATTTACTGTCCCTTACTGTGGTGCTGTTTCTTCGCACACATCCATAAATAGTGTGATGGAGATTATTTTCCTGTGACCTTCCAACTCAATGTGAAGAAAGTACTTTAGTTTGTTTGAAGCTCTGCCATATGGCAAAAAATATATTTTTAATTATATTTTAAAATAAATTTCAAAATATACAAAAAATGGCCAAAAATTATATTTGGTGAAATATATTTTGGAATATGTTTACAAAAATATATTTTTCATGGATATGTATTTTTGTATATTTTGAAATATATATTAAAAATAAATAAATTTTGCATTAAAATTTATCAATTAAGCCCTTCATATATTTCAATTCCATGACATATATTTACGTCATATTGGAAGGAAACTTTGTTTTTGTTACGAACCTGTAAACATAACAGTTTAAAAAGGTTAAAATTAAATATATTTTCAACTTTAAAAATATACTTTATAAAATTAACTTGTATTTAGCATATATTAAAAAAATATTTAGACAAAAAAAATTTGCCATATGGAATTTAAAATTATAAATGTATTTTTTTGCTCTTGAAATACATTTAAAAATATATGTTGATAAACAAAGGTTAAACCATAAAGCATAACATTCTACAAAATGTGTTTATATAAGCGTATATTTAAGATATATTTTTGGACAGAGAAATACATTTTTTTTCTGTATGGGGATCTCTTTTATACAGCAAACTTTTTATTACAACAATGATGTACAGTATGCAATATGCAGTATGGCATAGAGGAGAATAGACACACTTTTCAATAATTTAACTTTTTTCACTTTTCATTCATCCATACTTTTAAGTGGTGGTGGTCTATTTTTGTGATTATTTTTCACGTACCTTAACATTTTGTCTATACAAAAGCTAACAAACATTTGCATTGTTATTCAAATATAAGAGTCTAAATGAAAGTGCATGTGGATTAGGGCTGCTGGGCTCCTACAGTAAGTGACAAAAATTTTTTTTATTTATTTTATAATGTATTCCCTGTGTTAATTTGTGGGTGAACTGTCTTTTAAGGCATCTTTAAGGGTTAAACTAGAAGTATAGTTCCATTTTATGCATATACGTGAGGGTCCGCGTACTGTGTGCGTGATGCAAATTCAGAATAATACGTGCACTGTACATGCACAGCAGGATTTTTGTAACTGTGCATACTTTGAAAGCGTAGGTCATGCATACATATATGGAGTACAGTGGTGGCCAGTGACTTCTTTTTCGAGGGCACTCGATGCGAAGTTCGTCACAACATGTATGTAGTCCGTCGTGTGTGGTGCACGTCGAGTGAACCTGTGTGCATCACGTGTCTTGTGACTGTCAAAATAAGTGCCTGCTGCAGATGCGTCTAAAGGGTTTATGATAAAAGAGGCGCTCTTGCATTTTACTGTTAAGGGAGTGTATTCTGTGTATTTTGTGAACGTGAGCGTCTCTTTTATCATAAACGGTTTTGACGCGTGTGCAGCAGGCACTTATTTTGACAAAACACGTGATGCACATGGTTCACATGACGCAACAAACACATAATTTGAAAACGCAAGCAACACACATGACACTCCGAATCCTTATTTTGAACCCCCCCCCCCTCAGATAAGCAGTCACGAGCCGCCACTGCAGGAGTATGTAGTCCATGGAATGCATTGCATTTTGGCATAATAAGCATGCATCGAAACGTACAAGTCAATAAACTATGCTTTCCGAGGCTGTGATTTCAACTGTGTGCATACATTTGCGTACACATAAAAAATGACCCCCAGGTGGCTTATAATACAGACTGAAAACAATGTCTGATGGTCAGAATTGGTACCTGAACAGATGCTACAAAAGAGTTTTTTTTACGGTAGAAAACATTTCCTCTGATGTTCTCATCTCTAAATATGAATCCTTTTATTCTTATTCAGAATAAAATCATCTCTTTATAAGGGTGAGGCACATAAAAAGCACTTGAAAATGCTTCCTCTGAAAACAGTGTGCCACTGCAACATTGACCTGCTTCAAGTGGCTGAAACAAAAAACCCAAATCAGGAAGCTGAATGCTGTTTCTCGTATTCTGAAAGCAACAGCGGGAATTCCTCTGACTGTTTGGATTCATATAAAGAAAATGTGAGTCATGCATCATGTGAACTGGGTTTGTTTCTTTTGAAAGCTCACTGCACAGCGACAAAACCTCCCAACTGCTTTGGGAATTAAATTTATTAAAGCAAATCCTTTTTTGGTTTATTATTCTGTGTCATCAAGGTTGTGTTGGACCCTTGGGTGCCAGTGTCCATCTCACCAGCTCTGTACATGATGTTCAGAACCAGCTCATTAAAGGGGACATTTCACAATACTTTTTTAAAATAAATATTTGGTGTACATATGTAAAGTTCTAGCTCAAAATACCATCTAGATAATTTATTATAGCATGATTAAATAGCCACTTTGTAGGTGTGAGCAAAAATGTGCCATTTTTGGGTGTGTCCTTTTAAATGCAAATGAGCTGATCTCTGCACTAAATGGCAGTGTCGTGGTTAGATAGTGCAGATTAAGGGGCGGTTTTATCCTCTTCTGACATCACAAGGGTAGCCAAATTTCAGTGACCTATTTTTTCACGTGCTTGCAGAGATGGTTTACCAAAACTAAGTTACTGGGTTTTTCTTTTTTACATTTTCTAGGTTGATAGAAGCGCTGGGGACCCAATTATAGCACTTAAATGTGGAAAAAGTCTGGTTTTAATGATATGTCCCCTTTAAAATCATGCAAAAGCCAGAGGGACATTTAAGATATTATATTTTTCCTCCTGTATATCTGCACTCAAGTAGTTTTTAAATTCATGAAAAAAAATGTATTCCTCCCTTAACACAATGATCTGTCATTTAGTAACTCTATCGGCTGCTGTAGATGAGATTAGACATTTTTTATAAAACTACTAGGTTGGATTGGATGCAGCTTATTAAATGAGATTGGAAGATGACAAGATTGAACAGGATAATATCAGAGTAGGTGGCATTTATTGCAGCTCTTATTATCATTCCCTTTATTGATTGTTAAGGTTTTTATCTAACAGAGGATTTATCTTTATGGACAGGCGTCGAATGTAAAAAAAACCTTTACAGTATGTCAGGTTATTAGCAATGCATGTGCTTGGTTATATGTGGATGTAAATGTTCAAACATGTACATGCACAGATCGACACAGTCCCAGTGGAAATGATGGTGCATCGTGCTTGTCAAAGGTTTATAAGGAAATGTCTAAGACAAAGAAACATTTTTCACATTCTGATCTATTATGATTAAGAAATGTCTGAGTGCAAGAAGACAAAGGTGAGAAAAAGGTGAATCACCATCTATGTGCCCTGTTAACACAGAAACCTGACTATGTTTACCTCAGATCTTTAACATCTTCAAATATTATCATCAAGAATGTTGTATGGCCCATAATATTACTAAATGTATATTTAAAGAGGACATTTTTAAGATGTAAAATAAATCTTTGGTATCCCCAGAGTGCATATGTGAAGTTTTAGCTTAAAATACCATATAGATAATTTATTATAACATGTTAAAAATACCACTTTGTAGGTGTGCGCAAAAATGTGCTGTTTTTGGGCGTGTCCTTTAAAATGCAAATGGCTGATGAAATGCAAACACTGATCACCATAATGGTGGTTTGTCGAAATTGAAACTCAATTGTGCTGTGAATTTTTTTCTTTCTTTCTTTCTTTCTGCGCTAAATGGCAGTGCCTTATTTGGATAGTGCAGATTAAGGCGTGGTATATTATAATAAGATCCCCCTCTGACATCACAAGGGGAGCCAAATTTCAATTACCTAATTTTTCACATGCTTGCAGAGAATGGTTTACCAAAACTAAGTTACTGGGTTGATCTTTTTCACATTTTCTAGGTTAATAGAAGCACTGGGAACCCAATTATAGCACTTAAACATGGAAAAAGTCAGATTTTAATAGTATGTCCCCTTTAAAGGGATAGTTCACTCATAAATGAAAATAATGTCATTAATGACTCACCCTCATGTCATTCCGAACTCGTAAGACCTCCATTCATCTTCGGAACACAGTTTAAGATGTTTTATATTTAGTCCGAGAGCTTGTTGACCCTTCATTGGAAATTTACAATATACTGTCCATGTCCAGAAAGGTAATAAAAACATCATCAAAGTAGTCCATGTGAGATCAGTGGGTCAGTTAGAATGTGTTGAAGCATCTAAAATACATTTTGGTCCAAAAAGAAAAAAAATTACGACTTTATTCAGCATTATCTTTTCTTCTGTGTCTCTTGTGAAGCGCATATGTGAGACTAAAGTCACGGGACTGCAATGACGCAGATGACGTGTTATCCTCAGAAATGTTTGCAAAGTTTTTTTTTTAACTTACAGCGTGCATCTCCCTCAGACTGTAACGAAGCCCGGGCACACAAACCCCCCCAAAAAAACAGCTGGGGGGCACCAGATAACACCTCAGCCACGTCGTACGTCATCCGCGTCACTGCAGTCATGTGACTTTAGTCTCGCGCATGCGCTTCACAACAGACGCGGAAGGGAAGACAATGCTGAATAAAGTCGTAATTTTTGTTATTTTTGGACCAAAATGTATTTTCAATGCTTCAACACATTCTAACTGACCCACTGATGTCATATGAACTACTTAGATGATGTTTATATTACTTTTCTGGACATGGACAGTATACCATACATATATTTCAGTGAGGGGTCTAGAGGCTCTCGGACTAAATGTGGGACATCTTGGGCTGTGTTCTGGGGATGGACGGGGGTCTTGCAGGTTTGGAACGACAGGAGGGTTAATGACATTGTTTTCATTTTTGGGTGAACTATCCCTTTAAAGATGCATAAATGCATCTGATTTTTTTATAATAATCTGCAAAGCCTCTTTGGCCGGACAAAGTGGACATTAATATTATTGTAAAAAAAAAAAAATATATATATATATATATATATATACATTCAATTCATTTTTCAATAGATTCAAACAAACGTTTAATATTCCTGTTTACTTTTTATTGCTGCTGTGTTTTCTACCGTATATCCCAAGAGGCCAAGAGGATTTACATTTCTTCTGCAGATTCAATTTATGTTTGCGTCTGTCTATTAGATAGAAAGATACAGGGACAAAAGCTGTCAAAAACCAAAGAATTCCCAGTGCAAGTGCAAGTAAATAACCGTACACTTGTTTTATTCAGTTACTGCAGTGTGTTTGGCCAGATCTGTGACATCATCCTGCTCTGTTTGTGAGCGTTCCAACACCCCAAGAGATGACATGCCTGAAAAAAAAACACACATTGGTGCCTGCCGAGTGGGGTGAAGATTAATGACACTCACGAGACCTTAATATAATCTAAGTTAAATGATCACAGCACTAATTAAGAATATCGTACAATGCAATGAACTTATTTGTGATAAGCTGAGCCCTGTAGCGATAACCAGAACTCTGCTATGATATGCTGAGCACTAACACAATAACCAGAGCTTGTCTGTGATAGGCTGAGCCCTGTAGCGATAACCAGAGCTCTGCTGTGATAGGCTGAGCCCTGTAGTAATAACTAGAGCTTTGCTGTGATCGGCTGAGCTTTTAGTTGTTTGTTGTATTCTTCAATAGTTAGATCCCTTTGGGTTTCCCAATGCGCTATTGCACACCTCTTGTGCAACAGCATTGTATGCATAATTCATATTTTCCGTATTTAGCTCATATTCTCTAATAGTAGGGGATATAATATTGAACTATAACCATAAAATGATTAAATTTAATCTCCACCACCAGACTTTTGATATAAAATGCATGAGGCTGAACAGACAGTAGGATGACTAAAGGAAACTGGATGTGGCGCTGTGCTTTCATTTCTAGTAACTGCAGGCCAGACCAGCATTCTCGTAGGCAGACATGTGGTCGTACCAGCATAACAGATTGTGTGAGGACGGAGGCACAAGATGACACAACTCCAGTTATGAATATGGGTCAGGCATGCATCATAATTACATCACGCCATTTTAGCAGACCCCCAATTGTTCAGAAACAAAGCACTTTGTCTGATAGCAAATACTCCAGAGAGGAGATGGGAAAGTTAGGTAAGATTGCTCGGAAAGGTCCTGCTGAGGTCGGGCATTATGGTGTGGAAAGAGGAACATATTTGGCTTGCTATTATTCAGGAGAATCGAGAGGTCAGAGGTGCTCCACTAATTGAGATACTGTGTCTCAATGGCATTACAGGAATTCTCATCAACACTCAGACGAATGAAAGGATGAAATAATGTTCCTCGTGCACATTTGGTGATGGGTTTGTTGAAATATGCCACTCAATTATAACATGGTAAACGTTCAGACAAAAAGAAAATAATGAGTCTTTTAAATTGGCATAGACAAACAATGAACTCTTGTATTCAGTGGCATATAGCCTTGAGGCTTTGACACACGGTTCAATAGATGGCCAGAACCCGCCACGACCAATTCCACCCCCTACTTCTGCATGCAGGTTTTTACATGCTGGTTCGAACCATGATATCCTTGTGATATAAGTGTTAGTAGCACTGCAAGTACAAGTGGCACCTGTTCTCCACAATGGTGTCATATAAACATTTTATTAATACCTGTAGTTTACATTAGGGCTGCATGATATTGAAGAAACTGTGTGCTGTGCGATAACTCTCTAAATAATGCGATATGATAATGCTTTAAGTGTGTGGAATCCATATAAACTAAAGTTTTGTAACCAACATACATTTCACATCCTTTCTATTATTTATCATCTTCAACACATCAGAGCATGCACTCATGCACACACCAAAAACTTTGACTATACATAACTTTTTTCAGTTATTGCAGGCCTTTTCCATTTGCATATTTGCAGTGTTTGTATCATTTCGATATATATTGTGCAGCCCTAGATTATATTACATTACATTTATGAATTTGGCAAATGCTTTTATCCAAAAAGACTTACAGTGCATTAAGGGCTCATTATAGTTGTGCGTAGGTCCTACATTCCAATTTATAGTTGTGCATAAGGTCTACGCCGTAGCTACGCCGGAGGTTATCCGTAGCCTTTGCGTAGCCTGACGTGCACCTCTGCAAATTTGAAAAATGAAAACCGACGCATAACCTACACCGTTGCGGCTACGCTGTAGGACATACGCACAACTATAATGAGCCCTTTTAGTGCAATTTATAACCGCAACAGCCAAGGTTACGTGTCGGTTACAGCCTAGGTTAGACTTTTTCATCATCGTCTGCGTCGATGTGCAAAAACACGTGCAGACCGTTGGTAGGAATTATACAACAGTTCTTTCTGGTTCTCGAATC
Source organism: Misgurnus anguillicaudatus (assembly GCF_027580225.2). Lineage (NCBI taxonomy): Eukaryota > Metazoa > Chordata > Actinopteri > Cypriniformes > Cobitidae > Misgurnus > Misgurnus anguillicaudatus. The sequence goes on along the minus strand of NC_073350.2, from coordinate 28,257,064 downwards.
TGATTGGCTAAGAGCTATGCGATATTGTGCTGATAACGGCACTGTAACCGCTTCACCTTTCGTATTATTCCGCCACCTAGTGAATGGAGGTCCTAAGCAGGCTCATCTCTGAATGGAAAAACACAGACGTGCTGTTTTGAATCACTCTCTGTGTGTCTCATTAGTTTACTAGCTCATAAATCAGTCTGTGAATCCCCAATTGGAAGTTATTATTCTGTCAAAGATCAGCGCTCTTGGATGTTACGTTAAAGTTAATGGGAGAAATGTCTTGTCACATCGTGTGGACGATTAACACTTGGAAAGAGGAATATAAACACTCGTTTTTTTCTGGAACTATATCTTTTATCAGAACGCGAAAACACAGTGGAACTGCAGGTAAGCACCGCAGCTTTTAAATGTGGACATTGATCATTTACTTTATCGTGACGTGACTATTAAAACATGTTATGAGAATATCGCTACTGGTAAATTTATAAGCAGCATGCAAAAACATCTTTCTGACACTTATAAAAAACCGTTTTGTATAGTACTGACAAGAACATAATAATCGAGTGCTCGTATCGCGTTAAGAATAAATGAGAAAGCAATAGTAAAGATATAACTTACAAGTATAGTTTTATTAACTTTTACCTCGCGCCAAAACAATAACAACACAAAAGACACTAAATATGAATAAAAAAACAAGTAATAGTTTGATCATGACACCAAATACTGCTGATTTGATCTCATTTTGACGATCATAAACAAACAAGGCCAACATGAGAGCCAGGGAATTCCTGTCAGAGATGTAGCCCAGAGAGGGCGGTGGTCAGCGGGGCGAGTGAACACTGACGTCCGCTCATGCTTTGGTTCTCATTCGTACCGAATCTCACTAAGCAAACGTTCAAACAGGCGCTATCTTTACTAATCGACTGCAGATTTAAATATAATACATATATATTCTCGACTGAACTAATCTTAAAACTACACTTTGTGACCAAGAAACGGTAATATAAAGTAACGGCTTTTCCGTCCATTGAGTTGTTATGAGCTTCAAAGCAGCCGAAAGTTTTACCTGTCATTTTGGCCGCCCTCAAATCCGTGGCGGAAGAAGTAGTTCTCAAACAAAGAGGCTTTTAAAATAACTCCGTTGTTGTTTTCTAGTTTTCGTTTTCAAACGTGTGCCGTCGAACTGTTGTATAAAAGCAATATCGCTCTCGGAGTCGTGTGATATAGCTCTATATCATCACGGCTGTGATTGCCTCGTGCCTCTGGCCTAATCACAGCCGTGATGATATAGAGCTATATCACACTCCTACTCGAGCGATATTGCTTAAGTATCCACGCATGTTACAGTAGCAGCGCGACCGTCAATGAAGAAGCAGCTTGGCAAGTTTAACCCACAAACGAAGAAGAAACAGCAACTTGTTGTGAATGTTTTGAGAAAACCACATAACCTTCCCGTCGCAGCTACGCCGTAGGACCTACGCACAACTATAATGAGCCCTTTAGTACAATTTATAATGGCGTAGCCGCAAACGCATAGGTTACGCGTCGGTTTCCTTTTTGGCTTTTCCGTCGTTGTCCGTGTCGATGGAAGTATCCACGCGTGTTACAGTATCAGTGCGACCGTCAATAAAGAAGCAGCTTGGCAAGTTTAACTCACAAACAAAGGAGAAACAGCAACTTGTTGTGTATGTTTTGAGAAAACCACATAACCTACGCTGTCGCACCTACGCACAACTGTAATGAGCCCTTTTAGTCCAATTTATAATGGCGTAGCCGCGACGGCGTGGGTTATGCGTCGGTTTTCATTTAGACTTTTTCGTTGTTCGTGTCGATGTGCAAAAACACATGCAAACCGTTAGTAGGAAGTATCCACGAATGTTACAGTAGCAGCGCGATTGTCAATGAAGAAGCAGCTTGGCAAGTTTAACCCACAAACGAAGGAGAAACAGCAACTTTTGTATGTTTTGAGAAAACCAGCAGTGATGGAAGTAAATAAACTGCGAATTTTGTTGCAGTTGTAGTTAAATCTCTCATCAACTTGGTCCATTAGTGCTCTCACCATCGCAAATGGAAATACCTATGAAGCAGTTTTTTAGTTTTTTTAGTTTTTTAGGGTTCTAGTGGACCAATCACAGCGCTTGCGGTTTGGCGAGGTGCACATCAGGCTATGGAGAGCTACGCAAAGGCTATGGTGTAGACTTTACGCACAACTATAAATTGGACTTTAGAATGTATACATTTTATCAGTATGTGGTCCTGGGATCTAACCCATGACATTTTACACTGCTAATGCAATGCGCTACCAATTGAGCTATAGTAACAAGTTAAAATCACTATATATCTGTAACTGATGTGTGTTGTTTTCAGGCACATGTGTTATATTTTAAACACACTCTGATCAGTCTTGAGACTTAACACCACCGGCTTTGAGCCTCTTTACCCTTTAACCTACTGGTTCTTTAACCTTTATCTCAGTCTGTCACCGTCCAGATGGCTTTATGAAGATCTGACCCTGCTCTGCCTGGGGTGTCAAGTCTAAGTCATTGAACAGAACCGTGTGATATTGTTCTTGGAAAGCACTGAGATCTAATAACATTTGGTTATTGAATTAGACAAAATGAGACAAAACTTAAGCAGAATTATAGTTGTACCACCATCCAACTACTTTGGGCCCTATTTTAACGATCTAAGCACATTGTCTAAAGCACATGGTCTAAATGGGCATGTCCGATTCCACTTTTGCTAATTTAACGGCCTAAATGGGTTGTTCCTATTCTCCTAATGAGTAATGTGTGTGTTATGGGCGTAACATACAATAAACCAATGAGAGTCTCAGCTCTCATCCCCTTTAAAAGCCAGTTGAGCTGGCGCCATGTCTAATCCCTATTTAGAAAGTGGAATTTGTAAAATAAAAAACTAAGCGGAGGAAAAAGACCGGCAGCTTAAGATTTATGTTAAAAAATTGTGTTGTTTTAATTTGTATTGAAATTGTTATTTTTTTGGTATTCAAGCCTTTAAAAGTAATTTTAAGTAAAATTAGCAGGATTTTTATTGATGTAAATGTATGAAAAGCCATCGATGTTATCTCAAAAAATTATTTACAAATATGCAAGAAAAGGTTTGTACTTTAAAAAACTTTGTAAAAGACAGGAGATAAAGATTTTTAAAAACATGTGCAGAGCCGAAACGTTTCAAGCACTCGGACAGGGCTGTGAGGGTTTTGAAAAGCATAAAGGTTTTCATCTCATCATATCCACAGGTACAAAGTCATCATATACAATAAATCCGTGGGGTAGCAGCATTTAAAAAAAAACGTTTTGCATTTGTTTAAGCAAACCATTCTATTACTTACCAGGCTACAGGTGAAGCAGCTCTTTACGCCTTCTAGCGTCCCATAATCAGTCCTCATTTATGCCCAAGAGACTCAATAATAATCTTTTACATTTTAATCCTTAGATTGTTCATATTTACAAGCGTTTGTGTGCTGCTGCATAAGCAAACACGCATTTTCTCCCTGTTTATAGGCGCATATTACTAACGCGCTCATTAAATAACAAAAACAAAATTGCATCATTGACTTTAGACCAGGTTTTAGTTGGTCAATGGCGTAGTCTATTTAAGTTGCCTCAAAATAGCAACGCACCAACAATGCGCCCGAACACACCTCGTTTTCAGACCAGAACGCCCATGGGCGCAAATTTGGGTGCAAATGCATTTGCTGTTTAAACAACGTGGCGCTTAACGTGAAAATGATAATTGCGCTGGTTGAAACTAGCAAAAGACACTTGCGTCGTGCATTGCAATATGTTGTCTTTAAAAAAAATAAAAATAAAAATGAGTTAGCCTGAATGGTTTAATCTATTGAATAGTTAAATGTTTATCAAATGTTATTATTACTTGCATACTTTTATATAATTTCAACATATATTTTCTTGAAGTCGAACAAGCCTGTTGGAATGCTCAATATGGAAGTCCCGCCTTCCAGTTAAAAAAACCAACCATCAATGGATAAAGACTCTTGATTCTCTGGGGGAGGGGCTATGTACAGATTGTGATTTTAGCACATGATTTTAGAGATATCTGTCTTTCCCCATTCAAGTAGATGCAGTAGTACACTGTCAAAAATAAAGGTACAGCTGTCACTGGGGCAGTACACTTTAAAAAAGGTCCTATATGTCCCACTTAGGTACAAATATGTACCTTTGAACTGACAATATGTACCTTTGAAATGCTAATATGCACTCTTTGGGTACAAAGCTGTACCTTTTTGAAAGGGTACTGTCTCAGTGACAACTTTTGTACCTTTATTAGTCTTGCATGATTGAAATAACTGCCCGGAGGCGCTGCAAACATTGCTGCCTAGTGTCGCAACTTCCCTAATGGGATTTTAATATAGGGGGGAGCGGGGCACAACCTAACAGTTTTTGGTTTTGGCTCAGTCATTCAAAAAATATTTGAGTTTGATTAATTATATTTCAACACACACATCTCTGCTACAAATGACCATTTGAAGTTTTTTTGTAGTACTTACCATTCTTGGACAATTACACCAAACATGACAGAAGTGCAAACGTTACAACTTACCCCATAGGTGGGGTTAATAGTAACAGGCAGGGGGTTTGTTGTAACACTTGCTAAAAATTAAGTTTGCAGGCAAATATTTCAATACTAGTTTGTCTATATACTTGAAGTGGATATTGTTTATATATCTGTCTATAATAGACAGGTATCCACACTGTATTCATTCATCCAGCCCTTATAGTTAAATTATAAATGGATACAAATGTCTAAATATGTGAGAAAAAGCACCACAATGATGACAAAACATTTTTTTATATGTGACCCAGTCCAGTCTGTACAAACAATCCTACAGTTTTAAAATCAAATTCAGAGATAATGAGCATCAAAGTCTGATTTTAGCCATTCATTTCATTATGATTTCAATCTTTGACGTGACCTTATTCGATCAGTATTAAAGATATGAACAAAAACAAATTTGACACACGATTTCTCAACATAACAGGCACATTTATTTTGTTGGCAGCCAGCAATCATTCGTGTGTAGCCTATTTAAAACAACGGCAAGAATTACGCTAACATTAGTGGTTTTTATATCGTAAGTGCTGAGGGGATAGTTATAACACAGCGTTACAATTAACCCCGCTGGGTCAAAATATTTTCAAGCCCACCAAGAAAGTAGCTAAGAGCTGCAGACATATTTCAAAAAAATGCTATGTTTTAGTCAATAAGACACTGATTAATATGACAATAACATTGATTTTAGTATCGTACACACTCAACTTAAAAAACAAACAAAAAAACATATGATGAAAAAATGTACTTACATACCACCAAAACACTCTCTGGAAAAACATTATAAATTTCCAATAATTTGCCGGAGATCGTCTTTTGGCAGCGTGAAAAAATACCGGGAAAAAAACGCTCAACCTTGTGCAACAATGTAAACAGTTTGTGGTACAACTAACCCCGCGCACCCCTACGCTCCACACACAACAAATAAAATCTAATTAAAGTGTTATAATATAACGTATCCAAATTGTAATATGCTGCCAGAGATTTGAGAGCTATGAAAGATGGGAAGAAATATATATATTTTTTTCGATTTTAGTGCTCATATAAATAAACTGATGCTTATTTTTAATTTGTATGGAAAAATCTCTATCTCCTTTTGATGTTTATATAGAAAGGAATGTTTAATAAAGACATGGTGATGAGTTCATGAACACTAAATGTTCATTTTTTGGTGCTTAAGTCACACCTACTGATAGTTTATCAAGTACAATATTTCACTAAACTGTGATAGCAATGGTAAAATAAACAATAGTTGCTGCCTCTTCGTTTTCTTTTAATTCACTGCTGGATACCATCCAAGGATTTTCCACTCAAACGTAAGTGACCCCATTGTCTTCATCTAAAAACACTCACGGGCCGTCCGAAAAAAGAACATGAGTGTATGAGTAAAGGTCTGCTATTTATATCACATCTATCTTGTCTCTCTATAAGTCTGACTTCCTTGGCAAACTGCCCACAAGTTAAGCATGTGAGGGGCTTTGAGTCCTGTAGGTTATCAGACATATAGACGCTTGGAGACCAACAAAGAGACGCCCCAGTCTGGAGGCTTAGAGAGTTCCTGATGAACAAGAGATTTTTAACAGGGCTGTCACAGACATGAAGCGTTGTGGATGAAGCTGTCATTCCTTTGGCTTGGTGTTTTGCAGTATCAGCATACCCATGGTTTACATAACAAGTGTCATGTTTTTATCCAAGTCAGAGATAGATAGGAAGCTTTTAGCAAGTTATCACTCAAGAAAACATTTTGTTCGTCAGTCTGGTCAGTCAACTGAAATGTGTTTGTTTTTCAGCTGTTAGTGTAGCACATTACTGCATTACACAATGTTCCTGGAGCTTTCTCATATTTGTGTGACAAGATCATTCTGCTCTGTTTGCCAGTGGTCCAACACCCCAACAAAATACACATGCTGACTACAACATAACCCAGTCAGAGCCGGCTTAGCTAGAGTTAACAGGTCATGGCTGGATCACATAAGCAAACTGGTTACAAGCAAACTGGCTATGTGTTACCTTACATTAAATAAGCACAAATTGTTGAACTGTTGTCTTTTTCACCAGTTTATTCTAGAAACTCAAAGAAGAAGCTTTGCTACTTTGACTTTTCCCATCAGTATGTGTGTTCCCATGGGATTGAACCTATGACTTTTGCACTACTTGCGCAATGCCCAGTTGATCTTCAAACTGTGGTTCACGAACCCCTGGTGGTTCTCAGGGGTTTGTAAGTTGATGAAAACCAATGAATTAATTCTAATTATACCACGGGTCTGTTGAATGCTGTATTCTGATTGGTTGACAAATGTTCCATGGGTATGAATAATTTTTCCATAACCGCACACCTAACTTTTCAAATGTCTTGAAAATAGGCACCAGAGCACTGTTTGTGGTAACCGTGGTATAGGGATGGGATGATTACCGATTTCACGGTTAACCACGATAAAATGTCCTGACGGTTAGTATTATCGTTTAATATTTAATTATCATTACAACCGTGTTTGATTACCGTGATTTTGAAAACTCACGGTAAATCCTCTGCAGCCAGAATCAGTTTTACATAGAAGGCATTTAAGGGATAATGTATTGTATTGTATTGATTCACGGTAAACTTATTAGACAGATTTATTTATTTTTTTAACACAGAAATAATTACAGGGACATGAAATATTAAATTGTGATTTTCAAAAATAAAACTTCAAATGTTTTCAGTGTGTGTATCAGTTCTTTTTGAACATTTCCATTTCATTTGAACAAAACCATGATAATATTGATAACCGGGATAACTTTGGGCACTATAATCATGATATGAAATTTCCATACCGCCCCATCCCTACGTGGTATAGGCGGAATAATTGACTCTGGTACTTTGAATTATTTGAAAATAATGCACATACGCGGTGTAATGGCACTCCGCTTTGCGTCGTGCGCATAACCACCTGGTTGTGCATTATTTTCTTATAATTCAATGGCCCGTCGTCAATTATTCTTTACTTAAATTAAATAATAAGTCCAACGCATTACAATACCAAAAATACCAATTACAAAAATGAAATATTAATTAAAATAAAAAATAATAAAAAAAAAATCTAAAAAAAAAAAATATTACTATATTAAAAACTAAGAAATGCAAAATTGACGGATACGTTTAATGTACCAATAAAAGAAAATTACTAGGTAGATGTCAATAACAGGTAATAATATCAATGACTAAATAAATAAAACTTTAAAACGGATTAAAAATAAATGTTTTTGAAGTTAAACATGCAAATGTGCTATGAAATTATTGAAATATACTTAAAATCTATACGCTGGATTTATTTAAAAATATAGGTGTGGTCTCCCGGACAGGAATTAGTTTAAGCCAGGACTAGGCCTCATTTTAATTAGGAAAAATAACTAGTTTTAACAAACATGCCTTACTAAAAACATCACTTGTTTACATTTTGAGGCACTACAAAGGGCACTGATACATTTTAAGATATGTCAGTGCAAGTTGTTTTCAGTTTAGACATTTATTTTAGTCTAGGACTAGTCTAATCCCTGTTCGGGAAACCACCCCATAGTGCATAATTTTTGCCTCCATTTTTTAAAGTAAGTTTTACTTGAAATTTTAAGCAATTGCATAAATTGCACAATTGCAAAAATGATGCAGGTCAAGGGGTTCAGACATCAAAAAAGTAAAAAAAATACATAATTTTTTACATAAAAATAATCTGTCACATAATCCACAATTACTGTATGTTGCACTATAAAATAAAATGTCAGTGGCCATTTAAGTCTATTTTAAGTTTTGCTATTGATTGTGCTTCAGTGTCTGATTCGCACCCTGCAATGTGTACAAGTATCCTTCAACTGAATCACCGGATGAATCAGAAGATTGCTTTTTTGTGATTTCATACTTAATATATTCTAAAAAAGCATTTTAGCTGCCTACAACACGAAAAAAAAAAAATAAGCAATTGCCGGATATGAGGAATTCAAGTGAAAACACATACTGTACTGCAGTGTTCCCCAAATCTTACCCTGGAGGGCCGGAGCACTACAGAGTTTAAGTTCAACACTAATCAAACTTACCCACCTGTGATTTTCTAGTGATCATGAAGACCTTGATTAGCTTGCTCAGGTGTGTTTGGAGCTAAACTCTGCAGTGCTCTGGCCCTCCAGGGTAAGATTTGGGGAACCCTCCTGTACTGTATCTGTTTTGTTTTTTTTAGCATCAGCTTTATTTCAATCTTAACACCACGTAATGGATTCGAGATACATATGGAAAGAATGGTACTAGTCCTGTAAAAACATTAAATTCAGGTTTTTGTGTAAGAGTGCTTTCCGTAAGAACGGTTTTATCTTCCCGTCTGTAAAAGCATCAAACATTTTAAATGGCCTCCTTTGACAAATCCATTAGGCATCCATTTTTTCCACACATATTAAAGTTATTTTTACCATGGGCGATTGTTTTGTTTGTTTTAAACACCGCTTTAGCGGCTGATGGTGGCGCTGACCTAAAGTTTTCTTCCTGTTACGGTTAGTTAGGGCTTCCTCTCAGGTCTCTATAAATAACTCAACAGTCTCACCCAGTAACTGTAAGCAGAGTTATGCTTTATTTATCTCTTCTTATAATACTACTGTGCTCTTTTTAGAGCTGTATTACTCCATTGTAATCACTCAGCAAGGACACGCTGCACTTTTACATTTCACACTTACCAATGCACGTACGACACTTTGTAGAATAAGTACAGGACAGTTGTTTATAACACATTAATTCTGAGATATTTATATAGCGGCTACTGTGACACAACAGCTGTGCTACACACATTACAGTCGTGTACGGTAAAAAAAAACACCCAGCTGAGTGTGCTACAGGAATAGTTCACATAAAATATGAGAATACTCATCTCATCTCCTGGGAGTTTTTCACCTGCATGCTGTTTGGAGTATATAAAGACTAAAGATGTGGCATGAAGTGGCTTATTTCATGATAACAACCGGGTGCCTGTAAATTTTCTCACTTATTACATGGCTATTTAGTAACAAACATTAAATATTGATTTAAAATTATTTGCCAATTTTTAACGAATGCAGACCTTCCGTGGGGAAATCCCGTTTACATTCAGCTTTGTGATAAGGCATTCAAACGCACGAACACCCTATTTGGTTTAATCATTTGTAAATATAATGTCACATATGTTATCAAAAACATATTTATATAAAATTTTTGTTTAATATTCAAGTGTACCCGTCAAAATTATTAGCAGCATCCGGGTTACAGTGTGTTATTATTTTGAGTGGTTGTTATCTGGGAATAACACATCTGCAAATGTCGCGAATGGCCAATCAGAATCAAGCATTCCAATGGGCCTGTGTTAACGCATTGGCTAACATTAACTAACAATGAGCAATATAGTTTCCCAGCATTTATACATTTTTGTTAATGTTAGTTAATGGGAATGCAATCATGTTAGTTCATTGTGCATTAATGTTCACAGTTGCATCTTTTGATTTAAAAAATGTATTAGCAAATGCTGAAATTAACATGAAATGTTAACTTGTTATAAAAGCTGTAGAAGCAGTGGCGCCCGGTGACTTATTTTTTTGAGGGTGCACGATGTGAAGCTCTTCACAACATGTATTTAGCGTTAATTTTAGTGTTAAGTTAGCGTCTTGCAAGTATTTTGTGAACGTGAGCGTCTCTTTTGTCATAAACCCTTTCGACGAGTGTACAGCAGGCATGTAATGTTTGACAAGACGCAGTATAAACATGGTTCACATGACGAAACAGACATGGAATTATTGTAAAATATATTATGAATTATTTTCAAATAATTCAAAGGACTGCAATCAATTATTCCACTTGACAGTTTAGGTGTGCGTTTTACCGAAAAATAATCAACACCAATGGAATATTTCTAAACCAATCAGAAAAAATGATTCAAGAATAAAAATGCATTAATGAATACAGCCTTATTGTAAAGTTTTATTGTTATATTTATGGCCTTTCATGCCTTTGTTTTGATAGGACAGTATAGTTTAGACAAGAAAGTACAGGTTAGAGAGAGGGGAATAGGTTCGACACAGGACCTTGATCCGGAAAGTGAAGCTCGAGTTGCCAGAAGCACAGTTGCACCATATGTTGCACCATATTGGCTCTGACATCAGTTTATTAGTATTTTAAAACTACTTTCGAATACATAATACGAAAAAAATAAAAAATAAATGATAACAGGACTTTTATTTTGGGTGATTTTTTGTACATCAAAACAATTTCTGCTTGAATGCTGCTAAATGTGTTATGATGAATACTTAACATCCATATTTTGTCAATCACTGAACACAAATTTTTGTTAAAGGGACAATCCACTTTTTTGAAAATGTTTTCATTTTCCAGCTCCCCAAGAGATAAATATTAGATTTTTACCATTTGGAATCCATTCAGCTGATCTCCGGGTCTGGCGCTACCACTTTTAACATAGCTTAGCATAATCTATTGAATCTGATTAGTCCATTAGCATCATACCTAAAAACATAACTAAAAAGTTTCAATATTTTTCCTATTTAAAACTGGACTCTTTTGTAGTTACATCGTGCACTAAGACTAAGGAAAATTAAAAGTTGCAATTTTCTAGGCAGATATGGCTAGACACTATATTCTCCTTCCGGCGTAATAATTAAGGACTTTGCTGCCGTAACATGGCTGCAGCAGGCATAGTGATATTACGCAGTGCCCGAAAATAGTCCCCTGCCATTGAAATTTACTAAGGTGACTACTTTCGGCTGCTGCGTAATATCATTGCGCCTCCTGCAGCCATGTTACAGCAGCAAATTCCTTGATTATTACGCCTGAATGAGAGTATAGTTCCTAGCCATATCAGCCTAAAAAATTGCAACTTTTAATTTTCTGTCAGTCTTAGTACACCAAGTTCAGCTGAATGGATTCCAAAAAAGGAAAAATCAAATGTTTAACTTCAGGGGAGCTGAAAATTTAGCATATTTTTAAAAAAGTGCAGTGTTACTTTAAAGGTTTAATGGTTTGTTTTAGAAAGGCTATCTGTTCTTTTTATTTGAGTCTCACTGCCGTTGACCGTCGACCTTGAGAAATTCCCTGGCAGTAGTGTTCCTGACAACACGTGGAAACTACACACCTGTGTGCTGTCAGGGCTGATATGTCGAAATCCATAAGTCATTTATATTGGAGGAGTCAGTTCAACAGTTTTCACAGACTGAGAGCTCTTCTGCAGAGAATGATGCAAGGCTAGTGCAAGAAAAACTGCTTGCTTTCTCATTACACCAGTAGTCGCTTTCTATTGGCTAAAGGTTTTTTTTGTCTGCTTTGTTGCCAGGCAGATGTATTTTAGTTGCTGTACTCACTGCACAGCATATAAGATCCTGCAGTGTCTGGGAAATTGTCGTTTTTATTGGCAACTTTTAATTTAATGCTATTAGGTTTTGTAGGAAGTGGAACCACGTTGTGATCTGTGAAGCAAAATGCTTTGTTCTTGCTTTCCTTTGCCGGAGAGCACTCGCCCCTTGTGTCAATTGTATCTGAATAGAGAGAATGAGAACAGTGATGAATCCTTTTATTGCAATTCATTCATCATTTAGATTTTCAATATGAATGAAAGAGTTTTGTTAAATGAAAGAAATTTCGCTTTTTGAACTAATTGTTTTTCTAAAGTGCTAAAACCCATACAGAAATGTGATAAATGTGACCCTGGACCACAAATATTTGTAGCAATAGACAGAAGTAGACTGTATGGGTCAAAATTATACCCTTTTTGGTAACACTTTACTTGAAGGGGTGTTCACAAGACTCACATGACACATTCATAATCATGACATGACACGATGTCATGAACATGAAGGAGATTTTATTCAAGTTTATGACAACTGTCATTAAGTGTCATTCGTTCAATTATGTCATTTTTACTGCAAAGATGACATTGTTTGATATGTCTTTGTTATTACAACTTGACTTAAACCAATACATCATAACTTGTAATGACCACTTGACATTATCAAGACATTTTTACCAGTGATACAAATTAAATTTGTCATTAAAATATCATTAAGTGTTAAAGGATTAGTCCATTTTCTTAAAAGAAAAATTCAGATAATTTACTCACCACCATGTCATCCAGGATGTTGGTGTCTTTCTTTGTTCGGTCGAGAGGAAATTGTGTTTTTTGGGGAAAACATTGCAGGATTTTTCTAGTTTTGGTGGACTTTGGTGGAGCCCAACATTTAATACTTAACTCAACACTTGGCGGTTTTTTTCAACGGAGTTTCAAAGGACTATAAACAATCCCAAACGATGCATAAGGGTCTTATCTAGCAAAACGATTGTCATTTTTGACAATAAAAGTGACAGATGTGCACTTTTGGAGCACAGCTTCTCGTCTAGATCCGGTCGTGATGCGCCAGCGTGACCCCACGCAATACGTCATGACGTCAAGAGGTCACAGAAGACGAACGCGAAACTCCGCCCCAGTGTTTACAAGCGTCTTGAAAGAGGACCGTTGCTACGTTGTTGTATGTCAACTGATACTAATTAATGTCTTTGTGTCAGTTTATTGTTTAAAATGGTCCGCAAATTTGCGTTTTATATATGTAACACCTGACCTCCCTACGTCACTACGCATTTACGTTAGGTCGTGCTGGACCGGACCTAGACAAAAAGTTGTGGTTTAAAAGTACATATTTTTTATTTTTCTTGTCAAAAAATACCAATCGTTTCGCTAGATAAGACCCTTATGCCTCGTTTGGCATCGTTTATAGTCCTTTGAAACTCCGTTGAAAAAAACTGTTAAGTGTTAAGTGTTGGGCTCTATTTAAGTCCATTAAAATGAGAAAAATCCTGCAGTGTTTTCCTCAAAAAACATAATCTCTTCTTGATTGAACAAAGAAAGACATCAACATTTTGGATGACATGGTGGTGAGTAAATTATCTGGATTTTTCTTTTAAGAAAATGGAATAATCTTTTAATACTCTGTCATATAGTTTTATAAAAGCGTCATGCATATTTTTTTTGACCTCAACTGCAGTGGTGCAAATATAATTTGTCATTAAAATGTCATTAAGTGTTAATACAAATAGTTTTATAACAACATCATGAATATTCTTTAGTTCTTTTAAGTTTTTTTTTTTAGTTTCCTCCATGTGTTTAACAAATAAAATCAATCATTCAATAATAATAATAATAATAATAATATTAATAATTAAAATTGAAAAAAATATATTTTATTTCATTTGTAGACCGATTCATCTAAAATTAAATGAAAACTGTACAATAATGGGTTAAGCCAAGCAGCGTTGGGTCCATATCGCTGCGAAGTTAATTACATTAAATTAAATTAATTAAATGGTTAGCTAGTTTTTTCTTCTTTGTCAGAAAATGTCCAAAACTTCAATGTGAGGAAAAACAAGTTTTGTTAGTTGTCACTTTATTTATGTATTGTGCACATATATAAAGTTAAGTATAATATTTTGACGTGTCTGTTGCATTTTGTTAAGGTATTTACAATTATTTGACATCGTATTAACACTTAAGGGGGTCGCACCGGACGTGCAGCGCCGCGTCGAGTCGCGTCTAGGACAACTCAGAGATATCGTAAACCGGTAGTGCACAAGATCGCAAAATATACTTGCAAAATATACGTTAGCAGCCAATGTTGATCGTTAATGATTTGGGACAAATATGATTTTATTTATTGTTAAATTATGTGAGTGGCGCTCTGTGGCGCGACAGGGATCTGAGCAACTACCTGAGTCGTAGCTGGGCGCCGCGGACAGGCACCACCTGTCGGCGCTGGTTTGCATATACTGTAGAAAACAATGTGTTAGATTTTTTTTAGAACCTATTAACTATTTTTTATGCCCAAAATCATTAGGATATTATATAAAGATCATGTTCCATGAAGATATTGTGTCAATTTCCTACCGTAAATGATGCTGTACTAAACCAGTATACTCCTAAAATTAAGGTGGTACTTAAAGTTCTTCACAAAAAAAATATTTTTACATCTCACTTTGTCTGTGGTGCCACAAGATTCAGATTTGGTTTGATGTAGAGCTCAAGGTCTTGCAGGTAAATGTCTGGATTATAACCTAAGGTTGTTACAGATGTCGTGCAGTCACAGTTAATAAAGATTACAGGTGGATATTCATCCCGCAACAGCAGGAGGTTCATTTTCCATTGCACACTGGCCAAGCCAGCTTTCATTCATCACGTTTGAATACTGACTTCATGAAAATGTTCAGAACTTAAACCATCTACGTTTCTTTGTTAAAGATCACACGTGAAATACAAAGTCATCATTCCCATAACTACACTCCGGGTTATTTTTAACCCAATGCTGGTATAATGAGTTGAAATAAACCTATGCTGGGTTGAGTTGAAACAACCCAGCACTGCATTGCAACAACCCAGCATAGGTTTATTGATTAACCCAACATGTGTTCTGTCCAATATTTACCCAGCATTGGGATAAAAATAACCCAGCAGAATTTGTGCCTCTGGCAAATGTTTTTGTCTTTGTTTAAAAGTGACATTTGAATAATCAGCGCTTTGTTCCTCATTCATTTCTGATTTGTCATGTTCATTTGTTATTAGTCAATGAAAAAATGAATGACCCAGTTTCAAAAATATCCTACATTTTTGTGAATAAGATGTGACTTCGCCGTTTCTAAAATATATTTTAACACACAAACATGAAATCTTTTGAGGTTAACTTCTGAGTCATTTTCTCAGAAAGTGGTTACCGCTGATGCTATAACTGGCCAATAACAGAGCAGTGTTATATCTGGTGAGATGGAGACACATGCCTGACTAGATCTGCGGCCCAAATAGTACGTACTGTTTTTTGTTGGGAAAGTAGATTCTTTAGAGAGCAGAGCAAAAGAGTGCACACACGGTGTTTACGCATATCGTAATTACCGTTATTTTGTGTTGACCTTCAACTCAAAGCTGTTCAGGTCCAGTAACAGTAACAATAAAATAATATTGTGTAAATTACATTTTATTGCTTCTGCTAAATATTGCAGAACACAGTTGCTGTGTCAGGTAACAATAATAAGCACTCAGAAAACTCCCAGTCCACAAGCTGTAATTACGAACTATGAGGGTGTGAACGCTTTTTACACTCTGCAATCTTGTAATTATGGTAATTACGACATGGCGTGAACACACCTATACTAACGCAAAACCAAAGTGATGACTACAACTCATCTTTGCATTTAAACATTTCTTTATTTATTATTTGTCATGAGATGTTTACTGTAGGCTAGTTTAATTTATTGATTCAGTGATGCATTGTTTATCTAATTTGTTAATTCTGTGTAGCAAACCAACTAAACTTGCCCTCTTGCAGTGACTTATGGGTAATATCAGCTGTGAGTTCATGGACTACAATTTGGGACATTCTAATTTCAAATACTATTTAGGACGGATAGTATGCAAATTGGGATGCAGTCATTTGCTTAGATATCTCAGAAATTAAGTTGTCGAAGTTAATACAATCCGTGTCTCTTTTGCCATCTTCGTTTGATACATTCTTTACTGTTTGTGCAAACTTACCCACGAAATAGTACCTGCTACTTATACTATAAATCATTATTATTAGCTTACTTAAGAGCGCAATTTACATTCTTAAAATATTTTAAAATTCATTGCTCTATATAATGACAATATATCCAGCCCAGTCACACGAAATTACGTACCTATAGTCACGTAATTTTTTTATTATTTTTCATGATACTGTCACGAATTTCCCCGTTTTTTTGTGATTGTATCACAAATTTCTGTTTACGTGTCATTGTCACGTATGGTTACTCAACTATTTTGTCCTATTTTCTTACCATTGACGCTTCGGTTTAGGGTTAGATTTACATAAAATCACATCCTTACCCAAACCCAACTCTAACCCTAGTGCCAGACGGCAATGTTTTAAAATGTAGAAAATATTAAAAAAAAAAAAATCAGAAAAAATAGTATAAACCAATACTTAAAGTGACATCCTAACGCAAACACCAAATCTAACCCTAAACCGAAGTGAAAATGGTTTGAAAATAGGAAAAAGCAGTTGAGTAACCAATACGTGACAATGACACATAAACAGAAATTTGTGATACGATCACGAAAAAACTGGGAAATTCGTGACAGTATCACGGAAAAGACTCACAAATTCACGTGACTATAGGTATGTAATTTGGTGATACTGGGTTGATATCTGTAGAGACCCTTTACCTGATCTTCCTGAGTTTAAAAATGACCCTTCTCTTAATCATATGACATCTAAGCTGATAAGATAAAGTCACTGTGAACCCAACCTGTCTACAAGATCAGACTTCACGCCCTGGGAAGCTATGATCTGATTCATTACTAAGTTTAGACTCTGGGCCTTGGGTCAGGGAGATTTGGAAACCGTAGGAGGAAAGGAAATGATCTTCAAAGGTCCAATTTCATTAGCTTTAACTCACTCTGCCTGAATGTTGGCTAGGATGTCAAACGTTTATTGAATAAAAAAATAGACCAATGACCTTAAATTTAATTGATGCATCATAAAGGCCCACTCCCACCTACAGCGTAAATTACCTTAAATTCTCAAGACTTTATATTTGTAACAATTACAACCTTATTGTAGTGTTCACTTTATTTCATATAACGTCTAGTGTCTATGGCTTTAATCTCAGATTATTCAATGGTTCAGGTATGGCACACGTAAAAAAAATTCTTAATAAATTCTGGTGTGATGCTTCAGATTCCAGTCATCATCTGATGATGTGATGATAATTCTGCTGTCAAAGCTGATTCATTTCATCCTTCAAATACATCCACCTACTACTAAAGTCTGCACTGTGATCCTTAAGCTGGGTTGCCTGCACTTGATATATAAGAAGCGAACTTAATCTACTTAGAAGTTTAGAAAGTTAACTTTGATGTCCTTGCAAAATTTTGTCAAGATCACACATTAAGTAATATAACAAGACCTAATAAGGTTGTAGACCCAGTAGGAACTTTTCATTTGCTTGCCTTAGTTTTGTTTATGATTTTGTCACGAACCTGTCCATGTTGGAATGTGTCTACTCTGATTTTCTTCTACCAGATCAATATCACTGCCAAAATACCACAAAGCTAGCAATCGATTTCATCTCAGAACTATGTGACTGTACTATATCTTGAAGATTGCATAATCCTAACACATTGTACTGCTGTACAGCATCAAATATTTCAGATTTTTATGACCACGGGTAATAATGATAACAAGTCAGATAAAGAGGTGGATCTCCCTGTTACCATAGTAATATGTGTAGGTGAGTAAAAGTGATCAGATAACAAAAAAGTTATTGAAAATCTGATCTTCTGAAAAAAGATAAAAGTTTTGTGGGTTTTAGTTCATATCTATTGGCCTCAACAATATACAGTATGGGACTCTTATATAAAGTCTTAGAATTATGGTTATATAAAGTCTTAGAATTATGGGATTAGGAGCATCAAATTTAGATTTAAATCATTGATTTCAATCTTTACAACCCAGTCTCACCCCATGTCGTCAATATTTGACGACACTTGACCATTCGTCAATATGTGACGCGGAGGGTATACCTTTCGCGTCATTTTTTGACGAACTGGGGACTTCAATAC
Organism: Misgurnus anguillicaudatus; assembly: GCF_027580225.2. Taxonomy (NCBI): domain Eukaryota; kingdom Metazoa; phylum Chordata; class Actinopteri; order Cypriniformes; family Cobitidae; genus Misgurnus; species Misgurnus anguillicaudatus. The sequence continues at coordinate 28,238,855 of NC_073350.2, read as the reverse complement.
TATTACGTCCGTTGCATTCTCTTCTCCTATTTTCTTACCATTTTCGCGTCGGTTTAGGGTTAGATTTACATAATGACATCCCTACCCAAACCTAACTCTAACCCCAACGCCAGGTGACAACTGTTTCTAACCCCAACGCCAGGTGACAACTGTTTAATTTCGCGCACACTGTTTAATTTCGCGTACACTGTTTAATTTTGCGTAATCTAACCCTAAACCGACGCGAAAATGGTAAGAAAATAGGAGAAGAGAATGCAACGGACGTAATAGTATTGAAGTCCCCAGTTCGTCAAAAAATGACGCGAAAGGTATACCCTCCGCGTCACATATTGACGAATGGTCAAGTATCGTCAAATATTGACGACATGGTGTGAGACTGTGTTAATCTTTGACACGATCTTACTTACAAAATTTCACAAAATGATTTTACATTAAAGATGCCGTAGAATGTAAAACTGTATTTATGTAGGCATAGATGAATAATAAGAGTTCTGTACATGGTAATGACATATCATAAGTCATTCCTTCAAATTTAAACCTCATGCATGCAAAAGACAGCTGGAAAACAGACCAATCTCAACATAACACAAACTGTGACCTACAGTCGAGATGTATGCCCCAACATTAAATTACACATTAAATTAAGTACAATGTTGTTACAATGCTAAAAACAAAGTTGCGACTCTTGAGTTAGCGCTATATGCTAGCATTTATGGGTTAAGTTCTACTATTGAGTTTACAGTAACATTTTGCTGGTCTTTACTGAAAAAACACAAACTTATTACTCAGAATTGTCCATTAACAATTTCCAAACATTTGATTATTCCTCAAATTCAGTATCTTCGTCTGATACAGGCTCAAACATGAGGTCTGTTTACACACACACAGAGCTACTGAAAGAGCTGCTCTGTGAAACAGCCAATCAGAGCAGAGCTCAACATTATTATTCATGACCCTTCCAAATAAGGTAATGATAGACCATTTCATTCTAAGGACAAATCCTTGCATGGTAAATAGACATGTAAAACCATATCTTGATAATTGTTGCACATAATAAAGCCACAAACCTTCTATGTAAATATCAGAGAACAATTTAAAGAGCACCTATTTCATTGCTAAAAACAACGTCCGGTTTCTCTTTCTGAAACACACAGATTTGTGTTCCTGATTGGCCAGCTAAACTGTACGTTATGATTGGCCTGAATACCTCTGACGTCAGCCGGAAATGTGACGCTCCTTACCATGTTTAAAAGATTCGGTCACAGTGCAATGCTAACAGGAGTTAACTTACAGGCTGTAAAGTCTGAAGCGGGAGGATTTATGATAATGTCGGTCTTGTCTACATCACCAATCGCAGGAAGTAAAATGTTGCCTACAATCCATGTGCTTGTTGTAGTCCAAGAAAAGAGATTTACGTTGGAGACAATAACTAGCGTCATTGTTTATTTTGGGGTGTGTACCTTTTGCATATCGTTAACATGAACTAATACACACTTACACACCAAAGGAAATTTAAAAACGTAAATTGGACAATTGGTGCTCTTTAACATATTAATTTCAATGCATTCTTTGGCACCTTTAAGTAGGATGATTTAGAAAACAGTAAATCACAAAAAAAATCAATTTAGCTGGGTTTTCGGAGACTGGGTCTCATATGAGAGAAAAAGAATTAAGATAAATCTAGACTGGAAAATTGAAACACACGGGTCATGAAGCCATAATTTAATAAAGCCAGAGCTATAATGAGCTAAACTTATGGGGAGATACACAAATGTCACTTTCATGACATTTATCAATGGCTAGCTGTGAATTATGACATGCTGAGATCAAAAGACGACACAGGGGCAAGTAATTTAAACCGCCTCGGAAGCCGTTTAGATTTTGTGTTCTCTCATTTAAGATGACGTGGCTTTTAAAAGAGAAAACGGGCTGGGGTAACCGCAATTAAAATGGTAAAGGTCATCGTGGTGCAGTGTCTTCGAACAAATGTAGATCAGTAAGTGATAGCGAGCGATGAGCGATGAGAGCGTATCAGGACAAACCGGCGAGTTACCCAGCTGTCTCTGAGCGACTGTATTGAACTCAGTGGTATGTGTATGTGGGAGTGTGGTTTACAGAGAGCTGCATTGTGGTCAATCAATACCAAAAAGTGCTAATAGAGGAACAAAAGATAAATGTGTGTGCTTCTGTTGACTTTATTTTAGACCTCAGGTGACCTGTTGCGTTTATTCTAGAGTACTGTATGTTCAGCCAGGAATGCAGGACTTGAATCTAACAAACTGTGACAACAACAAACTTATTTGCTTCCCATGTGACTTTAAAGTCCCCATGTAGTTGATCATTTTATTCCTTAAAGGGGACATATGATGACAATCTGACTTTTATAAGTGCTTAAAGGAACAGTATGTAGGATTGTGGCCAAAAGTGGTATTGCAATCACAAAACTTGTGGCTAAACCTGGTACTGCAATCACACAACTGGTGGCCAATACACAAAATGATAACATAAACATCAGTTGAGGGCTGCAACTCCACTTTTTAAATGACAATATTCTGGCCAGACCACTGTTGTCAGTGATATAAGTATTTGAAATGAAAATAATTTCTTAATGTCAAGTGACATGTAAGAGCCATTTTAAGATTAATTGATATAAATTTCTTACATACTGTTCCCTTAAGTTTAAGTGCTATAATTGCTACCCAGTCTCACAAAATTATGTACCTATAGACCGTTTCATAGGGCGCACGTGCGATGACGCGATAAGCGTCTGGTCCGAACTTTACTTCCGGTTTCTGTTTGTTTAATGGTATGACTAGTTGCTGTAATTGAACTCTTAAACAAATACCTTGTCGAAAATAACAATGTTTTGTGTTCCTATGTAATCTACGTGTTGTTTATCTACGTTTTGCTTGTTATATAAATAAACTACTTTAAAAAGACTTTGTTGTTATTTATACTTCTCAGAGTTTACCGGAAGTTACGTGATTACCACGAAAGCCGCGTGTTTATGTTGTTACTGCTGAAACCGTCTATAGTCACATAATTTTTTGATTCTTTTTTGTGATACTGTCACGAATTTCCGCGGTTTTTCGAGATCGGATCACGAATTTCTGTTTATGTGTCATTGTCACTTATTGGTTACTCTTTACTGCTTTTTCCTATTTTTAAACAATTTTCGCTTCGGTTTAGGGTTAGATTTGGTGTTTGCATTAGGATGTCACTGAAAGTATTGGTTTATACTATTTTTTCTGATTTCTTTTTTATATTTTCTAAATTTTAAAACATTGTCGCCTGGTGTTAGGGTTAGTTGGGTTTGGGTAAGGATGTCATTTTATGTAAATCTAACCCTAAACTGAAGCGACAATGGTAAGAAAATAGGACAAAACTGTTGAATAACTAATTTGTGACAGTGACACATAAACAGAAATTCGTGATACGATCACGAAAAAACAAGGAAATTCGTGACAGTATCACAAAAAGAATAAAAAAATTACGTTAATATAGGTACGTAATTTCGTGTGACTGGGCTGTATAATTGGGTCCCTAGTGCTTGTATCAACCTAGAAAATGTGAAAAAAAACAGTCACTTCATTAAACAGTAAGGTCATTAAAATTTGTCTCCCCTTGTGATGTCAGAAGGTGATAATACCACCCCTTAATCTGCCCTATCCAACCACGACACCTCCATTTAGTGCAGCTCATTTGCATTTAAAAGGACCAAGCACCAATAACAAGGATTCTCTTTCTATCACAACCAGCTATCACAACCTGATCTCACCTATTTTACATGGTGGCACTTTCATATGAATTTGGAAGCCCCATTGAATAAAGCTCCACTTCTAACCCCTAACATCAAGGGACAAAAGCAGATCGTACTAAAATGATTGTATGAATTCATCTGAATCATCCACCTCGTAAAATAGGTACGTATTGCTATGAGATTGTGTTGGTAGTCATTTGCATTACTGCAAGTAAGCTTGAAACCACTAATGGATGCTAATCATAATTGTTGTTTGCGTAGTTTAGTTTTACTCTGCCTTGTGACCACAGCATATTTGCTGGAAGTGTTGCAATAGTCATTTAACACGTTTGTCAGTGAGCAATGTCTGGGAAGGAAATTCAATTTAATCGACAAACCGCTTGTAGGAGGCAAACCTGAGAAGATTGAATTAGTTGCTGTTGTACGGCCAGATATACGACAACAACCTGCAGGGAGCGTTTAAAGTGCCCATGAGACGACAAAAAGACATTAAGAAGGAAAAACAACCGTTATGGTTCAACACAGACCGAGTCAACACACACATCTATTTGGCCAGTGTCCACGCATCTCCTGTTTTATAAGAAATGCTCAGTACCTATTACTGTCTGTGCCCAGATAAAGAACTTACCCAGAATAGACCTTTATATCGATTCTTTACGTTTCTGTCTTATTTTTATCTCGTTGTTCTCGGTAGCACTAATTTGGCCCTGCTGTCTTGTCCCCATGTGCAGAACAAAATTAACATGGTGGCATTACTTAAAAACATTTGTGGGCTTTGTTCACGGTCCGCCTGCATCCCACCGTTGAACAGAGAAGAGCTGGAGGCGAGATCCACAGATGCATCGGGACTTTTACCACGAGGGAGACTGAAAACCCATCTCTCTCTTTGATGTCTGGAATGTTTTGGGTTCCTATTATCTTCTGAACACAGAGCTGCTTAGATGCTTTAGTTTGCAGGGAAAGGCTGCGTTTTAACACCGAGCAGTGTGTGTTGGTAGACAATAGGTTTTTTAAAAATTTGGTGAGTTGCACAAACATGTCTAGGTTACTTTAATTCCAAGTCAAGTCAATAAAAAGTGTAACAGCATAGTGCAAATGGTGTTGTACAGTTGTAGCTGTGTTTTAGTTATTTCAGTAATTGTAATGAATTATAAATTGGGATCAGAAAATATTAAATACAAACAAATATTGCCATTATGTAATAAAGAAATATAGCCTACTGTCATTTTAAGTGCACCTATTTCATTGCTAAAAACAACTTTATTTTGTGTATTTGGTATAATACAATGTGTTGCGCAAGGTTTATGGTTAAAAAAACACGTTATTTTCCACATAGCGTACATTTTTGTAGCTCCAAATATCACTGTCTTCCTGAAACGCACTGATTTTGTACAAAATTCATTGATTTGAAAAGCTAATATGTAGTCTGTACGTTGTGATTGGCCTGAATACCTTTTATGTCAGTTGGAAATGTGAAGCTCCTTACCATGTTTGAAAGATTTGCGCACAATGCAATGCTAACAGGAGTTAACTTACAGGCTGTGAGTCTGAAGCGGGAGGAATTATTACAATGTCCTCTTGTCCACGTCAACAGGCTCAGGAAGTAAACTGTTGCCTACAATCCGTGTGTTTGTTGTAGCCCACGAAAAAAACTGTACGTTGAAAACGATAACTTGCGTCATCGTTTATTTTGGGGTTTGTACCTTTTGCATATCGTTAACATGTACTAATACACACCTACAAACCAAAGGAAATGTAAAATCGGGAATCGTACCATAGGTGCTCTTTCACTAGCAAGGACCACGCCACAACTGCATAGAATTGCTAATAGATTTATTAGAGAATAAGGGTCGAAAGGGAATGGGAAAAGGAGAAGTTACGTCGATTCTCCATCTGGCTGATCAGGGAGTCTGACCCGGGAGACTCAGAGGGGGGGCTTCGTCTCGGTAGGCAGTAAGCTGAGTTACTTGAAGACCCCCCTGGATACAGCCTGTGAAAGTAAATTTGGGATGTTAGAGATTGAAGGAGAGAAGAGTGGGGTCGAGGGGGAAGTGGGATGGAAGGATGAATTTAGATGGGGAAGGGTGGGTGGGGTCGAAGTTAGAGGTTGGAGGGGGGGGGGGGGGGGGGTCGGGGGTGAAGTGGGATGAAAGGGAGGGCTGGGTGGGGTCGAAAAAACTGAGACAAACGTGTGTTGAAGGTAGGTTCGTTGTATATATACACAAACGGGAAATGAGCTGATTAGTTGAGGCGTGGTCCTGCTCCTGAACCTTAATTAACTTGTTAACTTCATTTCACTAGCAAGGACCACGCCACAACTGCATAGAATTGCTAATAGATTTATTAGAGAATAAGGGTCGAAAGGGAATGGGAAAAGGAGAAGTTACGTCGATTCTCCATCTGGCTGATCAGGGAGTCTGACCCGGGAGACTCAGAGTGGGGGCTTCGTCTCGGTAGGCAGTAAGCTGAGTTACTTGAAGACCCCCAAAAGGTTGGATGAAACGATACGGGCTTGGGCTTGACGGAGATCGTGAAGATTATTACGGATGTACGAGCGGTATGCTTCAGATGACCAGCGACCTAAGACCCTGATCGTCTCATCTGAGATGCCCATCCTGGCGGCTGTAGTGGCAGCTCCGATCCGGAATGAATGTAGAGAGTAACGTTCGGGGGATATGCCAGAGGTCCTGAGAATATTTTGGAAGTGTTTGTTAAACCAAAATCTTGTAGCCATTTTCCTGTTTTCTGTGAGAAAGAGTGGTTCTTTGGGAGATGAATGATTGGCATATCTAGAAGAAACATATTCCAAAATCGGCTCATAAGGACTGAGGAATGAGTGGAGGCGAAATATGTATATTGGAAATGACTCTCCAAGTTGGTCGGTTTTGCTTCTCTTTAGGTTATAGATCAGAGAATCTGACGTATGAGTGGTGATGTCTGAGAGGCTGGGATGGATGGCTGGATCGAAGGTTGAAGTCGACGGGGCGAATTCAGAGCATCTCAGGAAGCCGAAAAAAGCAAGAAGGAACATGCATTCTAATGTTTGGTTGGTCGATGGGCTTGAGTAGCCAGAACGTAGTGTGTAGATGCATTGGCTGAGGAGGTCAGAAGTTAAAGCCAGGCATTTAACGTTGGGGATTGGTTCTTGTTTTCGTAGACCTTTAATCAGCATAGATACGTGAGGGTGAGAAATGGTTTGGCATTGGTCGCCAGTGGCGAGTTTGTAAATGAAGTTAATTCCAGATAGATAAGTCTGAATGGAGGAAGCCCTGATGTTTTGGTAGGAATGGGCGTGAGTAACGAAATTGCAGATGGACCCAACATTCATTAGAAGGAATGAGAGTTGGTAGAAGAAATGGTACGCCTTGAAACAATTCCAACCGGTCAAGTAAGCGGAGAGGGTACTCTGGGCAAGGCCATTGAGAATAGCTTCTCTCGAAGCTTGTGAAAGGTTTTCCAGCTGTGGATTTAGTTGAAGATGGTGGCTGAAAACGGTGGAACTGGCGTGGGATGCATGTCTGATTCTGGAGCTAAGATTCTGAACTTCTGAAAAGAAAAACGGGACAATGAGTCAGCTATGCTATTGCAGTATCCTGGAATGTGTGCTGCTCTGATGATGAACTGATGTTTCGCTGATATAAGTGTCAGTCTGCGGACTAATTGCATGATAGCCAGGGAACGGGATCTGCCTTTATTTATGATTTCGACTACTGCCGAGTTATCGGAGTGGATGAGTATGGAATGTCGGGACCATTCGTGCCCCCAAAGGATGGCCGCTATGATGACGGGATACATTTCGTAAAGTGCGGATGAGGGAAAATCTGACTGCTGGATTAGATTGCTGAACTCTGGTGGCCACTCAGAAGCGAACCAGCGACCGCTGTAGTAGCCGCCGAATCTGATGGAAGGCGCTGCGTCTGTGTACATCTGGATGTCTTCTGGATGTGTGATGTAGTCGTTATAAAAGAAGGATATGCTGTTCCATGAAGACAGGAATTGCTGCCAAAGCCGCATTTCCATTTTGCAAGCTTCATCCAAGGTGATTTTATCATGTAGAGAGGGTATTGTTGCTGCTTTTGCTAGTAGGTTGGAAATAAAGGACTTTCCTTGGGGAATTATTCTGATGGCGTAGTTGAGGTGGCCGAGGAGCGCTAGCAGTTGTTGCTTTGTGCATCTGTCTGCTAGAATGTAGTTTGATAGGAGCAATGCAATGCGTTGTATTTTCTCCAGAGGTAGAGATGCTTGAAAAGAGATAGAGTCTAGGGTGATGCCTAAAAACTCGATGGAGGTGCAGGGCCCTAAGGTCTTTTCTTTTGAAAGGGGTACAGCTATTTCAGAAAACACTTTGACGAGGGTGGAAAGTCCTGAATGTGGAGGTGCGGATGTAGGTGTGATGATGAGGAAGTCATCGAGGAGGTGGAGGACGTAGGGAAGCTTGTGGTTATTGATGAGAATCCAACATAAAGCCTCCGAGAGGGAGTCGAAGATCTTCGGGCTGCTTCTGCAGCCGAAAGTGAGGCGCACTGAAAAATAATAAGCTCCTTTCCAGAATATTCCAAAGAAACGCCAAAATTCTGGGTGAATGGGTAGGACTTTGAAAGCACTGGTGATGTCTGCTTTAGAGAGCCATGCCCCATGGCCTGCTTTGCGGATGAGAGTGATGGCTTGTTCGATGGAAGCGTATTTCATGGAGAAGTCTGGGGCTGGAATGATGCTATTGATGCTGGGAACGTATGTGCCGTGTGGAGAGGACAGGTCTATAATTAATCTCTTTTTCCCGGAGTATTTCCTGGTGGCGATTCCAATGGGGCTGATGCGAAAAAGAGAGAAAGGAGGTTCTTTTAACGGGCCTATCATGAAACCTTCTTGGACTTCTTTGGCTATTAATGTGTCGACGATGTCTGGTTCTGAGAGGGCGGATTGGAGGTTATGTGAGATATGAGAAGTGTCTGGGATTATTTCTATGCCTGGAAGGAAGCCGTTTTTGAATCCATTAATGAGGAAGTCTACGAATTCTCTGTCGGGGTGGTCTAGTAAGGCGGTGGCTAATTCTTCTACCTTGACTGGTGTGTTAAGATACTGTAATAGTCAGTCGGGAACAGTAGTTGGGTTGTGGGGGCAGGAGGGTTTGGAGTGGGCGCCTCCGCAGAAGGAGCAGGTGTGTAGGAATCTGCAGTTGGAAAGAGAGCAGCCGAGATGATTGAAGTTGTTGCACACCATCCTGCCTCCTTGGTAGAGGATCGGTCGTCCTCTTTTGTCAATGCTTTTGGGAGGAACGTTGGCTGTGGGCTGTGTGTAGAGAGGTTTCGGAATTAAAGGAGGAGGTGGAGCTGCTGCGGATAATCTATTGAATACTGATGTTTTGCGTGAGGAAGGTTGGGATTGGGAGGGTGTGATGGTGCATGCTGAAGCTGGATGTGATGGTGCCCCGCATAGTTCACACGACATGGAAGTGCGTGCTGCAAAGATCCGACAGTAGAGTTCTGCATCAAGAGTGCCCCAGTAGGTCCCCTGATTGAATTGCTGTAACCGGCCTGCTACTTGGGTGGCGAAAAGAACATGATAGTTGTAGAAGCCTGTTCCTCCGAAGCGCACAGCCATGTCTAAAATGATTGAGAGGTTCTCGTCTAGCTCGGTTCTTCGATCGGGATAAACGGAGCAAATTATATCTCTGTAAATCGAGAAAGCTAAAGCGAATTCGGTGGGAGTGAGTTCCTTAGAACGAGAGTTTAATGGCTGACTGAACTGCATTAAGCCTTGGCTGGTTTGCAGCTCTCTGGGCTGGCTGTTATTTATGAGGGACGGATGGAGGAGCTGGGCTAGATCTGTATAGTTACCTGATAAGATCTGAAGACGTAAGCCTGAAGAGACTGGGGAGGGTCGGTGAATTGATGAAGCTGGACGAGGAGGCGGAGCGGCTGTGGCCAGGGTATATGGACTAGTATTTATTTGGAGGATGTGGGGGTTTTGAGAAAGGGAGGGGTATGGTTGGGGGGGGAGGGGGAGCAGGGTTGGATTAGTTTGATAAAATGAAGAAATAGGAGGAGGTTGAAAAGGTCCACTGAGAGGTAGAAACCCTGTGTTTGCTGCAAGAGGGACTTGGATAGGGTTATTTTGTAAGGAAGAATCGGAAATGACAGGAGCTATGTGGCTGTTGGTGCCGGAAGAAAGGGTAGAAGAATGGATGCTGGGATGGAGGGATGAATGACTGTAGAGATTTTGAGCTGTTTGTGAATTTAAATATGCAAAGAAAGATGTCATAAATTGTGTTAAATCTGATGAGGAAGTTGCGGATGTTGAGGGTAGTATTGCTTGGTCTCCGCTAGGTGGCGCACATGTTTCTGGCTGAGGTCGCCGTGGAGGCAGTGCGGTGACGTCATGAGTGACGATTGGAGGATCGCGTGTCAGAGCCGGAAGTGTTGGAGGCTCGGGATTTGAAATTGGAGTCTGTGTAGATGCTGTGAAAAGCTGAAAAAGTCTTGCTTTATTGTCAGATCGGCTGAAGTGGATACCTTTATCTTTAAGAGCTCGCTGGAGGCGAGCCACGGTCCAATTCTTGATGGCATTCTCTCTTCTGGGGGACGTCGCGTGAGTGCGCTGAGAATTATTGCGGTTTGTTGTGTAATGGCGCGGTTGACGAGGAGAGCGTTTGCGCCGGCTTTCGTGCCTGTAGCGATCGTTGGTAGTTCTCGTTTGCGGAGGAGAATGATCCTGACGAGTCGGGGTTGGAGAAATCTTCGATGATGAACTGTGCCGTGAATGCCCGCTAGATCGAGGGATTTCTACGACGGAACGCAACCGGTGTGGATTTTGGCTGCCCGGGGATTGTTGTGAAGACATGACGATGCTCTGTGACGGAGAAGAGTTTCCGAATAGGTCGTCTTCTGCAGCTCGGAATCCATGTCGAAAAAACTGAGACAAACGTGTGTTGAAGGTAGGTTCGTTGTATATATACACAAACGGGAAATGAGCTGATTAGTTGAGGCGTGGTCCTGCTCCTGAACCTTAATTAACTTGTTAACTTCATTAAAAAAAAAAACGTATAGTGTAAGTATAGATAAGAATTATTTATTTTGCATTATGATTGGTTAAAATGTACGGAGCCCCTAAGGGGACATGGAGAAAAAATTAAAGAAAGTTTAGTTTTGCGTGCGCACGTGAAACTATTGCATTTAGTTTCGCGCAAAAACATGAAACTTTCGCGCGCACACGTGAAACTATCGCGTGCGCGCGTGAAAGCGAAAGTTTCATGGCGCGCGCGATAGTTTCACATGCTCACGCGAAACTTAACTTTAAAAAAAAATTCTGCACATGAAGGTTTCGCGTGAGCACATAAGAGTTTCACATAAGCACGCAAAAGTTTCACGTTAGCCCACGAAAGTTTCACGTTAGCACATGAAACTAAACTTTAGATTTTGTCACCTTAGGGGCTTGGTAGAAATGTGCTTAAAGGGATAGTTCACCCAAAAATTTTAAATTCTGGCATTAATTACTCAACCAAGTTGGTACAAACCTGTTTCATTGAACACAAAAGAAGATATTTGTAATCAAGCAAGAAACAGGAGCGACATTGACTTCCATAGAAGGAAAGAAAAAAATACTTTATACCAGTTTGGCTACAAACATTGCTTAAAATATTTTTTTTTTAAAGAAATTGATATGGGTTTGAAACAACTTGAGGGTGAGTAAATGATGACAGAATTTTCATTTTGGGGTAAACTATCCCCCAAAATAGAATATATAAATATAAAATCTGAATTTTTTTAATTTTCTCTTTAATTTTTTCCCTTAAAATTTTCGTAAAAATAATGCTGATAAAAAGTGTTCTTCACATCGATTCTACAGAACAACCATTTTTGGAACCCAAAACAAAACGCATTGTAGTCAAAGGTTAAAACAATCATTTCTTTCTTAGTCTGTATGGTCAAAATGGTCCCTGGCTGTCACTAGGGATGTACCCTTTCAAATAGTACACCTTTGCACCTAAAGAGTTCATATTAGTACCCCAAAGGTACATATTGGGACCTTTTTAAAGGGTACCGTACTGCCCCCAGTGACAGTTTGGGACCATTTTTTGTCCACTATAAAAAAACTTTATACAACAGGATGCCTGCCTGACAATGAAACCTTTTATTGTTGTCATCACAAGTAGGTATTCTGTCTTCAACATGATCTCTTAAATATTATTATTCATGATTATTATTCTGACTATTCTCATTGGTCACATTAAGCCAAGCAAGTTTTCTTCACCCTTGCCAGGATGAACAGACTGGTGGGAGGAGTCAAACTTGGCATTGGGACATTTCTCATGTCATTGCATGCTAATGAAGATGGATGTCCTCACTGACATGCTGTTCATGTGACCGTATTCATTGTCTTGACGTGTTGTGATGCCAAATGGGGTAAAATCCCCAGCTGTGTTGTGACTACATCTTACACGCTTTTGTCTCTATTAGAAACAAGAACGATGTCTAATATGTGTAAAAATAATAATATTTCAAAATGTGCAGAGACTGGTGTTGTGTCAACAATGACTTTACATTTACATTTTACATGTTTGCATTAACGCAATTAAATATGATAATAAAGCATATTTGGTGTCCTGTCCGAGGGGAGGGCTCCAATCTGGGAATTTTAGCCTCTGACTGACCCCTTTCTTAACTGGGATAGGTACCAGCTGAGAGTGTGGCATAGGGGTGGAGGAGAGACGCTGCACAAACTGTCACAGGAAAGAAGTGAGGGATGGCTATTCTCAGAAATAAGGTACAAAAGTTGTCACTGGGACATGTCCCAATATGTACCATTTAGGTACAGATATGTATACATTTGGTACAAATGTGTGTTTTTTAAGTGTTTACTAACATGCACTCTTAAGATACAAAGGTGTACTTTTTAAAAGTTTACTGGCCCAGTGACAGTGTTTGTACAAGTTTGTGCAAAAAATGATTTTTAAGAAAAAATGTAGTATTTTTGTCTTGTTTTCAGTAAAAATATCTAAAAATTCTTAAATTAAGATGCTTTCCTCGATGAGCAAAATGACCCAAGAAAATAAGTCAAACAAGCAAAAAAAAAAAAAAAAATCTGCCAATGGGGTAGCAAAAAATCTTGAACATTTTTCTTAAACACTAAATTCAAGAAAAATAAAAAAATTGCTTACCCCATTGCCAAATTTTGTTGTTCGTTTTATGCACAAAATCACTTAAATTTGAAATTTTTGGTCTAAAAACTAGACTTATTTTCTTCGTTTTGCTTATTGAGGAAAAGCATCTTAATTTAAGAATTTTTAGATATTTTTATTGAAAACAAGACAAAAATACTAAGAATTTTTTTTCTTAAAAATCATTTTTGCAGTGCACTTTTTCTCTGAGATATCTTTGTGCTGATTAATGAAATACATTTGCTGAAATATATGTTTACAAAAAAATATTTTTGCCTATATTTTTTTGACATTTTTTGTATATTTTGAAATATATTTTAAAAATAAATACATTTATAAGCATTAAAACCTATATTCAGTCCTCCATAATTTCGATTGAAATACATTTTGAAATATATGTTGATATATCAAGGTTAAAATATATTTAAACTAAATATATTTCCAAATTCAAAAATATATTTAATTGAGCATTACTTTCTACAAAATATATTTAGCATATATTAAAAATATATTTTTGGCCAGTGAAATGTTTTTTTTTTTTGCCGTATGGGTGCTGCTCCTAATCTAAGTTAAATAGACTGCATTTAGGCATTTTTTTTATTAAAATTTACTTATTAAAGTGAGGAAAACAACACAGTGATTTATTATAGGGAGGCAATAATATGAAAAACTTTACAAGATGCTGTAGCTCAAAATCCATTTTACTAGCTGCAGTTCATATTTATCCGTGTATGCAGCTCAGCCACAAAGTGTGACTTGGATGACTGGTCGTGTCGACTGTGATAATGCAGTTTCTCAAAAGACGAACGTGTTTAAATGGAGAAATGAGAAAAAGAGAGAACAAATATTCTGGGTGAGATCTCTCGCCGCTATTTTTAGAGACCCTCTGCTGATTTCCCAAACTTGAAAACAAGCTCTATTATCAGCTCGGTGTATTTATGTAACCCCATTCCCTAATGTGAGAGCACAGTAAAAAAAATGGAGGTCACATGTGTCCGTAAGACGTTAATTAAAATATATTCTGGCTTTAAGCCATTGAGAGCGGCGAGCTCGGCTAGTAACAGCGAACTGCTAACAACTTGATGAGTGCTGATGAAATTAGGATGTGTGCTCATATGTGGTGTAATTATGTCCCAGTCAATGTGTTTGTGTGGTATTAGGTCAAGTCCATTTCATTGTTGCTTATATAACTACGGTGAAGTATGGATTCAGGCCACACGTCCGACTGAAGATTCTGGCCCCCTGTGCTGTTAAAAATAACTACAATACAATAGCCCCGCTCGGTTATAACCTTCAAAACATGTCAAAATCTCTTGTTATTCAATAAAACTCTCATCAGGAAGGGCAGTGAGCGGTCTTGTTTTGGTAAGGGTGAGTTTGAAAGCGTTCAGGCCGTAGGGTGCATGGATCTGGGACAAGTTTGCAGCTGTTGATTTTGGGCCATCTAGAAAAAGCTACAAAACAAGTGAATCTCTGTTACAGATATATATCAAAATCATCACCTCTGCTTTTCTCCTTTTTCTTTTAACAAACTGCCAAAGCAATTTTAAATTCATACTTAATTACAATTATATCGTTTTTAGTGCTGGGCAAAGATTAATCGCGATTAATCGCATACAAAATAAAACTGATTTTTTGCATAATATATGTGCGTGTTCTGTGTCTAATTATTGTGTATATTTAACCACACACACATTCATATATTCATTTCAGAATTGTTTTACTTATATATATATTTTTTTAAATGTATTTTTAATATAGAATATATAAAAATATAAATAAATATATATAAACATGTAAATGTTTTTTAAATACATACATGAATGTGTGTGTATTTATTTATACATAATAATTACACACAGCACATACTCATATATTATGCAAAAATCACTTTTATTTTGTATGCGATTAATCGTGATTAATCTTTGCCCAGCACTAATAGTTTTATTATTATTATTAAAGTTTTAGGTTAAGTAACCGGTTGAGCAATGAATTAAGCAATGCAAAGGTAATAAGTTCGATCCCAGGAGCACATAAACTGTAAAATATATAAATTGAATAAACTGTAAGTCGCTTTAAATAAAAACGTGTCACATGCATAAAAAATGTAAACAAATCAGCTTTGACCCATATGTGTCCTCTGATTCACCTTTGGGGTTCAGCAGGTGTTGTCAGATGAACTTAAAAATGTTCAACATTTAGATTATCCTCCGAGCATTTTGAAGTTGTAAAACAAGTTGGTTAGGAATCCATAGCTTAACTATGGGTGCACCAAATAGTTATTAATGACTCACAAATGACTAATGATCGGTTAAAAAGATTTTTCCTTAAGCAGTGTTTACTAAAGGTTTTACGGTGACAAACCCCTCCAAACATTTACAGTCATACAAAATATATTAATATACTGTAGCACATTGCGCATATCAGGATTGGACTAGTTATATTCAAATTAGAGATGCACCAATAGTCAATAATTGGTATCGGTCAATTAAAAACAGTGGCGGCTCGTGATTGCTCATCCGAGGGGCGCAAATTCAAAATAAGTGTTCGGAGTGTCATGCGTGTTGCTCGTGTTTTCAAAATATGTGTTTGTTGCTTTATGTGAACCATGTGCATCACGTGTTTTGTCAAAATAAGTGTCTGCTGCACAGGTGTCAAAATCGTTTATGGTAAAAGAGATGCTAACGTTCACAAAATACACGCAAGACACTCCCTTAACACTAAACTCTGATTACTCATGAGATTATGCAATTATCTGGCAAACGTGAGCGTCTCTTTTAAAATAAACCCTTTTTGACAAGACACGTGATGCATATAGGTTCACTCGATGCGCAGAACACATATTTTGTAATAACGAACCACACACATGACGGGCTACATACATGTTGTGACAAACTTCGCATCGAGGGCCCTCGAAAAAAGAAGTCACCGGCCGCCATTGGTTTAAAACAACCGATAGTCATGGCCGATATATCTTGTAAATCAAAAGAGAACAGGAAAATGCAAAGAAATGGAGCTCTGTATATAAAATTTAAAGAAACATCAGTAGTTTAATGTTGAATATTAATGGTCAGTATATGAACCATTATGAATAATAACTCTAATCTAATTTTCAAAATGTAGTTAATGCAGATAATATAACCACCAAACTATCGGCAGATATCAGTCTGAATAATTGATTATCCTTATTGGTGGAAAAATTAAATATTGGTGCATCTCTCATTCAAATACATGTAACTTTGTACAGAATAAATCCCAAACTGGTAATTTCACAAAATGCTGAAAAAATATACATAAAGGTATATATATTCACAAAGTTAGTAGTCTCACTGAGTGGGGTTTTCAATGAATTTCAAGATATTGTGTATGACATTATTTTTAATAACAGGCACAACACAGATCTACTGCGAGATATACTTGTGTTGTTTTGGACTTCATTCGGTTCTGCTTCTTTTTAGTTGTTCTGTCAAACGATAGTTGTTAAATCGACAGTCAGTGTAATTGTGTAATCTTGCATTTCATTAAATGTCGCCATGATTTCTTAAGTCAGACATTGTGACATAAAATCAAGCTTTGATCATGTGCATAAGAATGGGGTTTTTATACCATCAACCATAATATTGCTATGATACTTTAAATATGCATTTAATTTTTAAGATATGTTTGTTTATTTATTTGTAATGTGTGCATTATCTGCATATGTACCACCTACCACCATATCACTGCAAAAATAGTTTTCTGGAAAAAATAATGAAAATCAAGTACGTTTCTGCTTAAAATTGATTAAAAATATCTGCTAGCGGGGTAAGGAAAATAAACTTAATTCAAGTTCATTTTTCTTAGGCATAAACTTAGAATTTTTCCAGAAAATAAGATTTAATATCTTGGGTTATTTCATCATCTTGGTATAAAACTTTATGGATTTGCAGAAAATCTAGACATAAAAATAAGATGTTCACTTTTGCAGGGTAGTATTTATATAGTGCTGAGGAATGCATGTGTATATACTGTATACTGTATATATACATCAAAGTACTATGGATAACTGTTTGATAAGGCTGTAATTTTCTCATTCACATGAAATCCCTTTTTTTTTGTATAAAGTGTTAAGCACCTCTATCGGCAGTGGTATTACAGGCGTGTGTTTGATTTGTAAGAGGTTTTGTGGTTATTAACAGTAGTTCACAGTCATGATGCATTTATTGAACAACCTGTTACACAAACATTGAGAGTAGCTAAAATCATTTTTATGGTGCATAGACAGCATGTGAATGTTTTATAGCTGTTTTTCCACTTTTTGCAGGTTACATCATCCCGTGAAGGGAAGCCTTGGCCAAGACAATTATATTAATTACGTATCCAAATAAAATGTGATTATAAGGCATATAATGAGATTTTATGGCAGAAGGATGTTACTTAAAAATATTAATCTTAGAGTGCAGATTAAATGTGTGAGGAACATAATATTTTGGTCTTTTTATTATATTGTAAATAGATCCCTAGAGGGTTTTTACAAGAGGTCAATTTTAAAATTGTGTCGTTTTAATGGCTTTATAGAGTTCAGATTTACTTGCATTGTAACATCTTGCTTATGAGTGCAATTTAATTGAACTAAGTGATATACGGACAGTATTTATCCCAGTGCCAGACTAAAATGCATACATTTACATATATTAACATATATCAGTGCTATTGTTTTGCACACCTGTAATGTTTTGTAAGGTTTGCTTTTATAAAGTACGTAAATGTCCTAAAATAACCAAGGCCTAGTCCTGGATTAATCAAAACCCTCTTTGGAGAAACTGCCTCATAGTGACAAACAGAAATATACATAACATTAGTCAAATCTGCATTAAAATGCCTTGTGATCTGAGTTTATAAAATGTTTTCTCAATGATTTGACTTCATAGCAAGTGAAGTCAACATAAAACTGCATTTGAAACTAGGGTTGAATAAGGATTAATCGCGATTAATCTATTGCAGAATAAAGGTTTTTATTCTGCAATTTTATTATTATTATTATTATTATTATTTTTAATTATACATGCATGTGTGCATATGTATATATACATATGCATCATGAATTTCTGTTTATGTGTCATTGTTACGTATTGGTTACTCAACTGCTTTTTTCTATTTTCAAACCATTTTTGCTTCGGTTTAGGGTTAGATTTGGTGTTTGCGTTAAAATGGTTTTGATTTATACTAATTTTTCTGATTATTATTTTCTAAATTTTAAAACATTGTCGCCTGGCGTTAAGGGGATCGCACACCGGCCGCGCACCTCAGAGCCGTGCAGCGCCGTGCCGTTCTAAAAAAAAATCGAACACATTGTTTTCTATAAGTATACGCACACCGGCGCCGCCAAGTGGCGCTTGTCCGCGCCGCCCAGCTGTGACTCAGGAAGTTGCCCTAATCCCTGTCGCACCACACAGCGCCACTCACATAGTTTAACATTAAATAACATCATATTTGTCCCACATCATTAATGATTAACATCGGCTGCTAACGTATATTTTACATTTTGAAGTAGACGCTATCTGACGAAGCTCGCGCTATTTAATGTGCACTTCCGGTTTACAATACCTCCGAGTTCTCCTAGGCGCGACGCGACGCGGCCGGTGTGCGATCCCCTTTAGAGTTGGGTTTGGGAAAAGATGTCATTTTATGTAAATCTAACCCTAAACCGAAGCGACAATGGTAAGTACAAAACAGTTGAGTAACCAATACGTGACAGTGACACATAAACAGAAATTTGTGATATGTTCACAAAAAAATGCGGAAATTCGTGACACTATCACGAAAAATAATAAAAAACTATAGGAATGTAATTTCGTTTGACTGGGCTGGACGTAAACAAAAAACTTTATTCTGCAATAGATTAAGCACGATTAATTGTTATGCAACCCTGATTTGAAACCCATTTTAGTCTTTAATGATGAACAAACTTATATTAAAATATATTCCAATGTAAAAAAGACATTGGAAATTCTCGTGTCAAATAAAAAAATGTGGGAATGGACATGATTTTTTCCAATTAGAAACTGATTGCATCATTAAAAGTGGGCGTCCCATAAAATAATGAAGTCTATTATTATTCCAAAAATTATTATTCTAGTTGACTTCAGGGTTTTACAAAGTGACACCGTTTGCTTTCAGGTTTGAAAGCTCAGAATCAGTTGTTAAATAAGCTCTCTCCTGTATTTGCTTCCACAGGTTTTTGTGAACTCAAGGTCAGGCGGCTTTTGCGGTGCAGAAAACACGAATGCTCAAGAAAATGGAGATGGACAAAGGCTACGTAGGTGAAACGCATTTTCCTCTGATGTTCGCTGACTCAGCATAGCTATTACTGACCCTCATGCTGTAGTAGATGCCAATTTCCCAATGTGTTGCCTGCAAAGGTCTCGCCCTCTAGTTTGTCTCCGTGTGCTTGCGTGAGTGAATGAAAGCCGAGCCAAGTTGCTCTGAAGCAATCGCAGCGAAGTTACAGATGGCCTCTCAGCGAGGCGTCTTGGCTTACAGTGTTAAGAAACTCTGACCGAGCTCATTACCAGATAATCCCGGTCTTACTCTGCTTCAGGATCCTTTAGCTTTAATGTTTACTTCCTGAGAACATTGTATGGCTTCAAATCATTAACCCAAAAATAATAATTGTGTCATTAGTTATTATCATATTGAACTTCAATTCAAAACCACAAATGTGTTGCATCTTTCGCTCAGTGTTGCATGGATTGCAGAATAGTTGTTAATGAGATTATTTGAGGAGTTGATCGCATGTAACAGGTGGTGTGGGATTTGTTCTCATTGTGCACCCGGGTGTGTGCGTATTTCAGTAGCCTAGTGTAAACTTAAGTGAAGTTCACATTGAAACGAAATGCACGCTTTCATGCATGACCAGGAATGACATCAGTCATTTTTGTCTAAAGTGTGTGGCTGAAGTGTGAAACAAACATCCGCATATGCCCATATTAGTACTATAGTGTATTTAGTGGAAGAATAACTTTATATCGCTTCACTGGGGGCTGAAATAGCTCTCGAAATGGCTGTTAGATTTACTTTCTCTGTCAGGATGGTTTTGCATTAAAAAATATCAAACGCCACACTTCTTGCTTTGATTAAGTAAGCTAAATATCACATTTTAGACTCTGCTGGAGAAAGTTACCAAATAAATTCATGTACTCGTAAGGGGTGATAAGCAGTTAGTCGAAGTTTGTTCTTATTGTTTAAAATGTTGGCAGGCGGTGGGCATTTCCCACTTCGGCTTCCTCTGGCCATGATGCCATTTTATTCATCCCGAAACAATAACTCCACTTCCATTTCTCCTTTTACAGGAATTGTGTGTGTTTGCTTCAGGGCTCCATCCAAAAAAACAATCAAACGAAGTCATGAAGGCCACAGGTAAAAGCGTATTTCCGCCTATTTCCCACAACGCTCCTATTTACTAGATCTGATCTGGCATCACTCGGTGGTCCCGTAAGGTCAATGCACGTTTTTCCGTTTGAAAATGTAATCAATGCTTAAAATGCTGTAAATGGTTAAACAAGGACATGGAAAGTATGTTTTATAAATCAACCGGGTGTCATTCATCGTGTGATTTTGTTCTGCAGGTGGGACAAATATGTGCCAAAGGTCATACCTGCAGATGAAGTGTTGTAACCTAATGACTCAGACCTTAATGCGTTTTTACCTAACCCTTGTGAATCAGGCAACACGTGTGACATGGGTGTGAATACTCATGTCATGTAGCTTCGTATAACCAAACATAGATCGTTGTAAGCTGTCAAGTTCTTGGTGGCTGTTGTTGTTGTCATCATTGTCTATCTGGATTTCCTCTTTCCAGAGCAGTTGCCTAAACCTGTCACACTGGTAAAATATAGTTTATTTACAACACAAAGGGTGTGACTTCCGAATAAAGCATGTGGTGATCTGAGCCACATATAATTGAAGGAGTTGAAAGTAATAGAACTGAGTCATTCTTATAGAAATGTGGAAGGTAAGAAAGAAAGTTGAAACACGTACGGGATCATGACTACTTATGAAGGTAAAACAGAAAGCTCCAAAAAAAAATATCATTTGGCTTGCATCACTTTAACTGTGAATATAAATGAATGCCTTAAAGGGGACATTTTACAAGACGCTTTTAAGATGTAAAATAAACCTTTGGTGTCTCCAGAGTACGTATGTAAAGTTTTAGCTCAAAATACCATATAGATTATTTATTATAACATGTTAAAATTGTCACTTTGTACGTGTGAGCACAAATGTGTCATTTTTGGGTGTGTCCTTTTATATGCAAATGAGCTGTTCTCTGACCTAATTGGCAATGCCGTGGTTGGATAGTGCAGATTAAGGGGCTGTATTATCCCCTTCTGACATCACAGGGGGAGCCAAATTTCAATTAACTATTTTTAAATGCTTGCAGCATATGGTTTACCAAAACTAAGCTACTGGGTTGATCTTTTTCACATTTTCTAGGTTGATAGAAGCACTGAGGACCCAATTATAGCACTTAAACAAGAAAAAGTCAGATTTTCATGATATGTCCCCTTTAAATTTACAGATTGTGGAGGAGAGATGTAAATAAAGTAGAAGACGCTTTATTGACAGTAATAGTCGTAACAATAGTCGTAGTAATAGCTGACATTTTGATGTATCAGGATTGTATTCTATAATCTTTATAGTTATTTATAGTTTCCATTTTTTAAAAAGTACACATTTGCACCTAAAGAGTTCATATTAGTATCTCAGAGGTAAATATTGGTACCAAAGAGTGCATATTAGTACCTTAAATGTACATTATAGTACCTCAAAGACACATACCGGTACCAAATGTATACATATCTTTACCTAAACGGTACATATTAGGACCTTTTAAAGGGGACATGAAAATCTGACTTTTTTATCATGTTTAAGTGCTATAATGGGTCCCCAGTGCCTCTATCAACCCAGAAAACGCGAAAAATAACCACCCAGCAATTTAGTTTTGGTAAACCATTTTCTGCACGCATGTGAAAAAACAAGTCATTGACATTTAGCTCCCCCTGCCATGCCAGCAGGGGACTTTATTATAATACTTTCGCCCCTTAATTTGCACTATACAACCACGGCACTGCCATTTAGTGCAGAGATCAGCTCATTTGCATATAAAAGGACACACCCAAAAATGACACATTTGTGCTTACACCTACAAAGTGGCAATTTGAACATTATTTGAACAAAATTATTTATAAGTTATAAATTATTTATATAATATTTTGAGCTAAAACTTCACATACATACTCTGGGGACACCAAATATTTATTTTACATTTTATTAAAGTCTTGTGAAATGTCCCCTTTAAAGAGTACTGCCCCAGTGACAGCTAAGGACCATTTTTGGACTGTTTTGTAGTGTACTATAAAAAATTGAATGCTTTCAAATTCGATGCAACCACAACTATACCTTGTATGAGTAGCTGGTCGTCGTAATTTCACCAAGTAAGATGTGATCCTGGATCAACATTTTTTGTTGATCCTGGATCAAGGTTTTAATCAAAGATACCCCAACTTGCCCTTAAAGGCGGAGTCCATGATGTTTGAAAGCCAATGTTGATATTTGAAATCACCTAAACAAACACGCCCCTACCCCAATAGAATCTGGACCTTTTGTTGATAGACCCGCCCCACACATACGCAACCCGGCATTTGATTTGATTTGATTGGCTATAAGTGTGTTTTGGTATTCGGCCAGTCTCCTTTTCCAACGCGTTTTTCAAACATCGTGGACTCCGCCTTTAACTCAAACCCTAACCACCCCCAAATTAGTGTGAAATAATAGTTTGAGGGGTATTTTTTAAAAGCCCCTAACCCAATCCTAAACCTAAATCTAACATGCACACTAATCCTAATCTTGCAATCTGATTGGTTAATGAAAATGTTGATCCAGGACAAGCTATATAGATTCAATGATTTGAAATCGGATGGTTTGCAATACATTTTATGTGCAAATTTTGTCTTGCTGCTCTGAATACACTCTTTTTTGCATATAGCAAACTTTGTGACATTCACTGCAGTAACAGTAAATAAGTAAACTAGTTAACAGTTTTAGATTCAGCAAATGCTCTTGTATAGCTCTGTGGTATAGCAGTGCAAAAGGTCAGAAAAATGTACCTTGTAATGCACTGGAAGCTGATTTGGATAAAACATTTGCAAAATGCATTTATGCACAAAATCAAAATATGTGATCTGAGTGTCATGTGTGTTGCTCGTCATTTCAAAATATATGTTTGTTGCGTCATGTGAACCATGTGCATCATGCCTCTTGTCAAATACAAGCCTGCTGCACACACGTCAAAATGATTAATGATGAAATAAATGCTCATGTTCACAAAATACACGCAAAATACTAACCTAACACTAAACTCTGATTACACATGAGATTAGGCGAGTATCTGGCAAATGTGAGCGTCTTTCTTATCATGAACCCTTTGGACTGCAGCAGGCTCATATTTTGACATCACACGTGATGCACATATAAAGTTTACGTGACACGCCGAACACACATTTTGATATGACGAGTCACACACATGACAGGCTACGTACCTTTGCATCGGTCACCCACAAAAAAGGAAGTCCCCGGCCACCACTGGCTCTTTTACTATACAGTTCAGTGTTCCTGTGGCTCAGTGGTTTGAGCATTAACATTGCAAATGTCATGGGTTCAATCCCAGGGAGCACACATACTGATAAAAGAAATGTATAGATTGAATGCACATTAAATCGCGTTGGATAAAAACATCTGCTGAGTGCATATATGTAAAGAAATTTAAAAACATATTAGCAATGAAAAGTTTAGTAACCACACTGTGAATTTAACACTTATGACCACCAAACTTATGACCGTCCAGTCTGACCCAGCAATGTCATCCTCTCATAATTCTTATTTGCATGCCAAAGGAAAATCACGGAAAATCCCTTTGTTTCGGTAGTTAATCAAATTTCAAAGCCATTGTTTTCTTGACATTCCTCTGATGCTCCAGTCATCCATCAGATGAAGTAAAGTTGTTCTCTGTCTAGCTGCAAGCAGCCGACTGATTTCCCTTCTGCTGATGGTGGTCATGATCTCTGTTCAGACTTCAGGCCTCCCCAGAGCCCTTAAACCTTCACATCGTCTTCCTGTTTACACTCTGTTCAGTGGCCTAAGAGCGCTAGAGCTACACAAAACCAAGGATAGAAACAAAAAAGGGAAGCGTTACGGACCGTTATTATGTGTTAACGTCTTTTTCTCTAAGGTTGCACATTGTAATGTGCTGGTGTTATTTTAGAGGTTGAGTAAAAATATTGAATTGCCTGAAAACTTATTATTATTTGCTCAAACAGATAATTTTATAATGCAGACATATTTTGCTTGGTATAAATGTTTTATTTTATCTGGGTTAAAGTTGTAGCTCAATTCACGATGGAAAAGTCATGGGTTAAATTCTAGGGAGAGCACATAAAACAATGTGCAGTAAAGCACTGAATCCTCTGTACACTGAAAAAATTTCAAAAAATGGCCCATAGATGTAACTGGGGCATTACCCTTTCAAATGGTCTTAATATGTACACTTTAAAAAAATGCTGGGTTATATTCAATCCAGCGTTGGGTCAAAAAGGGACGCGCCCATCCGATCGGTTAAATTAACCCAGAAAATGTTTATATTTGACCCAACAAAAAACTCAACATTTTGTGTTGAACCTAAGGGGCTGGACTCGTCCCTTTTTGACCCAATGCTGGGCTGAAAATAACCCAGTATTTATTAGAGTGTTGTGGATACATTTGGTACCAATATGATGTACTAAAATGAACTCTTTAGGTGCAAAGATGTACTTTTTGGAAGAGTACTAGTCATACAGCATTGGGATTTCAAAATAAGAGAAATTTCATGAACCCTAACAACCTACAGGGTTCCACACCTTAGTTAACTTCAAATTCAAGGACTTTTCAAGGACTTTCCAGGTCCAATACCCTTAAATTCAAGGACTAAATGTGGGGACACATTTCATGTGAGAGCAAGGTTACATTGTGTTACCTTTTAAGATACATTGTTACAGTCCCCATTTGTGGGAACTCGTGCTGCGTCACTGCGGTGACACTTTGGAGACGCCTCCAGGGGTAAGTGCATCTGAATGTGCATATCAAATTAACCCAATGCTGAGGCTTAATGACAAAGACAGGGTGACGCGGGAGCCAGGAAGTATATTGCTATCTGAAATATTGCCAAAGACAGCGTTATAGGGATGCAGGAAGTATGGCAAGGGAGACGCAGCGTCTCGTTCCCTTCTCAGGGAAAAACATACGTAACCCGAGACGTTTTCATGTGTCAAACACAACTATGCAAAAAAACCTTTTGTTTTCAGAAAACTTGCATAAAATAGATTCAAGCACTTTCAATAACCTCTATGTATGTATATTTTCAAAAACTTCAGGGCCTTGAATTTTTCCCCCCAGATTCACAAACAAGGATTTCTAGGACCCGTGGGAACCCTGAACCTAAAAAGTTTGAACCAAGTGTTCAATTCGTTATTTTTGGGAACTTGGGAATGTATCGAGTATGTGGAATGTGTAAATGAAAGAGAAAGAATCAACTCCGCACCACACGTCTTGGCGCCTGTGCTGTCCGTTATCACACCTGTTTATCTCCTTCATTTCCTGTGCTTGTTCTGTCTTTCCTGTTTTTCATCACTCCCTCTCCCCATGCTTCCATCATACTTTCAAGTCTTCCAGCCTTTCCAGTATTCCTTCGTCTTTTATTTCACTCTTCCTCCCTCTGTGCTTTTGCAATAAATCATCAGTTTGTGCATCTGTCAGTACGGGCCTGGGAGCTTTGCCTTAGCCTATGACCAACCAAACTGGTAAAGCATGGATACTAATGAGTCCTACTGAACATTTGGGGACCTGCACGTCAAGAAAAGAGAGAGAGAGAGAAACCAAGGCCAGCTGTTCTCTATGTCCCAAAGCGGGTTTCCTTGGGCGACCACAGCACTCCCTACACTATTTTTAGCCTTGTTCTTTTGTTTACTGAATGTGTTTAGGTTTTGCACGCTTGCACTGAGAATGTACAAGGGAAGCGGGGGCTGTTTTGTGTCCTATTTTAAGTAAGTAGGCTAAAGGAGTTAGCTTTTTATAAATGACAGTCTTAAGGATAGATCTTTCCATGCAAACGGTCCAATACGTATGAGGGGGCATCAGACTCCCGGGGATTGTACATTCTGTCCCTATTAGACTGCAGCTATATCAGTATATAAATATACAGTATGTGACCTAAGCAGCTAAAGTAATTTTTTGAGATAAAATCATCCTACATAATGTAAAGAACATTCTGTGAAAATATAACCTTGATATTGACTGAGTAAGGCCATTAGAAAAATTGAAATCAATGTAAAATCAATGACTAAAATCAAACTGTGAGGCTCCCCATAATTGGATTATGAGACTTGGATTTTACGACAGGGTCACGTATGATCAATACATCAATATTTTCAGAGAAAACACACAAATGAAGATAACTCAATGATATTACGCTACATTATAGTGGCAGGCAGATAAATAAAGCATTGGATGGGTATAAGCATTATGTTTTAAAGTCAGTACTGTTTGTTGTATTTCCATATCATTAAAAACACGCCCATCCGTGGCCTTTATTCTACAGCAGTTTATTGTGCAAGAGTGCAAGCGAGTTAGTTTGAGGCTTATTCACACATGTGTTTCAGCTGTGCTGAAAATGAACAGATGTAAAAACACGTGGCACAACTGTTTTCACAAGTCTTAAAACCCCACTGTGTTCTTGGTACCAAAAAAGAAGAAGTGTGAGATGTGTTGATGCCGTGCTATTCTTTAGAAATGCTCACATGAAAGCTACATAAAAAGGCTTAGGATTTTTTATTTTTACTGTATATACACTGGGTGTCATCTGTTCAAAATTTACTGAAGCTTTTATTTGTACTGTATTTTCACAGAGTATATTTTTTAATTCTTGTATGAAGTCACTTTTTCATACTTCGGAACACTTTTCAATTATGGTTTGTATTTTTCAGAAATATTTCAGGACAATATTGGCATGCATAGGCATGCACACTGTCTGAAAAATAGTCAAAAATGAAAACAAGCTATCACTGGAACGGTAAAAAAGTCTGAATATGTATTGATAAGGTGTATATTTGGTACATCTAAAGTACTAATACGAACTCTTTAGGTGCAAATGTGTACTTTTTGAAAAGGTATAGCAAAGTTCAGACAAGTTGGTCCTAATATGGAAGGGTTGATTGAATTTGTATGGATTTGACTTTAAAGTGCACCTATTTCATTGCTAAAAACAGCGTTATTTTGTGTATTTGGTATAATATTCAAAAAACACCTTATTTTCCACATACCGTACATTTTTGTAGCTCCAGATATCCTGCCTTCCTCAAACACATTGATTTTGTACACAACTCAATGATCTGAAAAGCGCTGTGTTCCTGATTGGCCATCTAATCTGTATGTTGTGATTGGTCTGAATACCTCTGACGTCAGCCGGAAATGTGACGCTCCTTACCATGTTTGAAAAATTTGGTCACAATGCAATGCTAACAGGAGTTAACTTACAGGCTGAGTCCGAAGCGGGAGGAATTATGATAATGTCGGTCTTGTCTACGTCAGCAAGCCCAGGAAGTTAACTGTTGCCTACAATCCGTGTGTTTGTTGTAGTCCAAGAAAGGAGATTTACATTGAAAATGATACTCGCGTCATCATTTACTTTGGGATTTGTACCTTTTGCATATCATTAACATGTACTAATACACAATTACACACCAAAGGAAATGGAAAATCGTGAATCGGACCATAGTTGCTCTTTAACTAAATCTACACGTTACAAAATGGATGGTCAAAAAGAAATGAACCCAGCCTTTGGGTTAAATTAACCCAGAAAATTTTTATATTTGACCCAACAATGGGTTAAAATAACAAAACATTTTGTGTTGAAACAACCCAGCATGGGTTAACTTACAACCCAACGGGTTGGGCTCCCTTTTTGTTATATTTTGAGTGTAAGCACATTTTGGGAAACACAATCTTATGGCAATACATACCTATTTTACATGCTTGCTAATTAGCATTAATTTGTATGATGTCATTCGTAGGTGTTAGTACAATCTGCCTTTACCCATGTCACGTTGGTTTTAGGGGCAGGGTGGGGTTTCATTCATGCTTTTTTCCAGACTGATCTCACAGAAAGTCATGTTATAGTCACGCAACATTTGATCAATTTATTCATGTCCATGGCACGAAATTCTGCTTTTTTCGTGCCTAAAATGAAACTTAAAAAGTTGTGCAACGTACACAAAAAAACTATTTATAGAAATTCGTGCAGGTGTCATGAAAAAGACATTTGTGCTCAAGACACGAAAAAGCAGAATTTCGTACCATGAATAAATTGATCAAATGTTGCGTGACTATAACACGACTTTCCGTGAGATCAAATTTTGCGTGACTATAACTCGACTTTCCGTGAGATCAAATTTTGCGTGACTATAACACGACTTTCCATGAGATCAAATTTTGCGTGACTATAACACAACTTTCCGTGAGATCAAACTTTGTGTGACTATAACACGACTTTCGTGAGATAAAATTTTGCGTGACTATAACACGACTTTCCGTGAGATAAAATTTTGCGTGACTATAACACGACTTTCCGTGAGATCAAATTTTGCGTGACTATAACACCACTTTCCGTGAGATCAAATTTTGCATGACTATAACACGACTTTCCGTGAGATCAAACTTCGCGTGACTATAACACCACTTTCCGTGAGATCAAATTTTGCGTGACTATAACACGACTTTCCGTGAGATCAAATTTTGCGTGACTATAACACGACTTTCCGTGATATCAAATTTATCTTGACTATAACACGACTTTCTGTGAGATCAAATTTTGCGTGACTATAACACCACTTTCCGTGAGATAAAATTTTGTGTGACTATAACTCGACTTTCCGTGAGTTCATATTTTGTTTTACTATAACACAACTTTCCGTGAGATCAAATTTTGCGTGACTATAACACGACTTTCCGTGAGATCAAATTTTGCGTGACTATATCACGACTTTCCGTGAGATAAAATTTTGCGTTACTATAAAACGACTTTCCGTGAGATAAAATTTTGCGTGACAATAACACGACTTTCCGTGAGACCAAATTTTGCGTGACTATAACACGACTTTCCGTGAGATCAAATTTTGCGTGACTATAACACGACTTTCCGTGAGATAAAATTTTGCGTGACTATAACACGACTTTCCGTGAGATCAAATTTTGCTTGAATATAACACGACTTTCCGTGAGATCAAATTTTGCGTGACTATATCACGACTTTCCATGAGATAAAATTTTGCGTGACTATAACACGACTTTCCGTGAGACCAAATCTTGTGTGACTATAACACAACTTTCCGTGAGACCAAATTTGCCGTGACTATAACATGACTTTCCGTGAGATCAAATTTTGCGTGACTATAACACTTATAACACATTTTGGAGCGTGAGATTTTAATGCTCATGAGCTTCCCATGAGAAATTTTTGAGAAGCAGAAGCAATTTGCTCTCTATCTTTATTCGATCATATGACTACTGTATGTAGGTAGCATGACGCAATTAGCCGATATGTAATTAAAACCCTTTCATTAAACAATTATGGAAGAGGTGGTGAACATGAGGAATATAAAGAATGATGGGCATTCGATTTCCCTGGAAGCCTACAAAGCTTTCTGTGAAATTAGGCTGGTTCAGATTCTGTATGGGTCTGGTACTGTTTTGCAAATTTTTAATTAAATGATTGCATATGTTTTCTACATAATCTACATAATGACTTTCATCAAAATGTGGTCATGCAGGTTTTGTCTTTAGTTATTATTACCCTTTATCTAATCTTATCTGCTGCTATATACATTAAATGCGTAGTATGCATCTATATCACATCAACCAACTACTCAAGGTATGAAGTTACATCTGCAGAATGATAATCGGAGAAATCACGCTGGCCACAAAATCGAGTCTGGAGAGGTGTGTAATGTTATGTGCTTGTAAACCAGCAGCTTATGCTGTATGAAGTATGAAGCGAAATCCTCCCATGCTCCGGGCTACAGGTGAGAACATTCATTTTGACCAGCCCATGACCTCTAATCTTTTACTGTCTCTCCAAGCCAAAAAAAAGAAGCGCATGCTACACCCATATGTGCTCAGTGAGCATTTATGAATGCATTTGGCAGACGGTTTTATCCAAAGTGACTTGCAGTGCATTCAAGATACATTTTATCAGTCTGTGTATTCCCTGGGCATCAAACCCATGACCTTTGCACTGCTACCAGCCGAGCCACAGGAATGCATTTCATTTTAAAACCATGGGCATTAATCCATTAGTCTGGACTTTGACTGGAGGCCAGTCAAGCTTTTTAAAGCATACTTTGTCTTTCACTTTGTGCTCAGAGGTTTTGTGTTACCTTCACTAAAGATGTTGTTTATGCTTAAATTGATGCACATTTGCTAATAGCTTTTTAATAGATGTCTTCACTGTATATCCCTTTCAACACTAATCATAGACACTGTCTTGTTAACATGTACTCACTATAGATGAGACGTGCATAAATCCATGTTTCCATACTGTACAAACATTTCACTGTTCTCGTGCCAATTGAAACTTTAAAGCTTCAGTCTCATCACAAGTCTTACCTGAATTTCTACATACCTGTAGCTGTGATATCAGCACTGTTTCCCATGCAGCAAAGCTCACAGGCGCTCTACTGTTATTAAACAAGGAGACAAACCGGTTGCATACTAGTTAAAGGCAGTTCAGCAAAACAGACAAAGATTAAGACTGTCCTTCAGAATAAATCACTTTGTTTATGTCAAGTTTGAGAGGTCTGGTGGTGTTGCACCTATTTTCACACGGTAGTATTTATGCATTTATAGGGGTCAGCTAAACATTGCATAAGTAGTGTGAAGGTCGTGGGTTGACCTCTATAGGGAACACACACATACTGATAAAAAATGATATACAGTATTGATGCATTGCGGGTCACTTTGGATGGAATTGCCTTCCAAATGCATACATATAAATAATACACAATAAATGATGCGATTATGTTTGTTTGTCCTCCTTTTGTTTGTGATTGTTTACCTTTCACAGGAAATTTGAATGAAAAGGAAACAGGAAGGAAGTGATGGCGATTTACAGTCTCTCTGTCTCTCACCATTAACAGCAATGGAAATGTTTCGGAACAATGAGGATTTTGATTAGATGTCACATAAGACTTTTTGCAATGTCTTTGAACGCCTCTGCTGCCCTGACTGAACTCAATGCTATACAATTTTACGCATGGAAATATGTGAACTACTGCATGCATGCTGGGAATGAAATAACTTTATGCACGTTTCATTTCCTTCGTTGCATATCTACACGATTAGGCATTTGTATTCTTTTCATAACTGGAGACGTAAGATAAGGCCAATCCAAACATGGATTTTAGGATGCATTTAGGGGTACAGTAGCAGGCTTCTCGGTTCCTCTGTTGTTTATCTCCAGCTCATTATAAACAGCTGATGGATGACAAAACTGTGTTTACATTCACACCCGACCCGAGTCCATGGCTTCATCGGCTTGAGCTTCTTCATTGAAGTACTGGAGATCCTGTGAAGGCCGCGGGTAAGCAGACACCTCAGCCGTTAATGAGCCTTCATGTCTTCTTATGAGTCAGTTCGCTTTGAAGTTCTGTAGGCTTTGAATAGCTTGATCAGACCACAACTGTGAGTCTGAGTATGCATCTGTGTGGTGTTGAGATTGTTATCTAGTGGCAAAATCAACCATACTGCACAGGAAAGCCCCCAAAACTAGTCTTTGATGGGTATCGCAGAGATTTCCATTGGTTTTCCATCACAGCAGCCTCCTACCTGCATTTGCTGGGGTTGCGGCACTGCAATCCACTAGTACATCAAAGAAATTAAACTCCTACGTTAACCTTTGCTTAATGTTATTTTCAGTAGTGAAAAAGGTAAATGCAGTTAATGCCCAGAAACTGATAATGATTGATAAAGTACTTTTCCCATTAAGGAAACATAACACTATTCATTTGTGATTTAGTCAAAATGATCCTGTTTTTATCTTCTGCTGAATGTTCATGACTTGTTTTTGAGATTCCTATCTGTTTCTTTGCATGTATGTGTGTAAGTGAATATAATTGTTGAACAATTAAAACCTAATATTGAATATAATACAATAAACCACAACTGTTTGGTGTAATGCTGTCTAGACATGCTTTATTTATGTAAGGGCCCATGGCATTGTGCTTTTGCTGCCTTGAAGTTCTCATAGAAAGCCCATACGGCAAAAAAATTATTTTAAAATACATTTCAAAATATACAAAAAATATATTTGATGAAATATATTTTGGAATAGGTTTACAATATATATATTTTTCAACTATATATTTTTGGCCATTTTTTGTATATATATTTTGAATAAACTATAAAGCATTAAAACATATATTTAGCCTTCTATATATTTCAATCCCAGTAAAAAATATATTCACGCCGCATTGAAAGAAAAACTTTGTTTATGTTACAAACCTGTAAACATAACAGTTTTAAAAGGTTAAAATTATATATATTTTCAACTTCAACAATATACTTTATAAAATTAACTTATATTCAGCATATATATTTAGGAAGTAAAATGAGAAATTTATTTGCTTGCCCTTGAAATACATTTTGAAATACACTGTAAAAAAATTATTTGCTGCCTTAATTTTTTTTGTTGCGTAACTTAGATTTACAAGTTATTTTAACTTACTATTATTTATCTTGACTAGATGTGGTGTTATAACTACAGATGAGTTGTTATAACTTATCAAATGAAGTTGACTTTTTTCAACTATATTTTATAAGTTGTAGCAAGTTATCTCTTGTTAAGATAAATAATAGAAAGTTGACATGACTTGTAAATCTGAGTTGATTCAACAAAAAATTAAAGGCAGCAAAATATTTTACAGTGTATGTTTATATATAGAGGTTAATATTAAACATATTTCTAGATTCCAAAAATATATTCAGTTTAGCATAACATTCTACAAAATGTATTTAGCATATATTTAAAATATATTTTGGGCCAGAAAAATAATTTTTTTGTCATATGGGAGTACTTACAAGCTCCCATAAGAAAGAAAAATCACACGAGATCTGTTTAATGCTCATTTTTTCTCAATTAGAATTTTTGTGAAGATCTCAACAATGTCACAAACCGAGCTCAAGTCTGCATTGAAAAGTCAATGTTATTAAAAAAAATGTATATGAACATTTCTCAACAAATGTACATAAGTCCAGATTGTTCTATACATATTTACAGCTCCATACTTAATGTATTTTAACAATTGTGTCATTTAAGCAATTTTAGAAGAAACATCTGAAGAAACATCATTAAAAAACGCAACCGCGAACTTCCGTTAAATCTCCTGAGCTATTAAAGACCAACCTCTGAACTTTGTTTGTAAAAATTTTATATTTTAATAAGGAAATGGGTGATTCTCACGAAATCCAGACTTAAAAGGTGTCCAGCATAAGACTTTTTTAAAAAGCCCTTGAAGCCTTTTTTTTTGCACATATAAGATTAAGGTCTGACCTTACTATAACCATTATTTTTAGAGGATTTTAAAAATATTTCCTATAGAATTTTTTTAATTTTTTAGATTATTATTATTAAAAAATTATCATTACCGCAACATGATATTGTATTAAATATAGGCTATGCATTTACAAAATCTCGTTTCGGTAATGAGAACTAAAAAGTTGTCTAGGTAAATTTTAACTTTTATCTGGAGAGAAAAAATAAGAACTGCTTACCTGGTATCTTGAGTGTCATAGTCAATTATGTCCCTTCCAATTTTTTTTTAAATGTTAGTTCCTTGAGGGCTTAAACAATGATTGAAAATTGTTGTGGAGGATGAGAAAATGTTTCATTTCCATGTCAAAGAACCAAAATCCAGTCATGCGGTAATGAAAATTTTCCTCTAAATGTGAAAAAAAATTGGTTTGTATGATGTCATTTCAAATCATGTGCAAAATAGTACATGAAGAGATGTTTATAAATGTATGCTTCTTATCTTAATACTCTTACTTTGCATTTACTTTTTTTTATAAATATGTTTAATGACACCTCATTAGTCTAAATTCGCTAGAATCACCCAAATGTGTACTTTATCATTCTTAAATGGTAAAATGGTCCCAATCTATCACTGGGGGCTGTACCCTTTCAAGATACACCTTTGCACCTATAGAGTTCATATTAGTACACTGTAAAACTGTAAAATCTAGCATGAAGTTTAAACAACTTAGTTTTGCAAGTCAATTCAACATAAGATTTTAAACGTACATTCACATTATAAGCGATTTTGTTGCTGTGTGTCGCTCGTCTCTTTCAATCAGGTCGTTAGGAGGCGTTTCTAAATCTGGTTGTCATAAACAAATGAGTACCGTCCACTCCTGAAACTGACGAGAGACGGATAACGTGAACTCTACTACTTTGTTCTCATTGGTAGTCGTTCCCGAAACTCGCTCATAATTTGCATAATTAAACTTTTCTCGCCCCATCCCAATGGTCACTGTCGCTTGTTTCCAGCGTCGCCAAACATCCATCAAAATGAGATCGCATCGCTCTGCTATTGCTAGTCGCTACTAGTCTGAATGCAGCTTAAGTTTTGACTGCAGTTGCCATAACTTATTAAAACAAGTTGAAATTGTTTACCTTAATTGGTTAAGTTAAAGTAACATAAATATATATGTTGATTTAATATCAATTTTACTGCACCATTAATACCTCAAATGTACATATTGGTACCAAATGTATGCATATCTGTAGCTAAATGGTACATATTAGGACATTTTTGGAACATGCAGTGCTAAGTAAACGCTGTGTGTCTTCTACAAAATGCGAGTAAAAATAAAACAGCATCGCCCAGAGAGGGAAATTTCCATGAAATCTCCTAATCTGAGCGTGCAGATTGGCGTGTGTCTTGTAATTTTTCCTGTTTCCCTGTTATTATTCCATTTCCTGTGTATAAGTGGAAGGATTAAAATAGCCGTACAGAAATGTATTACCCTCTGGGGGAGCTGCTTGGGTGGAAAAACATTAGTAGAGAGACGACTCTCGCTTTGGGCGGCTGGCGTTAATATTTTATGAGCGTGGCCGCAGTGACAATGGCACTAACTTGTGAAAAGATGGGCATGACATGAAGTGGATGTAAAAAAGACAAGTTCTGTGACTGCATACACGTGTTTTGGAAACGCCCACATCAAGCACCGTGATAACATTTGTTTACACTTTCAGAATGAATGTTTTGTTTGGAGCCTCAGCTTTTGGGTGGTGAGCGTGTAGCTCTGACAGATGAAGCCCAGTTTTTATCTTATCTAAAGACAAGATTGTAGTTAAAATATCTGATAGTTTATGTAAAGATGGTCATTCTTGTAGTCTCAAAACAATTTTTATATTTGCTTTTATATGTCGTGTGAGTTTTACAAACTGATGCTTATTTTTAGATAATCATTATTTATAGATGATCATGTCTGGCGGTCTGTATTTCACTAAATGTACTGTGCATGTGTTTGTGTTCAATAAAACCTGAAACTCTATCTGTGTCTGTAAATCTGTCTGTCTGTTTGTCTATTCTGTCTCTGTCTGTACTGGGCTGTATTTGTTATTGTTTGTCCTAATGTGTTTTCTGTTGAATCTGTTTGTTTTACTTTTTCAAATAATCCACAAATACTTGAATAGTACATGTTGTGGTCAAGTTAATAAATGCTTTGTTAACATCAATATGATCTTGTAATCCACATTGCAACAGAGGGTATTTGCGATTACATCATACATGTTCCTGTGTACATATACGCCGACGCAAAAAAAGTGACTCAAACATTAGGGAATCCTGTGTATGTGTGTGAAAGAGAGAGAGGTTGTGGGTGAGCATTCTTGTTTTAGACAGGTGTAACAGGAGGAGACTAACCTGTGAGACTGCATGACTTTAAACAACAGCCTGCATTATTTAAGCGCATATTGCTTTTCATGGCCAAGCCAAACCCGTCTCAGCAGAAAAGCTATATTGAAGGAACATCATCACTCCCATAGAAATAATAAAAGCTTTTCACTTTGTGTACTTACTTCATCACTGCCTCAGAATGCTATAGACAAAGTATTTAACAATTATAAATAATAGATCTGCCCATCCGCCTAGCTAGTTTAGGTAAATGGTTTGAACCTGCAGTATTTATATCTTTTGTATCTATATTTATATACAGTGTGAAAATGTCTTAAGCCACCATGCCACAATTAGATGTGTTGTTTTGCAATGTTATAATGATCATATATAATTTTTTCTCAGTCTCTTTAATATAATACATCCAGAAAGTACAGGAAATGTGTATGTAGTATTACACACTGTATAAAAATGTAAACTGATGTGTCAGGTTTTTAGGGTAAACTCCCCTTCCACTTGAGCAATAGCAGGAAACTGCAGGATCTCTTAAAACTAAATAAAATGAAATCCTAATTTCTAATTTCTTTTTACTTCATCCTGCTCAAAAACGCTCAAGATGTGTTTAGTGCCAAGAGAGGTCACACTAAACACTGACAATGCCTAAAGAAGACATTTAGGAATGAAAATAAAAAAAAGTACAGTATTTTCTATTTATATCTTAATAAAAAAAATTGAAAAATAAATATGGATGGACTTCTATATTTAAAACTTTTAAAACAACTATATATATATATATATATATATATATATATATATATATATATATATATATATATATATATATATATATATATATATATATATATATATATATATACATACATACATACATACATACATACATACATACATACATACATACATACATACATATTATGTATTTATATATATATACATACATACATACATACATACATACATACATATTATGTATTTATATATATATATATATACATACATACATACATACATACATACATACATACATACATATTATGTATTTACATATACATACATACATACATACATACATATTATGTATTTATATATATATACATACATACATACATACATACATACATATTATGTATTTATATATATATATACATACATACATACATATTATCCATCCATAAATATATATACATATATATTCTATTATTTGAAGTACACTTATTTATTTTGATGATGATTAATGTCTTATATTTGCTAATGTATCTACTTTGAAAGAATGAGTTATATTTAATTAATTCAATCTTTAAGGGGAGCAACAGGACTATTATTGAAAAACATATAAATAGTTAACTGCATGCATATAGACTTATTATGTCATGCAAGATCATTTTAGCAGTATCAAAGTGATGTGTCACATGCACAAAATGTTTTTATGGTGATTCAGAGTTGGGAGCCTGAGAGAACGAGTATGAAAAAGCAAGTCATAGCTATTGACTGCATTATTTTGCCCTGCTCTCTAAACTGTGACATCAGAGTAAGGGTGAGCACTATATTTTGGCAATATATTGGTATTTTTTCCCAGTGGTACATAGTATGAGACAATACTGTCTATGTCTGATATGACCCTCCTTTGCAAGAGAAGCTCTGCCATACACTGAGGTCAGACGTAAACTTTCCAACCCAAGCTTTCCCAATTTTTAATTTTCATCAGCTGTTTCAAGAAAGGTGATTTTGACATCTCACAACCAGCCTCGACTTGCATGTAGGCATGCATTCCTCTTTGTTGAGAATACCGCAATATTCATACCGAAATCCATAACCGAGATATGAATTTTGGTCGATATTGCGTAGCCCTATATGTATTTAGTTTTCGAATAGACATATTACACCCTATTGGTTTACACATTCTGCTTCTTAATTCATATTGCATATTTTTTACCTATTTGCATCTGTACCTTAGGAAAAGAAAACCATGATAAAATGCAGAGCTGGTAAGTTTGTGCCACTACTGCTTCCGTATCTCTACCATTATTATAAATGATCACCGCAGGGAATGTGCAGCTCTCCCTTAAGTGACAAGAAAAAATGTGACAGCAAAGGGACCATAAAACAAACAGCAAAACGCATGTGAGTCTGTAAAGTAAATTTAACTGCAATTGGCAATCTGTGTGACTGCAAGCAGGCTTAATTTATGTATGTGTAAACACATGCTGTTATTAGCAGTGTAATGCAAAAGCTTGCAGATCCAGTGCAAGGTCCTGTATAAAAGTACAGTTTTTCATAGTTATATTTAGCTGATGAATCATATATCATATATTTATCTGATGAGTCTTTGATATCCATTTGACTTTTTATTGGTCTTCACAGAAACAAACCACATTCTTTAAAAAATAATGCATTTTGTTTACACATTATGCATTTTATATATATATACACATCTCTGTACATCGGGATCATTTTTCTTTTGCACAGCAAAGATAAACATTTATGTTTGTAAGAACATTTATAGGAAAACAATATTATGCACATAAATAATAAGATAATACTTGTCCGAGTTCCACCACAGTGCAAAGTAAAAAAAAACAATACAAACAGAACATCCTGAAAGGATCATGTTTACATACTTGGATACCATTCATCCATCCATAAAGAAAGAAAGAAAGAAAGTAGTGAAAGTAGGACTGGTGTTTATAAAAGCATTTTCTTTAGAAAAACATATTAGGTAAACAATTTCTTTCCTAAACTCTCTTACACCAGGTTAAACAGAGACTTATTATTGCGCAGAGCAACTCTGGTGCTTCCTTTCAGGCCCCAGCTATGTGGGATTATTGTGCAAGTGTCCAAAAAGTCTCAAAACCTAATGAGTTGCTTACCTAGACATCATTTTGGGTTTTTCTGAACACAAATCCTATCGAGCGACCTAAACACACAGGAATTGTATGCATGATTTGGACCAAAAATGATGCCTAGCAGGCAGCTCCTTTATTAATCCACACCAAACAGTGCGCTTTCAAGTCGTAAGGATGTGGCACTTTTCCCAAACCCTCTTTTTTTAGTCATTATTGTTTTCTTGAAAGCAGTTAGCTAAAGAAATCAGCCGACTTCCTGCATCTTTCCATCCACACTGCCATCGGGAACAGACACAGATTCCGGGTTACTCTCTATGGAGGAATCGCTGCCCGTGCTCTCTCCAGACAGCAGGCGCGTAACACGCATGTCTGCCCGTAGCGTCTGCACATCGTTCCCTATACTCATGGATCCTAAATCATTGATAATCTGGCACAGTTCCTGCTTGCCGTTGGACACACAGTCACTGTCTGAGTCTAAAATATCCTCGCACTCGAAGTGCATGGCTTTTTCCTCTTCCTCCTCACCCATCAAGTCCTCCGTGATGGAGCCCAGTTTGGGTGCGCTCCGGCTGCGCTCCACCGGAGGTTTATAGTAACATTGTCCGTTAAGCAGCTTCCTCAGTGGGACCAGAGGGATGGTTTGCTCCCCTATCAACTGCTGCTGCTGGTGTCTGGCGTCGTCCCTTCTTTTGAGTCTTTTAAACTCGGCCAGAGCTGTCGCCGAGGTCTGGTAGAGGAGAAGCGCCATCGCCTTCGCTTTCTCCGGCTTGGACACTAGCACGGCGTGGCAGCGCAGCATCACCGCCTTGTGCTTCATCTCATGCCGGTACACCCAGGCGAAGATTTTGGGAAGGCGCGGATCCGCGACGCAGTATGTGATCCTGTGCAATAAATACAAATGTCCAGGTCTCTTGGTTTTCTCGTCCACGTGCACCATACGGATGCCTTGCGAGCTGACGGTCAGCTTCATCTTGGTACCGTTCTTGCCCATCTCGCTCTTGGCCCAGATCTTGCTGACGGCCACGTCCGTGCATCCGTCTCCCTTGGACTGGATGGTCGTGGCGTTGCCCAAGTACATCACCGTGTACGTAGGGTCCTCGCTGGTGATCTTGACCTTTTTCCTCTTGGATTTGAACATGCTCCCGACTCGATTAAGCGCGCTCTCCGGGCACGATTTGGCGAAGGAGGTGAGCGCGGAGTAGTTGAGGCTCACCGCATAGCCCTTCTGCTTGGACTGCTGCTTGTCTTCCTCGATCAGCTCGAACTTGTTCTTCTTCCAAGGCAACATGCTGGTCGTGTTAAAGAATTTAAATCTATACTAGTGACTCTGTTGCGTCTAAATTTCGCCTCGAAACAGTCTGTAGTCATCTATCAGCTTGGCATTTTTAAAGACATTTTTTAAAGTTGCAAAGCACTCATGAGCAGAGAAGTATCGCGTTGTTGTTTACGAGGCATCACAAAATAACATACTGTACAGTACGAGTGTGAAGCAGTGACTTAAATACCGGACTCAACCAACTCAGCCTGTCAGAGGGGTCAACAGGAAAGTACCAAGAAGGAATTTGAAGGTGTGTCTGTAAGGTTTCGCACAGTTATTTATCAGGGTCCGCTATGTCTTTTGTTTCTTTGTGTTGTTCTGTATCTACTACAAATAAAAATGCTCGTAATACATGTTTATAATGATATTCCAGTATAAGACAACTCATTATTTTTCACATTTCTGTTTATTGTGGATAACATTAAAGTAATAACTAATTCTAAACTTTCAACCTTTACATTTAAATAAATTCCCATTATTATTGTTATTTATTATTATTATTATTATTATTGATTATATTGTTATTGATAATATTGTAACCGGCAATATTATTAAAGGGGACATTTCACAAGACTTTTTTTAGATAAAATAAGTATTTGGTGTCCCCAGAGTATGTACGTGACGTTTTAACTCAAAATATCATATAGATAATTTATTATAGAAATTGCCACTTTGTAGGTTTGATAAACATGTGGTGTGTTTTTGGGTGTGTCCTTTAAAATGCAAATGAGTTGATCTCTGGACTTAATGGACTCAATGTCAGTGCAGTTGTTGGATAGTGGTCGGATTATCCCCTTCTGACATCACAGGGGGAGACAAATTTCAAT
Organism: Misgurnus anguillicaudatus; assembly: GCF_027580225.2. Classification (NCBI taxonomy): domain Eukaryota; kingdom Metazoa; phylum Chordata; class Actinopteri; order Cypriniformes; family Cobitidae; genus Misgurnus; species Misgurnus anguillicaudatus. The sequence continues at coordinate 28,197,911 of NC_073350.2, read as the reverse complement.
GGCCTCTGCTTGCAGAGAATGGTTTACCAAAACTAAGTTACTGGGTTGATCTTTTTCACATTTTTTTATGTTGATAGAAGCACTGGGGACCCAATTATAGCACTTAAACATGGAAAAAGTCATTTTTTTTGTGATATGTCCCCTTTAATTATTATATGAAAAATAATAATAGATAATAATAACAGCAATAAATAATGTTATTTTTATGGATTAAATCGTAAGAACTTATTTTTATGTTATTATAATTCTTATAATAATTTTTGTTATTATCAGTAGTCATCTTTTTCAGCGGAATAGCTCGAAAGGTGGTGCAATGCAACTTTAGTTATGTGCTGCCATCTTCTGGGGGAATGCCACATATGCATAAGCTGCAAAATGTAGCTATGAAGTGATCAACAAATAGGATGGCTTTTCTAAAAAGTTGTCAGTGATCCTAAACATTATGATGATGATGATGATGATGATGGCAAAATGCCATATACATGTAAGAGGAGTAACAATATTCATTCCTTAATTTATTTTAAAAATGATTGTAAAAATTATGTTTTATCCCTAAAATATATATCCAAAAATATTCCATCCCTCTGTGACATTTATACATTTATGAGTATTTTTCCTTATAAATTTGTATCTATTCCTTGCCTTTCCCCACATGTAATGTTATTGTTTTTTATGATTTTATTTAAATGTGAATACAACTAGGAGACACCGAGGTTGTTGATAATAAAAATAAAAAATTACCCTCTGGAACTTTTTATTTTTTATTTTTATTTTATTAAATTGAATTAGCAATATACATCAATTACAAAAAGTACAATTTGTGTCCGTACTACATCGATTTTAAATTTCACAAGAAAATGTTTTGCTGGGTAGATCCTATGAATAAGTTTAAATGAAACTTTATTTGATTTGTAATTAAATAATGATTTGGAAGTAGCCAAACCTTTTTCCAAACTATATCATCTGTAAACCAGTTCCAAAATGAATGAACATAAGGCAAAGATACAATATTTCTTTGAAATAAAGTTCTTATACATCTTTTATGGGAGTTAAAGGACAAACATATTCTACCTTCATAGGTATTTTCAATATTCGGTAGGGACAAAATACCCTCCGGAACTATGCGAAGTTCAGTCTTTGGCATTTCGTCGGACGTATTTCAGTGAGACACTTTGGAATAAACCATTTACGATTAATATTTTGTCCTACATTCTCTGACAGTTCTGTCTACGTTCTCTAAGTTTTTATACTTTAATGCATTGACGACAACATTTAAAACCGAAACACTAAACATTATACATATTGTAATTCGATGTTATTTAAATGGATTGTTCCACGGAACTTCCATCCTCTGCCACAACAAACATGTCACATGGGTGAAGCGCAGTTTCGTGGTGTCTCGATCAACAGCTCACTGACACGTTTTTATACCTGTTTAATCGTCTAAAGGGATCTGATATGGGTAAGAAGAAGACCCGTGGAGAGGGCTCGGGGTTGGGGAGAGCTCTGATAAAGGAGAGACTAAACGCAGGACGTGGATACAGAAGAAATGACACATGGGTATGACACAGTGACAGTTAACTTCAACTCTCTGATCAAACATTACTTTTGGGTATAAAGTCCAATCATTTTCTAGTATAATATATAACATCAATATAATTCTGGGTACAACATCTTTGGATTATTATTCTTTATTATTTTATAATAAAGAAATAAAATGCATTAATACATTTTAATAACAAATTATGTGAGTGATCTGCATATATTAAAGTCATATTCATTGTTTTGTGTGTATTTAGCTCCACACCAGTGAACTGAATGATGGTTATGACTGGGGCCGCCTGAACCTGCAGTCTGTGACGGAGCAAAGCTCTCTGGATGACTTTCTGGCCACTGCAGAACTTGCTGGAACAGAATTTATCGCAGGTGGGTTGATGTCATGATCATTATTGATATTTTTTAGATCATATGTGGTAACAGAAGTGAATTGTAATACGTTGTGTTTGTTTTTTTACAGAGAAGATGAACATTAAATTTGTCCCAGCTGAAGCAAGGGCTGGTCTGCTATCCAGTGAGGAGTCCAGACGGCTGAAGAAATTACATGAAGATAACAAAGAGTTGTTACGAATCCCCCGAAGGTATGAAAGGGAAAAAGAGTGACATGTTTAACCCATAATCGAAATGTGACCTCTGCATTAACCTATCCCAGTGAGTCGTGAACACACACACCAGGAGCAATGTAACTGTATAATGAAATGTATAGGGGAATCTTTGTTTTGTCTATTAAATGTATAACTGTCTAATATTTGTCACAGGGCTGTCACTGCATATGTGAGTTAAGCGCAAATGTTGTCGTTTGTGATTTTTCCTGTTTGTTGTTTTGTTTACCGAAGACCTCATTGGGATGAGAACACAAGTCCAGAGGTTCTTCAGCAAACTGAAAGAGACAGTTTTCTTGTATGGAGAAGAGAATTGGCTAGGTAAATATCTAATAATATAAGACTGTTTAACTCTCTTAAAGCGATACTCCAGCCAAATATCCAAAATTACTTAAGGATTTACTCACTCTTAGGCAATCCGAGATACATGTCCATCATCTTTCCGACAAAAACAATTAGAGTTATTTTAGTATTTTAGTCCTTGCTTTTCTAAGCTTATAATGGGAGAAATCAGGGATCGGGGAACAACTTCTGACGTTGAAGCCCAAAAAAGTGCATCCGTTCTTCACAGACGTAATCCACTTGAGTCCATGGGGGGTTAGTAGAGGTCTTCTGTGGGTAATCGATGTGTCGTTATAAGAAACATATTCATATTTTAAACTTTATGAAGTATTACAGGGCTCCAGACTGCGACCAAATGGTCGCATTTTGCGACCAAAAATTTGAGAGTGTGCGACTGAAGTTTACATCCAGTCGCACATGTGCGACCAGTAAATTTGCCTCCCCAACCCTCTGTATTTTTTTATACATTAAACGTGGAAGGGGCACGTCAATGATCAATTAAATAATCAATGAGATGCGAGCGCACATGCACGCACACACACACTCGCACACATACTCATGAGAATGCTGGTGTCATACAAAATTCATTCACAATAACTTTTTTTGCCAGTTTTGTTAGTCTGCAGCCCTGGCTTTGAATTATTAGGAATTTGTACCTACCTGAGAAAATAACTGGCTAATAGATGGCACACTAGTGAAACTGAAGAACTAAAGCCTAACATTTAATGCACTTTGAAAAACGGTGGTGTTTTCCTTTAACGGTGAATGAGTAGGTACTCCACACCTATTTTAGTATGTACCGTCACAGTATGCAATTTCGTACGCAGGGTTACTTAAGTTTTTTTGTGAACAATTGCACTTTCTGTTTTAGGTTAGAAGAAGAACAGAAGTTGATTCTTACCCCATTTGAAAGGAATTTGGATTTTTGGAGGCAACTATGGAGAGTTCTTGAGAGAAGGTAAGTGTCTTTATCTTACCTTTACTGTCATGATTTAGGAAGTACTGTGTAAATGTTACAGCCGCATGCAGAATTATGTTTTGCAAATACTAACCAAGTTGCTGTTTTTCCTCAGCGATGTTGTGGTTCAAATAGTTGATGCCAGAAACCCACTTCTCTTCCGCTGCCCAGACCTCGTAAGTGAAGGAAACGTTGGCCCAAAATGTTTAAAATCCAAACTGTGGTTCCTCAGACCTATTTTAAAACAAATATCTTCCTTTGTCCCCTTCAGGAAAAATACGTAAAAGAAGTCTCTGCTCACAAAGTAAACATGCTTTTGCTGAATAAAGCCGACTTGCTCACTAGAGAACAGCGGCGACATTGGGCCCGATATTTCCAGAAAGAGGGCATCAGAGCAGTTTTCTGGTCCGCTCTGGCTGAAGCTCAACGACTCGAGGCAGAAGAAAAGGTAAGACTGGTTTACAATGATGTACCTGCTGTCAGGTAGGGCTGGAACATCACATTTATGGATTTGACACATTTTATCTGAAACATTTTTGATCCTCAGTGCATGCATTTAGTTTTCAGTTTTTTTCTACAGGGAGAAGAGCAGCTGGACCAAGAAGATCAGAGTGATGCAGAACAGGAGGGAGCCTCTGAAGATCCCTCAAATCGTCATGAGGAAAACAGAGGAGAGAGTGAAGATGAGGAAGATGAGGGAGGAAGAGTCCATGGTTCTGTTGATGAGACGGACTGGCAGACATGCTCTGAGGAATCTGGAGATGAAGAGGAGCACACAAACACCACAGCAGCTTCATCTTTCTACAACTCAAGTCGATTGTTACGGAAAAATGAGCTTTTGGAAATTTTTAAATCTGCACACTCCGGGTCCACAAGCAAAGACGGACAAATCACAGTAGGACTGGTGAGATTAACAGTAATGGAATTACAGTAATGCAAATATCTGTCAGCTCGAGTAAGACCTTTTTATATATATTTTAGGTGGGGTATCCTAATGTTGGTAAAAGCTCCACCATCAACACCATCCTAAGGAACAAGAAAGTCTCCGTTTCAGCTACACCTGGACACACAAAACACTTTCAAGTGAGTATACTTTGGCTCGGTTCTGACAGGCTGCTAAAATCGAATATTTGGACGTGTCTGTCTTTCCTCTCATGCATCTTGTGATATCATGAATTTCATGAATGTATGACAAAAGGTCTTGACATCATCCTGATGCTGATATTGTTTCTATAGCAACCAAAATAGATGTGCAGTCTGAACAAAGCTTTGAAGAGACCCAGTTCTGTTCCTTTCATAGTGTTTTGCAGATTGATGCAGTATGTGTACTGTATGTGTTACAGACTCTTTTTGTTGAACCCGGTCTCTGCCTGTGTGATTGTCCCGGACTCGTCATGCCTTCCTTTGTGTCCACCAAAGCTGAGATGATCTGCAGCGGTATTCTGCCCATAGATCAGATAAGGGATCACGTTCCAGCCGTCTCTTTCGTATCCTTTCTTAAACATCATCAAGCGATATAATGCCATTTATAATGTAAATTGGTTTAAAAGGGTCTCTTTATATCCATTTTTGCAAAGCAAAAGTTTTGCTATGCAGACTCATTTTGGGTGATTCTCGTCAAATTAGACTTATGAGGTGTCATGAAACATTTTGATAAAAAAAAGTAAATGCAAAGTAATAGTATCAAAATAAGAAGCATACAGTTACAAACATCTCTTCATGTACTATTTTACACATGATTTCAAATGACATCATACAAACCAATTTTGTAGTTTTTTACACATTTAAGGGGAAAATTTTCATTACCGCAATGTGACCATGACTGGATTTGGGTTCTTTGACATGGAAATATTTATCATAAAAAAAAGCTTCAGTGCATGTTATACTATAAACATTTACAGAAAAGAAACATGTGGTATTTGGTGATCATTGGTAAAAATAGAGACACAATAATAAGGAAAATAAATGTGTCCAAGAAAAAATTTCTCATCCTCCGCAACAATTTTCAATCATTGTTTAAGCCCTCAAGGAAATAACATTAAAAAAAAATGTTGGAAGGGACATAATTGACTGTGACACTCAAGATGGCTACCAGGTAAGCAGATTAAAAGTTGAAATTTTGTTTGCCATAGTACCTAGACAACTTTTTAGTTCTCATTACCGAAACACGAGTTTGTAAATGCATATATTTAATGTAATATCATGTTGCGTTTATGCTAATTTTTTATAATCATAATCTAAAAATGTAAATAATTCTATAGGAAATATTTTTTAAATCCTCTAAAAATAATGGGTATAGTAAGTTCAAACCTTAATCTTATATGTGAAAAAAATTGGTTTCAAACAATCTGATGCTGGACACCTTCTAAGTCTGGATTTCGTGAGGATCACCCTCACGGGTGTTATTTTTTTCTGCAAAGTGCTGCCCCTAACTTAAATACGTATGTCAGACTATCCCTCGAGCTGTACTGGAGGGGACTTATGGTATCAACATCATCCGACCAAGGGAAGACGAGGACCCTGATCGACCGCCTACCTATGAGGAGCTGCTGATGGCATATGGATGTGAGTGTTTTTGCTGTCTGATTGGTAGTATGTCCTCTATAACTTTATTCTGACATTACTATACAAAATTTATTCAAACTTGTTTATGCAGATATGAGAGGCTTCATGACAGCCCATGGCCAGCCGGACCAATCAAGATCAGCCCGTTATATTTTGAAAGACTATGTCAGTGTAAGTACCTCTTCCAGTTTAGAATGACCAGTTTTGTAGGCAAGAACAGCAGATATTAACTTGGTAATGATCTACAGGGCAAACTGCTGTACTGTCACCCTCCACCTAACATCAACCCAAAAGACTTTCAGCCTCAGCACGCCAAGTTTACCAGGGAGACGGGAGGAACCGAAGAGACCTCCAGTGGTGTCGACAAACCATCCAAAGTTAAACGCATTGAAAACACAGTGGATAAAAATTTCTTTCATCAAGTGAGCTGATTTCTGTGTTAATTGGAATATATAACTAGATTTCTATGTCTCACAAAACTGTATGATCCCTCGTAGGAAAATGTCCGAGCGCTGACGAAGGGAGTGCAGACGGTGATGGGATATAAACCTGGAAGTGGCCCAGTTGGGCCTGGAAATGCAGGTTCAGAACAGCAGGTTGGGAAGCCCTGGAAAAAACATGGTAACCGGAACAAGAAGGAGAAAGTTAGAAGACTCAACAAACATCTGGATGCGTGATTATTTTTCTAATCATGTAAACACAGTAATTCTTTACTAAGGTGTTTGGACTGGATATGTTGATAATGCATACCTACTCGTGCCTGGATGGATGTGTTAATAATAAGGACATTCCAATTCTCAATTGAATTTTACATTTCAATTTTTGAAAAATGTATTTCTCTTCATTTTAAACGATCACATTGATGATAAATTAGAAACTGTATCAATGTTATTTCATCTTTGTATAGTGTAAAGAGATTCATGGTGTCAACTTGTTTCAAAATATTCAAATGCTAATAAATTAAGCTTTCCTGTGAATGTCATTAAATATAAAATTATTCTTTACTTATCGGGTTTTACTGGAATACACACACATCTGTCAAACACATCTTTCCTTGTTGTACAAGCATACTATCATGAATATGTATTTCACATAATAAATATTTTTGTCCATTAAAGAATATTTAAAGGTATACCTTCCTAATAATGTTTTATTATAATACTTTAGTTTGTGTATCCTTAAGAGGAATTATTCAAATAAAACCACTACCAAACAGGCTGAACATAACCAAGCTGCGGTTTGAAGTTTATTTACTTTGCAATACTAGGAATAAAATTCTAAAGTGAATTTACATCAAACAACAAACACTTTAATTTCTTTAGAAATGTCTCAGAAATAGCCCCCTAATCCTGGTTCACTAGTTAAATGAGGGAATGAAAACGAGTTACTGAATTCAGCAGTTCGAAGGCTGCAGCCTCCGGAGGCCGTATTTGCAGGTTGCAAATATATCTACATTATAAATGTGACTATTATTCTTAGTTACTTGTAAAATGTTGTAATATGCTTATGACTTGCGAATATAATGCTCAGTTAACTTAAATTATCAAGGCTTGATGACGTTTGCAACCTGCTTATGCGACCTCCGGAGGCTGCAGCCTTCGGATTAAGAAACGCCACAGCTAGACGTCTGAAGCGCTGCGGGCGCCATCTTGTGTTGAGACGCGGGAGTTCATTTGGCACGCGCCTGACAGTGGTGGCTGGCCGTCGTGGGATGGAAAAAGTTTAAAAGATTTAAAAAGTGAACTCGATAATGTCCACTATAATTTCGGACACCAGTACAAAGGGTCCTCCAAAAGAGTGCACTGTTTTTAGGTACAGTATAGGAAGCTATTTTGGACACAGCCATTGTTTAATAACATTAACGGCTACTTTTCAGCCTGTTTTTCGAACGTCACGGTACATCATTAATATTCATGAGCCAATGTCCATGTGGGCGTTGCTAACAGGTGAACTACCAAATGTAATCACCGAAGTTATTTACTCGTTAGCTTGTTTTACTCCTATTTGTGACCGCAGAAGTAAACGTTATGGACAAGTTTACAGTTGTAGAAATCATCTACCGATGGAGCCCAGAGTTTGGCAAAGGATGTTTTTCGGCATATGAAGAGCATGTTTGCATCTCAGCTGCTTTTTACCTCCTGTCTGCTTTCATATGGCTGCTTTCATGTCCACTGTGAGTGTCTGGTGATACAATACTGTTTTTACAAGGTCTGTAAATGGATAAAAATGCAACATTTGTTTCTCCCTGTCAGACTTCTTTGTCACAGATGCAGAATGAGATGCAGACATTGGGGAGATGAGGCAGCCTGCGCTTTGTATTGTTTTGTTGGTAACTTATGCAGCGCAGTGGGCGCTTTGCTTTCCAATCAGTTTGCATTTGTGGTGAGACGTTTTTAACATGTATTATGTTTATATTAAATGTCACTATTTTTATATTTTGCAAACTTGTCCTCTGCATCTTTGCAGATTTCCATGGCTTCATATGTGGCAGTACTGGATGTCGTCCATATCTTGTCAATAACCTGCGCCGTTTACTTATGGTATCAGTCAAAAATAGGTAGATGTCAAATTGACACAATATTTGATTGGATATTTCACCCCAAAATAGAAATTCTGTAAACCTCTATAAATGTTTTTGTACTAATTAACACAATATTAGGGAAAATGTTTTATTCTGATATGCAAATAGTGCTTAGTGAAACTAAAAGCCCACAGAAAAAAAAACATATAGGCTACGTTGGCTACAATTTAAATAGTTATATTAATGTCAGCCTGCTTACTTTTCTGTTCATTTGTGCTTAATTTATTTTCATACTGTAGGAAAGACCATGAGAATAATTTCCAAGAGAAGAAGGCAGAATTTTTTTGCTGTGTCTTTACTGTTTGTCATGGGGGGCAGCGTTTACCTGACTTCAGCTTCCCATTTGAGTCCTGGTGTCTCTCCATCCAGGAGAAGGCTACTCAGTCTCTTTCTTGATGTAAGCAGTGAGTAATCTGTGTGCGAGCATAATATACAATATAAGTTACGCAATATTAATAAACCTGAAACCTTGAGCTCTAAGTTTCTTCTCATTCACCATATCTGATCCAAATGCAAACCTGACTGAGTAAGGAGATGTGAATAATACTGAAGCCAAACATACGTTTATTTTTAAGCCAGAAATATTATCTTACACTTTTGTCTTTTTTGTTTTTTTCAGGACTATATTGAGAACCTCGGCTACATCCTGGGACTTCTGTCTTTTGCGATCAGTTGGACTGCTAAGTTTCCTTTCTTTTTAAAAGCGGTGAGTGACATTTCTGCACACCTGTTTTTAGCAATGGTATCCACAGAATGTGTCTGTAAAGTTTCAGCTAAAAAAAAAAGATTTTTAGCGACAAATTTTCTCCTAAAAAAACATTTAAAAGTGCATTTTTTAGGCTAGGGGGGCTTGAAGAAACATTAAAATTAACTGGCCGATTGAAAAGATTTATAAGAGATAAATCTTAAAAAAGTTGGGGAGAGCGGGGCACAAAGTAAAGCTTTTTTGGTTTTGGCTCTATCATTCAAATAAATTGAACTAAGATTTATCATTTTTACCACAATAAACACACATCTCTGCTACAAATGAACACTTTTATCGTACAATTACACCGAAAGTGACAGGAGTGCAAAGTTACAGCTTTCCATACTGTAGGTGGGGTTAAATGTAACAAACAGAGGGTTTGTTGTAACACAAATAATTCAATAAAAATCTGTCTATATACTGAAGGTGGATATTGATTATATATCTGCCTATAAAAGATGATCCTTCATGATCCTTCATCTAACCATCCTTACATTATGCATCAATGCATATAAATTGATTTTTTGAAAGGGCCGCACAATTAAGACAGAAAAAATCGTAATTGTGAGTTATTTCCCCTGATATTCTATTAACAGTTATCATTTTGATTATAGTATTTAAATTGTTTTAATTTCATTATCATTATATACCTGAGGTTTAATTGTTACACTGTGTTATAACTAAACCCGCTGTGTAAAATGTTTTCAATCCTAGCTATCAGTTACTACTAGGAGTTGTTTCAAAATGGTGTTATGTTTTAGGTAACAAGACAGTGATTCAAATAATATAAGGTTGGATTTGGTGACTTACACACCCCCAACTTAGAAATCGGAAAAAAAAACATAAGATGAGGAAATACCTCCAAAACACTCTTTGTTCAATATCTTAACAAAAACGCATCAGATGTTTTACTTTTTATCACAAATTTGCAGGTGATCATCTTCTGACAGTAAGCGAAAAACACCAAAAGCACAGATAGCTCGGCCATTTATAAATATGCAAAGTAACCGTGTTACAATTAAAGGGATCATTTACTCACTCTCATGTTGTTACAAACACGTATAAATGTATTTCTTCTGATGAACACAAAGGAAGATATTTTGAGAAATGTTTGTAACCACATTGTTCATGGACCCCACTCACTTCCATAGTATTCTTTTATCCTACTGTGGAAGTGAATGGGGTCCACGGACGGTTTGGCTTTTAAAAATTTCTCAAAATATCTTCCTTTGTGTTCATCAGAACAAAGACATTTGTTTGGGTTTGTAACAACATGAGAGTGAGTGAATTTTCATTTTTGGGTGAACTATCCCTTTAACCCCGCCTTAGTTTGTGACCCACTGACCCTTACATACAGGGGCAGATTCTCAGACAGGGTTTAGATTAATCCAGGACTAGGCCTTAGTTATATTGAGGCGGTTTCTCAGACAGGGATTAGACTAGTCCAGGCTACAATAAATGTAAGAGCTGTTCAAACTGAAAACAACCTGCACTGACATTTAAAATACATCAGTGCCCTTTGTTTTGCCTCAAAATGCACACAAACAATGTTTTTAGTAAGGCATGTTTGTTAAAACTAGTTTTAATTAAACTGAGGCCTAGTCCTGTATTAAGCTAATCTCTGTCCGGGAAACCGCCCCATAAGGACATTGAGGTATATTTTTACAAACAAACATTACAAAAATAATAGTCAAAACAATAGCACTGATGTCCAGTGTTGGGGAAAGTTACTTTTAAAAGTAATGCATTACAATATTAAGTTACTCCTAAAAAAAGTAACTAATTGCATTACTTAGTTACTTTTCATGGAAAGTAATGCTTACGTTACTTTTAGTTACTTTTGCGTTACTTTTTCTTGGCTAAAGCTTGATCTCTTTCAGGCCTTGCAGGTGTTTTTATGACTGAAAAGTTCTGCCTTCAGAAATTGCATATTTCATCACAAAAATGTTTAGCTCGGACTCAAACTGTTTCCACACAGGCACAGAGAGTGCATGCATTTAGTTTAATTCAGTACATATTTTTTAATCAAATTTTTTAATTAAACTAAAAAAGTAACTTGAGTTACTTTTTTGAAAAAGTAACTCAAATATTAATGTGTACATTTAAAAAGTAATGCGTTACTTTACTCGTTACTTCAGAAAAGTAATATTATTACGTAACTCAAGTTACTTGTAATGCGTTACCCCCAACACTGCTGATGTCAGTACAAGGTGTTTCAAAATTAAGGCAGCTCAAATAAGCATTTTAGTCTGGGACTAGGATAAGCCTTGTCCAGAACATGAATAACAAAATGCATAAATTGTGAACAGAACGCAAATAAGACCACAAACCTGTAGAGTACACAATGCATAAATCACACAATTGTGCCTTTATAAACATTTGGTAAAAACTGCCGCATAATGTATTTTTTGTCTCTTTCAGAACAGAGGAGAACAAAGTTCAGCTCTCCAGGTGTCTTCTAGACTTCTGTGTTCTGTCGCTGGAGGTTTATATGCTGCATCCATTCTGCTTTATGACATGCAGCCGAGAACTGTTGTCAAAGCCATGCCGTGGATACTCACAGCTATCTGCTGTGCAATAATGGATTTAGCTGTATCCTTGTACACAGGCCGTGGGTGAATCTCTGGCAGTGGTGCACAACTCATTTCACACCATTAGTTTTGCAGACATGAATGAAACCTCAAATCATGTGGCTTGTTGAGAAGTTTTGCATGGTGAATTGTTAAATGGGTTAAAAACCAAATAAACTTGGATAGAATTATAAATCCCACTAAAGCTGCCATTGTATCTTGTAGCAAGATATTTATAGTTATGCAACATGAGACATAAGATATAAAAAGGTCAAACCTGTATTCTCCATCCTCTGTGTAATGCCATAATATTCTTTGACATTGATTTAGATTGTGGCCCTCGTCTGTTACAGATCCAACCATAAACGTCCTTCTGTTCGGTCTTTAGACTCAGATACAGAGTCTTTACTTGGAGGTACTTCTGCCACAAGTCAGCTTTGCAACAACAATGTTGAACGCTACAGAAAGAAGCACTGTGATTCTTTAGCGAGATGCATCTCTCCAAAGGGGACTGATATGGGACTCTACATGGATGTCAACATACAGCCAATGAGAAAGGTTTGTATGTTTTTTTACATGGAAATTTGACACAGCATGTTATTTATTTACTGTAGTGTTGCTTTTACCATATTTTTGGTAGGTATTTAGTAATTGTGGAAAGTTTTATCCTACTGTATTTTACTATGTTAATGATAAGCTATGTGTTATGCTATTTTATACTGAGGAAAGTTGGTAACTATTTCAGGTCTGTTTAAAGGAGGTGACAATCTCTCGAGATGGATCATCAGACAATCTCCCTCTTAAAAGTACAGTAAGAGTGGTACGGGTTGATGAGCCATGTTCTTCTGGCACTTCTGATTCGTCGTCCCTCAACTCTGAACTAGAGGTTAGCTTTCCTGCTGCTTATTTTGTCGAGGATGACACTAGCAATACCAAGAGTAAAATTTTCAGGGAATGAGCTTACATTACTTCAATAAAAAGAATGTATTGCATTCGTGCATTTGGACAATAAACGCTTATACAAAATACTAAAAAGTGAATGTATGATATCATTCATTGTACTTTTTAAAGTAGTTTACATTAGCATCACTAAAGCCTGAATCTTTCCTTAAATTGAGACCTTGTGACTAGGTCTGTCACCATGATTAAATAATCGTCTCATTGCGATTGTTTGACCTCATCGCAATGATTTCAGATCACCGCAATGATTGCACATCTCTCTAAAAACACAAGGGGGAGCTGCAGCGCCTGTATTAACTAGACAGTATCTGATAGCGCTCCAAAGTCAAAGCCATTCAATACAGTGGAAAAAAACGGCATTTAAAGAAATGCGCAAAACTTTGATAAGCAGTAGGTCAAACAAACATTGGCAAAACAGCAATTCCAAATTTAGGGAAGTAAAGGATGCTATTCCTAAGGATCTAGGAGGAATTCATTTTTGCAGCCACTTCAGACATGTGGTCCAGTTCTAAATATGACCTTAGATGGCTACTATTTAAGGCCTGTTCTGGTATAGTCAGTTTATTTTGATTGCATTTTTATTTTCAGTTATTTTTCAGACACTTTATTGTGTTTATTGAGTTTATCCGGCGTCACACCCACAGGCATACGGCATACTTATCTAGAAACACTTCAGCAGACTGAATCAGAAATTTCTCACTTTTTTATTTCCTACTTTTTGGCATACATTCCCTTTAAACGTAACATATTTATGACAGTTTAATTAATTTCAAACCTGAACCCAATACAAACCCATTAATATGTGTTAAGAAACTGATCCATACATTCGTGCTTGTGCCAAGTTGCAGACCTTTACTGTATTTAAATGCTGCAGTAATGGTTTTTGGTGTAAGGTGGCAGTAGAGGTTTAAGCATAAAGGTGACTTGAATCACATCACATGTGAAATGTTTTATAAATAAACCTTTAAGATAGATTTTTTTGATAATGTGACTCTATCCAGGCTTAAGTCTCATCATCTGTTAATGAGGAGCCTTAATGTTTTTCACAAACATGGTCACATATTTGACAAGGCTTTATCTATAGTCAATCTTTAATCAGCATATGGCTTACAAAGTAAAAATTTACAAGTGTAATTTATGTTATATAATTTTCAAGTCACAACAATGTTGATGCAACATATTTGTTTCTTGCCACTTTAAGTGGCTTTTTAGAATGCCAAGTGATTAAGGATGTCATTTAATCTGAAACAAAGGCAAATCGCCCCGAGCGAAAACAATTGAACTCTGTTTTATTCACTAAACAGGAAAACCCGAAGCATGTGAACCTCCTCAAAGTCTGTGTGAGATAAAGTACAGACCAGAGTTCATAACCATGACATCTATCATAATGTGAAAAACGACATACAGTGAATCCTACTGACAGATTTCGGATGACAAGACATTCTTTACACACTATAGATGGATGTCCATAGACTCGAGACACTAAAGTCATTTCTGGAGGCCACAATATGTCATAAAGATATAGGGCCTGTTAGTCTCCGACGTCACACCCACGGGCATACGGCATACTTATCTAAAAACACTTCAGCAGCTTCGAAGTCGTCATCTGATTGGTTAAATTACACAGGATTCTTTAACGGTCTGGCCATAAACTGTAAGAAAATATGGACGTAGTGTCCATGACGTCACCCATTGGTTTGTGAAGATCGTTTTTGAAGCTTAAAGTAGGCGTTGCCTGTCGTCGCCATCTTGGCCACGCGTCACCGCGAATCACTTGTGGAAAACCGAAAATGGGTAAAGAGGTGGGACATGGGTGAAGCTGAGGTGACTAGTTGCGGCCAGTCCATGAATTCCAGTTTAAGTCACTTCCGTATTGGCTTCATCAGAGAGATCGGAAGGTTGCCTCATGGCATAAAGTCTTTAGAAAGAAGTCCAAGAATTTAGCTTGACGCAATTAGTGCAATCTAAAAGAAAGGTTTTTACATCTTTGCCATCGTTGTTATGAACTTCGGAGACGTTTGTGAATGAATGATTTACTGGTTGCACACTGGTCTGTTATTGTGTTATGTCCTTGCCCCAAACATGAAGTGGCACAAAGCGACGTGATTGGTTGCTTTACATGTCACTCATATGGCCTCTTGGGCATTCAAAGCAGCCATGCTTCCCAGACATTCAGGACACAAGACTATGGACCAGTAAGCAGCCACATGGCAAAGCAAAAACACCCAAAAACTCATAACACCTCTCACGCACTGCATTGCAATACAAAACCACCCAGTATTACTCTTGCAAAAGCACACTGCACAGATTTTTTTCGAGTTCAAATAATGTAAATATTTTACTTTTTTTCACCTTTGTACATTACATTTTTTTTGTAAAATTGCATATGTTCACACCTACAGATATCAAAGGATCACAAATGTGAACATTATTAAAGGCTCATACATTGTTGAACACAGGGAAAACTAGTTTATGGGCAATTGAGTTCGTCTACAACAAATCAACGTGCCAGATGCTTGCAATGCCATTCCATTGTGTCCCTTACTGTAAGCGATTGTGATAAAGAAAGTGGGTTTGGTGTTCCAGAAATTCATGTAGCTGCTTGATTGTTCTGCTGTTTAAGATCTATGATAAAGGAACAGGGCTGGACCTTTCTGCTTCGGAAGTGCTACAAAATGCTCGTTCAGTTTACAGGAGATTTGACCCGTTGCTATTTTAAAACTGGGTCTGTTGCCCAGCCGATGCATAGAGAACAGAGGTGTCTGAGCCAGGGTGATCTTAAAGGGGACATTTCACAAGACTTTTTTAAGATATAAAATTAATCTTTGGTGTCTCCAGAGTATGTATGCAAAGTTCTAGCTCAAAATACCATATAATTTATTATAGCATGTCAAAATTGCCAATTTGTAGGTGTGAGCAAAGATGTGCCAGTTTTGGGTGTGTCCTTTTAAATGCAAATGAGCTAAGTGGCAGTGCCGTGGTTAGATGGTGCAGATTAAGAGGCGGTTTTATTATAATAAGTTCCTTTTCTGACATCACAAGGGGAGCCAAATTTTAATGACCTATTTTTTCACATACTAGCAGAGAATGGTTTACCAAAACTAAGTTACTGGGTTGTAATTTTTTACATTTTCTAGATTGGTTGTAATTTTTTACATTTTCTAGATTGATAGAAGCACTGGAGCACAAATTAAATAAAAATGTGTGTGAAACAATTTTAAACAACTTCTTCATGGTGGTTAGCTAAGTGCTAAGTTTCAGGGACAACTTGTTACAGGATGTTAACATCTTTTTACAGCCACTGGTTCAAAAGTATGATGTCATCAGTGGGTGTAACCTGTTACTCATCTAGGGATGCATAACGATGAATCGCGATTAATTTAATAATCAGAATAAAAGTTTTTGTTTACATCATATATGTGTGTGAACTGTGTATAATCCATTTGTATATATGAATACACACACATGCATGTATATATTTAAGAAATGTTTACGTGTGTATATACATTTGTATATTTATGTATAATTTGTATTATATATAAATATAAATACTTCATATATAAATATATGTTCTTTCTTAAAATTATAAATGCATGTGTGCATATTTATTGTACATAATTATTATTCACATTTCAGACACATATGATGTAAACAAAAACTTTTATTTTGCTATAGATTAATCACGATTAATCGTTATGCAGGACAGTATGCATCAAACATTTAAATGCTAATATACGGACTACTGGCACATCCCGGAACTTGACTGTAAATTTCGTCACCGCCCCTTTTTGGGGGATAAAAAAGCAGCCCTTCCATTGGCTTCCATTCAAAATAGCGGAACAAAGCAACGTTTTTACACAGCCGGCAGGCGTAAATAACTTATGAAATTACTCAGATTAAACATGTTGAGTAATTATCTGTCCACCCTGCCTGCCATAGAGCCCGAAAGATACATTAACACATTTAATTTGGTCAATATAAAAACATGTCCCTTTCATTCTCAAGCGTCAAATTTGTGTAACAACGCCATCCAGTGATTGCTGGAAATATCGCTAAGCCAGTTAGTTGTATGGCTGGACGGAAAGTGCACTCATTACTCTAAATATAAAGACATAATAAATAAATACGAAGTAACTTTCAAATACGAAGTAAAATCATTCACTTGCTTCCCTGTTGACTCGATGAGGTACGAGTAAATGTCCGGGTAAGACACCTCTGGCCAATAGGGAGCGTTGTTACACAAATCTGACGCCGTGAGAACGAAAGAGACATGTTTTTATATTGACCAAATTAAATATGTTAATGTATCTTTCGCGTTCTATGGCAGGCAGGGTGGACAGATAATTACTCAACATGTTTAATCTGAGTGATTTCATAAGTTATTTACGCCTGCCGGCTGTGTACGAAGGTTGCTTTGTTCCGCTATTTTGAATGGAAGCCAATGGAAGGTCTAGTCTGATTTCCCCCAAAAGTGGGCGTGAACCTGTTAAGAGACATTCTATGACGTTGCGCCGGTTGTATGTATAAGCTCTGCATTCAGTTGCGAGGGCCAAGTTTGAAAATAGTATTTTTTGTATAAGCTGAAATCATAGTTTAAAGTTTCAAATGTGTCAAAATGGGGTCTAAAATATACTTTACTTTATTCAAAGACTTTTAAAGTCATTAGACAGCTTGCACGATGACCAGACCAAATGTATAATGTTATTCCCTATAGAATTTACTCCTACATGTGCCACGGGAAAATGTGTCACGCTGATGCAACATACCTCAACTACCACATTTGAATGTGAGCGTGAATGAGATTTAGGAGTTAATTTGCAACTCAAAAGATGCATTTGCTTTACATTTCTTTTGTTTGGATGGAGGATGAAGTTTATGTAAAGATTCATACCAAAGTTTTTGCATGCATTTTTCTTTTAAGCATATTGTTTTAAACATTTCTCTCTCATCATGCAGTGGGACTTTGAAGAAACAAAAACTCCATGGATCCCAGTAGAAGAAGCCCCTGCAGAGCTACAGAAAACTGAGGCGTTCCCGCTCCAAGAGTGGCAAGTGAGTCCAGGTTCAAAGTCAACCAACAGACCTGGCTCTAACGTCTGCCTCTGTAACCGCGTGCAGTTAGCTGAGAAGTTGGTGTCCAGAAAATCAAACAACAACTAAGCTATGTGCTAAAAATGCATCATGAGATCAGATTTTGTTTATTCGGTTATAGCGCATGTAACGTTTAATAATAAATATTCTTCATTTCTTGCATATTTTGCATTACAAACAAGATGTTCTGACGCATTATTTCACTGTAAGTCGTAGCTTGGCATGTTAAAAACAAAGTTATAAGGTGACAAAAATCTTAAACCTCAAAGCTGGTCTAAATATTGTTACCAGCTTTAGAAGGCTGATGATCCTTTCTTCCGTGAGACCGAGTCTCCCAGAACTTTTTCCATTGTCGGTCCCTTTCCTCTCTAGAAGCACACTACTGATTAATTGGATGGCTCTGAAATGCTTATCAGGCCTGTCGTTTTGATAGACGATACAGAACGTTGACAAATGAAGGGAGGTGTCACATTGACTGCCCTAATAAAAACAATATCACCAGTTTGCAGGCTTGCCAGGTCACAAGGTCATTTCCTTTATTTTTATGGTTTCTGTTGGTTTATTTAAGCTGGACTGGAAAAAGCCCAGCGGTGCAAGATAACGCACAGACGAGACGAATGTCATTGCAGGTCTCCAGACTAGGTCTGCCTTGGCTTTGCCTCATATGTTTTTTTGTGTCTCAGTCTATCTTGTTTAAAAGACTTGTATTCAGGAGACTTCCTTAAAGTCTGATAGCAAGACTTTAGAGTATTTTAACTAACCAGTTGCTAATGCAAAATGTTAATCTGTAACTTACGCTTGACTTTTTGGATAGTAAATGTTATATTTTATATACACTCACCTAAAGGATTATTGGGAACTTCATACTAATACTGTGTTTGACATTGATTCAACAAGGTGCTGAAAGCATTCTTTAGAAATGGTGGCCTACATTGATAGGATAGCATCTTGCAGTTGATGGAGAATTGTGGGATGCACATTCAGGGCACGAAGCTCCCATTCCACCACATCCCAAAGATGCTCTATTGGGTTGAGATCTGGTGACTGTGGGGGCCATTTTAGTACAGTGAACTCATTGTCATGTTCAAGAAACCAATTTGAAACGATTCGAGCTTTGTGACATGGTGCATTATCCTGCTGGAAGTAGCCATCAGATGGGTACATAGGGTCATAAGGGGATGGACATGGTCTGAAACAATGCTCAGGTAGGCTGTGGCATTTAAACGATGCCCAATTGCCACTAAGGGGCCTAAAGTGTGCCAAGAAAACATCCCCCACACCATTACACCACCACCACCAGCCTGCACCGTGGTAACAGGGCATGATGGATCCATGTTCTCATTCTGTTTAAGCCAAATTCTGACTCTACCATCTGAATGTCTCAACAGAAATCGAGACTCGTCACACCAGGCAAAATTTTTCCAGTCTTCAACTATCCAATTTTGGTGAGCACGTGCAAATTGTAGCCTCTTTTTCCTATTTGTAGTGGAGATAGTGGTACCCGGTGGGGTCTTCTGCTGTTCTAGCCCATCCGCCTCAAGGTTGTGCGTGTTGTGGCTTCACAAATGCTTTGCTGCATACCTCGGTTGTAACGAGTGGTTATTTCAGTCAAAGTTGCTCTTCTATCAGCTTGAATCAGTCGGCCTTATTCTCCTCTGACTTCTAGCATTAAACCACAGGACTGCCGCATACTGGATGTTTTTCCCTTTTCACACCATTTTTTGTAAACCCTAGAAATGTTTGTGCGTGAAAATCCCAGTAACTGAGCAGATTGTGAAATACTCAGACGGGCCCATCTGGCACCAACAACCATGCCATGCCCAAAATTGCTTAAATCACCTTTCTTTCCCATTCTGACATTCAGTTGCATTAATGAGAAATTTAACAGGTGTTCCTAATAATCCTTTAGGTGAGTGTATATTAGTTGTTTTAATCTTGCAATATTTGAGAGGATGGGGGGTGGAAAGGGATTGGGATATAACCAGGCCAACCTTAAACCTGGGTATACTGTAACTATAAGCACTGCCCACACAATTGTTCCTTGTTTATTCGGTTCTTTTTGCTCTGATCTTTGAAATCTGCTCTTGGACATTGGACTAAGCCAACACTGAGCTAAGATTTCATAGAGCAGCCATTGACATAACAAGCCATAGATGCTGCTCCCCTCTGACGTCACAAAACTCTGCCCGGGCGTCAGCAGGGAGCCAGCCTGAGTTTGCGCTTAATCCTCTCCCCCCTTGAACCTGGAGAAATGAAAGCAAACTGTCCAGTTTGTTTAAATAGGTGGAATTCTGTTTGCACATCTGACTTGGAGCATGGATTAAAACATCTGAAGCTGTAGTTGTGTGGGGTTTCTTGTTGTTCTTCTGGATCGGCTTGTACTTCACTTTGAACTCACTGTAGGGGGACAGAACCAGGTGCAGTAAGTTCAAGCTCTAACTTTAGGCCCATTTTGATACACTTGTTAGACTTGTCATTAAAATAAATATTTATCCATTTCCTGTGCAAAGTTCAAAACTGAACACCCAAGACTGCTCATTGGCTAAGTGGACTATGCAAGCTTATTTAAATCTGTTACTTATTATAATAAAATTTTATCTTATTAAAATAAGCTTGACATTATGTCTAGGGGAAATATATACACACACACACACACCAAAGTTTACATACTTGATCCTTCATACAAATTAATAAATATGATCCTTAAAGGGACACGGTACTTTAAAAAAAAAAATCTAATTTTCCAGCTCCCTTAGAGTTAAGTATTTGATTTTTACCTTTTTGGAGTCCATTTAGCTGGTCTCCGGGTCTGGCGGTACCACTTTTGGCATGTCTTGGCATAATCCATTGAATCTGAGTAGACCATTTAGCATCACGCTCAAAATAATCAGTTTTTAATATTTTTCCTATTTCTGTAGTTACATCGTGTACTAAGACAATTAAAAGTTGCGATTTTCTAGGCAGATATGGCTAGGAACTATACTCTCATTCTGGCGTAAAAATCAACAACTTTGCTGCCGTAACATGGCTGCAGGATGCGCAATGATATTACACAGCGGCCGAATAAAGTCCCCTTAGTAACTTTCAATAGCAGGGGACTATTTTTGGGCACTGTGTAATATCATTGATATTTTGATAAATGATAGCACCGATTGACTTTCATAGGACTATGGAGGTCAGTGGGTGTTGTCAGCTGTGAAGGAAGAATAAGGAATTTGGGAGGTTTAGAACAACATGAGCAAATAATATCAGAATTTTCATTTTTTGGTGAGCTATCACTTAATGTATCATTTCAACAGCTTCTGCAAAGCATATACGTGACCTTATGACCCAAACTATATATAGTAATGTATTACTTTATATAATAAATGTTTATCTCACACCCAGACATTTAATTACGATCTATATGATTAGATAATGCTTTATCATAGGGCCAGCTGATCCTCACCTACGAGAAGTGAAATGATTCAGTATATTACTAAAACATAAAGGCGGGTCTGTAAACAGAGGTGATTTGTTGATTTACATCTGATCAGATGGGCTCTTGGGTGGCCCTTGGCCACTGAAAGCTTCTATTGAAGATCTACCATCAGTCTGAAGGTCAGGCTATGAGGTCCGGAGCCCACTGTGGGCCATAACAACCTTCCAAGGGGGCCTCAAGATGGCTTAAAGGGACACTTCACTTTTTTAAAAAATATGCTAATTTTTCAGCTCCCCTAGAGTTAAACATTTGATGTTTTGGTCACTTTTGAATGCTGGCGGTGTCTTTACTCTATTGGTAGCAGGAGACGGAGTCTACAACCCACACAAGTGGCTCAGGTAGTGCAGCAGATCCAGTATGGCACATCAATGTGAGCTGTGGCAAAAAGTTTGCTGTGTCTGTCAGCGTAGTGTCCAGAGCATGGAGGTGCTACCAGGAGACATGCCAGTACATCAGGAGACGTGGAGGAGGCTGTAGGTGGGCAACAACCCAGCAGCAGGTCCGCTTCCTCCCCTTTGTGCAAGGAGGAGCACTGCCAGAGCCCTGCAAAATGACCTCCAGCAGGCCACAAATGTGCATGTGTCTGCTTAAACGGTCAGAAACAGACTCCATGAGGGTGGTATGAGGGCCCGACGTCCACAGGTGGGGGTTGTGCTTACAGCCCAACACCGTGCAGGACGTTTAGCATTTGCCAAAGAGCACCAAGATTGGCAAATTTGCCACTGGCACCCTGTGCTCTTCACAGATGAAAGAAAGTTCACACTGAGCACGTGACAGACGTGACAGAGTCGGGAGATGCCGTGGAGAATGTTTTGCTGCCTGCAACATCCTCCAGCATTACTGGTTTGGCAGTGGATCAGTAATGGTGTGAGGTGGCATTTCTTTGGGGGGGCCGCACAGCCCTCCATGGGCTCGCCAAAGGTAGCCTGACTGCCATTAGATATGGAGATGAGATCCTCAGACCCCTTGTGAGACCTTATGCTGGTGCGGTTGGCCCTGGGTTCCTATTTATGCAAGACAATGCTAGACCTTATGTGGCTGGAGTGTGTCAGCAGTACCTGCAAGAGGGAGGCATTGATGCTATGAACCGGCCCGCCGATTCCCCAGACCTGAATCCAATTGAGCACATCTGGGACATCATCCACCAACACCACATTGCACCACAGACTGTCCAGGAGTTGGTGGATGCTTTAGTCCAGGTCTGGCAGGAGATCCCTCAGGAGACCATCCGCCACCTCATCAGGAGCATGGCCAGGCGTTGTAGGGAGGTCATACAGGCACATGGATGGCACACACACTTCTGAGCCTAATTTTGACTTCTTTTAAGGACATTACATCAAAGTTGGATCAGCCTGTAGTGGGGTTTTCCATTTCAATTTTGAGTGTGAAATGGGTCTCTGGGTTGATAAAATTGATTTCCATTGATAATTTTTGGTGGATTTTGTTGTCAGCACTTTCAACTATGTAAAGAAAAATGTAATTAATAAAATTATTTCATTCATTCAGATCTAGGGTGTGTTATTTTAGTGTTATGTGTGTGTGTGTGTGTGTGTGTGTGTGTGTGTGTGTGTGTGTGTGTGTGTGTGTGTGTGTGTGTGTGTGTGTGTGTGTGTGTATGTATGTATGTATGTTTTTTGCTAATTATTATTTTGATTTTGGCATGGTGAATATATCTATTGTGTCATTTCTCAAATAATGACAGAAAGAGACTAGATATAAACTAGACTAGATATATGGTAGGATTTTACTAAAACTACTTATAGAATATTATAAAAATCAATTCTCTATCAATAATCTCATGACTAATGGCACCAAATCAGCACGACAATAGCTACATAACTTCAATTTCTCAATCCTTACACACTCTGCTGCACTACTAGGGCTTGTGGCTCGGCACGCACCTGACGCAGTTTCCACGGTGACCTCACGTCCTGTGCGTCACTTCCTGTACACGCTGAGCCAGATCTGGGCAGTCTGGCGCATACACACACACACATTCATCTGCTGTCAACAGCAAATACGATCCCCGCGTTTCTTTGTCCGCGAATATAACGCGCTCATCATGACCCAGAGGTGATCCTCGGTCCCGGTGCTGCTGGGTGAGTGTGATTTTAATAACGTATTTACACGCGTACACACGCGTTCGCACGTGTCATATACACACACACACGGATCTCTTCATTGATGTGTCAGTATGAAGTCATGGCTGCCTGTATTCGTTCACCCTCATGTTTTCCGTTTTAAGGCTTTATTTCAATAATTTATATGAATGGATAGTTATCGTATTTGTAACGCTATATCGTTGTCTATATTTCGTTATGGAGATGTGTAATGGTCCAGTAACTGTAGTGATGTGTAGTGCCGAATGTGTACTTTGGATTTTACTGCTCACTTCGGTGCTTTTTTTTTTTTTTAGGTAAATGAGTGTCGTGTTGTATGGCGGACGTTAAAGACTTTACGTCTAGTCAAATGATTTGCGTTACTAATGTTATTTATCTCCATTAAAAACATATATTTATGTATTGTTAACCGCTGCTAGATTACACAGAAATGCTCGTAAAATGAGAGTGACCGTTATTGTTGTGAATGTGTCATGCTTATAGAGGGAAATGAATGAGTGATCCACCTGTCGTTTATCAGGGTTGGGTTTTGTTTGGAGGAGGTGTTTCACCTCATTTTGAGCATTTGATTAGTTTATTTGTGATTTGTTAAATGGCAGTGAAATATCTAACATGTTTACTTGTGAATATATTATTTTTAACCTAAGATCACGGTGTTGACTAAAACCTCTTTAACTACACTGTTAATGTTTCTGTTAAGTTGATATTTGGCATTTTGTTTTAAAGATTCTAAGATTAAAATTTAGCCTTTGAAGTTTTAGCACTTTGGACCGAAGGGCAGTTTTGCCATCACATTCTTTTCTACATCAAGAAAAGGACTTGTTTATGTCTGATAAGAGAGGTCAAGTGTATGGCTAATCCATTGAAACGTTTTAGTCTAGGGCTAGGGTATGTAATGGTTTATTGACTGAGAAGCTTTTGATAAAGAAACAGCTCATTTGAAAGTGAAGAAAAAGTGTGTTCGGAAAATACCCAATAAAGTCTTGTAATTTCTTTTTTGTGTAGTTTTATTAAATATAAACCTACAATAAATTAAAAATTAGAGTTTGTTTTAAATTTAGGGTGTAGTGTGTGTGTGACACTTTTGATCTTGAATAAAGATTTTTGTGTTGTCTATATTCACACTTGACATATTTTGATTCTGCACCTGTCCACAAATTTGTCAATTTTTTAGCTTTTCATTAGTGCTTGGCCATAAACCCTTTTTTAAAACTAAATGGTCTAGCACATTTGTATGATTTGTTAATAAAATGGCATAACAGTAGGATTGGCTATGCAACAGAAGTGAAGCTCAAGATCGGAAAGCGTGAGAGAACGTTTGTTAAAGTCGGCATGAAACGGAAATAGCGATTGCCTTATTTTCCCCTGGAATTAAAGGTAGGGTAACAGATTTGATCCTGAAACATTTTTTGTTATGCTGGTTACAAGTCTCCTTACATCCTGATAGCAATCACTGTGTTAAGTTGTTTAAATGTATTTGTAGAAATTTATGTTATCTGTGAAAGGCGTAGGACCAAAAAATTTTCAACAAATCATAGATTTCGGTCCGAACGGACGTTTCCATTTTTGTCCCTCATACGTAAGCGTAATTTGAATGCCAACCGCGCAGCGAGTCCACACTGACACCATACGTCATCGGCGCGTTCACGTGCGCTCACCTCCTGCCTGTAAACAGTGAGAACAGCAAACTTTTCTGCTAAATTGACAACCTACACAGGAGGCACAAAACTAAAGGCATCTTTTATAACAACAACAGCAAAAACTGCCTGGATCAGCAAGAGCAAAAAACAAAATTAACATCAGTAACTTTACTGCTTTACCACGAGATGAAACAGCTGCAGGAGCTGCAAAGGGTCTGAAAGAGTCGTTGCACTGTTTATTTTGGTAAGGTAGGTACGCGATATGTTTGTATTGAGATGGATTCAGATATTCTACTTTGATGAAACATTGTGTTGCTTATGAAATTTGTGTTCGTTTACGGATTAGCGTAACGATATAGTTACTACGTCTACACAACCGAACGTGTGCTTAAACTAATTCTGATGTAAACCAGTTGTTTGGTTATTTTGGAAGTGTTATTCGACTTTGTACTGCAAAGTTGTCTCACTGCTGAATGAGACATGAGATGTGACCGTCTGATCTGTGCGTGTTCATGTGTTTTGAAAGAGGCGTGACTTTGGATGGCGATTTGACTTGAGGGTGGGATCGGGATTTCATTGCTAGGCGGCTACCGTTAGCATTTTTCAAAATGTGTTACCCTACCTTTAAATAAGGCAGGGCTGGATTTGAATTTGTTCATCGAGATCTGATTTAATCGTTTGAAGTTGGGTCGTGTTGCTAATTGCTAATCGCTGCAATCTTCTCCCGGACCCCGCCCACCTGCCATACCATATGACTGGAAGTGAAGAGAGATCGTTTTTAAGATGGAGGGGAGGAGATTTGCATTTTTGAATAAGATTATGAGCACACACACATTTTTTTTAAATAATGAAGTTCACAGATAAGTCATTTGTTAATTATACCACAATATAAAAAAATATATAGTTTTTAATTTAAATTTCATTGCGACTTTAATAAAAGTTTCCATTTTCTGTTTACTATAAGCAAGTTTGTTGTAACGTTTTTTATTTTTGTGTTTTCATAAACAATAATGAACCACAACGTACGTTTTTTTTTTAAATAGCACCAAATTATCCGATTCACGATTTTACATTTCCTCTGTTGAGTAAGTGTGTGTTAGTACATGTTAACGATATACAAAAGGTACGAATCCCAAGGTAAGCAGTGATGTGTTTTTAACGTAAATCTCTTTTCTTGGACTACAACAAATACATGGATTGTAACAGTTTACTTCCTGGGCCGGTTGACGTTGACACGGTTATCATATCATTATATACCACCTCTGACATACAGCCTGTACTGTAAGTAGTCTATGTTTTCATATCTGAAAAATTTACTACTGACTAAACCATGATTCAAACTAGGGCCTGGCAAAAAAATTGATTTTTCGATTAATCTTTTTTCCATATTTATTTCCACAAACATTGAACGTAGGATTAACGTTAATCTAATTACTAGTCTTCTCCACTAGATGTCACCCTCTTTTCTGCCTTGCGCAATGTTACCAAGGAGCGAGAGGCGAGCCTGTTACCAAGGAGCGAGAGGCGAGCCCGTTTCTCAATGCCAAGGAAGGATCCTCAGAAGCCAGAATTTCGAGGATGCTACGTCATCGACATCTGTCGAAGGACTGTTTCAATGTCGAGGATCCTCGGAATTTCAACCAAGGACTGAGTTCTTCTTTCAAGAAATATCCCATATAAAGGAAAGGATGCATATGTGTGTCCTTCAGGCACTTTCCACGCTGAAATCGCCCACAATCCTATGCGCGCATGGACGAAAGCACACATTTTCATTGACGTAATGACGCAATGACGTGCACTTGCTAGCCTGTTCTATTTACGTATTCTTCGAATGCTAAAGAGGAGCCTCGCCTAGCCTCTAGAAGGAAGTGATTTGTAAGGACTAGTCCTGCCAAGGAAGTTTCCTTGAAATTGAGAAACGGCCATGGTTTTGTGTTTTAGTATCCTTACCTTACAAATCTGTTACGTCCTGCTCAAGCTGTGCTGGCAAAGTTAATCGATCAATTTGGTCATCTGAATTTGTGGATCAGATTCGGTTAATAAGGTAGTAAAGATTATATTAACTCCTCCTGTCAGTATTACATTGTGAGCTAATCTTCAAAACTGGGTGAGGATACATTTTCACTGACGACAGAGGTATTTGGGCAAATCACAACGTACAGATTTGCTGACCAATCGAATGACATTACGCTTTTCAGAACAATAAGCTTTGTACAAAAACCGTGGGTTTGAGGAAGGGATGGATTTATGCAGCACCAATAATGTACGGTATGTTGAAAATAATGTGTTTTTATTATACACATTGTATTATACCAAATACACAAAATAATGTTGTTAAAATAATGGTAAAATTTAGAAATAATAAACCGTAGAACCACCATCATTAAAAATAAAACTTTATTCAGATTTCTGATCAAACCACCCACCCAGCACTACTTCTCATCTTGACCCCTGTATGGTCACGTTGTTGCGCAGAACCAAACACTCGATCCCTCCATCCCTTTGCTTATATATATTTGTTACATGGACGAATTGGAATTCCAAAGTTTGCCTGTGTGGTTTTACTGCCATGTCCCGAAAAGCTTTGAGGTGATGCCGAGATTACTCACAAAATGCTGTAAGACATCGGCGTATGACAGAAAGTCTGCCAGTGTTGAATCAGAGCCGAGGTGCAACATATCGTGACATGGTGTTAGTCTCTTGAGCAGCTCTCTGGTTGTTTGCTCTCGGAATCCTCGAAGGCAACGGAATGGATGGGACTTTTCTGGCTGTCCACGTGCGGTTTACCTGGTCTTGGTCCATGGGAGGCATGATGAAAGAGTCAGATTGAAAGAGTAACAAATGAAGAATTTAGGACCAAAGTGTGAAGCAGAAACCACAGAATTACTGCCAAAGAGTCAAAGCCCAAAATTCAATTGAAGCACGGCATCAAGAGAAGTTATAGGAGTTTTCAACTTTTTTGCATTTTTCTACCATGGTTAAATGACAGCTTATGGGTTTTAATGATGCATATTATATGGATTATTAATAATGCCATAATTTATATTTATTAGTGCGTCAGACTTGTTTTATTGTAAATGAGAATTTTTTTATTAATCAGGCTCTTATGTTTAGGTTCAGTAATTTTTTTAATGGCAGTGAAAAGATTTTTAGTCAGTAATTGATATGCCTTATTTTCACACGTAACTTCAGTAATTTCATTGGTTTTTAACAATTATTAATGTCTTTTGCTGCAAAGCCCTCTAAGTGCATGCAAAAAAATCCACTTTTTTGGACAAGACGTAGTAAACAGTTGCAAAATCACTAAAGATGCAACCAGAAACATTGCAAATGATGAAAGTTAGAATTCGAAAGGTACAGATTAAGAAACTAAACCACACATTAGGGGGCGCTGTGATGCATGTGGCTGCCACATTTGGGTTGTATTCAGGTCCCAGTAATCACAAGGGACCCAAATTTGAATCTGATCCATGGCTGTTTCGCAATCTGCCAACAAACCAGTATTTCTGAATTCCTTTTTTTGACTGAGGTTGCGTTTAGCAGCTTTTGCGTCTGAGCTCTTCATGTTTATATTAATATCTATGCAATGCATTATGTTTTAGTACTTGAGTGATTCTTACAAAATCAAGATTTAGAAGGTGTCCAGCATCAGAGTTTTTGAGGAGCCCTTGAAGCCAATTTTTTGCACATGTGATATTGGGGTCTGAACTTGGTGACCATTGTTTTTGGAGGATTTAGAGAGTGTTTCCTATAGAATTATTTACATTTTTTAGATTATCATTGTCAAAAATGATCATTACTGCAACATGATATTACATTAAATACATGCATTTACAAACTCATGTTTCGGTAATGAGAACTAAAAAGTTGTCTACTTTTATCTGGAGAGAAAAAATAAGAACTGCTTATCTGATAACCATCTTGAGTGTCACAAGTGTCAACAATTATTATTATTATTATTATTTTTTGAAAAGTTAGTTTCTTGAGGGCTTAAACAATGATTGAAAATTGTTGCGGAGGATGAGAAAATTGGTCTTGGACACATTTATATTCCTTATTATTGTCTCTACATTTACCAATAATCACCAAATACCACATGTTTCTTTACTGTAAATGTTTATAATATAACATGCACTGAAGCTTTTTATTTTTTTACATTTTTTAAATATAAATATTTCCATGTCAAAGAACCCAAATCCAGTCATGGACACGTTGCGGTAATGATACATTTCCTCTTAATTTGGAAAAAAATTGGTTTGTATGATGTCATTTGAAATCATGTGTAAAATAGTACATGAAGAGATGTTTGTAACTTTATGCTGCTTATTTTGATAGCATTTACTTTTTTATCAAAATGTATATCATCAGTTTCATGACACCTCATAAGTCTAATTTCGCATGAATCACCCACTACTTGCTTTTCATTACTATGCAAAGTCCTTTTTATTGAAGAATTTTACAATTTAGATCTACTATAGTTTAATCTTGTAGTTCCTCGCTGATAAAGGTTGTATAAAATCATAAAGAAAAACATTTATGAAGGGTCATTTACGCTAGGCAATGGTACTTTGTAACAGCAACATTATATAATGTTATTCAAAGTCTTGAAGCTAAATTTTTACTTTCCCTAACAGGACTGAGTATAAAAGCTGCTAATCCAAGACTATGTAGCGTGACTTTGGTCTCCTGTTCTGTTTGATCTTTTTTCTGCCCACTACAGATCTCTTGTAAGTTTTTTTTTTTTCTCAGCTGGTACAGCTCCAGTCTTTTGAAGGGCGACTTTGCAAAATTTTTCACTTTTCTGATCTTCTTTCATCCACGCTTGCTTGACGTGTCGATGCCTTTCTCCTTAGCTATAAAGTGGGTCTGGATGATAAAAGACATTCTGATATCTTTGGTGAAAGTGTATTGGAGTGCTTCAGGGATTTTGCTTGCATAGCCTTTTGATGGATTTATCAGCTAGAAACTTAACTGGATAATTGCTAGCTGGAGATAAGACAAATTTGGCAGGTATGCTTGATGACTCTCTTTATCTTGCTGTGGGGCTACCTAACTTTAGAATTCATGATCCGATTTTCATATACTGTTATTCATTTAGCGGACACTTTTATCCACAAGGACTCACAGAATAAGAGAGGATTTAACATTTGGTTTTGTCAAAATGAAACTAAACCAGATTGGGTTTAAACTAAACCAGAGTTCGAATATGTTATAACCTTTGATCGACACTTTAGCTTTTAAATAGGAAAACAACAATAGCATTTTCTCTTTTTGAACATTTCTTGGGGTCAGATGCTTTGAGTAATGTTTTTTTCCTTTTTTTCCCCTTGCCTTCATCCACCCATCTACTTTGATCATTCTTTTTTCACCAAAGTTATTGACTTTAGTCAGGTTAGAAATATCTTTTGTTTTTTAAAATCGCGTTGAAATGTATGAGAAAAGTACGCATTTTTTTGGAAATCTTGATTGTGTCTATAAACATTAGCATGACTTTTTATTAAGTTGTTGCGAGAAGTAGATTTCTTTTTTGTAATATTTAAAAGACTTGCATCAAACTAAAACATTCTTACCAAAAGGAATCCTGCTTTAAAAAATGTACCCTTATTTGGTTTATTCAGCATGTACTTTTCAGGATGTTGCGCGATAAACTTACGAAATCAAAGTTAACGTAAACGCTGCAAGAGTCACATTTTCAGCCTTTTTAAATCCACTCAATAAAACATAAAAGGGTGATTCTTGCGAAATTAGACTTATGAGGTGTCATGAAACATTTTGATTTAAAAGTAAATGCAAAGTAAGAGTATCAAAATAAGAAACATACAGTTACAAACACCTCTTCACGTACTATTTTGCACATGATTTCAAATGACATCAAGCAAACCAATTTTGTTGTTTTTTTTCCACATTTAAGGGGAAAATTTTCATTACTGCAACATGTCCATGACTGGATTTGGGTCTTTGACATGGAAATATTTATAATTAAAAAATCTAAAAAATAAAAAACTTCAGTGCATGTTATACTATAAAAATTTACAGTAAAGAAACATGTGGTGGTGATAATTGGTAAATGTAGAGGCAATAATAAGGAATATAAATGTGTCCAAGAAAAATTCTCTCATCCTCCGCAACAATTTTCAATTATTGTTTAAGCCCTCAATGAACTAACATTTAAAAAAAAATGTTGAAAGGTATATAATTGACTGTCTCTCTAGATAAAAGTTGAAATTTTGTTTTTTTCATACTACCAGTCCTTCCAGAAAAACGCGGAGTGTTTTTTGTGGTTGTTGCGGGCAAAAATCCTCGATTTTGCGGCACGTTTTCTTAAAAAATGTGATGGAATATGCGGGATATTTATGCAATTTATGCGATGGAATTGCAGGAATTTGCGAAAATTACGGAACTTGCAAAAACTGCGGAAACTTGCAAAAGCTGCAATGATGTTCACGTCACATAATCACGTCACTTCATAACGTTCCCATGGCAATAGAGGACACGGCTGCGCTCTAGGGAAGTAAATGCAACATTTTTCAACTTTCTGCTAATATATATGTGACTTTTTGCTACGAAAATGCGGAGATTAAGAAATTATGCAAGCCTGATATTTTGTGCGCGGAAATATGTAATTAATGCGGCGAAAGTGCGTCGTATTTGGAAAAAAATACAGCCCCGCATGAATATGCGAACTTTGGCTGATTATGCAATATATTGCGCGATTGCACAATCGCGTTTTTCTGGAGGGGCGGATACTACCTAGACAACTTTTTAGTTCTCATTACCGAAAGTTTGTAAATGCATATATGTAATGTAATATCATGTTGCGGTAATGATAATTTTTTATAATGATGATGATCTAAAAAATGAAAATAATTCTATAGGAAATATTTTTAAATCTTCTAAAAATAATGGTTATAGTAAGTTCAGACCTTAATCTTATATGTGCAAAAAATAAAAAAATTGGCTTCAAGGGCTTTTTAAAAAATCTGATGCTGTACACCAAAGTCTGGATTTTGTGAGAATCATCCATAAGTTTAATTTATAAAGCCATTTTTGATCTTAACCTTGCCTAAGTGTAAGCATTATATGTTGTTGTTCTTGTAGAAACCTTTATTGTTTCGTCATCATCTTTATCTTCTTTCCTGCTCAGTTTTATCTTTATGATGACAAAGTAAATCACCCAATGCAACATGTCTATTTTTTGTGACACATTAACCCATCGGTTAACTTCACTCCTGGGGCATCTAATTATTAAACCCGTACGACTGATTTACCGCTTATCTGCAAAATATACAGTGTATTTGCTCTGTCATTGTTCTAAAGGATTGTCCTCCTGTCTATGGGTCATGACAAATTTTTGAACTTTGTGATAGCGGAGTCTGAAAGTGTAGGTCATGATCACGGTGTCATGCAGTCTGAAAGAGGAAGGGTACGAGACTACAGTTAAGGTCAGGGTGCCTGTGACCCACCATAGCGAGAAACAAAACCTCTTGTTCTAATGGGCTGAGATAAAGAAGGATCCAAAAGCACTTTAGACCCAAAACATGAAAGCAGCTGAACTTTCTCCTCTGATGACTTTCACGAATGATCGTGGGATCCTTTGCTAGGATTTTAAGCATTGTGGTTCTGTTGTCTTTAAATGGGTCGGGTGCACAAGGAGTTGGAGGCATCAGTTTCACTTCCAGAAAGCAAAGCCGACTGTGTCTGAATGCTGAAACGGCTTGTTTTTCTTGCGAAACTCACAGTAAATGGAGCTACCTCCAGAGCACTGACTCAGCGTGCAGAGCTTCTCAGAAAACTTAGACAATCAATCAGCTGGATGCGAGACAGCTGAATAAGCCATGCATGTACCGTGAGCTTTTCTTTAACAGACCTTGTTTTATCTAGTTGTCACTCTCTTTAGGCATTCTTAGTTAAATTGGAAAACACTGTTTATGTGACATTAACATTTATGTATTGTACAATCTGCCAAGTAAGAAGTAGGTTCACACACTGTCCCCATTGCTTTTTGGAGCAAAGTGTCTAATGCTCTTGGGCTGTCAATTTGGATACAAATTTCAGATAAGTAAATTTCAGTTTAGTAATTTAGTACATTGCGGTAATGTTTTACCAACAAAGCTGGTAAAGTGCCATACTACTTGAGCTACAGTGCTGTTAGGTACACATGATGACTAAATTTACACCTTGTAATGCAATGTAATGGCATTTATAGGATTCTAACGTTTGTACTAAAACGTAAACATTTTCTTTGCATTTTCGAAAAAGTTTGCATTCCACAATGTTGTCAAAACTATCTCTGTTTACAAAGATCCACAAAGACGACTAAAAACACTATATGCGTGCCTGGCCAGTAGTTGCTGACCTTTTTTTTTTACTACATTTTCCGTTTAAATCCGATTTTTTCAAAATATACGATATGAATTGCTCACTGTCCACTCTGTGTATCACCACTATTGAGATCTGATTTGTTTGTCTTGTAGCGCTCTCTTTTATTTTCTGAAATAGCTGGATTGGTTTCTATAGCAATGGCATTTGGTCCAGGTGTTGGTAATAAACTGTAGCACAAACACTTTTTATGGTTGTTAAGTAATCGCGTATGCCTGTATACTAGGGCTGCATGGGGTTAGAGCTGGCAAAAAAATCGCCTGCGATTCTCATGCGTGTCTCATCAGTAAAGCCGGTTCGGTGATTAGTAGTAAATCGCCATCACCTGCTTTCAGATGGAGCAGCATATATTACACAGAGCTGTATTTCACCAAGAAGCTAGGCAAAATCGCGTTCATAATCGAAGACGACCTTCCACGATTATGAACGCGATTTTGCCTAGCTTTCGGTGAAATACGGCTCTGTGCAGTAAATGCAGCTCCATCTGAAAGCAGGTCATAGCGGTTTACTACTAATCACCGAACCGGCTTTACCGATGAGACACGCATGAGAATCGCAGACGATTTTTTCGCCAGCTCTACATGGGGTATGAGGAACACATATTGATTATAAATTATGACTTTTGTCTCAATAAACTCCTTATTTACTGCAAATTAATAGCTAATGAGGTATTTGTTGTAGTGGTTACGTTTAGGTATTAGATTAAGGGATGTACAATATGGTCATGCAGAACAAGGCATTAAAGGGATAGTTCACCCAAAAATGAAAATGATGTCATTAATGACTCACCCTCATGTCTTTCCAAACTCGTAAGACCTCTGTTCATCTTCGGAACACAGTTTAAGATGTTTTCGATTTAGTCTGAGAGCTGGTTGACCCTTCATTAAAAATCTATGTATGGTATACTGTCCATGTCCAGAAAGGTAATAAAAACATCATCAAAGTAGTCCATGTGAAAATAGTCCATGCGACAGTGGGTCAGTTAGAATGTGTTGAAGCATCGAAAATACATTTTGGTCCAAAAAGAACAAAAATCACAACTTTATTCAGCATTTTCTTCTCTTCCGCGTCTGTTGTGAAGCGCATGCCCCAGACTAAAGTCACGTGACTGCAGTGACACGGATGACGAGGTATCCTCAGACATGTTTGCAATTTTTTTTTCAAACTTAGAGCGTGCGTCTCCCTCAGACTGTAAACAAGGCCTAGGCGCACAAAAAAAAACTCCTGGGGCGCACCAGATAACACGTCAGCCGTGTTGTACGTCATCAGCGTCACTGCAGTCACATGACTTTAGTCTCGCGCATGCGCTTCACAACCATGACGTCATGGTTTTTACAGATTGGTGCTTGCTTACACACAGTAACCCTATCATTTTCAAAACTAGCACTTTGAAACCCATTTCAAAAGTTTTTCCATGACCCCAAAGTGCATAATCGAGTAAACTGCTCCAAAGTCTAAGCTTTGGATAAAATTGTCTGCCAAGTGAATACATGTAAAAGTGCAGTGTCAACGCTGATAACTCAGGATGGTATGGTAACATCTCTAAGCCTTATTGTGTTCAGTCCTTGTTCAAATATCATGTCAGATGTTTTGAATAATAGACTCAGCATATAAATGTTCTGCAGGCTTCATCCTGGCCTTCATGTTTTGTTTTCTATATACCTTAATGTACTGATCTCCATTGTAGTGCCTTTGTTTGGATGTTTAAATCTGGAAAGATGTTTTGGGAGCTTTTGTCACATTTGATTAGAAAGACAATAAATCTATGTTCCTCATTTCTCATTTAAGAAAGGTACAGAAGTCTGCCATTAAACCACAGGAGGCTTTTTGATTCATGGACTTTAATTAAAATTTCCTCTCATTTCTTCTCAGGAGTCCAGGTCTGTGTGAAGAGAGAGGCCACTTTAAAAGTGAAAGGATTGCCCAGGGCCACAGCGCCCAAGATCTGAAGGTAAGTCCAATATGACCGTGATCTTACGCGAACCATCGCTATTGTGTCCTTAAACAAGACACCCAAATTTGGGTGGTTCAAATGTGGACTTGTGTTGTGTGCTAAATGATCGCTCGCATATTTACGTGAGACACATTGTCATGGGTCTGGTAAATAGGTCCGTCAGTTTTATGATTGCAATGCTTCCTTGTATTCATTCTACAGTCTGCTCAGGAGGAAGTAAAGAGTAAAAAGCCCAGCGTGTTGCAACCGCAATATTCAATATAAATTGTAGGCGAGAGCAAACGTGGCCTCGTAGCGACTGCTTGAGCCAGGGAAAATGGTAGGAAGGGCTCGGCCCTGAGTTCGGTTTCCCATTTCCGTGGTGTGTTGTACGGGTGCAGGGGGGAGATAAGATCAGGGCCAGTGGCAGGGGCAGAGTATGGCCACTGACACCCCTTTGAATAGCACAAACATTCCTCACTTTCCCTGCTTTGTGCCGTGTTATTTGTGCCAAATATGAATAACCCTCTGACATCTTGGAATAATTTTTGAAATGAACTCATTGCAATGCAATATGGGATTGTGCACTGAAAGAGGGATACATGCAAGGTTAAAATTTTTGGCTGAAAAAAGAAAGTATGTTAAGACGGAAGCATGGTTATACTATATTATACACAAATGCTGTTTTTAAACACTTACCGAATGTCTCAATAAGTTCCCTAGCTCGTGAATCAGTCTGTGAATCTCAATCGGAAGTGATCCTGATGCCCTAATCCCTTTGAAGTTCAGAGCTCTTGGATGTAAACTTTCGAGGGAGTACCGCCATAATGTCACATCATGTGGATGATTAAAATACACTTTAAAGCAATGAAATAAACAAATAGAGCAGTGAAAACAATCATTTTCTCTTTATCTGGAGCATCTGTTTACGGGTCTCTTCACCCCAAAGACGCCATTTGAAACTGGTTAGGTATGGGGCTCACCATACATTGGGACACTTGATGACTTATTTTCCGGTGACATGACTATTAAAACACGTTGTGGGATATCACCACTGATATTTATAAGCAGCATGCAGAAACATCTCTCTGACTTATTAAAAAAAAGAAAAAAATGATTATTATTACAATATAAAACACTTCATTATTCTGTTTCATGTAGTACTGACAAAAAACAAAAGAGAGTGCTCGTACCGCGTTAAGATTAAATGGAAATTTCTAGTAAATAAATAAAGTTTTATTAGCTTTTACCTCGCGCCAAAACACAAAAAGACACTAAATATGAATTCATGAGACCAAATACTGCTGGTTTAATCAACCCAAATCAAATAAAATCTCATTTTTGAATCACTCCAGCAGCGCACGTGTCAGTGATACTGTATAAAGGCGAGTTTTGTCTTAGCTTGCTTAAAGTTCAGAAAACGTTACAACGATTAGCATTATGTGCGAGAAGAACTCTTTATTTGGCATCGCAGCTCCTTGCGCTTGCCTAGATAGACCTCTGCACGCGAGAGACCGGTCGGCTGCTGCATGAGGAGAGAGAGAGCGTGAGAGAGCGAGAGAGCCAGCAAGACAAGAGTCTCGCTGCGTGACCCGCGGTGGATTCACTGGCACTTATTATAAAAATTACACAAATAACTCGTTCATTTTTTATAAGTGAACTATTTTACATGTTTCTCCGTCACACTCAGTCTAACATGCTGGAGGCAGAGTTAGCCACGCCCACTTATTTGGATTCCACGGAATAGACGGAATAGAAAGATCTGTTACGTCTGACATTTTATTCCGCGGTAACGGAATATACCGTCATACCGCCCAGCCCTAGTGTCTTAGATCATGCTGTGGTCAGCGGGGTAAGCAAACACGTACGCCTGCTGGCCATGTCTGGATCTCACGTCCGAATCTTTGTAAGCAAATGTTCAAATAGGCAATATCTTTACTAATCAACTAATCGAGATTTAAATATTATACACATATATTCTCGCCTGAACTAATCTTGAAACTACACTTTGTGACCAAAGAAATGGTAATATTGGGTTATTATGACATTCAAAACAAACAGCCGAAAGGATAGCCTGTCAATCTGGCCTTCAAATCAGTGGCACAGAAAGTAGTTCCCCACCACAGTCAGCCGTGATGATATAGAGCAATATCACACGACTCCTACTCAAGCGATATTGCTTCATTATGTGTTTATATGTTATGGGTCATCTTATGGGTTTATTTTTATATGATGTTTATGTTGTAAGTAAACAGCCATGATGATTAAAATGCTGACTATGTAAAGAGCTCACTAGGTTTTGGAGTGTAAACCTTACTTATCTAGTGATTCATGAAATCTGTGAGCAAATAGGAGATGGAGCTTCTATAATGTCATGGTATTTTTATGGCCATCTGACAGCATGCCATTAGCATTCCTTCCCTTTGTAAGGACATGCTGTGTGTTTGGCTCTGAACCTGACCAATAGCAGATGCTGTAATCTGATTGGTTAATGTGAAACTAATGAAGTCTATATGAAGGCTGATATCTCTATGTTCATTATTCGAATGAGCTAACTTAATATTTTTAAATGGTGCTTGTATATTTTTGCTGTTTTTTTGTTGTTGAGAAATTCTCAAATGACGGTCTTACCTTTAATTATATAAAAAAATAATTATCAAAATTAAATAAAGCGTATTTGTAGGACCATTAGATGTTTGTAATTGTTTTCCTAAAAGTTTTATTCTCATTATTGTAAACTGTAATATCTTAATTGTCATTAAACAATGGCATAACACAAAAGAAATTTTTTGTGCATTTAATTTAAAGCTGCAATCTGTAATTTTTGCCACTTTATCACGATTTCAGTTTGAAACAAAACTTTTTTAAAGTACTTTTTCTTAAACATATTTTAACCACAACAAGTAACGGATTACCACTTATTTATATATTAAATTTTTTCTTCTTGAACTTTGGCATAAAACATGACCTAGACATCATCTGGACAAGCTTCACGGGATTCACACTTACAAATGGATTAAACGCTTGAAACGGATAATACTGAAGGATAACAACCTGTTGACAAAGATTTACCTAAAGTGGGTTTTCGAAATACTTTTAAGGCTCTAATGGCTGAAACTTTGTCCGCCTGATGGTCTCGGTTGATTATGAAAGGTGAAAAATAAGTCTGTTAAATAATTCAGCTCAATCTTTCGAGTCTCCTCAGAGTCATCTGCACGTTCTTCCGGAAAGGTCTTAGGTTACACACACTGACTGTACATTCCTGTCACTCCTCAAGACAACTGCAGCTCTGAATTGCACTGAGTCATGAAATATTCAGCCATTAATTTCTGTCATCTCGCAGTTTATGAACATTTAAGGGTCCATAATTAGTACTGGGCAAGTTGCAAAAGCAGGTAAAATGGACTTTGAGCCATTAATATTTACTCGCAAATTGGGTGATAACTATCATGAATGGAGTGCAATTGTTATGATGTTTATTTGTTTCCACAAATAATTGATCGATTTAAATTGAATCTAAATATGTTTCGACATGTGTACTAAATAAAGCTGCAACAACTTATCAAATATTCGATAATAGTCTCTAATATTTGATGATGAAAAAGTGTTCAAGAATGCCATTATCGATTAGTTTGGTCTGAAACGTCACTTGCCCACCTTCCCATCACAACAGCGCGAGCTGCGCAGAGGTTGATTTGCACCATACAAAGAGTTCCTTGTTTATACAGTAGTGATGCGCCGGTCATCCTATAACCCACGGGTTGGGGTGAATAAAGAAATTGTCACTTTATTTGTGGGGCAGGCCATTAAAAACAACAAAAAACATGTGTTATGTGCAATTCCCTATAGCCTATATTAAATATTTGGGATTATATTTTCATATTTTATTAGGTTCGTTGATCACGTAGGTCTACGTAGCAACACAACTTGCGTAATGTCCTTAAACCATTGACCTCACGTCACGAAAGCCAAGAAGCTATCGCTGCCAGCCACAGCAACAAAACAAATGGAGAAATAAAAGTGAAGATGGAAGACGAGGTGGGGGAAAAATTAACTGTTTCCCTGCCATTGACAAGTTATCTTGACAATAAATAGAAACCATTTGCATCAAAAACCGTGTTCATGATGAGTTTTCATGTTAATCTGTAATACCGCGATTATCCACTAGACTTACCCAATTCATAAAAAAAACTGAAGCAAAAAGATTATTTACTAATTTTAAACTCTATGTATGTTTTAATAATCATTCTGAATCTGATCTCTAACAAAATTCTTTCACAAAAATTATCTTTTCCCATTGTTTTTAAGAAAAATACCCATATTTAAGAGTTTATAAGCAGAGAAAAAAATAACGATAAGAAATAACGATAAGATCAAATGGTTTTTTTTCAAGTTTTGTTTGTTTGTTTATTGTTTGTTTGAAAGCAGAGGGTCTGTTCTTTCATTTGATATATTTGTATGTTTATACATTTTTAGATAACATTTCGAAACTTTTGGGTTCACAAAAAAATGCCGGCCGGGCAACTTTTTAAAAAAAATGCTGGCGGGCAACTTTTCAAAAAAAGTCTGGCGGAGAATGAGTTAAAGTCAGGAATTTACATCATTAAAAGAAAAGAAGGTCAAATTGCTAAATGTAATGTTTGGGACCGGTGTTCTTAGAAATAGTTATGATGTAATCTAATGGCTGTTTTCAAGCTCTTAGACTGGAAAAAGCCTGTTTTTTATTTAAATTACAATGCCTAGTATGTCTATTTAATGGTCCCGGGCGAGTTTTATAAAAGTAGATACAGTGTTGCAGGGCATGCTGGGGCAGACCAAAAAATGTCATAAAAGCAGGACCTGCTGGTTAGAAAAAAACGGACCCACGCATCACTATTATACAGTACAGAGCAGTGGGAGTTAAGGGGCGGTAACATTACACTTTTCATTTTATTGACTTCCATTCATACGCATGCAAATGTGTCAGACTGGAAACGCAAGCTCATGCAAAGATATTTCGCTGCGTACCAAAGTTCAAGTCTGGTAAACTCTGTCCTGGGATTTTGTATCAGCGAGATTTTTTCTTTACTGAACAGCAAAGATGGACGAAGCGCTACCCACTAGGCATGGGCCGGTAACCGGTTTCAAGGTATATCGAGGTTCTAAACAGTCAAGGTTTCAAAATCACTAAAATGTTCTGTGATACCGTCTCCAAAGTATGAGCTGTGTTTATACAAAATTCATTAAATCATTAAGTCATGTATTTGATTTGGTGTTTACATTTAATATACATTACAAAAATATTATATATTTTTTGAAAGCATATTATAATTTAAAGGCTTTATTTTTACCTGGCATTTAAAGGAATAGTCTACCCTTTTGCCATATTAAACTATGTTATTACGTCAACCTAGACCAATTAATACGTACCTATCTTTTTTTTAATGCGTGCACTGTACAGCGCGTTGTGAATGTGTTAGCATTTAGCCTAGCCCCATTCATTCCTATGGTACAAAAAAAAGTATTATTTTGTGGCACCATACTTACTGGTATAACTCCTCATGTCTTTAAATAGGGAAAACACGGAAGTGTTTGGTGACTTCCCTGTTTGATACCATAGGAATTAATGGGTTTAGGCTAAATGCTAACACATTCACGACGTGCTGTACAGTGCACGCATTGATAAAAGATATATATTTATTAATTTGTTGAGGTAATAACATAGTTTAATATGGCAAAAGGGTAGACTATTCCTTTAAAAATAGCTCATTTTAGTGTTGCAATGGCAATACCGCAACACCGTGAAATCGTGGTATTTTTGCTAAAGGTTATCATACCGGCAGAATCTTATACCGGCCCATGCCTACTACCCGCGCATATTCGCAGCAACATCCGAAAATTATTTACATAATAATGATTTGCATGCTCGGTCTAGTGGGGCCGCCCCTTTTGACAACGATTAACAGAATGATTGCGGAGGCAATAGCGCAATGTTTGTTAATAAAAGTTTAATTTCATGTCTTAATAAAAAAATTGTTTGGTGACTTTGTCTGCGTTTGGGGCAAATGCGCCTGACTTTATAATTGCTCATGCTGTTGCAGTGGACATTACAGACCAAACTAATCGATGAGGACATTTGTTGAACACTATTTGCATTTTCAACTTTTATTGAATATTCAATTAGTTGTTTTAGCCCTAGTACTAACATCTTTGAATTCCATTTAGTGGCGCTCATGACTGCTCATCCGAGGGGCGCGAATTCAAAAAAAGTGTTCGGAGTGTCGTGTGTTTCTTGTGTTTTCAAAATATATGTTT
Source organism: Misgurnus anguillicaudatus (assembly GCF_027580225.2). Classification (NCBI taxonomy): domain Eukaryota; kingdom Metazoa; phylum Chordata; class Actinopteri; order Cypriniformes; family Cobitidae; genus Misgurnus; species Misgurnus anguillicaudatus. The sequence continues at coordinate 28,156,093 of NC_073350.2, read as the reverse complement.
TTTACGTCATGTGAACCATGTACATCACATGTTTTGTCAAAATAAGTGCCTGCTGCACACGCGTCAAAACCGTTTACGATAAAAGAGATGCTCACGTTCACAAAATACACACAAAACACTCCCTTAACAGTAAACTCTGATTACGTATGAGATTACGCGAGTATCTGGCAAATGCGATGACGTAAACACGTCTGCAGCAGGTGCTTATTTTGACAAGACATGTAATGCACATATGATCACTCGACGTGCAGAACAAATATTTTAAAATTACGAACCAAACACATGACGGGCTACATGCATGTTGTGACGAACTTTGCATCGAGCGCCCTCGGAAAAAGAAGTCACCGGCCACTGATTCCATTAAAGATATCCTGTAAGATATTTTTTTCTTTATAGGTGCTTAAAAAGACCGATGAGTTGTATGAGTTATCACGTGTGCGTGACTCTTTTGGATAACGCAATGGTTTGACAGCTGTTGTCAGTAAACAGAAAAATGTTTCACTCAGCATGGTACTCAGCTGTAGCGATCATAGTCGTGACAGACAGTTCCTTAATGTGTTTGTGTTTATGTGTGCGCAGGACGATACTGCCCAATGATATAACAGCTGTTGTTGAGATTCTCGTACAACTTTTACTGTACAACAAATACACACACACACACACACTCAGCATGTGATCTCTGTGTGTGTCTTCAGGAGCGCAGCAGATATTCAGGCATCACTGAAGTTCAGGATGGAGAAAGAAGACGTAAAGATTGTCAACAAGGGTTTGGAGGATGAGATGGTATGTAGCCATAGAGACGTCTTTTTTCTTTTTCAATTCATTGTGATCACAATGTCAGTTTACATTGGCAAACAAGACTTTCAATTTAGATTTCATTCATTTCAATGTCATTCATTTAGCTCCTGTTAGTTTATTTGTTTTGTGTATTTTTTATTTGTTTGTTCATCATTCATTTGTGTATTTCTTCGTTCGTTCTCTTTGTCTTTTTAAGGAGCTTCGTGGATATCGGCTGTGCCGATGGAAGTTGGCGCTGGTCGGATTCTGCGGTATCTGCACGGGCGGTTTTCTTTTTCTGCTCCTCTATTGGATGCCCGAATGGTGTGTGAAGGCCACCTGCACACGGGCCTCCGTCAGAGAAGCAGAAGTCGCCCTCTTACGAAGCACTGTATGTATCACAAATTTGTCATTTTTGTGCTAAATGTTCCTTTAAGAACAGTGCTTCCTATTTTTTTTTCAGTTAGATAATTATGTAATGCTTCACGAAATGTTTTCACGTTATTGTGAGATGTCCTCTTCTTGCTTCACAGCTAACCCTCCCCTCTAAGGCATCTCTTGTGATTCACAGATCATTTTTGAATGAGTAGACGTTATAATAATAGTTAGTTAATTATAGTTATAATTAGCAGTGTGTGTAATTTTGTATTTATTGTCAAATGAATACTATCCGAGTGACGCGCAATGCAGTACATCACTTGTTTAACTGACAGTCACACTTTAAAAATAAACAGTGTTGGGGAAAGTTACTTTTAAAAGTAATTACAATATTAAGTTACTCCCAAAAAAGTAACTACCGTATTTTTCGGACTATAACCCGCGTTTTTTTTCTTAACTTATGCTGCGTCTTATAGTCAGGTGCGCCTTGTAAGTCAGTATGAATTAATTTTGACAATTATGAGGCAAGAGACATCATTACCGTCTACAGCCGCAAGAGTCCGCTATATGCTGCTCCTGCATTTATGTAATTTAATGGATTCAGTAATGCGAAATGACGAGTCTGCGAACTTTGCTAGTTGGCTTGTTCGGTTAATTTAGACTATTCAACCTTCCTGGTAAGTTCTGTATGGTATGGTTTATCGTTTAAATAACTGATAATATTACTTTAACGTACAGACATCTATTCAACCTGCTGTTCTGTCTGCTATTGTTTAGTTGAATAACTTGCCTTTCCAGATTAAATGTCTGTTCTTCGGCTTAGATTTTGTGAAATAATTTTCTAATTAAACGCGACGTATTGTCCACTGCGACTTATATATGTTATTTCACCTTAATGACGCATTTTTGAATGATGCGGCTTATATTCCGGTGCGGCTTATAGTCCGGTAAATACGGTAATTATGTTATTTAGTTACTTTTCATGGAAAATAATGCTTACGTTACTTTTTAGTTACTTTTGCATTACTTTTTTTTTGGCTGAGTCTTGATCTCATTTAGGCCTTGAAGGTGTTTATGACTGAAATGTTCTGCATTCAGAAGTTGCATATATTTAATCACAAAAATGTCGAGCTATGGCCTACCATCTCAGTTTCTGACTCGGGCCTGTACGCATAGAGTGCATAATGTGACTAGGTTTGGTTTAATTCAGTACATCTTTTTTTAATCAAATTAATTAAACTAAAAAAGTAACTTGCATTAATTTTTTGAAAAAGTAACTCAAATATTAATGTGTATATTTAAAAAGTAATGTGCTACTTTACTCGTTACTTCAAAAAAAGTAATATTATTACGTAATGCACGTTACTTGTAATGCGTTACCCCCAACACTGAAAATAAATATTTTAGGATTCTTTTAATATTTGTTATGGCACAATGACCTTACTTGGATAAATTTATCATGGCAGTTTGGTGCAAATTAGGCCGTAATAAGAAATAACGAAACAAGTTTATCATTTTGTGCTGGATTTTCTATAATTTCGTGTGTGTATATAAGTCAATAGTTTTATTTTGCCCATTTGTTAATTTATAATCCTGTTGTAGGACGAGTTTAAACGCTGGTTCCGGGCGAAAGTTCGGATAATGTTGGCCCCTGGGAAGAACCCCTATGACACCCTGGCCTCTCAGACCCCCCAGGCTAATGACCACGCCCACAACCATTCTGACTCCGCCTCCCAGAAAATCCCTATTGCAGAGAATCCGCAAGTGCAGGTCTCACCTAATTTAATGTTTTACAATATTCCTACATGGTTCAAACATCATCAGTTTTAATGTTTTCTTTGTCTCCTTACAGATGCGTTATTTTACCCTCCACAGCACTAAATATTTTTGGAATGATGGAATCCAGAACTTTGAAGTATTGAAGTAAGAAAACAGGACGATTTACACCAAACACTGATGGATTGGTGTAAATTTTGCTTTGTGGTATTCTGGGTAATGTTTATAATACTTTTGTTTATATTGGTTTACAGGGGTCTAGAAGATTTGGCCATGACCTGCTCCTCCGTTCATTCAAAGCACAGTGATGGGCTCAGCAAAGACCAGCAGGAGTACAGGTGAAACCTTCAATCAGCTTCATTTTCATCTGAAATCTTTAACAGAAAAAAAATGTGATTGCTAATCTGTGATGGCTTTTGACCCTTGGTCCTAAGAGTTTTTTCCTAATTAGTCAGACACTGCTGCATTCCCACCACAACTTCCTTTTTATCTAAAAGGATTACGCTGAAGTTTATCATCAAACATAAACCTCACGTCTCTTTCTTTTCCGTCCGTTGTAGGAGATTCTTTTTCGGACTGAATGAAATAGATGTGAAAGTGCCTTCTCTTTTCAAGCTGCTAGTTAAAGAGGTAAGAGGACTCGGTTCCTGTGTTTGAATATGAGATGTGAAAGCCATCCAGACCGTGTCATGACAGGATGACGTAGCACTGCTGACTGCTCTCTTTTGCTCTCTCAGGAAGTTTAAATAAAGGAAGAGATATTAATCTCTCTTTCTCTTCCTCAGGTCCTCAATCCTTTCTACATCTTTCAGCTCTTCAGTGTTATCCTGTGGTGTACGGATGAATATTATTACTATGCAATGGCCATAATCCTCATGTCCGTTATATCAATAGCTACCTCTCTCTACACTATTAAAAAGGTAAACGACACACACAGTAACGACAGCATGAACTTGTGTTTCAGTTACGTAATGTGAAACGTTGCATTACATCATCCACATTTCTCGGACAAGCAACACTCAACCAGTATAAATTTAATTTGCTCAATGTTGCTCAAAGATCTTTATAGCTTAAAAAAACATTTTTAAAAGGTCGATAAAATTGAATGATTTTTGAAATTTTAAGGTTTCATGAATATTTTTGAAATGAGACCAGAGACATTTATTAAATAAAACAATTGTAATTTTACATTGTCTCCAAAATCTAACTTTATACTTTATACACAAATCTATTTGATTATGTTAGTGTAAAGGCCTAAGTATACTTAGTTTTTTGACATTAGAAAGCACAACCTTGCAAAGTATGTGCGTCCCTGTACCACAAAACCAGTTATAAGTCGCACAGGTATTTTTGAAGAGTTTGGTTCCAGAACGCGATAAACGCCATTTAAAAAAAATTAGTTACCGCCAAAATCTGTATTGTATCTGGTCAGTATTAAAAAGTAAATTCTTCATTTTACACAAAATCCGATATCCGCTGTGTTGTTCTGTCATCTTTTCTTCCTTTTTTCCCAAAAAAGTGATAAACGCACTCCTCCTTCACTGCAGGATTCAATAAATCAGCTCAACAAATCACAACGCACCATTCCACGCATTGTAAACAACAATGGCGCGCGTTTCCTAATTTTCCTCATCTTGTACTTTGTGATCAACAAACAAAAACAAAATAATACTTTGATGGCATTGCTTATCCTGTGGTGTTTTTTTGGGACGGGAAAGAAACGTAAGCCATTAAAATAAAAAAAATGTATGCAAGAGGCACTCAGTAGACAGAAAAATGCCGGCTGTTGCTTGTTCTCCTGCCAGCATCAAGCTTCTGTCATGCTAACACATTGACCCCAGTGGATCTTATGAAAAACTTTCCATTATTTTACTCTAAAGGGGATCGCACACCGTTCTAAAAAAATCTAAGTCTAGTCTTTATAACATCATATTTGTCCCAAATCATTAATCATAAGATAATCAAATTGTCATGGATTTATTGCATTTTGTGGAAAAATTATCCGTTTTTATAATAAATCTGTGAAAACTAATTATGTATTTGAATTTTTAATGTTATTATAAACTAAAGATTCTATTTGAAAGTTTGTAACAGAAAATAGTTGTTTTTTTTACCGAAATTAGTCAAAATGGATTTATTGCGTTTTGGAACCAAACTCTTTATTTGTAGCAATGGCCAACAATAATTTGGGATAAAATTTCAGATTTTTTTTCTCCCTAACATCATTAGGATATTAAGTAAAGATTATGTTCCATGAAGATATTTTTTTAATTTGCTACTTGTAAATTTATATCATTAATAATATAGGTTACCAAGTACTTCATTTGGACAACTTTAAAGGCGATTTTGTCTATATTTATATGTTGTTTGAATCCTCAGATTGCAGATTTTCAAAAAGTTATATTTCGGCCAATATCGTCCATAGAAAGCTTATTTATTCAGCTTTCAGATTGTATACATCTCAATTTCAACCCTTATGACTGATTTTGTGTTTCAGGATCACAAATTAAATTTGACTTGTACGCATACACAGGCGTTCAACGCATGCATGTTGCACAAATTGCACTTACCTCTCCTGGCCTACATACTCAAGTATGTGCAAGTACCCGCAGTTACGAAAATCTGGTGCTGCGTGTACAGTATGTGCATACTATTCTGATGATGAAAATTACCTCGCGCATGCTGTACAATGACCCTCGCGTACCGAGGGGCAACCTTCTGATCTCTGATAAAGCCAATACGGAAGTGACTCAAACTGCAATTCATAAACAGGCTGCTAGAGACTGTCTCCAAAAGGGAGTCAATACTCCATGTTAAAATGGCCAACTTTACAGCAGAAATAACCACCTCAGCTTCACTCATGTCCCGCCTCTTTAAAAATTTTCGGTTATCCACGAGTGATGCGCAATGCAGCCAAAATGGCTAAAAATAAGCTCTTCACAAACCTATGGGTGATGTCACGGACACTACATCCATATTTTTTACAGTCTATGTCGCGTATACATAAAAGTGAATTATACGTAGGCCTTTAAAGTTATACAACAAAGGGGATGAGGTGATATCATGGAGTGCATACAAGGTCACTGTTTTGATAATGATTGCCTAACAGAGACGTATTATCAGATAACATGTGTTTTTTTATTGGGCTATCACGTTATCCTTTCTGTTGTAATGTTTATTTGTTCATCACAGGAATGTTTATTCTTTTCTTTTATAGCAATACGTAATGCTACACGACATGGTGGCGACACACAGTACTGTTCGAGTTACGATCTACAGGGGCGACAACGGTACGATCATGTTTCAGTTTCTTTCCTGACACTAAAATGAGTACGCTTGTAACAACCGTCTTTCAGGGCCCCTGGCAGTGGCAGAAGTCATCATGAGTCAGCATCCTGTGCAAGGGAGCGTGGGTAATAAGTGATCTGTTGAGATCGAATAGGTGTGCTTTATTTCATTGGTCTTTCTTCTCCTCTCTCTGTCCCCTGCTTTATTTGTTTGCGCCATACAGAAACGGAGGAAGCCCTGTCCACAGATCTGGTTCCCGGTGATGTCATCGTAATCCCCAGCAATGGGATCATCATGCCCTGTGATGCCGTGCTCATCTGTGGAACCTGCATTGTTAATGAGAGCATGCTCACAGGTGATTGGCCACAACCAGATGTGAAGTCATCTGGATATCAATGAACTCTTTGATGGTGATACAAATGGCAAATTACAAATTTATTAACAAATATAAGCTTGTTGTAACGTATTATAATTCATTTTAATTTGCTAGTATTTTTTTTTAATAAAATGTCTCACAGATATATTTGTCCTCTTTTCTTGTCCTGTTTACAGGTGAGAGTGTTCCGGTCACAAAGACCGATATTCCGAACCCTCAGCTGGACAAGAGGGGTGGGGAGGATGATGCCATCTATAGCACGGAGGAACACAAAAGGCACACGCTCTTCTGTGGCACAAATGTCATTCAGACCCGCTATTACACAGGAGAAATGGTCAAAGCCGTGGTGGTGAGAACCGGTATGAGTGTATTTATACATTTCCTGTTTGATGCAGTCAGTATTGAGATAAATAAAATAGTGTGTAAAGACACATGTGATATCAGTTTACGTCATCATGAGCATCATTCAATCAAATTCCAATGAAGTTTACTTGATTTACAGCCTTTGTAATTAATATGTTCCTTTTTTTTTCTTTGGTTGTTCTGACTATGTAGCCACTAGGCAGCTTACTAGGTTTTGAAATTTCAATTTTTACAAATCATGCAATTATATTTTTCAGGCTTCAGCACCGCTAAAGGCCAGCTCATCCGCTCGATCCTGTACCCTAAACCCACAGACTTCAAGCTGTACAGAGATGCCTACCTGTTCTTGCTGTGTCTCGTGGGCGTGGCCAGCTTGGTCTTTATCTATTCATTGATCATGAAAATCATCAACCAGGTTGTTATCTACCCTTTTTGTCTTTAAAGAAACAAATTAGGCACTTTTGTAAAAAGGCACCCTGAAAAAATTCTTGTTGCGCTTACATTTTTAAGTTTAATCAATTTGAATTTACAATTAATTTTAACTTTCGTGCCTAGTGAGGAAAGTAACAAGTCAAGAAAATTGAAATGAATTGTAATTTCAAAGTTTAAAAGAATTGTAACTTCATTGGTGTGATACTGTATGTGTCCTGACAGGAATCAGTTAAGGAAATCATTGTCAAGTCTCTGGACATCATTACCATCACAGTGCCTCCTGCCCTACCGGCAGCCATGACGGCCGGCATTGTCTATGCTCAACGGCGCCTCAAGAAAGTAGGAATTTTCTCAATCAGTCCACAGAGAATCAACGTCTGTGGCCAGCTGAACCTGGTGTGCTTCGACAAGGTACAGCATGGAGACTGAAGTCTTTTGTGTGTTGAAACCTCATGGGGTGGTTCCCGGACAGGGATTAGCTTAAACCAGGTTTAATTATGAAATACAACTAGTTTTAACAAACACGCCTTACTAAAAACATTACTTGTGTGCATTTTGAGGTGAATCAAAGGGCACTGATGTATTTTAAGATATGTCAGTGCAAGCTTCAGTTTGGACAGCTCTTACATTTATTTTAGTCTAGGACTAGTCTAATCCCTGTTCGTGAAACTGCCCCATGTGTTTCAGTGGCACTTTAGTTGTCAAATGTTCATGTATTCAAAGAAACACCTTGTCTTATTTGTTATTGAATTCATTTCAATTTTATTTATATAGCGCTTTTCACAATTGTTAATTGTTTCAAAGCAGCTTTACATGAATAGATGTAGGGGAAAACACAGAAAAATCAATAGATAATATAAGAAGCAGAATACAGCGGCTAATAAACCGTACAAGTAAGCGTAGTAATAATATAACATATACAGGACAGTGCTAAGTTAAACCAATGTTGGCTGACTCTCCATGGGATGGAAAAAACCCCTAGGAGAAAACCCTGTGGGAAAACTCCTAGAAGGAGAAAAACCCTTGAGAGAGAGAGGAATATGAACGGGTAGGTGGATTAAACTGGTTCAACAGGTGGTCGCTGGTCAGGCATTGGCTGGGCATCACGGTGAAGGGCAGCCAGTACGCTAATTCAAAAAGTTAAGTTTTTGACCTAACTTTAAAAACCGATATGGAATGAGAAAATCTAATAGTAAAGTCACCCCTACTTTTCAGCTGATTTTGGAATATGTAGCACTCTCTGATTGGATGACCGTAGAGACTAGGGATCGACCGATATGGATTTTTTGTGCCGATGCCAATTTTTGTTTCATCAGCCTTAGCCGATGACCAATACAGGCTGCTGATTTTCTTGAGCCTATATTTGGAGCCGATACTGCTTTTGCTCACTCAATTTACATCATAAAAATGACACGATGATGCCAAATGTTAAAAGTCTCAATTTAAAAAAGTAACATTTATTGAACTTTATATTTAACAAATAGTAAAAACAGTTAAGGGTGCTATGGAACCACTGCACTCTCCACAATGACGAGGAACTATTAGCAAAGGATATTGATTTTTACCACTACAAATATATATATAGAGATGAGAAATGAAAACCCTGTTTGTCCAGCTATGATCAGCTGTTAGGCCGAGCTTTCGATGTTGTCTTGGAAATGTTGGTTGTTTTTAGTCACAGGACCTGCAAAGTCTGTAAATAATGTCAGAAAAAATTGGCGAACGCAGCAGCCACATATCGTCCGATGCCGATACACATAAAACTCGCAAAAATCGGCCCGATATATCGGTCTATCACTAGTAGAGACACGACTAGACAATGTTCTGTTAGCAAATCAGAAAGACAGGGAGTGGCCAAACCATTTAAAGATTTAAATACTAAAAAAGAATTTTAAAATGAACACGGTACCGTACCGGCAACCAGTGCAGAGACCGTAGTACAGGAGTAATATGTTCTGGTTTTTTAGTCAGAAGTCTTGCCACCGCATTTTGTACCATATGCAATCGGGATACCGCTGTTTGGCTAATCCCATAGTATAGTGAGTTACAATAGTCAAGCCTTGTGGTTAAAATGCATGAATTAGTCTTTCAAAATGTATTAAAAGATAGAACAGGTTTAACTTTAGCTAAAAGACAAAGCTGAAAATGCAGGATTTGACCACTGAGTTTATCTGCTTTATCAAAGTTTAAAGGACAAGTTCGGTATTTTACACTTAAAGCCCGGTTTTCAGATTGTTTATGATGAAATAGAAAGGTTTTGACTGAAATTTGGACATATGATGCTGGCCCAAGAATTTTCAAGTTTTTCTTGTATCACCTCCTACCTATATAATGGCTCTATAGGTGCACTGGAACAATCCTTCCTAAAATGCATTATACTTTCATTTACAAAGACGTGAAACTCACCGAGTGGTCAGGGGTGTTCACTGATATGCTGCAAAATACGCATTCCAACAGGTTTTATCGTAGTTTTTGCCAACTCCATTGACTTGTGTTAGATGTGCTGTGAGGTACGGTATTACTCTGTGCCGGGAACCTTGTTTCTATTCTTGCAATTGGCGGATTATCGCCACCAACTGGGCTGGAGTGTCTATTATTCAAGCTCTCAGCGGAAGAATGTACGGGTGTGAGGCGTTTGGAAAATAGGTCTACAACGAATGCTAAAACAGGTGTTGGAAAGCATCTTTTGCAGCGATTTTTCTGTGAGCATATCAGTGAACACCCCTGACCACTCGTTGAGTTTCACGTCTTTGGAAACGAAAGTTTAATGCATTTTAGGAAGGATTGTTCCAGTGCACCTATCAACCCATTGTAGAGGTTGAACAAACATTCAGCTTTATTGTGTTTTGTGGAAGAAAAATGGTATGAAACGCTATAATGCTGACTGAACTATCCTACAGCTTTTTAATTGATTTTTTTTATCTGCATCATTTCAGACAGGAACCCTCACAGAAGACGGTCTGGACATGTGGGGCATTCAGCGGTCAGAAGATGGCAGGTAAAAGCAATGTTTATAAAATATTTTACTTCATTTAGCATAGTGGACACGTTGTGCCTTTGCAAACAAAAAATCTCTTTTTTTCAGATTCCACCATTCAGAAGAAAAAGCTGATGAGAAAAGCTTGGTGACGACAAAGTTCGTATCCTGCATGGCCACCTGTCACTCCCTCACAAAGATCGAAGGTCAGCTCTCCGGAGATCCACTGGACCTCAAGATGTTTGAGGCTACAGGCTGGGTAAGTTTGTGGTTTAATGTTCTCATTTACGTTTCGCAACAACCAGTGCTCACTTTCATAAAGATCACAAAGCCAAGATTTTCTAATCTGTAATGCTCTCACAAGACCACCAGATTCCAGAATCATCCTTAAATTTGTATAACACATCTCTCTATGTATTTCAGATTCTCGTAGAAGCCACAGAAGAGGAGACGGCTCAACACGATCGTATTGAGCTCACTTATGTAAAACCGCCCAGTCAGCTTCTTCCACCCCCAGTCATATCACCTGAGCAGGACATGGTGAGCGACAACCACCGTCCAATAAATCCAAGACAATCAATAGCTCAATTGGTTTTAGTAGAGCAAAGGTCATAGGTTATAATCTGAAGGAGCACACATTCTGATGAAATGTTTGCTGCTTTCGATAAAGGTGTATGAATGCTTGTTTTTAATAATGCGCTGATATGTTAATGATTTCTTTTCAGGAGCTGTCTGAACTGTATGAGCTCTCTGTAAGTATGCAGGCAGGTTTGTTAATGAATTATTGGTTTTGTTATAAACATGAGATTTTTTACATGCCCTGTTTTGTTTTGTTTTTTCATCCTGCAGGCGTCATACATGATCGGTATTGTACGACAGTTCTCCTTCTCCTCCGCCCTGCAGAGAATGAGCGTGGTAGTCCGACAGATCGGAGAACGGCGAATGGATGCTTATCTGAAAGGAGCTCCGGAGGTCGTGGCCAGCCTGTGCAAAAAAGAGACGGGTCAGTGTTAGTCATCCATCCATTATTATTACTTGGCTCGTTGGAATGCTTGAATATGATTGGCCAGTCGTGACATTTGCAATTTGTTATACCCAGATAACAACCGCTCAAAACTAATAACACACGTTAACCTGGATGCTGCAAATTATAGTGTAATAGTACACATATATGACTTTATATAGTGTGTTCGTGACGTTTAAACACATTCGTGACATCTTATCTTAAAGGGACACTCCACTTTTTAAAAATAAAAATATGCTAATTTAGCATATTTTCAATACATTGAATTTGATTAGACCATTAGCATCGCACAAGAGTTTTGATATTTTTCCTATTTAAAACATGACTCTTCTGTAGTTACATCATGTACTAAGACAGACAGAAAATTAAGTTGCTTTTAAGGTTTTTTTTTAGGCATATATGGCTAGGAACTATACTCTCATTATGTAATAATAAAGGACTTTTACTGCCGTAACATGGCTGCAACAGGCGTAGTGATATACCGTAGTGCCCGAAAATAGTCCCCTGCTATTAACCTATTTTAATTTTCTGTTGGTCTTAGTACACGATGTAACTATAGAAGAGTTTTAAAATAAGAAGTTTTACATAGAAAAAATATCAAAACTCTTTGGTTATTTTTGAGCGTGATGCTAATGGTCTAATCAGATTCAATGTATTGTTCTAAGCTATGCTAAAAGTGGTAGCGCCAGACCCAAAGATCAGCTGAATGGATTCCAAAATGGTAAAAATCAAATGTTTAACTCTAGGGGAGCTGGAAAATTAGTATTTTCCAAAAAATTTGAGTGTTACTTTAAAACCAAAAATAAAAGGGTTTCCTGATGGAAGATCTGCATTCTTTAAAAATTAGCAAATAAAATATTTCAAATCAATACTTGATGCTCCTTACCTTACTTCTGAGGTAAATAGCAATGTAATAAGAGGGATAATGTGACAGCAGACGATTGTTATCGCAAAATAAGCCCCTTCAGTGTGATACAAGCAGTGCTGGGCAAGCTACTTGGAAAATGTAGTGAGCTAAGCTACCAGTTACTTCACATTAAATGAAGCTTCACTACACTGAAGCTACCCCCCTGGGAAATGTAGCAAGCTAAGCTACATCAATAGTAGCTTGCTACATCCATCCAATTTATTTTTAACCAGTTTTATTATGTAATTATTTATTCAGTTTCAATTTATCATTTTGGTAATTATAGGCAATACAAGCATAATGTAGGCCTAGGTACTTCACATTTTGGGGCTGTTTGCTGGACTGTGAGTCTGTGAGGTGCCCGCCAAAGCACATTCTATTAATAGTTTCAATTGTAATATTTATTACATGTTTTTATATTAGCTTGGCTTGGTGACATAACCCAGTCAGAGGTAGAGCACGAGTCTTCACAGAATGCGAGTGGTAATGTTTTGTATGAATGAAGGCTGCACAACTCGAAAATACGGAACAAACGACGTCCTGTGTCGATTGAAATGACGCGCTTATTCTCAAATTCAGGACGACTTCAGAAATGTTTGGAAAATTGTAGCTTGTGTGGAAGCTACCTCACTACTTGGTCAAAAAAAGAGCTTAGCTACTGAAAAGCTATTTGATTTAGAAAGCAGCTAAGCTACCCAGTAGCGCCTCACTGCAGAACGCGACATCCAGGGGGCGGGGTTGGATTTAGATCCAGGGGCGGAGTTGGATCCCGATCCAGAGATCCCATTGGTCGGCAGTTTTACCACAAGACACGTCATACACGTGTTGCTACGTTACCATTTCCGCATTAAGTCGTAACTAAATTAAGTTATTATTTTGATATAAAAACTAACTTTACTTATGACTACAATAAAAGTAGTGCCTTTAGGGTGAAATGTAAGTTTTTTGCTATAATGTTTTGGAGTAAAACATTTCGGGTAAGCCTACTATGAGTAATCTTACCACATGCAGTTTAAGACCTATTAATGGATACAGTATAAATATGCATAATTATTAAAATATATAGGCTATGGCATGTTATTTAGAAATTAATAAATTGAATGTTTATCTTGTATGGACTTTGAACAGCCATTAGGAAACATGTTTCCCTCGTAGATGGTTTACTTTTTTTATTTGCTAAGATATCAAATAAATTTGTTTTTATATTTACTCGTATAGGAATAGCTGTGTTATAAGTGGGATAATGTACAAATAAATCTCTTCAGTGATATCAAACTGTCGGGAACGTGTCCGTACCTCTCCTTACACCTAACTGTGATACTTTCTAAATTATGAATCTTTCTCAACTATATTATTAATCAAACATGCACTTAAATTGATAAGAGCAAACGTTGGCGACCACAGGTTGCAACTAATTGCGGGCTACAACAACGCAAATATACTGGTTCATTTGGCGGAACAAAGTATATAAAGTGGGAGGAGTTGGATCTAGATCCAACCCCGCCCCCTGGATGTTGTGTTCCGCAGTGAGGACCATCTCAAGCTACCGCCAAGCTACTGAAAAATGTAGTTAAACTACTAGCTTCGCTACTTGTAGTGAAGCTACTGCCCAGCACTGGATACAAGACCCTCCGCTTTGCATCAGGTCCTGATCAGACTGTTTGTCTGTTTGACTTTTGTTTGTTTCCTTCCCACAATGCATCACAGTACCCGAGGACTTTGCAGAGGTTCTGGAGGACTACACCAAACAGGGCTTTAGAGTTATCGCCCTGGCACACAGACGGCTGGAGTCCAAACTAACATTTCACAAAGTGCAGAATATCAACAGGTAAAATTTTGGATTATTTATTTGAAAGTCATTTAGAAATCTTATTTAGAATTTCTTGTTTATGTACTACAATGATTTTATTCCACAGGGATCAAATAGAGAAAAATATGGATTTTCTGGGCTTGATTATCATGCAAAACAAGCTGAAAACAGAGACTCCCGGGGTGCTGGAGGACCTGCGTCATGCCAACATACGCACGGTTATGGTCACAGGTACAGCAATGGACTAATGTTTTTTCCCTGAATTTTCAATACATTTGTTTGTAATTGTAAATATTCTGTACATAGTGGGAATGTTTATTTTCATATACAAATAATAAATATTCTTAAAGGGGCACTCCACTTTTTCTGAAAATATTCTCATTTTCCAGCTCCACTAGAGTTAAACATTTGATTTTTATCATTTTGAAATCCATTCAGCTGATTTCCGTATCTGGCGCTACCACTTTAAGCATAGCTTAGCACAATCCATTGAATCTGATTAGTCCATTAGCATCGCGCTTAAAAATAACCAAAGAGTTTCGAGCAGTTGCACGTTGCGATACATTGCAATACTTTTTCTTTTTTTTATCAAAAATGTAAAAAAAATGGAGCTGAACAACTGGACAGTGACAACTACAGCAGCGGCGGAGGAGGTCGTCTGACGCACACAGAAGGATTTGATGGTTTTTAAAATATCGATATTAGATATTGAAATGTCGATACACCATCATGGAAAATTTTATTACGATAGTTAGCTGTATCAATATTTTTGCACAGCCCTATTAAAAAGTGAAATAAAATATTTTCGGGCACTGTGTAATATCATTGCGCCTCCTGCAGCCATGTTACGGCAGCAAAGTCCTTGATTATTACGCCAGTTTGAGAGTATAGTTCCTAGCTAAATCGTTCTAGAAAATCGCAACTTTTAATTTTCTGTCGGTCTTAGTACACAATGTAACTACAGAAGAGTCAAGTTTTAAATAGGAAAAATATCAAAACCTTTTGGTTATTTTTGAGCGGGATGTTAATGGTTGTAAGGGGTCCAAATATGACCCCATCCATCCGTTTGGCCCAACGACGGAATCCAAACGAAGGGTAATAGCGCGTTCGGTCTTTTCCGGCGCTTGCAGGTGACGTTTTGGCATTTATGTAATTTTGTATTATTATCTCTTATCTGACTCCAAAGATAAAGATTTAGTTTATATTATATTACAAATTGGATTGATTATTACTTTTAAAACGTACAGAATTTAGATGGATGTTTGTTTATTTATTCTGATAAAGCTCTGGTATTACACTCGTTCATTCGGTTCTCATAGTCGCACATGATCCTAGTACGGGCCTTAATATACTGGTCAACGGTCATAAGCGAATCAGTATTGGTCGCTGCCAGAGGTTGGACTATACGCTTAAGCGGCCGCTCTCTGCGTGCTCAACTTTAAACATACTTTATTTAGTCCCCTTAGAGGTGACACTTAATTATTACAATAATTATTTCTAATCAAAATGAATGAATAGAATAATATTGAAATAAACAGAGGTTGAGACTTACCCTATTTAGAGTAATCAGAGATGTTACTCTAAACGGAAACACAGCCTCCACGCTTCTAAGTACACTTAAACTAACGCCAATTTGCTAGTCGTATCTCACAAATCCTCAGCTGATGTATTATTCACTATCTAACTGGGATTTGGGCCGATCCTAGCCTGATTTCTGTCCTTACGGTAACTACGGATACAACGGTATTACTTGCAGTGTCAACATTTACCGAGCAACACAGAATAAAATCAAACATAACAATTTATTAACCAGGTAAGGAAAAACATGATTCAGAAGCCAATTTACATTCCAATTCAAATACAAAACAATACAACGAAAAACCATTGCATACCTGGTAAGGAGATGAAGATCTGGTTACAGATTCCTCAAAATAAAATAAAAATACATGATGCTATATCAAAGATACAGCATCATGGGGGTGCATTTCTAGATATTGAAAGTCCCGCCTAAATCTTCTACACATCTCCTTAAATAACCAGAGAACAAAGCATATAGGAATTTGGTACTGATTGGTTGTTGTAGAACCAAGGGCTGTCCTTAATCTGTATACAGTGGGTGATTGGTTTATGCTTGGAATGGGAGGTGTCTATTAACATTGAATGAAGTTTCACATATACTTTAACATTGTATTCTGTTGTTATATGGGTGAGACCATTGTAACCACTTGCAATGAGATATTTCAATGAAAAACAAATAAGATACAGATTTTAGGTTCTTTGTGCATGTAGCATTTCATATACAGTTTGCTTTGAGGCAATAAGAATACAAATGTATGACACCCTAAAGGTGTGTCTTTGAAACCCAAATGTTTCTCAGTGGGAAGTCCACTGTGAATCGTAGAGAGTTGCTTTCCCGAGCACTCACTTTGCCCCCATGCAGTATCCTTTGGGGAGGTGCTATATTTATTCAGGAAATTGTCTTACATGGTCTAATCAGATTCAATGTGTTGTGCTAAGCTATGCTAAAAGTTCTAGCACCAGACCCGGAGATCAGCTGAATGGATTCCAAAACGGCAAAAATTGAATGTTTAACTCGAGGGAATCTGGAAAATGAGTAAATAAAATAAAAAAGTGGAGTGTCCCTTTAAGACCATAAAGAATAAATAGTCAAAAGCTGTTTTTACCACAGCAAAGCATTGCTTTTAGTTTATTCCTATCCGTTTCAGCACACTTTTGTCTCATTTGAAGAGGTTTCTTGCTTGGTCTATCAGGATAGGAATATTCGTCATGTTGTTTATAGATAGAGGTTCAGACACAGCTTTCCAGACCAGCCACAGTCAGACGGGAGTCTGGGAGCTTTGAAGCTTAATTCATTAGGTATTTCTGGAATCTGGTCTAATAAGGTTCTCAGCTCTTCAGATTCCCAGCCAAGTTCAGACGAGGCTGAATGATGCATTGTGAATGTAAGCAGATTAAGTTTGTACTCGATCTTACAATGAGGGACAATGGATCAATGCCACTTACCAGTTTACATAATATAAGACCAACTTTACCAGCATCATGTGAGATATCACTTAAAGTTTGCGCATCTCTCTCTCTTCACTAATAAACCATGTTTGCTGTCATTGTACCGTTAATGTTTTTCCTATTCTCTCTGCCTGGGGCAGGTGACAACATGCTGACGGCCATCTCCGTGGCACGAGACTGCGGCATGATTCAGCCTCAAGACTTAGTCATTATCGCCGACGCTCTGCCTCCAAAAGACGGACATGCTGCCAAGATCACCTGGCACTATGCCGACAAACCAAGCAAACACAATAATAAGCCTACCAAGCTAGAGGTCAGTGTGTCCTCTACTGGCCAAACCCTGTAACTGCAGTACAATTTCATAGATATATTTGTGGTCTGTTATCTGGTATCTAATGCATGCCATTTATTTAATGCAAGTCAGATATTAATTTATAGCACAAAGCTGTCTATCGACAATATATGTCTAGACTCTCAGCCACTTGATTTTGTTTGGTGTTGGGGTGTCTGGTTACAGGAGATGGAGATCATAATGGAAGATGGAAATTGTGTGGATGAGCAGAGACCTCAGGAATATTATCACTTTGCTATGAGTGGAAAATCTTTCGCCGTTATTACCGAGCATTTCCAAGACCTGATGCAGAAGGTCAGTAGAAAACACACATATTTGATGATGCGCTTCTGAAGTGATGATGTTGCACTGCTTATGATGCTTTGTTTGTTGGTGTAGCTGGTTCTTCATGGTACAGTATTTGCGAGGATGGCACCAGACCAGAAGACTCAACTTGTTGAGACATTGCAAAGTGTAGAGTGAGTATTAAACACATACACACGCTTTATGATGGCTTGTTTTCACTCATATGAGCAGGGTTCCCACGGGTCCTTCAAAGTTTGTAAATATGGGGGGGGGGAATTCAAGGCCCTGGGAAGTTTTTGAAAATATACATACATAGATGCAGGTCATTGAAAGTTTTCTGGAAAAAAAATCCATATTATTCCCTGTGTAGTGTAGGATAATATTATAAAAATTCTAGACTTTTTAAGCACACGTGCTAAACGGTTCGCTTTAAGTGCTTATATCTTCTGTATGCGAATGTTGATTGATACCAAAATGCTTTTTTGCATATAGTTGTGTTTGACACATGAAAATGTCTCGGGTTACTTATGTAACTGTTGTTCCCTGAGAAGGGAACGAGACGCTGCGTCTCCCTTGCCATACTTCCTGCGTCCCTGTAACGCTGTCTTTGGCAATATTTCAGATAGTGATATACTTCCTGCATCCTGTCTTTGTCATTAAGCCTCACCATTGGTTGAAATTGATATACACATTTAGGCGCACTTACTCAAAAGGGAACTGTAACAATGTATCTTAAAAGGTAACACAATGTAACCTTGTTCTCACGTGAAATGTGTTCACACATTTAGTCCCTGAATTTGAGGGTATTGGACCTGGAAAGTCCTTGAAAGGTCATTGAATTTTAAGTTAGCCAAGGTGTGCGACCCCTGTATAAGGTGCACAATATCAGAGACTTGGGCTATTTTTTTTTTAAATCGAGCCAGTAAGCAACCTTACTGTGAGCTTTGCATGGTCAAACATCGCTCACATTTTCTTAAGAAAATGTAAAGATAGCTTTTAAATCTTTTTCTTTTGTCCACTCTAGCTATTTCGTAGGAATGTGTGGTGATGGAGCAAATGATTGTGGGGTGAGTTATTTCACTGTCATTGTTTGTTTATTTCACTTTTTAACTGATATAATACTTAGTTTTTTTATGTCTGTCTCTTCTCCTCAGGCACTTAAGAGGGCTCACGCCGGGATCTCCCTGTCTGAACTGGAGGCGTCTGTGGCGTCTCCATTCACCTCCACAACTCCTAGCATCTCCTGTGTCCCTAATTTGATCAGGTGTTGTATATGCACCCCACCACAGCACTGTGGTTCACACTGATGTGTCTAGAGTCAGGCTGGCCTGCATATTAATGTAAATTTCAAAGGAATTTTTGGGCCACTTTTCGGCCTGTGAGTTTCAGGCCCACTTTTGGTGTAATTCCAAATTAGCACTTTTTCCAAATTGGATAAATGAATCAACAGTTCAGCTCTTACTATTGAGTATAGTTTTTATTAATGCCATGGTTCAACCAATAATGTAAAGGTTAAATAATAATTCACTTCTTCACTATACAAAAATAATTAGTAATAAAAATAAAATAATCTTTAAAAAGTAATTTTACTGCATATACAGATCAAGCTTGAGTTTTGTTATCAATATTAAATTACATAATATTTGCAAAGTCTATGAATAGCCATGTATTGGGTGATACACAAAGGCTTTTAATTAAATGTATATTTTGCTTGTGAATAGGTTGACAACGGTATTAGCCGAATAATTACGTTGCTAATGCTAATTATAGGCATGACTCTCTTTACGTGTTGCCACTTGTGTTTGTCCTCTTGAAAATAAACCAGTAAGCTTGGCACATTTGGCAGCATCCTCCTCCTCCAAAGCCTTTTTCAGCCCCTCCTGGCCTCTTCCTCCCACCCATCCTCCCTGACGCGTACCTTATTGTAGGGCCGGCCCAGCTATCGGTAGGCGCCAGCAGAAAAAGTTTTGGAGAACTCCCGCATGTGGTACAACCCATGCAGAGGCTGGTCACTGCGGTGTCGAAACGTGTGTAGTGTTATTTAAGAGAAGATAGACTCACTAACGTCACAAATGTAAATAAAAAAACTTGACCAGCTTAAAAGTTAAGCGACCCACTGGGAATTCTCCTGGTTCTTCCGATTACCCACCCCGGGCCTGCTCCGAATTTAAAATGAAAAACATGCATATAAAATTATATTTAACTCTTTCCCCGCCATTGACCAGTTATCTTGTTAATTAGGAGAAAACGCTTCCCTGCCAATATTGAGTTTTTATGGCAATCCACATTTCCGCTTTTATCCACTAGGTGCCGCTCTTACCCAACTTATAAAACATTATAGCAAACAGTAAAAACTCTGTGTATGTTTTGATCATCTCTTTGATCTGATCTTTAACAAAAGTCCTTTAGAAAAATGCAACCATTATATTAGTATTTTGCTCAAAAGTTTGTATTTTTAAAGAAAAAAATTAAGAGGTGATAAAAAGAGAACAAATGAAGAAAGGATTAAACTGATTTTTGAAAGCAGAGGGTCTGTTGTTTCATTTGATATATTGTATCTTTATATATTTAAAGAAGAAAATAAGTCTTAAAACTTTTGTAAAAAATAATAAAATGCTGGCGCTGTCTGGCAACCTTTTTTAAATGCTTGCATGGAAAGAGTTAAATAAGCAAGTTATAATAATGAGAGTACGATTATTTGCATTGTAGTAAGTGGGTGATTCTCACGAAAACTTGTCAAGCATGAAAATGTAAAAATTGTTTAAATTTACTTTTTTCCCACCAGACATTGAAAAACAAAGTCTGGAGTAAATGGGACCATTAATTAAAAAATTTTACTTATCATTTAACACTTTTTGTAACATAATTTAAAAAATTTGTCCTAAAAAATCTCATTACCGCAACAGTCAGAAAACATCAACACTGACATATTTTCAAAATGACATGACAAACCTGAAAGAACATAATTTGGAGATTCTGCACATGCATTTAAAATCAAAGTATTATGCTTCTATTAATTAAATTAACATTTAATAAGCATCTGTTGCGGTAATGATAATCAAAATGTCGTGTAAGCATTCTGACAAGACAATATTTCAAATTAACTCTAAAAAAATGATCTTACCTGGTAGCCATCTTGAAGTAACTGGTCCATGTGCTTGGTCACTCAAAATCAAACTTTACTAAAATTCTGTATGTGTGCTTAAACTGTTCTCAAAAAGTGTTGCGGAGGATGAGAACATCAGGCATGGACACATCATTTTCCTAATTTTTCTTCATTATTATTATACATGAATATTCAGTAAATATTTTTTCTGTCATCTAAAGTAGTCTAGCAAAACATCCATTTATTTTTTTTTTCTTAATATTTTTGTGTTAATTTGATTAAATTACAACATAACGCATGTTCAAACACAGCCGGACACATTGCGGTAATGAGAATTTCAGCAGAAAATGAGATAAAATTTACAATTATAAATTCTTATGTTGAAATCACACATTGTGCAAGGTAGAGCACAGTATTGTGTTAATTCTGATGCTTTTTAATGTTACTATATTACACATTTTAAAGCTAAAATCATTAGTGCCGTGGTGTTTCAATGGTTTCGTGAGAATCACCCAAGTATAAGCGAGTTGGGTGGATGATTTGCTTGAATTTTCATGAAAATGCTACATAAATAGTCCTAAGGATATATTTTGGTGTGAACTTTTACATACAATTTATTTTGAAAGGGTGTTTTACTATAAGGGTTTTTCATAATGTATACATTAAGAAATGTCCTACATACAAAATGCTTAGTTTTGTCTTTCTCTTCTTTTACAGGGAGGGTCGAGCTGCTCTCGTCACGTCATTTTGTGTGTTTAAGTTCATGGCCCTGTACAGTATTATTCAATGCCTCAGTGTTGCCCTGCTATACTCTGTAAGTTCCCCTTTTAATAGTATTATTATACGATAGTGCACTAATCACGACCACGATCTGTTTACTAACTGTATTGCATGTAATGTGAGTCATTGATGTGAGATGCCCTGTTATAAAAGTCACACTTTACAGCTTGATTTGTCTTAAAATAGAAAAAGGAGTTCATGTTTTGTCATCATTTACTATTTTCACCCTCATGTGACTCCAAACCATGTGTGGGTACCATGTGAATCAGTCACATGAGGGTGAGTTAATAATGACAGATTTTTATTTTGTGGGTATACTGTACCTTTAAGGTCATAAATTCTTGTTGAATTCACTTTTGCCTTTATACCTGATCTGTTAAAATGTGTTTTAGATTCGCAGTAACTTGGGAGATTTCCAGTTCCTATTTATTGACATAGCCATCATTCTTCTTATAGTCTTTACCAGTAAGTATCAGTGCTGTATCAAAGTTTTTGTACTGTCTCTCATGGATAGCTGAAATTGACCTATTGCACAAGCCAGAAGCATTTTTTCCTCTAAAATCAACATAAATGCTAGTTTTCTTAGACTAGTCACAATAATAATAATAATGAAACAATAATAACGTGTGCAATAATACTATTTATACATTTATATGTTATTTTGTATATTTAATTTTTGTAAATTTATTATATAAAGCTGCTTTGAAACAATGTAACATTGTAAAAAGAGTGCTAAATAAATACATTTGAATTAAACTTTGCATTTAATGTGAGAATTGTATAATATTGTCCTATAATTTCTCTGTGTTTGTTTTCTAGTGAGTCTGAACTCTGCGTGGAAGGAGCTGGTCGCCCGTCGGCCGCCCTCCGGTCTCGTCTCAGGTCCTCTTCTCTGCTCAGTTATGACCCAGATTATCATCTGCCTGGGTTTTCAGGTTGTGGCCTTCAACTTGGTCAAAAATTTGAACTGGTACTTGAAGTCAGAGTAAGTGGGATAAAGTCTGACCCCTACACATATAGCAGCTTTTCATATTCTTTATAAACACCTAGTGTTTTTTTTTTTCAAACCTTACTAGGGAGGTTCATTTTAGTTTATGATCCCGACCAACAACCGCAGCTTGTTAACCGAACATTAACCATTAATTTATAAGATTTTAAAGAGCACCTATTGTCCGATTCACATTTTTTCATTTCCTTTGGTGTTTAAGTGTGTATTAGTACATGTTAACGATATGCAAAAGGTACAAACCCCAAAGTAAACGTTGACGCGAGTTATCATGTCCAACGTAAATCTTTTTCCTTGGACTACAACAAACACACGGATTGTAAGCAACAGTTTACTTCCTGGGATTGGTGATGTAGACAAGACCGACATTATCATAATTCCTCCCGCTTCGAACTCACAGCCTGTAAGTTAACTCCTGTTAGCAACCGAAACATGGTAAGGAGCGTCACATTTACGGCTAACGTCAGAGGTATTCAGGCCAATCACAACGTACAGATTAGCTGGCCAATCAGGGACTCAGAGCTTTTCAAATCCGTGCGTTTCAGGAAGCGAGTAAGATCTGGAGATACAAAAATGTACGTTATGTGGAAATAATGTGTTTTTTTTAAACCATAAACCACGTGAACACATTGTATTATACAAAATGCACAAAATAACATTGTTTTGTAGCAATGAAATAGGTGCTCTTTAATATTTAATTGTCATTGAGTAAAATACAGGTGACATTGTCTGTGACTTGGTTAAAACAATACAAACATTTTCTTTAATTTAAACGTGCAAACAGCAGCAACAGATCAACAACAAATCCAGGATTCACAAATTATAAACATTACATTATCAAAGATCACGCGATCAGTCCAGAGGATTAATATCCATAGTGGGCGGATTGTCCCTTTATCATCTACCACAGTGGCCATTTCTAAAGCAAGACACATTTCAAAAAGTCTTACTTTTGTGTCGTCTTACTCTGAGAGATGTTTATGGTCAAGGTCTAGGACAGGAAATCAGCGAAGGTCTGTCCGGCATGTGCAAGACCGAGACGGACCGAGCCATCTTGCGCACACACTCTTGTGGAGCTTCCAAACCATATTTGAGAACGGACACATATGCTCTATAAATGATTTCTCATACAAATGATTACCAGACCGTCAGGGCAACACTGATTCGCGTAATTTACAGGCAATTCACAATTTAAGGATGGTAGGGTTTTTCTAAAAAATACGGCTCTGTGTAGTAAATGCCGCTCCATCTGAAAGCAGGTGATGGCGATTTACTACTAATCACCGAACCGGCTTTACTGATGAAACGTGCATGAGAATTGCAGTAGATTTTTTTTGCACAGCCCTAAAGGATAGATAAGTGGAGAAATGTTTGTAGGCACGTGTCGACACATACGGAAGTCGAGAGAGGACATGCACTTTTATTATTTTTGCTTGCTTGTTTTCTCGTGATCACAACTTAATTTCTCGTGATCTTGAGAAATCAAAAGTTGTTTTCTCGTTATCCTGACATGATAATCTAAATGTCATAATGTAATTTCCTGTCCATAATATTTCGTGTATTTTGAAGTGGACTGATAATGCATAAGTTGGGGTCTTCGCTGTTACCACACGTGTAGCTAAAGTGTAGCCGATAGACTTAACCCTCAAATGATCCTCGTTTTTTTGTTTACACTTCTGGCCCTTGGGGTGTATATGACCCCAAAATTAAAAGCATAATTGTAATAAAAAATAGAAATTTTCAATAATACAAATAATAGACCTTTTTTTTGTTTACTTCTCATCTATACAATAAAGCTGTGTTTTGAGAGATTTGAAGTAGTTTTGTACCTGTTTACCACTAAAATCCTCAACTACACAATTGGCTTTCCTGAAAAATATCAAATTTTTATGAAAATTCACATAAATTATTATCTAAATTTGATTTAAATTGTTTTTAGATATTAATATAGGTGTGTGGTGTTGAATTCAGGCATCGGTTTTTAGAAAAAAACATAAGAGAATTACAGTGTAGGAATTAAATCATTTAGACCGGCAGATTCCCATAGAGACCCATTCATTTTCCTGGATATGGACAACTGCTCAAATCATTACTTTTGTGATACATTTTGTAAATTTATGTTTATATAAACATTAGAAAGGATATTAAAAATAAATAACATGTCAAATAGTAATTTTTTATAGCTTTTGATGCATTTTGAAATGTCTGTTTTTACAAAATGCCATATAAATTTGACTGAGTGTAAGTGTGTGTGTCTGTGTGTGTGTGTGTGTGTGTGTGTGTGTGAGAGAGTGTGTGTGTGAGAGAGAGAGAGAGTGTGTGAGAGAGTGTGTATGAGAAGGAGAGAGAAAGAGCGTGTGTGTGCGTGTGTGCGTTTGTCTGCGTGTGTTTGCATGTGTTTGTATGTGTTTGTGTGTGCGTGTGTGGGTTTGTGTGTGTGTGTGTGTGTGTGTGTGCGTGCGTGCGTGCGTGTGCATTATGTCACACCCCTTTATGTGTTATTTTCTGCATTTGTGACTGATTTTATTTTCCAAATTCCACACAAATGCTCTCTGTGGCAGTCATCCCTGTGTGTGTTTGTGTGTGTGTATTTGTGTGTGTTTGTGTGAGCATGTGTTTTTTGCATTGCATTTGTGCACAAGTACCAGGCCTTCATTTCTGTGTCAAAATTTTCAGATTTATGCTGGATTTATTGATATTTATTTTTTGACAAATGGAAAAAAAGTACATTTTTTTGCATTTCCCATTCACTTTCAATTGGGGTCATATTGACCCCAAGGGACAGATTGATAAAAAAAAATGTTACATACCTTTAGAACAACCGAATTAAGCCCAGTTTTTTGTGCATGTAAAGATAGATTATTTAGGAAAAGTCACAAAGTTTTACATCTCTGAGATGAAGGGAACCTTTTTTGTTAACCAATGAAATGTCGTTTGGGGTCATATTTACCCCAAGGACCGATTGAGGGTTAAAGGAATATTACATTTTCTTAAAAGAAAAATCCAGATAATTTACTCACCACCATGTCATCCAAAATGTTGATGTCTTTCTTTGTTCGGTCGAGAAGAGGTTGTGTTTTTTGAGGAGAACATTGCAGGATTTTTCTCATTTGATTGGACTTTGGTAGACACCAACAATTAACACTTAACTCAACACTTAACCGTTTTTTTCAACGGAGTTTCAAAGGACTATAAACAATCCCAAACGAGGCATAAGGGTCTTATCTAGCAAAACGATTGTCATTTTTGACAAGAAAAATAACAAATATACACTTTTAAAGCACAACTTCTTGTCTAGATCCGGTCCAGCGCGACCTAACGTAAATGCGTAGTGACGTAGGGAGGTCACGTGCAACATATATAAAACATTTGCGGACCATTGTAAACAATAAACTGACACAAAGACATTAATTAGTATCAGTTGACATACAACAACGTAGGAACGGTCCTCTTTCAACACACTTGTAAACACTCACGCGTTCGTCTTCTGTGACCTCTTGACGTCATGACGTATTGCGTGGGGTCGCGCTGGCACATCACAACCGGATCTAGACGAGAAGTTGTGCTTTAAAAGTGTATATTTATAATTTTTCTTGTCAAAAATGACAATCGTCCCGCTAGACAAGACCCCCATGCCTCGTTTGGGATTGTTTATAGTCCTTTAAAACTCCGCCGAAAAAAACCGTTACGTGCTAAGTGTTAATTGTTGGTGTTTATTAAAGTCCATTAAAATGAGAAAAATCCTGCAATGTTTTCCTCAAAAACATAATTTCTTCTCGACTGAACAAAGAAAGACATCAACATTTTGGATGACATGGTGGTGAGTAAATTATCTGGATTTTTCTTTTAAGAAAATGGAATATTCCTTTAATAAATAAATAAAGTTGGACGGTTCATGTTTGTGAATTTAGGGACTATCGCTAAAGTAATACTGTACACGTTTCTATCTTCAATAGTATTTAACAGTTTATTTAAATAAACATAAAAAATCTAAAAAGTGTGCATTATAGCTGACAACCACATAAACACGCTGGTTTTTTAACAGTTTTTTGACTCTCAGTCATTCCATTTAAACGCTGTTAAAAGTAGAAACGTGTATATTATTGAGTAACTTAAAGACGGTCCCTAAATTCACCACTGTAAAATTGTATATTAACACATCTATTTCAGCTTGAGTGAATCTCTGATCCAAGTAAAAACTGTAATTTGTTCATCCATGCTAATTTAGCAAATTACACCTTTTGTTATGTCGAGATCACGGGAAAACAACTTTTGTTTTCTCAAGATCACGAGAAATTAAGTCGTGATCACGAGAAAACAAGCAAGCACAAATAATAATAGTGTATGTCCTCTCTCGACTTCCGTAGACACACAACGTGTTAATTTTTTTTAAACTTATAATATAATCGTCATAAATTGTTACCTTTGGTTAACCGGTCAATATGAACATCCCTAAACATTATAAATAGGGCATTTAAAAATGTGATTATCTTACTGCCTAATAATTTTTATTTGTTTTATGTTGTTTATTATAACAGTATCTACAACTGTACAGCACCCAGTGACACAGGGATCATCACTAACTCTACAGTGCATGAAAAAATTATCAAGAGCGATGTCAACACCACGCTGTTCTTCGTCTCATCTTTTCAGTACCTCATAGTTGCCATGGTTTTCTCAAAAGGAAAACCTTTCCGTGAGCCCAGCTATAAAAACTGTAAGATTTAGATTTTTTTCTGATTGATTATTTATTCAAAGCACATTGTGATGAAGTGGATGACAATGAACTGAATGCTTGCAATGCAGCCTCATTGTATATAGTTTTACATTTTTCATAATTCGTAAAAACATTTTAATTTCAATTTGGTTTTGTATTTTAATTAATAGCTTTTTTAATTACTTATGTAATGACTGGTAAGGAAATCCTAACGCTGTCACTATGAGCATTTTTAGTTATTTGCATTATGTTTTTATCTAATTTATAAGAGCGATGATGTTAAGTAATATTTGCATACTGCTTTTTTGATAGGTCCTCATTGAACATTGTTTTGCAGACACATGGTATTTTGTTTTTAAGAGATGCTGGTGTACTTCAGTTTTCATCTGATGGTGTTTCTGTCTGTTTGGTTTCTTTCAGGGCCGTTCGTCCTCTCGTGTATAATTCTCATCATTTTCTTGTTTTTCATTATGTTCTTCCCTGTTTCTGGGATTTATCAATTTTTGGAGGTGATCTATCATTATTTATTCATTGGTTAGAGACAAATGTAATATAAGGATATATTGACGTTGTCCGCTTTCTTCTCAGCTCGTGTGCATTCCTTTGAGCTGGCGTGTGGCTATGCTACTTATTATACTGAGTAACGCTGCAGTGTCCTTCTTTATCGAGGTATGTGGATGTTATTTTGACCGTTATATAGTGGAAGAAAATAAAATGTGTGTTATCAGACAGATTAGGCAACATTTCAAAAGTTAGGAAGGGCAAAATGTAAGGGTATATCAATGGTTTTATGCTGAACAGATCATTTAACTTTATTTATTGTAGCCCTGTTAAATGGGGCATCTTAGCTAATATCCATTGAATGAAAATATTTGAAGCTACACAAGAAATTTGATAAAATAATCAGTATTGGCAATGATAAAATCTCAGTTGTCTGTGAATGATGTCTTTGTGTTTATATGGTGCACCTCTAGTTTATATATTTTGTAAGGTATTATGTGAAGGATGATGTTTTTCATTATAGGATATATTACTGTTAGATGTTGTGGACCCCTCAGCCTGGGTCAAAACAAAATGCTCTTTCTATAGCCCAATTAAAATCCTTTAGTTTACGTAATGGGATGTATAGTGCTATAGGAAAACATGTGAATGTATTTTAATCTGCACAGCTAAGGCAAGATTTGTACAATGTATTCATTTTCATATCAGCAGCTTTTGTCACCCTTAAATCCCAATGATAAGAACACCGAAGCTCCTCACCCTGATTAAGAAACACCAGCAATCACAATTGCACTGCTGTTTAGTGACCTAGTGGCTGCTTGCTTTGTCGTTTTAAGCCCGAAATCTTCCTGGTGCTGACTACAGGTCGGCCCGGGTTCATGGGTGCCCACTTTACAGCCATTCTGTGCACCGTCCAATCAGTAAAGCACAATATTCTGCAGCAGCCAATC
This sequence comes from Misgurnus anguillicaudatus, assembly GCF_027580225.2. Lineage (NCBI taxonomy): Eukaryota > Metazoa > Chordata > Actinopteri > Cypriniformes > Cobitidae > Misgurnus > Misgurnus anguillicaudatus. The sequence goes on along the minus strand of NC_073350.2, from coordinate 28,127,261 downwards.
ATATGATGTGCCAATTACCTTAAAGGATTACTCCACTTTCTTAAAAAGAAATCTTGATGGTTTGCTCACCCCCATGTCATCCGGGGTGTTGGTGTCTTTCTTTGTTCAGTCGAGAATAAATTTAGTTTTTTGAGGAAAAAAGCCGTGAGACGCACCAGCGCGGCCTCACATAATCGCGTAAGCACGTCGAAAGGTCACGCGTCACATATGGGAAACACACATTTGTGGACCATTAATTAGTATCATTCTACATAAAACAACATTGGAACGCATTTTGCATTTTCTGTATTGGACCCTATCAGATTCACTGAGGATTTAGTTGCGTTGGCAGCCACCCTCGTCTCGCAAGACGTTAAAAACCCAGGTGTGTGTTTGGCATCGACCATCGTTGTGATCATGGTTAGTTTAACTTCTGCGCACTCGCTTAATTTTTTCCCCCGGCTGTATATGTTTTGCACAGGCGCCGCATACGTGCATGATCTTGCTTATTCGAAAACCGTTAAGTTTTATTGATTTAATTCTTAACGCAAATGAATCGAAGATTGATTAATTGTTAACATCCCTAGTTTTGCTAAATAAGACCCTTATGCCTCGTTTGGGATCGTTTAGAGCCCTTTTGAAGCTTCGTAGAAACTGCCATATTAAACTGCATTGAACTGTAAAATGTTGAGGTCCTATCAAGTCTGTTATAATGAGAAAAATCCTGAAATGTTCTTCTTAAAAAAAAATAAAAAACAAAGAAATATATCAACATCAACATTTTGGATTACATGGGGTGAGTAAATTATCAGGATTTAAATTTTTTTTTTTTTTTTAGAAAAATGAGTAATCCTTTAAAGTAATAAAATGTAATTCTCTTGCCTCCCCTTTTCTTATTTACCTAACGCACAAACAGAATCACTTCCTTTTCAATAAATGTTTTTAGTTTTGCTCTTGAAATGGAAAAAAAGAAGAAACAAATGATGTAAGAAAAGCTTTTACTAGCCATGTGATCCGTAGCTCTCTTCATTCTTTCCGTCCTACTGCGATATTCTTTAGACCGTCGTGCTTGACATCATCTTATGGAAGCATGTGTTCAGCAGAGACAAGCAGGGAAGTTATGACGTCTCCCCTGCAGCCCCGACACCACAGGTTGGGAAAATCTGACACTTCTGTTCACCACTGCCTTTTCTTCACTTCCTGATGTTGACTCCGCCCTTTTTCCACTCGCTCTACCCCCTATCTCACTTCTTCCTGTCACTCCCTTTCACTTAACAACCTGTTTAAACGTTTGGCCTTGCATGCGCCAACTCTCTACTTTGTCATGCTCGGGGGGCTACGATTACTCCACTGCTTCTCCCCCATTTTCCTCTAATGCTCCTTCTGTAGTGGCTACTACTGCATACGTCTGTAAGTTCTGAGTCTGTTAACACTGGTTGTTTGGAGTAATGGTGCAGATATGTACTAAACAGAGCAATGTTAACCACTAACACAGAGCGAGTTTCTAAAACATTGTGTCATGTGTGTGAAAAGGAATATTGCAGGTTATTTTATTTTGGGAAATTTGTCCGTTACCACTTTAAAATAATTTTGATGTGTCGAAATTTGTCGGAATACTTTTTTACATTGACATTTAGGCATTTAACCTAAGACTAGGCATTTAACATAACCTAAGCTACACTGTAAAAAATATCCTTGTTGCACTTACATTTTAAAGTTTAATCAACTTGAATTTGCTATTCATTCTTACTTTCTTGACTAGTGAGGAGTTGCTATGAATTATAAAAATAAAGTTGAAAAATACAGTTTAACCGTGTCACGGCTTGAAAATCCCTATCCTGCACTGAATTGTAAATTTTTTTTTTTTAATTTAGGGAAATCTAGTTGTACTTACACTGGTTTACTTAATATCTCTTTAAAACAGATACATTTTTGCTGTTTATTTATATTTATATATGAAGATCTGATTTGCGATGGTTTATGCGAACAAAAGTGCACTTATATGTAAAATAATTTTTTAATTTTGTTTGCATCAGTACTTTTTTACATTTCTAAAAATTGTTTACAAAACCAAGGTGGTGATTTTGGTCACTATAACCGTGATGTAAATTTTAATACCAGATTTATCCCTTGCTTAAAGGTGGTGTGTGAATTTTAGCAGCATCTAGTGGTGAGATCGCGAATTGCAACCAACAGCTCACCCATCAATTTCAAAACGCATATGGTAGCCGCTACAAGACAAACATGTTGTCGTGTAAGACAACGTAGGGACAAAACGCGCTCTGTAGAATAGTTTGTCTGTTTAGGGCTACTGTAGAAACATGGCGGCGACTTCTATCTAAGGGGTCCCGCGTTTATTTAGATAATAAAATCGACTCATTCTAAGATAATAAAAACAATACAGTTTATTTTATGGTAGGTCATTATACACCACTGATAATACAGTCAAGTATATTATATTGCATTTCGGTCAAGAGATCCTATTAAAAGTTACACAATGCACCTTTAAGTTATTTCAACTTTATTTGTATAATTTGTAGCTTCTTCTCACTAGTCAAGAAAGCTGAAATTGTAATTTCAAATTGATTAAACTTACAAATTTTACAGTGTATGAGTGCTTCATGAATAGGTTTTTTTTAAGGTTCTTTCCTAAAGCCAAAGTAACCTTATTATAGGGCTCCATGGTGATTAATCGCGATTGGTCGTTTGCAGAATGGAAGTTTTTGTTTGCATCATGTTTGTGTACTGTGTATAATATTTATGTATATATAAACACACACACACGCATGTATATATTTAAGAGATGTTTATATGTGTATATACATTTGTACATTATATTACTGCATATATAAGTACTTAATATATAGATATATATTTTTTCTTAAAATTATACATGCATTTGTGTGGATTTATATATGCATGGTTATTTTACATGGTGCACAGACATATATGATATGGACAGGGACCGTTGTTCTGCAAACGATTAATCGCGATTAATCATTATGCAGCCCTACCTTAATGACTTTTTCTGTGGTTCATGTTGGTCATTATATTGTAATTGACATAAAGTTTTTGTTAATAACCTGGAGTATTCCTTCAAAAGAAGGTTATGAGTTCAAAGTAACTTAACAATGGTTGACAATAACTCTTTCCTCAGGTTGTATTAACCGTTCAATAAAAACATTACTGTAAAACATTTACAGTCAGTCCTTCCAGAAAAACGCTGACTTTTTGTGATTGTTGCGGCCAAAAATCCTTGATCTTGCGGCACGTTTTCTTAAAAAATGCGATGGAATATGCGGGAGATTCTATGGAGGACCACAAGAGTCTTGCAGGATGTAGTAAAGAACTTCAATATTTAATAACTACCTGGACAATAAAAATAGTAATTAATAAATTTGTTTAAAAATTCATTAATTAATCTATAAATAAATATACAAAGTTACAAAAAAAATCATTATGTAACATTTTATTAGGCAATAAAAAGTGAGATTATAAAAATAACATAAAAAAGAAATATTAATCCATTAATAATTAGTTCAAATTAATATAACAATTTACAAAAACAACATAAAACACTCAAAGTTCATCATTTTAAATTGCATTTACAAATTCTTAATTAAATAATGGAATTTCAAAATGTATTTCAAAAAGCGATTTAAAAAGAGAAATAAATAACAGGATTTATAAATTGAACTACAAATACAGGTTTAAATTAGGCATTTAAAAGGGCATTTCCGTTTAACATTTCTGTTTCGCTGTTCGATTTGCTTTTCATTTAGCTTTTCCGTGACTCTTTGGGTCCTCATCCGAGATCTATAAATAAATCTGCGCATGACGTACAATCAGAGCCAATCAGCGAGCTTGTTACATCCACCTGGCCATAGCTAATTTGCATTTCTCATTTGACCATTTGCAAAGAGTCACAGAAAAGCTAAATAGAGAGGCTAAAACGAAAGGCAAACCGAATAGCGGAAAGAATTTGAACTATTTATTAATGGATTGATATTTATTTTTCACGTTATTTTTATAATCTCACTTTTTGTTGCGTAGTGGAGTGTTACATAATGATTTTTTTTGTGATTTTGTATATTTATTTATAGATTTATTGATGAATTTTTGGACAAATCTATTTGTTTGCTATTTTTATTGTCCAGGTAGTTATTGGATGTTTGGGTTCTTTGTTACATTTTGCAAGACTCTTGTGGTCCTCCATAATATTCATGCAATTTTATGCAATGAAATTGCGGGAACTTGCAAAACTTTTCAGCTTTTCGGTGATGTTCACGTCACATTATCACGTCACTTCATAACATTCCCATGGCAACAATGCGGCCCCCGCATAAATATGCGGACTTGAGCTGATTATGCGTTAAATCATGCGATCGCATAATCGCATTTTTCTGGAGGGACCGTACAGTAATGGTAATGCACTTACAATGGATGTCTATGGGGGAAGTGTATGACATTAAATATTTCTCTTGAATTTTCATTATGAAAACGATGTTACTTTTTGATATCCTAACAGTATGTATATCGTATAAAAGCTAAGAAACAGATAGAGCAGGCAAGATTGCTAAATGATTTGGTCTCACCAATCACCCAATGTGCAGCACATTGGAATTTTGGATGTATTTGCGGTTCATTACTGCACAAATGATTTCTGATTGACATGACATATGATTTCTTACTTACTTCTAAGTCAGGATTATTTTTGTGGTAACTGACAACACGCCACCGATCAAAAACCTGGAATATTCCTTTAATACCATTCGAGCTCAGAAACCTAATTAAAGCACCTCATTTGTTTCTTAATAGAAATGAGGTTGTAAATGTGCATCAAACTGAAAAGACATCACGCTTGCATGTGCTCACAGGCATGACGGTTTTAATATCAGTAGGCTACTTGCATCAGGCAACTGCACATAAACCTGAATGTCGTATTTTTAAGAAAAACAGGTTATCTTTTTTCTTCTCCTCCCCGGACAAATGTGTTTCTCTATATAGGAAGGGATAGACGCCTATGGATCGCCGTGTCTCTCCTGGCTGTGTTGTCGTCGGAGGAAGCTCCCTAAGGCTCGGTACATGCACCTGGCCCAGGAGCTGAGCGTGGACCCCGACTGGCCACCCAAACCCAAGAGCACTACAGAAGCGAAAGCCGCCGCCCATTCGGACAACTACTCGTATCAGATCGAGGCCGTTTCCTAGCATTTACACACGCGCACTCCATTCTGCACGTCTGAACCACCAGGGATTTCTTAAGGCAAATGAAACTGCAACGATTTTGTTATGAGAGATAGGCACCAAAAACAGAAACCTGCGAGGGAGAGAGTAAAGATTTCTCGACGGTTCTCTTCTTTAATATTTTCGTTTCTGCTGCTCAATATGATGTTATTTTTTTGAAAGAAATGGGCGGGGTTCACAGGCTGGGAACTGTGGTTGCTCCGCCCCATGTCGACACGCCACCATTATTACCTTTGGACACAAAGCAAACCGTGATTATTATCCGTCATCCTCTCCGACAGTTCTGGCTGTATACCGGAGCTTCTGTATTGAACTTTGCGCGTTATGATGCTGTTAGCGCAGTCATCTCCACCATCTCTACTGCATGTCAATGCCTTGAGGACCATCGCATCAGGCTGCATGCGGAACAAAGCAAACCATACCGTAATGCTTCACAGAATCCAGTTTTAATCATTCAATCTGGCCAAAAACATTTCAACAGACATGTACTTAAACAATATTTTTTACTTTTCATATCTCTTCCCATGGAAGAACCAAGGTGGGGTTCAGTTGCATAAGGCCAAACATTTTGTCCGTTTGTTTCGTTCACACAGTATCTGGTGATTTGGTTCATCCTGAAGCTTTAGGGTTTGTTTTGTTGACAGAAAAACTGTCACTGTAAATCGTCCATCATCATCACAATGGCACGTTAATGGGAATTTGATTGAATTGGGAATTTACAGGAAGAGAAAAGGGCCTCTTGTTGAAGAAATTTAAGTCACACTTTACATCAGTGCTCATGTTGCAATGTTTATAATGCGATATGAATATGAATCATCTGTGCTAAATGTGTTATTACTGGTACAGCTTGTGATTTAGGGTTATTTATAGTAATAATGTGGACATGTAAAGTGTTACTGAAATTTACACAGCAACACAGTTGTCGTACAGATGCATGTTTATTCACACAATATCGGTTCAAACCTTACATGATAATATAGCAGACATTTTGAGCGCAATTAGCACAATGGCAGGTCACATGAAATCGAGTTTTGGCTAGAAGGGATACAGCAAATCTCGCAAGATGGCTCTTTTGAGTTTGGTTTAGGGTGAAAACAGGGGTTCTGGCTAGATGAGATACAGCTATGGCTTAAATCCCGTGAATTATTGCGGATTTGGATAAAACAGCGCTCATCCTGTGAGATTTCTTAAGATTTTGCTGTATCCCTTCTAGCCACAACCATGAAATCCCTCTGAATAAGCCAGTAAACAGTATTTCTTTGACACGCGTCTCTTTTTGGTGGTTGCAGATAGTCCCTCCCACTTTTCAGATGTCATTAATTAGCATAATTTATTCAGTGCAGTCCAGCTCATTGTGAATAACCATAAGTGCATACATTTATTTTTTATATATATATATATATTTTTAACACTTGTTTTCCTGAAATGAACCACTACGCAATACCATGTGACCACCTTTGTTCATCATACACTGTCAGTTTGTATTATCGCTCATTTGAATATTCATATTAATTATTGTGTTGATAAGGTTTGGTTACTCATTTCAAAGAGTCTCATTTTTTTCGTATGTTCCCATCCCAGAATGCGGTTTCATAATGGAAATGATTATTATATGATTATAACTATATGTAGTTATATATAATTTATAACTTATAATTATATAAAGTTTACATTTATATATATATATATATATATATATATATATATATATATATATATATATATATATATATATATATATATATATATATATATATATATATATAAGGTGTGTATAATGAATATGTACACACAAATGTATTTCCTCAAAAGCAAAGAAACATGTTGACATGTTTTACTACTAAAGTTTTTGTTCGAAAGCCGTTGCTATGTTCATGTCGACGGAGTCCTGACGCATAACTGGATCACAAAAACGCCACAAAGTTGAAGTTGATACAATAATCTTGTAATCTAATCGTATTGAGTGTCCGGTCCTTTGTATATTTATTTATAGTTTAGTCAAACTCAAGTTGTTTTACTTGGCTGTGGGCATTTTTAAATGTTTGGTTTAATCTAAATAAGGGCTAAATCTGTCAGTTTTATTGCTACATTTTTGCAATATTTTGGTACTGTTTAATATTTGAAATGATCACCTGTCATGTTTGCAATGTTTTTTTTTCAACCATGTCTGTCCAAAATTTTGTCTGTTTGTATTTTAAACACGAGGGCATTCAATGAAAGAGGCAACAACAAATCGTATTGCTGGTATTACTCTCGATACAGACAACTGTTTAATCTGTTTTATAAATGATCACCTCGCAGCATTTCCTCGCACCATCTACTGTACTAAGTCTGGATAAAACACATCAATCTCTTTAACCCTGTATGTCCTCAACAAATGTGAATGCATTTCTGTATACTTTTGGAATTGGAGAATGTAAAATTCATTACTTTTTTACTGTTAATTTTTGCTGTAGATCTTTTTTTCTTTAAGTTCGTCTTCATCGGAATTGTGTGGTGTGGCTAGCAGTTTCTCTTCCTCACCTGTAGGGGGCGGTAGGTTGCTACTAAGACTTCTGCTTGAACGTTGTTGCATGTTCTACTACGATAACATATAATACATTTTTGTTCGTTTTTTTTGTACACCTGCGCACAAATTCAACTTGCTACCTTTTGAATTTCCTTGAAATTCACCGATTTTTTTTTACAATTGGGGCCATGATCATGTCATATCTGCGGTATATAAACATACACAGAAAAATGTGTTTGATAACTGGAGGATGGTCAGCGTGTGTTGGATCTTTTGCTTTTGTTAGGTTCGTACCATTCGTCGTTTTCGTTTTTGTGAAAATGTAACACACATTTAAGATTTTATCAAAAACGATAAAAGCAAAGGTTCAGCCACTGATTCTTTTAAGGCTGGAGTGGTTTAACTTCCTCAGGGAAACTTGTGTGTTTGTAATGATTAATGCTGAATAAATAAGTCTAGGAAAATCATGTGGGTCAGTATTCTTGGTGATGTCCAAGTTGATGCGCAGCAGAGATCGAAATCAAAATCACAATCCCACCTTTTTTTCTTTTTTGTTTTTGAGAAATATGTACATTTGTGATCTTAGCTTTTTTATATCTGTAATTTATTTATATTTATTTTTGTTGCTTTAAAAAATGTTGTACGTTTTTCTTAGATTTTTTTTCTCCCTACTGCTCTGTAATAAATGGCACAAACCGAAGATAGTTTTTTTATGTGTGTGTTAATGTCAGCCTGTTTTTGTCTGGGAAATGGGGCTTTGTTTCAAATTGTTTGAGTTATCCAGGCTCAAGTCTTATAATATAATTTTGAGATTAAAAGCAACAAAGTTTGATTTCACATTTATTTCAGTCTTTGATACTGTATTACTTTACACAGTCAATATTAAAGATATCAAGGTTATATTTATATGCAGAATGTTTTTATATTATATAGGCTGATTTTATGTAGTAAACAATAAATCACAAGAAGTTTTTACAGACCAGTTAATTTTTAAGATACACTAAAATTAAAGGAATATTCCATTTTCTTAAAAGAACAATCCAGATAATTTACTCACCACCATGTCATCCAAAATGTTGATGTCTTTCTTTGTTCAGTCGAGAAGAAATGATGTTTTTTGAGGAAAACATTGCAGTATTTTTCTCATTTTAATGGACTTTAATAGACACCAACAATTAACACTTAACTCAACACACAACAGTTTTTTCAACAGAGTTTCAAAGGACTATAAACGATCCCAAACGAGGCATAAGGGTCTTATCTAGCAAAACGATTGTCATTTTTGACAAGAAAAATAACATACACTTTTAAACCACAACTTCTCGTCAAGATCCGGTCGTGATGCGCCAGCGTGACCTCACGCAATACGTCATGACGTCAAGAGGTTACAGAAGACGAACGCGAAACTCCGCCCCAGTGTTTACAAATGTGTTGAAAGGGGACCGTTCCTACGTTGTTGCATGTGGAATGATACTAATAAATGTCTTTGTGTCTGTTTATTGTTTACAATGGTCGGCAAATGTGCGTTTTATATATGTAACACGTGACCTCCCTACGTCACTACGCATTTACGTTAGGTCGCGCTGGACCGGATCTAGATGAGAAGTTGTGCTTTAAAAGTGTATATTTGTTATTTTTCTTGTCAAAAATGACAATCGTTTTGCTAGATAAGACCCTTATGCCTCGTTTGGGATCGTTTATAGTCCTTTGAAACTCCGTTGAAAAAACCTGTTACGTGTTGAGTTAAGTGTTAATTGTTGGTGTCTATTAAAGTCCATTAAAATGAGAAAAATCCTGCAATGTTTTCCTCAAAAAACATAATTTCTTCTCGTCTGAACAAAGAAAGACAACATTTTGGATGACATGTTGGTGAGTAAATTATCTGGATTTTTCTTTTAAGAAAATGGAATATTCCTTTAAAGTTGCTACAAAAGATTCTTAATAGTGATGCCCCAGAAGAACCATTTTTGGGTACTGACGAACCATTCAGTCAAAGGGTACTAAAAGGTACCATTCATTTTTATCCTTTTATGATCTAAAAACTTTATAACTCATAGAATCGTTTATGCAACAGAAATGTTCTTCAGATGTTGAAGGTTCTTGATGGAACGATACAGCCATAATTGTGGTTTTGCACAATTAATTTCGTATATGAATTAGCTAACTCGTAAAATATGTAGGATTTCTTGTGAGATCAGGCTGAATGTGTGGATTAGCATCCCAGCAAGTACTAGCGAGTTCAGCTACAGCTACATTAGAAAGCTCTAAAATGCTGCCTTCTGAGGCAGAATTCCAAGGCAGGAAGGCACGCCCAATGTTTGGTTTAGTTCCTGACTCTTGAGTGTGTCAGGAACTAAACACATTCCATGCGTGGGTGTGCATGGGGAATGTGATTGGCCGAGCCTGGTCAAGTTCGAAAAAATAAAATGGTGGTCTAGAAAGCGGCTGAAGCAACAAATTTAGTGTAAATAAAGTAATATTTTCACTTTTTACACCTTTTAATTGCATTTCTAGCAAGAAATGTTGTATTGTAGTTTTGAAATATGAGATTTGTTATCACAAAGGCGATCTCTGTTTAAATTTCAAACAGAATTCAATTACGCTGCCTATGAAGTCGTTTCTAAGAAGCGTTTCTCGGAGCCGCCTTCATACCTCTGAAGTCATTGCCTCGTGAGACAAGGCAACAGGTCAACTACGCTTTCGGATGCAGCCCATGAGTGACCCACTTCTAACCATGTCGAAATAACTTTTGAGATGTAATACTCCATCATGTAAGCAAAGTTAACAGTAATTACAAGGTGTTTGGTTTAATTTATTTATTTTTCTTTCATTTATTTTTGGGCCACGGTTAGACATTTATTAAATTTTTACTGACAGCCCAAATTGTACCTCTTTAAGCCTAGACGCCTGGGCTGTGTTTGGATGGCTACTAGGCATCTTTTAACGCAAAATTGCTTGCTGGGATCTTGCTTAGGGTGAAAAGTGAGGATGCAGGATTGTGATAGCTCTCCAGTTTTTTCTCTCCCTTAGGGTTTGGCAGGTTGTTGGGTGCTTACTGTCCAGATGTTGGGTGCTTACTGTTCTGGTCCCTAAATAATGTATATGGCTCAAGTTTCTTCTTTAAAGGAACAGTATGTAAGATATGTATATCAATTAATCATAAAATAGCCCTGATATGACACTTGACATTAAGAAATCATTTTCATTTCAAAATACTTATATCACTGACAACAGTGGTCCGGCCAGGATATTGGCATTTTAAAAGAGTTGCAGCCCTCAACTGATGTCTATGTTGTCATGTTGTGTATTGGCCACCAGTTGTGTGATTGCAGTACCAGTTTTTAGCCACAAGTTTTGTGATTGCAGTACCAGTTTTGGCCACAATCCTACCTACTGTTCCTTTAATGTAAAGCGTTGGCTCATAGAATTATAAAAATGTGCTATTAATTTACTCAGGCCATCCAAGATGTAGGAGACACTGGCTGTTTTCTCAATCCGAAGGCTGCAGCCTCCGGAAGTCGCATAAGCAGGCTGCATACATCATCAAGCCTGGTACATTCGCAAGTTAAAATATTACAACAATTTAGGTTTAATTAAGAATAATAGTCAACTTTTTTATAATTTTAATATTGTGAAATAAGACCGCCTTGATGACGTATGCAACCTACAAATGCAACCTCTGGAGGCCCCACACTGTAAAAAGATTCCGTAGAAATTACAGTGTTGCTGGCAGCTGGTTGCCAGTAACTTACTGTAGATTTTAATTTATGTTGGTTACCTGCCACAGTTTGTTCAAAGTTAAATGAAAATTGAACATTAGCAATTCTTTGTCTTAATAGAGTAAAAATGAGATGACGACCTCAAGCAAAGCATTCTGGGAAACAAAATCTGAAGGAAAAAACAGAAAACGGTTGATGAGGATTTTTGGTTCCCAGAATGCTTTGCATGAGGCTGTTGTTTTATATTTTTGTTCTGTAAGACGGAGACTTGTTCATGTTTAGTGTTCATTTAACTTTGAACAAACTGTTGCCAGTAAATAACATAAAATTGGATTTGCAGTGGGTTGCTGGCATCCAGCTGCCAGTGGTGCTGTAGTTTCTGCGGAATCTTTTTACAGTGTAGCCTTACAATTGAGAAAGGTCATCAATTCATGAGTACAGAAGATTTACTACAAGGAAGAAACTGTGGTTTTTGGCAATATGTCAATTTTTTAGTCTAAAATATATAGAGAAATAGTCAGTCTGTTCAAGAAAATTAACATTATTTACACCATTAGTACTAATTAGATGACCTGAGGTGTGAGTAAATTAACAGCAAATTTTCATTTTCTGGTGAAGTAATCGTAGGGCTGTGACGATTAAATCGCATTTCTCTTAAAAAAAAAAATACCTGACTGAAATAGATTCTGAATCGCAAAGCTGCGATTCTGTTTCATACACAGCTCGTGCGTATACTAACGTTACGTCATTTTTGGTCAGTATGAAACATAGATATGTATAAAGGCTAGATGTCTTATGGAAGTCTCTAACGTCATCGCCTGGCGGCCATCTTACCTCAAACAGCTCGCTCACTCGTAGCATTGTGTTTAATTGTGCAGGTACTTAAAATGACCATTACTTGCTCAATTTTCTACTGATTTTCTACCTGGTTTCTTACAAACATTATTAATGTGGCTATAATTCTGGATGCTTTAACATGATTCATGAAAATTATTCATTAAGTATGCAGTGTCATAGGTCCATCTCTGACGTTTATAACAAACCAAACTGTTTGAAAATCGGTAGAAAATTGAGCAAGTTATGGTCATTTAAAACTACTCCATTAAACTCAATGCTTCGAGTGTGGTAAGATGGCCGCCAAATGCGGACGTTCCACTCAATTGGCCAGCAGCGCAGGCGAGACATCTAGCCTTTATATATCTCTATGGTATGAAGTCCCATCTTAAATCATTATGAGTTATTTATAACGTGCATTTAAAAAAGCAGCACTCGTAAAACAAAATCATTAAAATGTTCTTTATTATCATGAAAATACCTGAAACAATCTGAAGAACAGCAATATAAATATTCTTAGGCATTTTCTTTGGATTAGCGTTTGTAATGACACTTCTTCTGTGTTCACAAATGGTGTTTCTGCATGTAATAATTCATTAAAATTAATTCATTAAGAAAAGGCACATCTGCATGATTAATTGTACAGCCCTACCCTCACAACGTGTATAACAACATAAAGATATCCTTTGTGTTTTTGAGATATCTCAGTAAGCTTGGCAATGACATGACAGAAATAAGTCTGAGGTCCAGCAGGTCAGTCTGTTTGTAAAACACTGCTTTGTAATGATCTCTGATGTGTTTCCACACATGTGATGTGATTTGTTTTTACCGGTGTTTGCCCATAAATGTATACATTAACTCGACTTCAGCCCCATTAAATATACAACAGTGCATAACCTCCACAGAGATATTGATTCAGGCTTTAGTTTCTAGGTCAGGTGTGGTTGGCCTTCAAATAATGTTCTGTCTGCTTAAAGACGGTCGTCCCAGACACGAGGTCTTAAAAAAATACATGTTTGTCTTCATTTATAATACCTGACTGGAAAGTTTCAGGTTGAGCTCTATTGATAGCCTTTGTGCTTTAGACTAAAACTTTTGAAGAAAATAATTTGTTGCTTAATTTTTCAACAAAATGATTTGTTGATGAAACATGCTGTTTTTACACTTCATTCAAAAGTTTTATTTCTTATGTTATGACCTCTTTCATCGTTTCCGCTCCGTAAAAATGTTCTCGGACCAAGAGGGTTGATCTTAGATAACCCCATCATGCTTGACCTTGTGGCGATAAGTTTTTTTTTTTTATGCGAGCAACGGTAAATATTTAGCTGTCTATAAATTTGTGGTGCCACAAATCACAATGACAAGTCTTTATGTGGGTTCATGGTCACACACTGAAAAAAGGATTCATTGAATCCAACCAATTCTCTATGGTAAGTGGTTGCACTCAATCCATCCAAGCTACATTCAAACAAAAGTTTTATATTTTATTTTACGATACTAATCTTTTTTGTTTAAATGTAGCTTAAATAAATTGATTGCAACCACTTACCTTAAAAAAATTGATTAAATTCAATGAATCATTTTTTTCAGTGCATCAGGAATTCACAAAAAAAATCATTCATTGAATTCAATCAATCTTTTTAAGGTAAGTGGTTGCAATCAATTTATTCAAGCTACATTTAAACAAAAAAGATTAGTAACGTAAAATAAAATATAAAACTTTTGTTCAAATGTAGCTCAAACAAACTGACTGCAACCACCCACCCCAAAAAAACCGATCAAATTCAATGAATCATTTTTTTCAGTGTAGACATGAAAGTTTTTGGGTTAACAAGAAAATTCCCATTAAACATCTGTAAACACACACACACACTCCCTCTTACAAACTCGTCATGTGCATTTGTGTTTAAAGGCGGGGTTGTCAATTCAGCGTTTCATTGGACGTTGAAAATCTTTAAATATATCACCTTGTGATGAAACATCTACAACTTTGTGTTGACTTTCATTTTATGCGAAAAGGATTGATTTCTTCAGATCGTTTTAAATAACATCATGAGTGGATGTCCGTTTTTGGGAAGGAAGCATCAGTATGTGTTTATTCTTTAAGATAATTATATATTTGAACAAAATTCAATATTAAATTAAAATGCTTTTATTTTAAGATTGTTTAGCAGTAACTTCACTCAAGCAGAGGAAGAAGATGATTCTCAAAAAGGCTTTAACAAAGCCAGTAAAGGTGGGATTGTTTATGGAGAATATTTACAAGTAAGTAACTTCAGTTTTAATACCTTAAGAAATATTAGATGTGCTGATCTAAATAGTTATTATTCACATATTTATATTGTATATACATATTATTACAAATATACTTTATACTCTGCAAGTTTATCAAATAAAAGTTATCAATTTATGTGACCCTGGAAAACAAAATCAGTATATATATATATATGTATATATATGTGTGTATATATATATATGTGTGTGTGCGTGCGTGCGTGCGTGCGTGCGTGCGTGCGTGCGTGTGTGTGTGTATATATATATATAGATCTATAGATATATAGATTTAATAAACATCCAAACCTGTTTGCTGTTAGCTTGATAAAGTGCTGAATGCCCAAGTCTTACAGAGTCAACAGAAAGGTAACAAAATCCATGATGAGCATCTCTTCATCGTCACCCACCAGGGTAATTCCTTTATTTGTCTGTATCGCATACAGTATAAAACCTGCTGTTTTCTCTTTTGATTTCTGACTGTAACC
Source organism: Misgurnus anguillicaudatus (assembly GCF_027580225.2). Classification (NCBI taxonomy): domain Eukaryota; kingdom Metazoa; phylum Chordata; class Actinopteri; order Cypriniformes; family Cobitidae; genus Misgurnus; species Misgurnus anguillicaudatus. The sequence goes on along the minus strand of NC_073350.2, from coordinate 28,112,217 downwards.
TCCGCTTCCTCTTTTAGCTTACGAGCTGTGGTTTAAGCAGATATTATGGGAACTTGATTCTGTTCGGGAGCTTTTCATTAAAAATCATGTGAGTGAAACTTCATTGATACGAACAATTGCGGGACACCCCTAAAACTACACTTTAAAAATAAAGGATTCTTAGGAACTAATTTGGTTACCCAAAGAACCTTTTAGTCAAAGTTAAAAAAACATTAGGTAACACTTTATTTTACGGTGTCTTTGTTACACATGATACATGTAATTATTAATGTAATAACAGTTAATTATGCATAATTACATGCAACTAACCCTAAACCAAACCCTAATCCTAACCCCAACCCTAGAGTAAGTACATGTTATTAATGATTATTACTTAGTACTTAAATGTATAATAACACTGTAACAGTGACACCGTAAAATAAAGTGTGACCAAACATTATTTTCTTACCTTTTAGTAGACCTTTTGTTTTGCAACAAATCTTAAAGGGTCCTTATTGAATCATACAGCCTGACAAAATAAGCATTATTTTTGTTCATGCAGGTTCGAGATGAGAGGAACATGCTGAAGGTGGTGAGCAGGATCCACAGGATCACCATGATCTTCAAACTACTGGTGGATCAGTTTTCTGTGCTGGAGACCATGACTGCCCTGGACTTCTTTGATTTCAGGTAACTATCCGGGTTGGTAGAGCAGTGCAAAGGTCATGGCCTCAGTTCTTAGGGAACATACATGTGATCCTGTACAACAAAACCAACAATACGTTTATGGGTCAAAATTATAGATTTTTCTTGTATGCCAAAAATGTAAATATATTATGTAAAGACAATGTTTCATGAAGATATTTAGTAAATTTCCTACCGTAAATATATAAAAACTTTATCTATCATTAGTAATATGTGTTAATTTTTCTTTAGCAAGTTTTTGCACTCAGGTTTTTCAAGTTAATTTCACACTGGTGGTATTAAGTCAAATTTACTGAGAAAAGCTGATTTACCTTAACCAAAAACAATAAGTAGAAGTTACTTAAGTTTAATACGTAAAGTTACACTGTAAAAATAAAAATATGTGATGTTTACTTAAAAATGTTATGTATAATATTGTTACCAAAACATTTTTGGTACTACAAAACTCAAAACAGAAACTCTTCTAAATCTCAAAGATAAACATTAAACACTAACAAGTCTTTCTTTTTTGTTAAAATCACATAAAATAGCGTTTAATTTCTAATTTTACTTTTCAAAAGCATGCTGGGAAGTACAAGTCCACTGCCTAGTTAGTTATATTTACTTAAATACTAAAAGTAGTCACGAACACAAAATTATTAAGTTAATTTTATTTCTTACAAATTTAAGTGGATTTTGCATTATAAAATTAAGTTAAATTGACCCAATCATGTCTTCATTTAGAATTACTTATATTTTTGTGTTATTTTTACTTTTTACAAAAAAGGTTTTTTAATAGAATTTACTCATTTTTTTAAGTTAAATATACTTAGGCACATAATAATTTTTTTTACAGTGAAGGACTTCATTTGGACAACTTTAAAGGCGATTTTCTCAATATTTAGATTTTTTGCACACGCAGATTCCAGATTCCTTTTTGGTTAAGATATTTTCATATCCTAACAAACCATACATCAATGGAAAGCATATTCATTTAGCATTTAATGATGTATAAATCTCAATTTTTAAAAATTGACCCCTATTACTGGTTTTGTGGTCCAGGGTGAGATATAATCTTAGAAAAATATGCCTTATGGTTCTTTATTGTGATCTAGAACCTTAAGAATAATAGCCCTAGTGAAAAATCCAGCTAAGACCAGCATAAGCTGGTAGCTGGTTCAAGGTGGCAATAACTGGTTAAAGCTGGTCCTCCCAGTCTGGCAAAGCTGGTCATGCTGGTGGGTCAGCTGGTCTTCCAGCCTGACCAGTTAAGTCCAGCTACACCAGCTTAAAAAGTGACCAAAACACAGCTAGACCAGCTTGCTACACCAGCAAAACCAGCTAAAACCAAGCTGGGAGACCAGCTAAAACCAGTTTACCAGCTTATGCTGGATCTTTAAGTAGGGAGTACATAACATTTTAGAGAAATAAGATGCCATTTTTGGCATGTAATTACTTTTGGGGTTAGAGGAAGAAACCGCAATCTAACAAAATGCCATTTTGATTCACAGTGTTGCATCATGGGAAATGATTGTACAGTTCATTCACCCTACAGTAAATATCTGTTTTATTGTTGTATAGGGAATATCTGTCTGTAGCATCAGGGTTTCAGAGTCTTCAGTTTCGCCTTCTAGAGAGTAAGATTGGTGTGGCGGATCATTTGAGAGTCCCTTACAACAAACAGCACTACAGAGATAATTTTCATGGAGAAGAAAGTGAGAGTCTGCTAAGATCACAAGAGGAACCCAGTCTACTGCGACTGGTTGAGGTATCTCACTTACCGTCACATCACTTACAGTCACAATAAAACATTTGATTTATTTGTGTTTTTAACATGCGGTTAATATTTATGTATTGAGAAATGGCTGGAACGAACTCCCGGACTCGAAGGAGATGGATTTAACTTTTGGGGTAAACTGCATGCCAACATTGAAGAGGGTTTTAAGCTGGAGAAGCAAAAGCTGGAAGTTAGTTCATTTTACATCACAGTTTCTTAGATATGTTACTTAATTTAAGGTTAACACATTGATTTGGTGTCACCTGGTAGAAAATATCAGATGACGAGGAGAAACGGGACATGATGGAGGACTTAAACAAGCAGACTGAGGTCTTTACTTCCCTGTTTGATCCCTCACGACACGAGCATCTTTTAAACAAAGGTAAAGACTTACCCAGAATGCTTTGCAAGTGATCCCCCGACTTATTTGTAAACATAATTTACTTTTTAAAAACAAAGATAATGGACCTAATGTACTCTTATAACAAGGTACTATTAATATATAGTGTACTGTAAACAAACTATGATGATACTACACTAAAAATATGCAGCATGTTTGTCAAATCAACATAATTATATTGTTATGTTACTTTAACTTAACAAATTAAGTTAAACCATTTCAACTTGTTTTTATAAGTTATGTCGACTTATAACAAGCCAAAACTTAAAATAGTTGGTTGAATTGACTTGCAAAACCAAATTAATTTAACTTTGTGCTGCATATTTTTCAATAATATCCCTCGAAGGAAATTCAGTAGGCCTACAGTACTATGATATTATTCTGATACAATCACTTAATCATGTTAATGCATTCTTTACATTTTTAATTGATCTCATCTCACAATAAATCCATATTGAGGATAAAGTTTTTGTCATTAAAATATTTTTATTTTTTTATTTTGTAACAGGCGAGCGACGAATTTCTTACAAAGCCCTTCAAGGAGCTCTAATGATCAGTTTCTACAGGTACTGTACACATGATTACATTTCATGTACAGTAATGTCTGCCATAATAATTTACATCTTAATTCATTACTCTATTCATGAAAACATGAATGTCTTTATAAAAATATTAAAGAAATACTCCACTTTAATTAAAAAAATCCTGATAATTTACTCTCCCCCTTGTCATCCAAGATGTTCGACTTTCTTTGTTCAGTCGAGGAGAAATAAAGCTTTTTGAGGAAAACACAGGATTTTTCTCCATATAGTGGACTTTAGTGGACCTCAACAGTTTACAGTTTAAATGCAGCTTCGAGGGGCTCTCAACTAGCCCAAATAAGGGTCTTGTCATTTTCACACAAAAAAAAATCTGTACTTTCAAACCACAACCCATCCCGCACCAGCCATGCGATGCGCCAGCGTGACTGTACGTATTGCATAATCACGTTGAAAGGTCACGCGTTACGTATGTGAAACGCACACTTGCGGATCATTTTAAACATTAAACTGACACAAAGATATTAATTAGTCTCCTTCCACATACAACAACATCGGACGGTCCTCTTTCTGCACACTTATAAACACCAGAGCGGTAGTTTCGCATACGTCATGCGTGACCCTTCGATGTGATTGCGTACACTGAAAAAAATTATTCATCGACTTTACTCAATCTTCCAATGGCAAGTGGTCACAATCAACCCATTTAAGCTACATTTAAACAAAAAAAATTAGAAAAACAAAACAAAAGACGTTTGTTTAAATGTAGCTTAAACAAACCGATTGCAACCACTCACCTCAAAAAATTGAGTAAATCGGATGAATAATTCTTTCAGTAGGTCACGCTGGCGCATCACACGGCCAGGGCAAGGTGAGTACTTGTGGTTAAAAATAAAAAATTTTAGCGAAAATGACAATTGTATTGCTAGATAAGACCCTTGTGCCTCATTTTGGATTGTTTAGAGCCCTTTGAAGCGGCATTGAAACTGTAAACTGTTGAGGTCGACTACAAAGAAAAATCCTGGAATGTTTTCCTTAAAAGCTTAATTTTGTAATTTATTTATTTTTATTAAAATATCAATAGTGTATACTACTATACTAATTCAAATATATTTATATTTTTCCAAGTGACTTAAATGACCACAAACAAACTTGATTTTTATTTCTGTTACAGAGAAGAGCCTCGTTTCCAGGTGCCGTTTCAGCTCCTCAATGCTTTGATGGATATCGACACACTTATGACCAAGTGGAGATGTACGTTTTCTGTCATTCAAAGCTAATCAAAATCAATAGATTAAGAATTGATTTACACTTCAACACGAGTAACATCTACAAACTTCTGCCTCCAGATAACCACGTGTGCATGGTGCACAGAATGATCGGCGGCAAAGCAGGGACAGGTGGATCTTCAGGGTACTATTACTTGCGCTCCACTGTCAGGTATATCCCAAATGACACAGGAAAAAAGGGATCCCTGTCTGTAAAATCCAGGCTAAAATCTCATAATCTAATTTTGAGATAGGATCATCAAAGTTTGATTTGAATCTTTGAAATGACCTTAACAATATTAAAGATATTCTTGGATGATTTTATGTAGAAAATAGTAAATCACAAAAAAATGACTTTAGCTGGGTTTTACAGGCTGGGTCACAATTTGTTTCTAAACTTCCTGTTTAGTTTTGTGTTGTTTCATCATATTCATGATGGCGTGATTCCAACTCAGCGTTTACTCATAATGATCACACGTTATGATGTATATATATACTACTCTCTTATCTTCTTTAGTATGGTTTACAAGTCTGTCTTTATTGTAGTTAAACACATCATGTGACCTCAGAAAAGTGCTTTCAGTCTGATGACAAACAGATTTTAACAAAACGATATTTTTATTACTTTGTGTATGAAAGTCTACATATCATATTTTCTCACTTTACAGCGACCGTTACAAAGTGTTTGTGGATTTGTTCAACCTCGCGACGTTCTTGGTTCCCCGAGCGTGGATTCCCAAACTGAACCCCCAAATCCATACGTTTCCCTACATGGCCGAGTGTTACGACAGCTCGTACAATTCAGACAGCAGTCAGGATTCAGATTAGATCGATCAGATGCCCTACAGAGATTATCAAAGGTTATGATTTTCTGACTTGTTTGTTTTTGATGGCATAATATAATGATCAGGAGAACAGGACATCGGGAATAATGCCAAGTGCTCTTTATAGATAAAGGTTTATTCCACAGTTTATCGATTCATCATGTCAAATAAGTATTGCAGGACGATCTGGTAAAGAAAGCCAAGTGATTTTTTTTATTGTTTTAATTTAATTTTGATACCTAGAAAAATCAAGAATTTGGGTACATGCACTGTAAAAGGTAAAAGTTAGATCAACTTAAAAAATTACTTTAATTGGTAACCACTAAATCAAGTATTTTCAACTTATATTTTTATGTGAAACACACAAAAAATGATTTACATTTTTTTAGGTATTACCAATTTTTCACTTTTTACAATGTACCAATTATTTATATTTTTAACAGTGAAAATATAAGAAAAACATTTGTGCAACAAAACAACAAAAAATTTGTTTGTAAATATATATATATATACTGTATTTTAAATATTTTAAAGGTGTATGCTCTCAAATATATTAATAAGTCTAAATGTTAATTTATATACATGCCTATGTATGTTTTACATGCAGTTATTGTGCAACAGGTTTAATAAATGATGTTTAATAAAAAACATGAAATTGATTTACAAATAATCATGGTAATTTTTTTGCGTATGCATCTTGTAAAAACCAAGTACTGTCCTAGAATTTTCTAGAATCTCAGATCATTGAATGTTGGTAAATATTTGTATGACCTCGAGTTCAATCACTCTGATCTGATGCCAGTGTTTTTGTTTTGATTTTAGTGACCATGCCATATTTTTTGAAAGGTCAATAACAAAAAGATAAATAGACTTTTACATAGACATTTTGTTCTGCAATGCGGGGAAAAAGAAGAAGTACAATATAAGTAATATTATCTTTAATAATAGCATATAATGTGCACTATAGTTCTGTCTTTACATAAAGTGTACCAAGTTGCAAATGTGCTAATACTTTCTTCGAACCCCTTAAAATCTTTTAAAAAAAGTAAAATATTAAAAAATCTGGTTCACAGTAACCTTTTTAACATTTCCAGTTCCCTTTGCCATTAAAGCAAGAGAGATGGAAACTGTGTATAAACATTTGACTCACTTTAACGTTAAGCTCCTCTCTCCCATGACAAACATTATGGCCCTGACTTTGTGGCAATACCCTATAATTATCATCTAATTAGTCATCTAAAAGAAAGATCTCGCTGTTCATCTTCTGAATGGTTCATGTGAACAGTTTGGTCAGTGGTGTAGTGGTGCCTGGGGAAGTGGGTATACTCTTAATTTATGCTTCCATTTTTTAAAAGCGGTCCAATTAAGGTTGGGTTCTCTGTTTTATAAACAGTGATAATTAGTCTTGCATATTTGTTCTCTGCAAAATGGGCCTGTATTGTTACTTTACTTCTGCTGCTTGACTCCTCAGTGCAAGGATCATTATAAAATTTATACCAACTTACAAGTGGGTATACCCCCATGCCATCTAATAAAGAAGTGGGTATTGTTGGTGAATCTTGCAAAATCACTAGTACCTAAAATTTCCCTCATTGAAAAATAAACCTCAATGAAGATCTTTCCAAAATTTCCTCAGCACACATTGTCACATGCATGCATGTAGGGGGAAGAACATCATGTGATTTCTGTATATAAATGGTTTCAGTAGTAAACAAAGGCTTTCGTGGAACACATGCAACTTCCGGTAAACTTCGCTAAGAATCAATAACAACAAAGTTCTTTTAGAGTAGTTTATTTCTGATAACAAACAAAATAACTACAAGTAGACCTTAGTTCTTATTTCATAGCTAAAGCGTATAAAAAACGACACTGAGCTAATGTTGCTGTGTAAAATGTGTACTATAATAGATAAATAGATTTTGATATTGATAGACAGATAAAAAGAAACAAAGAGATAAACAGACAGATGTCAGACAGACAAATTGTATAACAGACAGACACACAGATAGATAAATAGACAGATAGACAGACAGAAAAGCACCAATAGATAGATATTGACAGATAGACAGTCAGAAAAACACAGACAGACAGACAGACAGACAGACAGACAGACAGACAGACCGACAGACAAACAGAAAGAAAAGCACCAATAGATAGATACTGACAGATAGACAGTCAGAAAACACAGACAGACAGAGAGACAGATAGATAGACAGACAGACAGAAAGAAAAGCACCAATAGATAGATACTGACAGATTGACAGACAGACAGACAGACAGACAGACAGACAGACAGACAGACAGACAGAAAGAAAAGCACCAATAGATGGATACTGACAGATAGACAGTCAGAAAACACAGACAGACAGAGAGACAGATAGATAGACAGACAGACAGAAAGAAAAGCACCAATAGATAGATACGGACAGATAGACAGTCCGAAAAACAAAGACAGACAGACAGAAAGACAGAAAGACAGAAAGAAAAGCACCAATAGATAGATACTGACAGATAGACAGTCAGAAAACACAGACAGACAGACAGACAGACAGACCGTCAGAAAACACAGACAGACAGAAAACACAGACAGACAGACAGACAGACAGTCAGAAAACACAGACAGACAGACAGACAGACAGACAGACGGACATATGTTGATAGACAGATAGAAAAGCACCAATAGATGGATACTGACCGATAGACAGTCAGAAAACACAGACAGACAGACAGACAGATAGATCGAAAAGCACCAATAGATTCTGAAAGATAGACAGTCAGAAAAACAGAGACAGACAGACAGACAGACAGATAGATATTGACAGACATACAGATAAACAGACATATAGATAAATCATACATTTGTTTCTATTGTTGTTTGTAGTGCTAATACTCACTGATGATAGACAGACAGAAAAACAGTCAGACAGACATTACGTGATTTAAATATGCAGTTCTCCACTAGAGGGCAGAGTGGGTCTAAAAGTAAAGAAAGTTTTTGTTTAAGTCAAGGCAACATCATATGACAATGTAGGGACTACAATAATACTTTTTTTTGCCAGAACCGAGCCTCAGTTTCATACTAGTATTTTCCTTTTTTTAAGATTTGGATAAAAGATTCTGTATTTTAAACAGTAATTGATCATAAAAGACTGAGTGACACATGGTGACTTTGGGCGGTTACCTGCTGTCGGCTGGGTGTAGATTCATACTTTGGGCTGGACTCAGGAAATCTGGCTCTTTAGAGCTCTCTAATTAGTCTCATTAGTATCCCAGCTGATTGTCTCCTTCCTTCAACTATTTCCTGCACTTATCTTTAATCTTTTAACACGATACATGCACCACTGAGATGGGACAGCAAACAAAATAATGCAGAAGAGAAAGAAAACAGAGCTCACAGCGAAGTGCATTAGCGCAAGAGAGCAAAAGTGTTAAACAAGCGTGCTCACTGCCAATGTGATTCATCTAAAACTGGTGTTCTTCCAGCTAACATGTCACTTACGAAATGTTAATGTTTTTGTGGAAGTGGTTTCGTGGGGTTACTATTCATTTGTCATCATACACACTATTGCATTCAATGTTTTTGTAGATATTGGCAGCCTGTCACTTCTTGAGAAATCCTGGGCTTTTCTTTGGTATTCTCACTGCTTCTGTCGAATGATCAATGCATTTGGGAAACTGCATGCTGTTTTTTGGTAAACATTAGTTTTTTCTGAGCTTTGTGTCCTATTGCTTGTTAAGTTGTTATCAGGAAAAAGAGAGAGAGAAAGAGAAAAGTGCAATACTAGTTCACTGGTTTTCTCCATCTGGTTTGCAGACGGCACTTGAAGATTAATGGAAGTGTCAGTGCAGCTCTGTGTTTAATTTACTGGAGCTCTTGAAGCCTAAATCCTTGATGACTCTTCAAATAAATCCTTAGACAGGGATTTCTTAAAGGGATAGTTCACACAAAAATTCAAATCATGTCATCATTTACTCCCTCTCATGATGTTACAAACCTGTATACATTTCTTTGTTCTGATGAAAACAAAGGAAGCTATTTTAAGGAATATTTGATATCCGATCAGAGACCCCATTGACTTCCATTGTATTCTTTTTTTTACTAAAAAAGGATGGGGCCTCTGAACGGATCTCTCTCTCTCTCTCTCTCTCTCTCTCTCTCTCTCTCTCTCTCTCTCTCAGGATGTACTTTAATTTTTCCATGACACACTTGCGAATGCATCACACCTTACTATTGACGAGCAACAGGCACATGCTGGGTCCAGACCATACAGATGCCCACCAAACTCGCCATAATTCAAGTGATTCACAGTTTGAACAGAATAGAAAACTCTTTAAATCTTCAAAAATGATGTTGATGAGAAACATAAGGATCTTTAACACTAACCAACACTACTAAGCAGTAAAGCAGGGGTTCTCAAAGTTTACATTCAAATGTCCAAGTCTGAATTCTCATCATTTTCATAGGTCTGGAAAAAACTGTATTACAAATATTGTCAAGCATGGTAATAACTTTGTAAATCATTTGTTTATATAACAAATCAACACAAATAGTTTGGGAAAAAGTATTTTCTATTAAAGTACATTCATAACAAGTGTATTTTAAAGTAAAAGTAAAAAAGCATTAAGCATTTAAAGTAAAAAAAATAAACATGAAACGCTATGCCAAAACTAACCAGGTGCAAAATACAGAGCAACCTAATTTAGAGAAATGGCACAGTTTGTTTTCCTTCAAATGCATAAACCGTGGCAAAAAGGTGTGGTTGGTAGACGGAGACACTGACCTAAATTAGGGGTGCACTTATAAATTGGCTGTTGATGCTTGTTATGCTTCTCAATGAATTACGATGAAATGCCGTTACATCCAAAAGCCAGAGGGCGCTCTTGTGCAGAAACTCAATATGCGCTGTAGACGAAGAACCAGACACACGCAGCTCCAGGAAATGACTTTAAGGGTATATTTATATTGCTGTTCTTCAAACCTTTTCAGGTATTTTTATGATAATAAAGAATATCTTTAATGAATATGTTTGACCAATGTGTTGCTTTCTCAAATGCATGTTTTAAACGACTGTAAAGCCGCACATGAAATAGCTGTGCATATTATCTGGGTGTGATGGCTACAGCGTCACACAGGAAATTGAAAAAAACCTCGTTTTATTTTCGGACCAGGAATGCTGTTAATTCGAAAAAGAAAAAACTAAACGAATGGTTTACAAGTTTAATATGCATTTTCACGTAGAAATTAATGCACTTGCAATATTAAGTGGACGGGGGGTCCAGATCCGGATCGGAGTCCGGACTTTGAGAACCCCTACAGTAAAGTGTGCACATCTTTTTTTAGCTGTCAGTCATAACCAGTCCCAGCTGTAACATATTATAGGGATAAACAAAAGTACGAGTTGCTAAAGTCATTACAGCAGACATCTGGTGGATACATTTCCTTATATTCATGCTTTATAATTCCTTTATGATGCATTCCAGTGTATTTCGCTTTTTTCCAATCATATTATACAGTAAAAAAATTAAAATGTCATGTTTACTCATGCAAAACTTACAGCGCTTGAAGTGTTTTAGTGTGTTTCTTGTGTGGTTGCTAGGTGCTAATCGCTTTCTGGCCCAAACAACCCACCGGATATCCAAGCATGCAACCAAATATTTAGGTTACCGGGGGGTCTAAGGACTAAAGTTCCCTAGACATGACCTAACACCGCCCATTACTGTAAAGATTTCCAGGTGAAACTGCAGGTGAGAAATGAAAACACATTTAAGTTTAGCAAGTCCCATGAATTGAGGTAACATTCCTGTACAAATGGTGGGGTGATAGTATGCCTTGAAGTTTAATGCTTGAATCCGTTCTCTCTTTAATGACTGCAGTCTCTGTTTATTGTCTCTAAGCAGGTGTTTTTTCTAATAATGTGTTTTCCAGATGCTGAATAGTGTGCCTAAATCACATGATTTAAAGAGAAACAAGAATACGTTCATCATTATTTCGCTGAAGACAGCAAAAGGTGATGACACTGCTGAGACACCTGTGCATTCCCGTACGAGTTTGTTTTTTTCGAAATGTGACATGCCTCCATAATGAACTTATCCATCCACAAGTGTATTAAAACATCTTGCGCAGATGATCTAAACATCTGCCTGATCATTTGACAACATCTGCTGACCATTTCAAATTCTTCCCAACATTGCTTGAGGGAATAGCGCAGAATTATTTTTGTAGAATATAAAAATACTGAAACTGTTCACTTATCTAACTTTGGATCATGTTGGATCTTCTTGTTTCATGAACGTGAAAGTTTTCATATTTCTAAAGAAGTTTGCATGAACATTCGAATGTGCTTAGAGAAATTCCCTGGAGCTATGATCTCATGCTATGGAATTTTTGCAGTCTTTCCTATTTGGACCCAATTATAATACTGAATGGCAGTGTATTCAAGTGGATTTTTTTATCGCGAAAGCTTGAATTATTTGAGTGATTAATTATTTAAATGCAGAAGCACAATACACATACTGTAGATCGTGTCTATGTTTCTTGGATCGATGCATCTCATTACTATAGAGAAAAATTTCCCAGAATTCCAGAGTCTGGGTCACCACATCTACAGAGTTAAAAACATTTTTCATATGCATGAATATGTATGCTCCTGTATAGCTCAGTGCTAAAGCATTGCATTAGCAGCGCAAAAGGTCCTGGGTTCAAAACCAGGGAACTCACATACTGTATGTATGAACCCCCGCTGCAAGATACATGATGTTTAGTCTGATTCCTACGATTTATGTGACCTGCTGTCCTGTGAAGATCTAAACCTTTGAGGATCCCCAGTCAACTCCCAGAGGTCTATTTTAACCCCTTCCTGCCCGGTCAGGGTCAGCATAACATTCATTTAAGCACCCTGACTTTTGACCTCTCTGTCCACCCCTAACTTTGATCTTTGTCTCTTCCATGTCGTTATACAGGTTTGTCTTAACTCTTACATTGAATCACACACTCAATATGATTAGTCTCACAGTATGCTTGTTTCTCATACATAGTGAATCAAACCCCTAACGTCCAGGCTGGACGGACCAGCGCAGCTGTCAGATTCTACGCAGATTTACAATAAGCCTCCCTATTAAATCCTGATTATTAGCAGATGGATTTTCTCTCCGCCTTACAGTTCAAAATGATTTTTTCCTTTCTTCAACGGAAGGAAAAGTAAAGAAGCAAGAGCATGAGATCAGTGGAAAATACTTGATAAATTCAAGCCAACAAAACCGTCTCCTGCCTTAAATTTTCAAGGAGAAATAAAGCCCTGATTCAGGGGCGAAAAGCACACCCCTTTCTCTCGGTTGCCCAAGCAACTGTTTTGACCCAAAACAAAACATCAAAATTTACACTTTCTCACTCACTCGCTCACTCACTCATTACTGTACCATGGTAATAACACCGTAGTATTTTTTTAAATCTTGGTTTACCCAGGGACCACCCTGAACGTTCCCTCCATGACTAGCCTATTCCCGCTCATACAAGGCCCAGTACAGACCAAGAAAAGGAAAATATTCCTCTATGCAGAACCATACCGCTCTTTTCCCCTTTAGTCATTTATGCACCACTTCTGGACATACAATGAGTTTAATGTCTTCATGTCGGTTTACAACTTTATCATCACACTTTCCGTAGTAACTCCTCGCACCTTAATCCCTTTCATTTGGAGGCATTTTCCCTGAATAACGTTCCCATGAATGTTTTCTGGGCACCCGGAGTGTTCCGATTAGTGGTTGACCACTGTTTTCAAGTCTAATTCATAAACCATTACATTGGTCCACCATCAAGAATCTGTGGTTATGGATTCGTTCTGCATTCATTTCTGCTCTCAAAAGAACATAGAACATATAGGAAATGTTATGCGTGTATAATTGCAGAAAAGAAATAAAGGGAAGTGCAAACGTACTGAGATCTCAGTGAGCCAAGAAAGATTGTTGACAAGGTCTGTCCTGTAACAATTTAAAGTGCAAGCTGTTGCAACTGACACATGGGTGGCGCTGTTTCTCTTTCAATGAAAGGCGAATGAGGGAGTGGTCTCTCTCTCTCTCTCTCTCTCTGTCTGTCTGCATGTAGACGAGATGCAGATGTGAAATGATCTTTGCCTTCCCTCTCTGGAAGAAAAAAGACATTGTCAGATGTCTCATTTCTACTCCCTCTCTTCCTCAAACTTTTCACCCCTGAATGGATGCCAATCCTGTACTTATGAGTGCACTGTTACAATCCCAGTGTCACATACGCACACATCTCTTCATACAGACCTCATGATGCTCCTCCTGACAGCAATAACTTCATCAGGATGTTCCTACACTTTTTCCCACAGATTAACTCCAAACAGGGACCCTGATTCTGCACAACCAAACCACATCTCCATGTCACAGTCACATATATTACAAATGCACAAAAACTGTTTTCATGGCAATCATACTTGCCAAACTACAAAATGTACTAGTTACCATATATTATAGTTACAGCTCTTGTTATAGCAGTAAATCTGGTAGTTTGGTATTTGGTAGTTTGGTTACCATTACTGTCATAAAAAGGAAATAAAAACCATTGTAAGAATTGTTTAAACCTTTTACACCTTTTGAAGGAGGTCTTAAATAAATTATGATTTTAGAATTGTAATAAATAATATAATAAATATTTGTACATTTTATGCATACTTTCTAATGTACAGTTTAAAAATTATTTTTGACATGTTACAACGTTTTAATAATTTAAATAATTTAATAAATAATAATAAAAAATATTTACAACTTTCTTTTTAGGGTAAATTTAAGTAACTTCTGTCAATCTAGTTATCTCAATGTCAAATCTCCTTATTTGCCGGAATTTACCCTATGTTTAATAATCTATATAGCAATCCGTATATCTTTATTTAAAGTACTTTAGGGCCCAAGTCAGTGTTCAGCATCACGGATGGAGCACTGATGAAGACATGGAGAGATTGAACTCCACCTCTTTCCTCCCTCTTTCTCTGTCTTTAAGGCGTTTCACTCTGTATTGCGCTCTCAGCGCGCACATCGTCCCACTATCTGCTGTTTCATTTCATCCAAACCTGTTTTTATTTAATATTCCTTTATATGATCATATCCTTCACTTCTGTGCGTTCATCACTTTCAATTTGCACGGTTAACGTGCAGGAATATATCGGGATAAATGGCGCGTAATGGATATATATTAAGCGCTCTGTGCGCGCTTTTGGCAGTCATCGGCGCACAGGATGTCCAACGAACCACCTTCAGAGGTAAACATATTTATCTTTTATCCTCCATGTTATGTTTATGATGTATAGTTTTACGAAACATATTTTGCATGATTTATGTTTATGGGTTGATGTAACTGCTGCGTTAAAGTTTCTAGTAAGCTACCTTTGACTGTTATATTGAATGCATCTGCATCATCAAAGTTGAGCATACAGTCATCTTGAAGTGCTTGAGGGCTTTCAGTGATTTTACATTTTTGCTATTGCGTTACAATAATGCGCACATACTACTGTAGGTAATAATGTATTGCCAGTTATATGTTGTGTACAGTTGTACTGTAAGGACAGTAGCACAGTAAGTTATGACATTGTGTAGTAAATATTGCACATTAGTATAGTAATGTGTTGAAAATGCATGTGGCAACTGTCCAGACAAAATGAATCACATCATTTGATTATTTAGAGTTATGTCTGTATACAGAAGATGATGATCAGCATAAACTTAAATTATGATTTAAAGTGAATCAAGTCAAGACATTGAGTTATGATCCAACAAATCGTCTGTAAATTATCCTTTGCTGCTTGTAATTTGTTTTGGAGGAACTTTGTGCCTAACAGGCCTTGATTTAGGCCACATGTCATGCAGAGATTTCCCTTATATAGAATGTGCTTAATGTGTTACAGTAAAGTAGTAATAAGACATCAAATTACTGAAAAATAATAATGGTATTAATCTGATAAGACTGTCCCAGGAATATGTCCTCAAATAGTTGAATATGGGCAAGTCAAACACTTTATACCATTACGCTACCTTGTGATATACATACACTCTTACAGCTTTATTAAAACACATATATAAATATTTGTATCTTATACACTGTAATGTCACGTTCAGGTTACACCTGTAATGTCACATGATAACAATAGCCTACTTTAGGTGAGGTGATGCACTCTTCTCCCACCACCAATCTTCCACCAATAGGGGGAGCTGAATATTTTTCTAAGATAACCATAATTGTCATGATTAAGAAAGCAAATGTTTGGGCAAAAACGTATAGTGTGATCTTACATGTGACCTGATTATAATTTAATTATTATGAACATGGACATTTAAGGACAGCCTAACTCTTTTTATAAAACACATAATGATTTTACAAATAGATATTGATCAAATAGCGGCAAGGCAGAAATCAGTCATTGTTGCAATTGTGTTTTATTTTGTGATTTTCCCGCTGTCTTCTTGCAGATTGTCCTGTGGATTTGTTTTTTGTGTTGGACACTTCTGAAAGTGTGGCGCTCAGATCCAAACCACCAGAGTTTTACATCAACCAACTCAAATCCTTCACTAAACTATTCATCGATGAGCTGGAGGACAATATAGTGTAGGTTTTTCATCCGAGTAAACCAAAATATTCTTTATATATCTATTATGGATTTTCTTTCTAGCTTTTAAAGTTCTCACTCTTAACTGAAAGAAATGTAAAAGTATTGATGTCCTATAAGGGTAGGGCCCACTCATGGGGGCTGCCATGTTGAGATCACATGACTGGGCCAGAGAACATTACTTTGTTGTTATTAGACACCTTCAAGTGATAAATAAGTTAATTATGCATAACAAATATGCCTGCAAGTATGTCTACAATAGCACTGTTAACTGAAAACTTTTTTGTGCATCTGTAGAGATGGGTGTCAGTATGAAGTCCTATTGAACTTATAGAGTATTATGATGCTTGCATAATTGAGTATATAACAATTTCGATCATCTGTTGCCAGGCGACAGCCATGTGATCGTGATCTTACGTGGAATTCTGGAGCGCTACATTACAGTGACTACGTTGAGCTGGTGATGGAGTTAGTTGACCTGAAGACGAAGCGTTCTCAGCTAAAAGCTGCCATTGACAAAATCTCTTTCATCGGCAAGGGGACGTTCACTGACTGTGCCATGAAGGAGGGAATCGGCGAGTTGCTGAGAGGGTATGTCAATCTAGAGACACTTATACACATAAACACAATGTTATTCTCATAAAAATCTTTTAGCATTGTAATCAAATACTTAGAATGATTGGATAATTAAGAAACTTTGTTACTTTCTTTTGCGGAAAACACAATAACTCTTTTTCCCTGATCGATTCATTGGGTTGTAAACTGTAGTTACTGTAAATAGTAAAATGCATTGAATACATGGCTCACTTAAAGGGAACCTATTATGCAAAATCCACTTTTACAAGGTATCTGGACATAAATGTGTGTTGACAGTGTGCACAACCACCCTACAATGAACAAATCCACTCCTTTTTAAATCCCTATTTTACCAAAGCAGTCTCATTAAACATGCTGTTTTGATTCTCTTATCAATGTGATGTCACACGGATAGCGCCCCACCTATTACCATATTTACCGCCCTCAGCAAGTTGTGCGCTGTCTGCCATATCTCAATATTATGATACTACTGTCTGAGACTGTATTCACAGGAATAAGATCTATTTTAACTGAAAGTAAGTGCTCACTGTCTGCATTTAAAGGTACAGACACCAAAAAAGCAATTTTTTTGCTCCCACCCAAATTGGACATGCTAAACTTCAAAGACACATTTTGGGCACACTTGAGATATGACATCTTGTATATGTGCACTTTAAGGCCGAATTTTAGCTTGTAACTTTTAACACTATCCATACATTTGAAATATATCCGAATGTTCTCATTAATATTAGACCTCACAGTCACATGAGACTGTTTTATGTCTCTTAAATATTTAGGGGATCCCACTATCATGAGAACAAGTACATGGTGGTGATAACAGACGGTCACCCTGTGACTGGGTACAAGGAGCCATGTGGTGGGATCCGAGAGGCTGCCAATGAGGCACGGCAGCACGGCATCAAAGTTTTCGCTGTGGCCGTATTACCTGACGCAGAGGTACGAGATGTTACTTGGACATTATGAAGATGAGTGTCTGATGTTGTGTGATCTGAGAGTCTGCAGACTCATCCTTAAATGTTATAAAAAAGAATTGTTCTTGCCAAATCAAATGTGTTTTTCTCATGTAAATTGGCCACAATGTAAAAATGGCTACAGACTATCATTTTTCTGTTCCTTTCAATTGTTTCATTCCCAGGACAGCAGACTGGCTGTCATTGCCACAAACCCGAATTACAGACAAAACTTCACAGCTGCAGATAGCGACCGTAACAATCAACTGAGCAGCATAAAGACAATGATTAACATGATCGTGAGTACCATTACACAAACCAGATTGTTTATGCGGTTCTCCTGTGGATTTATGGGTCTGACTTAGCAAAAACACACAGGGAGATGATTTTCCCAAACAGAAATGCATGAGAAACCCTTTTATCTGAAAAGACATATATAAACATTATCCAGCATACATCAAATCTAGTTTAAGTCTGTGTTACAGATATTATTAATACATTATTAATACCCACTGCAGTGCTTTATCAAATACGGCAACCATTGTAAGCAAGACTTTTGGTCACCTGCCAGTGGCGTGTGTTGATTTTTCTAATCTTATCTTGTTATCCTGTTTTGTTCTTCATTTCAGACAAATGAAACAAAGGATGTGGTATGTTGCTTTTATCATGTGCTTTTAAACATTGCTTGAGTTTGTACATTGGTGATATTAATCGTATCTTATCATTCTTTCCTTCAGTGCTGCTCCTTTGACTGCCACGTAAGTAACCCCAAACAAAATAAATCTGACTGATCTGTATAGATTGAACTCTTTCTTGTTACTAACTGATATATGTCTGTACAGCCTCCTCCTGGCATTGTAGGACCACTCGGTGAGAAAGGATATAGAGTGAGTAGTAAATAAATAAGCAAATGTATTAGTAAATACATTGCGAGCAGTTATGTCTTGATATGCACCGTGGCATTAACTTTTCCTTTTCCTGCAGGGAGAGCCTGGCAGACAAGGCATGCCGGGAGAGAAAGGAGATGTTGGATCTCCGGGAAGCATCTGCTATCTTCTGTTGATACAGTATGTATAGGAAGTGATAAAAAATGACAGAAACCTGAATGCACAGATATGAATTAGACTACAGAGGAATTCCTTTGGCACTTTCTGTGTAGTATTTCATTGGTTCCTGATTCAGAAAACATAAAGGATAAATACATACCATTGATGTTTACACTGCAAAAAATGATTTTCAAGAAATTAGTATTTTTGTCTTGTTTTCAGTAAAAATATCAAAAAATTGTTAAATAAAGATGCATTTTCTTGCTGAGCAGAACTACCCAAATAAGTCTAGTTTTTAGACCAAAAATATCAAATTTAAGTGATTTTGTGCATAAAACAAACAAAAAATCTGCCAATGGGGTAAGCAAAAAAATCTGGAACATTTTTATAAAACACTAAATTCAAGAAAAATTTGCTTACCCCATTGGCAGATTTTTTTTGCTTGTTTTATTTTTTGGTCTAAAAAATAGACTTATTTTCTTGGGTCGTTTTGCTCATCAAGAAAAAGCATCTTAATTTAAGAATTTTTAGATATTTTTACTGTAAGCAAGACAAAAATACTACGAAAATGTTTTCTTGAAAATAATTTTTTGTAGTGAAGTCAAGAAATTCCTGCAGATTTGAATAAACTCCTAAAATTAAGTATTTCACTTAATTGCATTATTTATTTATTTTGATCTGGTATATAATACAATAGCATAAAATCTCAAAGTCTCAAGCCATGTCTATATCTACAAGATTATTTTGGCTTGGGTTTGGGCTCCTTTGACCTATCAACTAGCAAGAATTCCCTAGCAACATGCTAGCAAGCACATCTGTACCGCCAGATGTGTCCATGAGAAAGTGCAGCTCACATTTTCTTCAAATATATAAAAAATATATATATATATATATATATACATTTGTATACATTTGAACATGTTGAATACCAGTGTTGGGGGTAACGCATTACAATGTGCATTACGTAATAATACTTTTCTGAAGTAACGAGTAAAGTAACGCATTACTTTTTAATGTACACATTAATAATAACTTTTTCAAAAAAGTAATCCAAGTTACTTTTTTAGTTTAATTAATTTGATTTAAAAAAAATAATGTACTGATTTAAACTGAACATAGTCACATTATGCACTCTATGCGTACACACGCCTGTGTGGGAAAAGTTTGAGTCGGAAACTGAGATGGAAGGTCAGAGCTCGATGTTTTTGTGATGAAATATGCAATTTTTTTGAATGCAGAACTTTTCGGTAATAAAAAACACCTGTAAGTCCTGAAAGAGATCAAGCTTAGACAAGAAAAAGTAACGCAAAAGTAACTAAAAAGTAACGTAAGCATTTCTTTCCATTAAAAGTAACTAAGTAGCGCAATTAGTTACTTTTCTTGGAAGTAACTTAATATTGTAATGCATTACTTTTAAAAGTAACTTTCCCCAACACTGCTGAATACTACACTAGTCAACATTTCAAGTGAATCAAAACCTCTTCTAACTTTTTAAACAATACTTTGATGAACTTTTTTGATCAACTTGAAATACTGACTAGTATATTTTTCACAAGGGTATAAAATCATTATGTCCAGTGAATGTCCCATGTGGCACAGGATCTCTTTTTCGATAACAAAATCAAAGCAAAACCCTGACGTGACCTACAGATGCTCACAGGCTCATTGACTGATGAAACTGTACTTTTGTTTCATTAAAAGACCTCCTTTCTGCCAAAAATACATTACGCAAATACCCATTGGGGTTTTATTAAACTAATAAGGACAGATTTTTGGCCCACATGGTAATAGCTAAACTATTAAATAGTTTATGGTTAGTGAGCCAGCTTTTCATTATTTTACAGTAGATGTTGATTGTGAAGACAAAACAATAATTAAACCCAAGACTGTTATGTAAAGACAAAGGAGCTAAATCATCAGTAGACTTCAAAGCCTTATAGGGAGAAAAAATGTTTTTATTACTTCTAACTTCCTCTGTTCTTGTTTTTCTTGACTTCGGGCCTGTTATATGTTGAAATTAAGAGTTGTTTGGTTTCAGAAATAGATAAAAAATGAACTGTATTTTGCACTAAAGTGCCAATTCAGATCCAGATTTCAAAGTGCAAAATCAGATCTAGATCTAGATAAAAAAAAAACATAGAAATATTTTTCTTGTAAAACAGTATTAATCTTAATGACCTTAAAGGTACAGAGCAGTGTTTTTATGCCACACAGAGTCACTTTCATCTGTGAATAGTCTACTTACAGTACAGTTTTCTCATAATCTTTAAACCATGCATAGCAGAAAGTATTTTAATATCCTGAAAATCGCCTATTTCACCCTTAACCTCCCTCTTTCCTTGTTTATCTTCTATTTATTATAATGTAAATAGGCCTGTTAATCAAGTCAAAGAGGGTCAAAAAGACATATTGTAAACAAACAGCGTTAGTTATTTATAAAAAACTTTTTTGCTGTGTTATCCTCTAACTTGTTTCTCTTTTCTCTCCTATTAGGGACATGCTGGTGATACAGGTCCTGTCGGTTATCAAGGAATGAAGGTTAGTATACCGTTTCTTACAAATATTTACATTTGTGTACATTAGAGTTGATTTGTGTGCTCTTGCTGGGGAATAATCTGTGATATTTTCCTTTTCTTCCAGGGTGACCAAGGAATAAAAGGTGAAAAGGTAAACAGAGGCTCATCTTTATTGCGGAAGAAGTCCCTCTTCATGTCATGTGCCTAAATGTAAAGGGTCACTAAAGCACTATTTTTTATTTACAGGGAGACAGAGGTCATGCGGGATACAAGGTGTGCTGAGCATTTATTATTATTATTATTCATTTTAATCATTTTCTTACTCATTTTTTACCAGTAAAGTGTTTGTGATGGTCAAATATCTTTCAATCATAATTTCAGGGAGAGAAAGGAAAGCATGGCCTTGATGGAATCGATGGGCGGAAGGGTGAGTGTTGTGGTCATTTTGCTGTGAAACAGAAACACCAAAAATTTACAAAAAGTAACAGTGCACAACCAACCTATTGAAACAATTAAAAGTTGTCATTTCAATATTGTTGTTTCAGTCAGGGGCTCAAAAAGAAATTTTGTTTGAAGTAAATGGGGACTGCCATCCAAAATGACAAAAAGTTTAAACACAACAGATTGACAAATGTGACCCCGTCTGTAAAAACCCAAAAAGTCAAGTTTTATGATTTACTGTTTTCTATCAAATTTTCCTACATAATGTAAAATGTTTCTATAAAATGTTTGAAATTAGTGTGAAATCAAGGATTTAAATCAAACTTTGATGCTGGATTTCACAGACAGGGATACAGTATTGAGGCCAAAAGTGATGTCTGGGGAGGAAAATGTATACAATATTTGAGATGTATGGTGCAAACTGGACAAAAAAAAAACAGTTTAGCAATGCTTATTAGAGAATATGGGTTTTATTCTTATATATATATATATATATATATAAAATATATAAAATGCATAGAAAAACAAAAAGCTCACATGTACTGAAGCATACATTGACTACAGTTTTATGTCTTTAAAAACTTTGCAAATGTGTGCAATTTTTAGCCAAGACTCCTTAAATTTTTTTCAAAGCTGAGCTTTGGTTCATACTCCAAACACACTAATGCAACATACACGCAACATACAATTTTAATGCATCTTTAACTATATGTTTATATAAAAAGCTAAGATGTCAATTGTTCAAAAGTTTGACATCACTTTTGGCCATTATCTCATGGACCAAACATACTAGAATATGTAAAAGAAAGTTTTAAAAATAACAATTATTAATATAAAATAAGATAATATAATATAATATAATATAATATAATATAATATAATATAATATAATATAATATAATATAATATAATAAGCTTAAATGACAACAATTTGTATATATTTTACACTGTAACGACACTGTAAAAAAGATTTGTTGGTTCAACTTAAAAAAAGTAAGTGTTCATGCTGCCTTAAAATGAATTTAACTTTATAATTTAAATTTAAAATATTTGTTGACAGAAATATTAGTTAATATCAACATTTTAAAACAAGTTAAAGTTAACTTATATTTTTTAAGTTGAATTAACTCAAACATTTTAATGCAGCATGAACACTTACTTTTTTTAAATTGAACCAGCAAATCTTTTTCACAATCTTATATCTAAAAAGAGCTTTTCCATTTTAAAGTGTTTCTCTTATCTTTCTGTATTACTTTTTACCTGGCAACATTTCATGTTAACAGTATGTACACTAAATGTTTTGCTTATACGAACACTGCATGCCCCTTTAGTCTGTCTTTGACTTTTCTCCATGCTTTCTATCTTGTAAGTGTTTCTCCATTTAGAAAATTGTGTTGGCTTTGTGTCTGTGACCCTTGACCTCATCTTGTCCTTAACCCTGGGTCATTTTACTCTGTTCAGCTTGTTCACAGCAGAATTCCCAACATGTTTTCTTTGGATGCCTGTCTGCACTACCCTATCTTATGATAAATCTGCATGCATTTAAACTTTATCTTGATGTTATTTACTACATTAATCCTTTTCTGCTGTTTTCTTTTTCTTTTTCTTAGTCTTTAATTACTTGGACTAACACTATGTTTCTTACAGTCTCATAGCATGATGTCATTCCGAAGTTAATTGCATGCAGTTTTGAGTGTTGACCCCGCACCATGCTGTACCTCCATGCTGCCAATTACCCAGTTTATGTTCCATCTGTTTGTATTATATTTCATAGGGTGAACCCGGATTCTCTGGTCTTCCAGGCTGCAAAGGGTCACCGGGGCCAGATGTGAGTATGTTACCTCCCTAGGTGTTTACAAGAGTTTTATATATGTTTATAGACAATCGTGACTATATATCAGTAAAGCGTACAGATGTGCGGCCGCGCGCGTGTTTGCGAGGCTGCGTCACTCTGATCCAGATGCATTTAAGATCCACATCTTTAAATACTGCAAGCTGATTGGATCATGTTATCTATACAGTACAGTCAATTGCAAATGTTCCCACCCCATCGAGCGATGCTGATAGGCTGTTTGGTGTGTCAGTCGGTTTTATAAGCAGCTGTTTCCACTCAGTCTGCATCTGGACAGGATGAAGGTTATTTGCCTCATGAACAGTCAAACATTTAGCAAATCTGACATCCAAGCTGCTCTCAGAAATCCTTCTGTGTTTCTACTTTGTTTACAAGATGTAATGGAGAATATACTGAAGAAAAGGTGTGATGTATGGTTGTATATATTCATTTAATTATAAATACGCCTTTTTGCACAATACAGGGCTTGCAAGGGGAAGCTGGCCCTAAAGGAGATCCCGGTCGATATGGAAGAAAGGGAGAGAAAGTAAGAGTAAAAATTGATAACCAAATGCTATCAGTTTTAATACAGTGACACCAGAACTTGAACGCTTGCTACACTTGAATACAGAAAATGCATTAAGTAACACAATGCAAAGTCTTTATTGTAAGGAGAAATAGCATAAGCACTCTACCATCATTTCTTTGCAACAGCCATTCTTTTGATATATTGTATTCAATATGTTATTCATTTATTTTTAGTTGTGCATCAGCGCACAAGTGCCCAAATGAAGAGTTTGGTTCCAAACGCCATGTATCCATTTTGACTAATTTGGGTAAAAACGTGTTTTCTATACCAAGAAAGATGAAAACCACTATTTTCTGTTACAAACTTTCACATAGCATCTTTAGGTTATAATAACATTACAAATTCAAATCCATCATTTGATTTTTAAAGATTTATTATAAAAACAATTTAGAATCAATTTAGAATCAATTTATAAATGTGCATTCATCATTGCCATGTTATATTCATTTAGTTTACTAGACTAGTGGTATAAACTGATAAAAAAATAAACAAAACACTTATTTTGTCATATTAAGAACAATGTTAATGTTGCTATCATTGTTGGGACGTCGTCACTAAACTTTTTTGACAGCGATCAAACTGCAAAAAATGATTTTCAAGATTTTTTTTGTGTTTTTGTCTTGTTTTCAGTAAAAATATCAAAAAATTCTTAAATGAAGATGCTTTTCCTTGATGAGCAAAATGACATAAGAAAATAAGTCTAGTTTTCAGACCAAAAATATCAAATTTAAGTGATTTTGTGCATAAAACAAGCAATTTTTACTTGAATTGTTCTTGAATTTAGTGTTTAAGAAAAATTTTCAAGATTTTTTTGGCTTGTTTTATGCACAAAATCCCTTAAATTTGATATTTTTGGTATAAAAACTACTTATTTTCTTGAGTTGTTTTGCTCATCAAGAAAAAGCATCTTAATTTAAGATTTTTTTAAATATTTTTTACTGAAAACAAGACAAAAATACTAAGAAATTTTTGTCTTGAAAATGATTTTTTGCAGTGTAAACAAAAAATCTTGAACATTTTTCTTAAACAAGAAAAATTTCAAGAAAAATTTGCTTACCCCATTGGAAGATTTTTTGCTTGTTTTATGCACAAAATCACTTACATTTTATATTTTTATAAAACTAGACTTATTTTCTTGGGTCGTTTTGCTCATCAAGAAAAAGCATCTTAATTTAAGAATTTTTAAATATTTTTACTGAAAACAAGACAAAAATACTAAGAATTTTTTTTCTTGAAAATAATTTTTTGCAGTGTAAGCAAAAAATCTTGAAAATTTGTCTTAAACAAGAAAATTTCAAGAAAAAATTGCTTACCGCACTGGCAGATTTTTTGCTTGTTTTATGCTCAAAATCACTTAAATTTTATATTTTTGATCCAAAAACTAGACTTATTTTCTTTGGTTGTTTTGCTCATCAAGAAAAAACATCTTAATTTAAGAATTTTTTAATGTTTTTACTGAAAACAAGACAAAAATACTAAGATTTTTTTGTCTTGAAAATCATTTTTTGCCGTGTAAGCAAAAAATCTTGAAAATTTTCCTAAACAAGAAAATTTCAAGAAAAAATAGCTTACCGCACTGGCAGATTTTTTGCTTGTTTTATGCTCAAAATCACTTAAATTTTATATTTTTGATCCAAAAACTAGACTTATTTTCTTTGGTTGTTTTGCTCATCAAGAAAAAACATCTTAATTTAAGAATTTTTTAATGTTTTTACTGAAAACAAGACAAAAATACTAAGATTATTTTTGTCTTGAAAATCATTTTTTGCAGTGTAAGCAAAAAATCTTGAAAATTTTCCTAAACAAGAAAATTTCAAGAATTTTTAAATATTTTTACTGAAAACAAGACAAAAATACTAAGATTTTTTTTTCTTGAAAATCATTTTTTTGTGGTGTAAGCAAAAAATCTTGAAAATTTGTCTTAAACAAGAAAATTTCAAGAAAAAATTGCTTACCGCACTGGCAGATTTTTTGCTTGTTTTATGCTCAAAATCACTTAAATTTTATATTTTTGATCCAAAAACTAGACTTATTTTCTTTGGTTGTTTTGCTCATCAAGAAAAAACATCTTAATTTAAGAATTTTTAAATGTTTTTACTGAAAACAAGACAAAAATACTAAGATTTTTTTGTCTCGAAAATTATTTTTTGCAGTGTAAGCAAAAAATCTTGAAAATTTGTCTTAAACAAGAAAATTTCAAGAAAAATTGCTCACCGCACTGGCAGATTTTTTGCTTGTTTTATGCTCAAAATCACTTAAGAATTTTTAGATATTTTTACTGAAAACGAGACAAAAATACTAAGAATTTTTTTTTGCAGTGCAGCTGTAAAATGTTTTGGACCTGCTCGATCTTTGTGACTTAATGAAAATAAGTAAAATAATGAAAGTTTTTCTTAAGATCCCCTGGGGTCAATGTGTTAGCATGACAGAAGCTTGATGCTGTTGTGTGAGAACAAGCAACAGCCGGCATTTCTCCGTCGAGTGGCTTACGTTTCTTCTCTGCCACAGAAAACCACCACAGGTTTATCAATGCCATCAAAAGTATTATTTTGTTTTTGTTTGTTTGTTGATCACGAAGTACAAAGTAGATGAGGAAAACAAGGATTCTGTGTGTATTCAACACGCCACCATTGTTGTTTACAGTGGGAATGGTGTGCTTTGCTTGGTTAAGCGGATTATTGCATTCTGTCGAGAAGGAGAAGTGGCGTTTATCGCGTTTTGGGAAAAAAGATGACGTCGGATTTCACGTAAAATGAATAATAAACTTTTTCATACTGACTGATATTGGTGGTAACTCATTTAAAAAAAGGCGTTTATCGTGTTTTGGAACCAAACTCTTCAAATATTTTAGCATCAATTACCCATCATGCTTCCAATATCTGCCCCACCCATGGCCACAACAATAAAACATGCAAATCTGAATATATAGAAACCTATCTGCCTGTTGTTTACAGGGTGACCCTGGCAAAGAGGGCGAACCAGGAAGACCCGGAAACTATGGACCTCCAGGACCAAAGGTACAGAGGAACATTTTCATTACTTAAATCCTTTTGTCTCATGATTTGGCTGGTTAATGTAACATTGCCATATTTTAACTTAATATGGCGTAATATGCTTGTAAATTTTATTCTTTTGGCTTTCACCATTGGCAGAATTTTGTGCAGTTTTATTGCTGAAGTCCAGTGCAAGGGTTGGCAGAAAATGTACAGGATTTAGTTATTTATAAATCACGCTTGATATATTCTGATCTGGCTCATTTCTTGATCGGACCATTTATTTAACACTGGTTGTTCAAGGAAGCAAACATTCACTTTTTTAGATACATGTTTGTTATTTTAGTCTGTTTATTAAAAGAAAAAATTAACTTTCCACACTCACCCAAATGCTCATCCAACAACCGTCACAAGGGATGCACTGTATGCACAATAAACGCATCTGCCAAACACGTAAATGTCAGTGCAGTATAACTAATAGTTTTCTATGGACTCTCGCCTACCCATAATCCCACTGTGTTTGTTTATTTAGGGTGACAGGGGTTCTCGTGGTCCCAATGGTGATAAAGGCGAGAGAGGAGATGATGTAAGCATTTCTCACAGACCTCGGTACTGTACTAAATTGTTTGACTTCATGTTATCTAACAGTTCATTGCTCTTTTTCCACTTGTTTCAGGGACCACCAGGACCAGACGGGCCTAGAGGAGAGAGAGTAATTGAACATTTTGATTTGCGTCTATCTTACTGTAACCAGATGTTGTATTGAGTCATGTTTCTAATCTGAGCGGTTGTCTTTCATATGTGTTTATTTGATGTACTGTATTTATGTGTGGGCCTTTACATAGGGTCAGAAAATTGAATGAAAGTTTTTTTTTATTCATGAAGGGTTTAGGTGGGGAGAAAGGTGAACAAGGTTCCCGTGGTAACAGAGGGCCTAGAGGCGAGCCTGGTGAGTATATTTCATTAGCAAAACTGTTTCGTAATGCATGTTTTGTGATGCAATGCTAAAACCCAAATTCAACACGAAAGGACAGAAGTCAAAGTGAAAGGGATGTTTGCAATCAGACTTTCTTTTCCAATATCTAATATTTCCAAGGAATAGGGATGGATATGATTTTCTCTGAGAATTGATTAAATTTTGAAATGTTTCTGTCTCAAAACATCGCCAGCTTGCATTGTTTGGAAATTTCAGCAATAGTGATGTCAGCCATGCTGTGTCTTTTTTAATCCAAAGTGATGAATATGATACACGATTACAAATTTTTTTTAATAACCTGCATGAATCACACAGAACAAGCCCAATAACATTGATCATTTTCTTGTTGACTTATATTTAATCCACTGCTGATTGAGATAACACAAAGGGTCTAGCTAATCAAATACACGTTTTTGCAAGATAAACACATCTTAAATCAATTATTATGTGTATTATGAGTGATCTGTAAATTGCATTGACAACTTGAAGCGTTGGTTTATATTTACTCAAGAAGATGAATAATATATTGACATTATGTTGCAATTGTTGATGCTTATATTTAATTGCTGTAGGGTGAGCCAGGACCCCGAGGTGAGCAAGGGCGTGAAGGATCGGCAGGACCAAACGGAGACCCAGTGAGTGTTCATGTGTGGTATCATGTTTGTATCGGGGGGCAACCTTCCGAATGAAGTGACTTAATTCAATGCAATTTTGCAATTCAGCAATTCAGCGACAGGCCACTAGAGACTAGATTCCCATAGACCTCCATGTTAAAATGTCTAACTTTACAGTAGAAAATAATATGTTTACAGCCTGGTACAATAAGTGTTCTATAAGTGGTCTATATAACTCATTTTGCCCTGTATGACAATTGTGAGGGGTGGGATTTTTTTTGTAACTCATCCGTTTAAATTATATTAAGCCTTAAAGTTGTGCATAATTAAGGGCGTGGCCACTTGAGTGATGGGTGAACTGCCACTGATGTCACTACTGTCAAGCTAGGTGGGTGTGGTTTCAGCAACCAGACACCTCAGCTTCACCCAAGTCCCGCCTCTTTACCCGTTTTCGGTTATCCGCGAGTGATATGGGGTGACGCGCATCCAAGATGGCCATATATTTTACCAACATGATCTCAAGAACAGTTGTGTTATAGTCACACAATTTGATTAATTTATTTGTGTCCATGGCACGAAATTCAGCTTTTTTTCGTGCCTTGAGGACAAATTTTTCGTGACACTCGCACAAATTTCTATAAATAGTTTTTCGTGTCCATGGCACGACTTTCTTTTTCATGTGATTTTATGTATTGTTTTTATGTTTTTCTATTTTTAAATCATTGTCGCTTGGGGTTAGATTTGGGGTTTGGGTTAGGATGTATTATGTACTGGTTTCTACATGTTTTTCTTCTGCTTTTAAAACTATTCTCACCCTGAGTTGGGGTTAGAGTTGGGGTTTAGGTTAGGATGTCTAAAAATGTAATTCTAACCCCAACCCCAAGCGACAATGGTAAGAAAATAGGAAAAAACAATGGGAAAATACATCAAATGAAACGAAAAATAAAGTCGTGCGACGGACATAAAAACTATTTATAGAAATTCGTGCGAGTGTCACGAAAAAGACATTCGTGCTCAAGAAACGAAAAAGCTGCATTTCGTGCCATGGACACAGATAAATGAATAAACTTTTGCGTGACTATAACACAACTTTCCGTGAAATCAGTCTGTTTTTTACAGTTTATGGTTTGTACAGTTAAAAGTTTATCTGTCACATCCGTAGTACAGTAGTAGTAAAAGACATTTAGGCTTAATGTACGTAAAGACCCTTTAAATATTTTTCCGTATAGAGATCAAACATTAGGTTGAGACATATTAAAGGGATAGTCTACTCAAAAATTAACTTGGGTTAATACAGATGTGGCCTTTAAAAACGCGCGTTTTCTCCCGCGGCATTCGCCAATTCGTCTCGCAGAGTCCTGCAGCATTCTGCAAGTGCTTTCGGGGGGGGCTACTTTTCCCTTTCCCTTAATGTGTTTCGCTTCAAAGAATATCCACCAGGTGGCGCATAAAAACATTGTCATTGCCGTTGTTTCCAGAAGTTAATAAGGGCATTGCTGAATATTTTACATTGAAAACAGCAAAGTGATATGTCAACGCCTTCTTGCCAGCATAACAGCGCATACAAATATTAAGATGACTGTACGTGCAATGCGCATTTATAGTAAGTGCAACAGATAATTTAGTGTGAGCCTAATAAACGCGACTCGTGATATAGGGTTGCTATTTACAATGAATATCTTAATTATTTGTGTTGTCGAATTTTGACACCGTTTCATTGTTTGTTCATAATATTTATAATTGTCAGTTTTTCAAAAAGTATCAATATTTTAAAGAGATTAATGTGGTATAAAAAAGACATGTTTTAAAGTTTAAAACGTTGTAAAAAATATAGTAGTATTCTTATATTTTAAGAATAACAATATGATACATTTATACTCCGCTAAAATGCTTTACATATGGAAAGAGGAATTCTTCTCAGAACAGATATTTTTATGTTATTATTAAGACGTAGGCTACATCTAATAAAATAGCGAACAGAGAAACTGTGCCTTTTGCGGACGAAAAACACCTCCGAAATATTGAGTTTATGAATATTTACACTTACAATATGTACTTTGTGAAATGTGTGTGTAATAATTTTATAACATGTGGCTGTAGAGACAAACACGCTGCGTCGCCTTTCAGATATCTTACACGTTCGCATTCAACACTTTTCAAAACGTATTTATATTAAATCTAATGAATAATTATAAATTATGACATGAGAAAATTAGAAGTGTGCAAAAGAGCACAGTTCAGATATTGTTAATTAAAGCGGTTTTATACACCTTTCTGCCTTGTTTAAATTAACAAGAATTTTATTTGCCACTGTCAACACGTTTTGTGATTGATTTAATGATTTATTACAGAAACTTCTATGAAGCAAAGCTATTGTACTAAGCATCTCTATATATATATAAATAAATATATATATATATATATGTTATAAATGTTGTAAAAAATATATTAGTATTCTTATATATTAAGAATAACAATATGATACATTTACATTGCGCTAAAATGCGTTACATATGGAAAGAGGAATTATTCTCAACCACCACCAATAAAGTTTAAACATTATTTTTTAGAAAAACGCCTCGGAAGTGTTGAGTTTATGAATATTTACACTTACAATATATACTTTGTGAAATGTGTGTTTAAAATAATAAATTTCATAACATGTGTATAAAGACAAACACGCCGCGTTGCATGATTTTATAAATACCGAGGTCCATATAAGTATTTTCTAGGGCATGCACCCCAGGAAAAAAACTTCTTATTTCCCTGCTCTACATATATGACTTTTAATAAATCAGAAAACCAAAGAATCAAATACCTATAGATTTCAAACCATATTAGTATGCAGAAAACTTTTGTTGGTCATTAGGAATACATTGTAATAATTATTTTACCATCCTGGGCACACTGCTGCACACTTTCTCTTCTTTTGTTATTTAATTAACTTTAATGACTTTAACAGGTAGGCCTTACTAAATGCAATAAAATGTTCAAGCCAAAATATGAACATTTAAACTCCGTGCACGCGCACTACGGGTGGATGAAGCGTTGTACCGCGCACGTGATGCATCGTTTTCAAGTTCAAGCTTAGCAGCACAACACAGTGAATCTAATCATTATACAGTAAAAAAACATATCTTCAATAATTAAAGGGTGGCGTTGAATTTTGTTAATAAACACGCTGAATAACGGAAAGTGAATTACTGGAGGGAGTAAGAGCAGCGCATTAAATCTGGACACCCATATGTGCTCAACTGCAGTAATGTTTCTTGTCCTGTCACCTTGACAGTCACTGCGGTTTCACATTTCTCGTCATTAAACTGCTGTATATAATAGTCAGCGTTTGATTACTTAGGCTACATCTTTCTTGCACTACCACTAACTGCGCATCTGACCTGTGTTGCACCTCTGTCTGACTGGTTTGATTTTATTGGTCATCTCGGTTTCATTTTGACTTTATCTTAAAACTTAATAGACCCTTTAACTGTTTGTACACAATGATGACATGGCACCGTATGCGTGCGCATTTGGGCAACGGAGCTATGGCAAGAATCAGCAGCAACTGACCCATTTCACAAAAAATTCACACGGCCGCGCCGCTCCATTAGCATGCTACACTTGCTACTTTAGCGGGTTGAAATGCATATACATATTAGGCTATATATTTGGTGTGTTTGACTTTCTGCCGAACTGCGCGATCCAATCGGCATATGAAATTACTATAGCGGCGCGAAAGTGACTGGGGAGCAGACTGGTGTAGCGCTACAAAAACCCACAGCCGAGTGACAGCAAAGTACCGCGAGAGCGATTCCAGTTATCACGTGGAGAAATCCGCTTTGAATCGCTCTCGCGGTACTTTGACATCACCAAGAGGTCTGCTTAGAGCAAACTTGTGACTTGCATAACAATAGGTGTGTTCGACTTCATGCGGCGCTGCGCAGACCGATCGGCGGCTGACTTGAAGCAGTGCATTTTGGTTAGTACTTTTGTCCGACTTCAGCTGGCGCTGCAGGCACGTGACTGTGTCATATGGTTTTTAAGTACCGCGAGAGCGTTTCGAGAGTAGCCGGCTAGCTCAGCCGGTGCAGCTTCTCCAGAGCGGCTGCCCGGAGTTGTGATGACGTAACAGCTTTACTTGATTGGTCGCCTCATTGATGACAACGATCACGTGCGTTTCAAGTTTAATCCAACCTTTAGTTTCACTAATAAACATTATAATTTCATGTTTTAAAACAGGAAAAAACACTTTAATATCCTTAAATATGTTATATTGTGTCGTGTAATAAAATAAAAATGAAAATAACATACTCTATTGGTATTTTAATAATATATGCTTGTTTCCCGTTATTTTCGGGTATACAGTATAAGCAGCAATTAAAATATTCGATATAAAATGTTTCTGGTTGCAACTTTTTATTAAAAGGTTTGTTTTTATCAAATTCAGCATCTAAGTCACTTCATTTGCGATTACAAACAAGGAAACACGGCGCACACGTCACTACGGCAAGCAGCAGGTGTCCGGCTTGACGGCTCCGTCTTCAGTTCCTCCCTCGACTGCAAGCGGCAAACCTCGCCGATCGGTCTGCGCAGCGCCAGATGATCTCGAACACACCTAATGACTTTGTCCCACCTCTGCTAAGACGTCACATGCCGATCGGTCTGCGCGGTGCAGGAAGAAGCCACACGAGCGCTGAGCGTTGAGTCAAATTATAAGAGGAGCGTAAGAAAATGATCGAGGTCTGGTCAGGGAATTAACCCAACACAAAGTGAAAATGATAGCAATGACTCTAAGATCTATGGACATGCACATCAGTGTTTTATTTGTGTGGAGAAAATGACAATTTGAAATAGTGTCCAACACAATACTCTACCATTATACTCAAATAAGTAGGGCCTACATGCACTGCTCCCAAACGTGATGTGTTTTGGTGTTGCTTGTAATCTGGAACTTGGTGTATTTCAAATGTGTTTGTTAAGTGTCTCCACATGAAAACGGAATGCCCTCCCCCCGCACAGTCATGCAATGAGAACCAGAAAAACCGGTTTCTAACCATTTTATTTACATGTGAATAGTGAGAGCACCCCCTCAGGAGCTGTAGGACGGTTTTTTATAAGCGTAAACCAGGACTAAGCCTTAGTTTAAATAGAATATACAATTAGTTTTAACAAACATGCCTTACTAAAAACATTATTTGTCTGCATTTTGAGGCAAAACAAAGGGCATGGCCGTCCGGACCTCGGTAATTTTCTGACGCTTGTCTTATTTGACTCAATGCTCAGCGCTCGTTTGACGATCTTGCGGCGCCACGCAGACCGATCGGACGGCATGTGACATCTAAGCACCGCGAGACAGTAGGCCTACAGCTTGCTTTTGAATAGATCTCACGGTAGTGTGATGTCACAGACCAACGGGTCTGCGCTGCGCCCCATTAGGTAAAATAAAGTGAAAATTATTCCTAGATGACCAATAAAATCATACCAGGCAGACATCAAAGGAGGACGGATACCTCAGTTAGTGGAAGTACCAGAAAGATAGGTTAAATTGGGCCGGAGCACAGCTCCGCCTCCTCGGGTCCACAACACACCTTGCCGGAGCTCCGGTCCGTCTCCTTCAGCAACAGGGTTTGGTAAAATATAAAGTGTATAAAGTGTGCACAAATGCCAACAAATTATTTCTAAAAGTAGCAATATTTTAAAGAGATAAATGTGGTATAAAGAAAGACATGAGAAAAGTAGAGGTATGCAAAAGAGCACAGTTCAGATATTGTTAATTCAAGCGGTTTTATACACCTTTCAGCTTTGTTTGAATTGACAAGCATTTTATTAGGCACTGTCAAAACATTTTATGATTGATTTACTGATTTATTACAGAAACTTGTTGTCAGAAGCAAAGCTATTGTACTAAGCATCTTTATATGTATGTTTTAAATTTAAAAGTGTTGTAAAAATATATGAGTATTCTCTTATATTAAGAATAACAATATGATACATTTATATTGCGCTAAAATTATTTTGCCATATAAATTATTCTCAACCACCACCAATAAAGTTTTAACATTATTCTTTAGGAAAAAAACGGCGTTTAAACCCGTGGAGCGAACAAGAAAACATATGTTTATATGCTCATTCGGCATATCATATGATATTTTTTATTTAGTTTTACAGTTTTAAAAGTGGCAAAAAAAGTTCTTAAAATCTAACTGGTCTCTGTAAATATAACTGCAGATGACAGCAGATTAGATTCAGTTCACCTACTAAGAAATAGGAGAAGCGATGATTTGTGATTGATTGGGGCTAATAGAATGACGGTCTGCCACACTCAAAATACACCAAACCAAATGAGCACTTTATATTACACTAAAGCAACACACAATGTGCAAGTCATGACCATGGCCGGGTTTCCCAAAAGCATCGTAAGGCTAAGTAGATCGTAAAAACGATCGTACGAATCATCTTAGAATTACGGGCTGTTTCCCAAAAGCTTCGTAACGTAAGTTGAACTTGAAAATCATCGTAGATCTACGAATGCTCTGGAGTAATCGTTCATTCATAAGTGCTTTTGGGAAACCGGGCCCAGGCCTTGACGCTTTGTGTGTTCGACTTTAAATGGTGGGGCGCTGACTGGTCGGCGTTTGACATCAGAGTACCGCGAGAGCAAAGGTAAAGTCGGACCATTTGTAACATTTCGACTTGCTCTCGCGGTACTTTGATGTCTTCGGTGCCGAACTGTCTGCGCAGCGCCACAAAGAAACGCCCTTTGACTCTTTACAGCAGAGTACCAGCAACATGAGAAGTGGTGGCACGCAAAAGGAAGTGAAGGTACGCAGTACGCTAAAATATAAAGTGTCTGTACTGCGAGCACTGGTCTAGTTATTTACATCGTGTGTTGCTCTTTCACCATTGTGCACCCGCGCACTCGCTCTGTAGTTTGTAGCTCGCGCTCCTAATTTTAGTTATAGAAATTCATTTAAAATAACTTACAGCGTAGTAGGCCTAGATTTGCGTTTAAACAAAGCAACTGCAAGGTTTTCTTTTGATTCGCTCGCTGAGAGGAGATTAGAATTGGGGGTTGGCAAAGAATTGGCAGACCTGGGGGTGGGTGGTTTTTAATTTCTTGACTTTCTGTGTCAGTGGTAGCTGCTACTAGACGCATTACATTTTGGAATGAACTTCCTTCATGTCGTTTTATTTATACACTGTAAAAAATATTTTCTGAATTTGTAAGTAAAGTTAGCATTAAATATGTATTACAATTTTAAATGATTTTTTGCTTTTATTATAATTATAACTTAAATAACTGTAAAAATATTATGTGTAATTTTTAATGTGTAATATTAAAAATAATATTACACATTTTTTTATCAAAAAGACAAATAACTTGATTCTCATTAATAATAGGCATGGAAAACAAACTTCTAATTTTCAAACCCTCATACAGCTTGTGCCTATCTGCGTTGAACTTGAGAGCGCTTTAAGCGTTTATTGTGTCTTTCAGCACATTACATATATGACCCATTCTGTCTAAATGAGTGGGATGTTTTCAAATACCCTATTAATTAAACATCTAATACGTTTTCTGAGAGTGAAATGATTAATACTAAGATGCATGTCATGTCTGACATCTTGGTTTCGGTTTAAAAACATGCAGGAATTTGAAAATAAAATCCGGAACTTGCTTGATGTTTAAAAAGTTATTAAGAGAGATAAAGTTCGGGACTGATTTATGTTAAAAAGTTATTAAGATCAACAAGACTCGTACTGACTGACAGATCCGAAACCAACGCACAGACACGCAAGTACCTGCAGACAGAATAGTAAAAAAATCTGTTTTGGCAAGAATTTACGAAAGCATATTAAGCATTACAAAAAACTTGTTAAGCTCATTATTAAATATGTCCATAGCCTACAGCGTTTGCGCGAACAGAACGAATTGTTTAAAAAAAAACTCTCTCATTAATCTTCATCTAAATTAATAAATAATCAGATATTCGTTTATAATTTTAAATAACAGTATTCTCTATTATTTAAAGTCAGTTTTAGTTCAAAACAAGCAAAATTATTTTAAACAAGGTAATTAGAAAGTTGTAATTCAAATGTTTCAGCTGTTATTTACTAACTTTTTTATGTTAATTGCAATTCATGTCATAATAATCTTCAGTATACATTTTGCTTTTAAAATGTTACATTTTCATATTTTTATCTATTTACTTGTTTATTTTATATTCACCTAGATTGACAATGAAGCTGGCTTTAACTTGAAGTAATTTAAAGATCATCTGTGACCGAAGTCACGGAGACACGGAGTTATTAACGAATATTTTATTATCAGAGTGCAGCATTTTATCAAGGTTTTCTGGTCTTGTGTAATTAAATAAAACAAAAAAACTAAAATGGTAATTTTTTACAGTTGGATTAAAAGAAGCTTGATATTAGGAGCGTTTTAAAACTAATTCCAAAACATCTCGAGTTTCTAAATAAGGGACGCGCAGAAAATGTCATTCATTCATGTAATTTTATAGATTACACTCATTCACTTAACACACATATTATGCGTGCTTTAAGGGCTTTATAATTTAGCTGTAAACACTTGATTATGTCTGGCCGAATATTTTTTCTGCTATTCGGATGAATTCGTTATTCGTTTTAAAGCCATTATCCGTGCCCTTGCGAATAACGTATTCGGCTTCGGGCACATCCCTAATATATATATTTATTTATTTATGTTTGACGAATGCTTATCAGTACATACTTTTTGGTTTCTTCAACTTTAAAGATGAATATTCTCCTTTAGAGATGGGCAATTTTTTGCAATCCCGAAAAAACAAAGAACGGCACACTGCCACTATAGCTCTCAACATTTACCATCCAAAAGACAACGCT
The DNA here is from genome assembly GCF_027580225.2 of Misgurnus anguillicaudatus. Lineage (NCBI taxonomy): Eukaryota > Metazoa > Chordata > Actinopteri > Cypriniformes > Cobitidae > Misgurnus > Misgurnus anguillicaudatus. Next base: position 28,074,697 of record NC_073350.2, on the reverse strand, counting down.
TCGACCAAAACGTTGTCTTTTAAACAACAAATATTGAGAGCCACAGCAGCAGTGCGCCGCCCCTTGTCCCCTCGTGATTTAGTGTTTTTGTGATCGAGCACCTGTCTCATAATATTTTTGGATGTGCACACTTCTTATTCAATTTTTTGCAGTAGCACATTATATTCAAAATTTTGAGCTCATAAAAAAAGATTTTTCGCTTATTTAAATGACATGTTTATGTTTTTATGCACGTTTAGATTTGGTGCAATTTCAACGATTAGAATCTGATTTGGTTACAAACATTCCTCAAAATATCTTTCTTTGTGTTCATCAGAGCAAAGACATTTATACAGGTTTGTAACAACATGAGAGTAAATAATGACATGATTTTCATTTTTGGGTAAACTATCCCTTTAATTTGCTATCAGTTGCATTTGATATTTAAAGGAAGAACCTTCTTATTCTTGGGAACATCTGATTGGACGAAAATCTTTCTAGTGCAGGATGAGTCATCAAAATGTTGCATCCGTTTTCCTGGAAGAGAGAGACTGTATCTATTTAAATCTGAATATTTTGTGACGATGTGGCAGTAAACTAGCAAATAGATGTTCTCAAAGTTGGCCTGGATACCACAAAACTCTTTTCATTTTAATGGGATCCAGACAGAATTACAGTATATGCTACAGAATTGTGCATTATGTAAAACATAGGATCCCAATGCAGAGTTTGAACATGGATGAAAGCCTCAGAACACAGGCATGTTGTAAGAGCCCCTAAATTCTCTCAGGCTATTGGGCCTATGATATAAGATAACATAAGAAATACATCCAGTGGTGTGGCCTTTTGTGGTGGTTCAGCAGTGGGAGGAGAACAGATCGAAAGATCTATACGTTCCTGAGGTCAGATGGACTCCAGATGGACATTGTTAGTCACGGGCTGGGCGAGTTCAAACCTGAACAGCAGATGCAGTTCAACAGATGTATTTTAATACTAAAAACAAATGTGCTCTGACAAAAATAACTTGTGCTTTATGTAGTAAATGATGATGTCATTTGAGCATAGCTATAAGGTTGAATAGGTGTTTTCTAGGTGATTAACACATCGTAGATCTTTTTATGAAGGAATCTAATGATTGTTTTGGATGTTTTGTTGTAACAAAGAGTTGACTTTAGAATAGAAATGCGATACATCTAAAGATTTGGATCCATAAAGCCAAAAATGGTTATTCTATAACATGGGTTTTCAAACGTTATGATGCCAAGACTCCCAAATACTGTATCATGAATCTTTTGTGAGGGACCCCTAAGTAAAATAATATAAATTGATATATTTTTATGTATAGCGAATATACAGTTTTCTACATGTATCTGAAAATATAACACATTATTTTCTGTGAATGTACAATACTGGCGGGTCTGATGGCGGCTGTCCGCTGTGAATCTGAACGCTGCTCAAATCCCTGCCGTGCCAATCACATAGTTTAACATTAAATATATCATATTTGTCCCAAATCGTTAATTATTAACATAGGCTGCTAACGCATATGTTGCATGTTAAAGGGGACATTTAACAAGACTTTTTTAAGATCAAATCTTTGGTGTCTCCAGAGTACATTTGTGAAGTTTTAGCTCAAAATACCATCTAGATCATTTAAGATAGCATGTTAAAAATTGACACTATGTAGGTGTGAGCAAAAATTTGCCATTTTTGGGTGTGTCCCTTAAAATGCAAATGAGCTGATCTCTGCAGTAAATGACAGTGTCGTGGTTGGAACGTGCAGATTAAGGGGAGGTATTATCCCCTTCTGACATCACAAAGGGAGCCAAATTTCTATTATCTATTTTTTCACATGCTTGCAGAGAATTGTTCACAAAACTACTTTGCTAGGTTGTCTTTTTCACATTTTCTAGGTTGATAGAGGCACTGGGGACCCAATTATAGCACTTTAACGTGGAAAAGGTCAGACTTTCATGATATGTGTCCCCTTTAAAGTAGACCCTGTCTGACTAAGCTGGTGTTATTTTATGTGCACATCCAGTGTGCAATACCTGCGAGTTGTCCTAAACATGACGCGAAGCTTCTTGTTTGGTGTGCGACCCCCTTTAGAGTAATGCTGGATGTACAAAAAAAAAAATTTACTTTGGTTCAAAGTAAAAAAAAATTGTCAAATTGTTACATCTAGTTACTTTTGATTATATATATATAAAGAACAGACCCTCTGCTTTCAAACAAACAAACAAAAAAAACTTTTTCATCCTACCTTCATTTGTTCTCTTTTCATCACCTCTCAAATGTGGGTAGGTTTCTTTAAAAACACCAAATTTTGATCAAAAACCTGAGATAATTCAATTTTTGTGAAGGACATTTGATAGAGATCAGATTCAGAGCGATCCTTAAAACATACATTGACATACAGCTGTTTGCCCTAGGGCGATACTTCCGGGTTTTATAAGTTACGTTATAAGTTATATAGCCACCTAGTGGATAATAGCGGTATTGGGGAAAGTCGGAAATACTCGTCATTGGTAGGAAAAGAGTTAAAGTAATCAGATGTAACAAGTTGACGCACTTTTTTTTACTTTGACCAAGTTTTTTTAGTGTTTAAACCTATAGATAAAGAAAACATAAAAAACCATTCTGGGTTCTTTTTGAAAAATGCTCATTTTCCAGCTCCCCTAGAGTTAAACATTTGATTCTTACAGTTTTGGAATCCATTCTACTGATCTCTGGGTCTGGCGCTGGCACTTTTAGCATAGCTTAGCACAATCCATTGAATCGGATTAGACCATTAGCATTGCGCTAAAAAATAACCAAAGAGTTTCTATATTTTTACTATTTAAAACTTGACTCTTCTGTAGTTACATTGTGTACTAAGACCAACAAAAAATTAAAAGTTGTGATTTTCTAGGCAGATATGGTTGGGACTATACTCTCATTCTGGTGTAATGATCAGGGACTTTGCTGATGTAGCATGGCTGCAGCAGGCGTGTTGATATTACACACTGCCCGAAAATAGTCCCTTTGGTTACTTTCAATAGCAGGGGACTATTTTCGGGCAGAGTGTAATATTATTACCCCTGCTGCAGCCATGTTACATCAGCAAAGTCTTTGATTATTACGCCAGAATGAGAGTATAGTCCTATCTGCCTAGAAAATCACAACTTTTAATTTTCCGTCAATCTTTGTACACGATGTAACTACAGAAGATTCAAGTTTTAAATAGGAAAAATATCGAAACTGTTTGGTTATTTTTAAGCGCGATGCTAATGGTCTAATCAGATTCAATGGATTGTGCTAAGCTATGCTAAAAGTGCTAGCGCCAGACCCAGAGATCAGGTGAATGGATTCCAAAACGGTAAGAATCAAATGTTTAACTCCAGTAAAGCTGGAAAATGAGCATATTTTTAAAAAAATGGAATGTCCCTTTAAACATCTAGTAAAAAACACTGTATACTGGAAGTCACATTTTTGGAACAGAGTATAATCAAAATTTGGAAAAAAAACTAGAATAAACTTCTGAGGAATTCAGATAAGAGGTTTGTTTAGTTTTTGAGATAAGGTTATACGGCAGTGAATGTTGTTATTAAAGCTTTTCGGATTTATAAGTGGTGACTCTGAATCCTTATGTGCTGCTTATGTTGAGCAGATTTGAATGCATGCCTGTTGTTTGAGCAAGGCCACGGCACACGGGAAGGACGTTCGCTTGACCTGACTCCAGACTTGACTCAAAGTTTCCGATGTGAAACAAGCTAACGTGCCGAGATTTCAATGTCTTATTCTACAACATCACCAGCTGCACCACAGAACTCGGTTTTGTCAGCACTTTATCTCCCTCCGCAGTTCTTCTTAACTTTCAGGATGACTGCAAATTTTTGTTGCTGTTTGGGACTTTGAATTTATGGTGGCGCTTTCGTGACTTGCATTGGGAGTACGTGTGCAGAACAGTTCCTCGCTTTTATAGTCCTGATGTTTCTCAAAAACAGAAAATTGCCCAGCTGCTCTGAGCCTCACGTTCTCACAAATACTCGATTGTAGCATGCTACGTCAAGGTTATGGGTTCAATTCACAGGGAACGTTTAAACTGATAAAACGTACGTTATGTGCCATGAGTTGCTTTGGATTAAAGCATCTGGCAAATGTGCTTTATTAGAACTGACATGTTTACACAGATGTTTAACAGGTTTTTGCTTCAGCTGTGCATTTGATATGATGATATGCATTATGATTCACATAATAAGTTTTAGCTTTTTGTTCGAAGGAACTTTTATAGCAGCTTCGAGAAAGAAGGTTCCCTTTTATTGGTTTATATCCTGGCAGAGATATTTTCCAGTCGAGTTAAGCGGGTGGGAGGAAAAGAACCAAGTGTTCAACTCAGTGGAAATCTGGACGAGTTTTTGAGCTCATGCGCTAAAGCACTGCTCTCCAAAACTTGTTATTTTACTGATTTAATTCACCATGTGTCATGTTGCTCTCTGGGAAATATTATTCTGCATATGAAAATAAGCAATAACTACATTAAAAGGTGTTTTTTACTGAATCATTTACCACAAGTACTCTATAGTTTTAACTTATGACTCAGACTTATAAACATATATAACCTTTAATTCCAATATGGTGTCATCTAGACATGAATGCCCCTTTGTGTTGAATCTCCACTCCCTATTTTTTGAAAGGGTGGTTCACCCAAAAAACTAAAATCATTTACACAACCTAATGTTATAACTGTATGTTACAGACTTGTGGATCACTAAAGGAGATGCTAAACATTTCTATAATTAACTGTTTGCTTTCCAATCTCTCTGGTAGGGTGTGCCAGGAAGGCAGGGGGCACCAGGTTATCGAGGTGATGAGGGTCCTACCGGGCCAGAGGTAAGTCCAGCATCCCCAAAACTGATTTTTCAATAATTCACAGAAATGAGACATGTGGGCTCTCATGGCATTAGCAGTGACCAATGAGCCTCTATCTAAACATTATACTCAGCAAATGCAAATTTACAATTGCCGATGGAGATCTTTTATCATAAAAATTTCAAATTCGCATGTTTTTTCCCAGTAAAATATTGTGAATGTGCCTTAAAAGAGTATGAATATAATTTTACACACTTGCTTATATTAGCATGTGTTTCAATGAATATGCAAATTCGCCGTCCACCTCCATTAAATTACATCAGTTCGGACTTCCTGATACATGTCAACTCTTTTATGTCTTAGATAAACTGTGGTTTTAAAGAAAAAAATACTCAGCAACAGTTTTTACTGATGCATTTGTACATGAATTTGTACTTTGTAAAGCATAAACACCACATAGTCATGTAAACAACATTAAAATATTGGTTTTTTCCACAGAAGGACTTCAAATATTATAAAATAAGAAAGTGGAGGCATAAATTAATTTCATATTTTAGCAAGCAGCGTGTGACATGATATTAACCCTCAAAACGCTCCTCGATTTCTGTTTACACTACTGGCCCTTGGGGTCTATCTGACCCAAACCAAAAATTGAAAGCATAATTGTTAGAAAATATACATTTTCCCTAATACAAAAAATATGTCTTTTTTGTTTACTTGTCACCTATACAATGAAGCTTTTGCACTTTTGTATCCACATACCACAAAAATCCTCAACTACACTGTTAGCTTGCATGTGAAATTTAGATTTTTTATTTTAAAAAATCACTTAAATGATTATCTAAATTTAACTTAAATTGTTTCTGGATATTAATCTAGGTGTTAGGTGTAGAATTCCACCTTTTGCTGGTTAGAGATAAACCTAAAGGAATTACCGTTTAAGAAAGAAATTGCTTTGACCAGCAGAGGGCCATTCATTTTACTGGATATGGCCAACTGCTCACATCACTACTTTAGTGATACATTTTGTGAATTTATGTATATATAAACATTAAAAAAGGACATTACAAATAAATATTATTTCAAATAGTATATTTTTTTGTAGTTTTTGATGCATTTCGAAAGTTTTTTCAAAATGCCACAGAAAGGTCACACCCCTTTATTTCTTTTTTTTTGCATTTGTGGCTGATTTTATTTGCCAAAATGCTTTCTGTGGCAGTCATACCTGTATGTGTTTGTGTTAGCATGTGTTTTCTGCATTGCATTTGTGCACAAGTACCAGGCCTTCATTTCTGGGTCAAGATTTCCGATTTATGTTGGATTTATTGATTTTTTTTGACAAATGGAAAAAAATAAATTTTTTGCCTTTCCCACTCATTTTCAATTTGACAGATTAATAAAAAATGTAAACAACTTTAGAACAACTGAATCAAGTTTTCACAAGGTTTTAGATCTCTGAGATGAAGGGAACCTTTTTTTAACTAATGAAATGTTGTTTGGGGTCATATAGACCACAAGGACCGTTTGAGGGTTAAAGAGAAATGTAATAACCAAACTTTCTCTCCCATGTAAAATGTCTGTGTGTTAGGGAGCTAAAGGGCCTAGAGGAATTAAAGGGGCCCCAGGAGACAGAGGTCTGATGGGAGAGAGGGTGAGTTATTCCTGGTCATCTTAGTTGATTTTAAACTTATTAGATTTGGTTGACCTACAATACTATAAAGATGTTTTCCCTTTTCAGGGAATAGATGGACCACCAGGAAACGGTACTGAGGGCTGTCATGGTTTCCAGGTTGAGTACCTTTCAATCACATTTAACAAACAAATAATCAATAGTCATATATTAGTGTGTAATTGTGTGCATTTTGCATTATTGTAGGGTTATCCTGGGCCAAGGGGAGATCCAGGAGCACCTGTAAGTATCCTAAACCTTAAAAGTAATTTTTCTGGTATTAGTGCAGGGAAACCTGTGCACTACCCTGGTTTTGTCAAGTATGAAATGTTCCTGTATCAATATTTGTAGTGGTCCTAAAGGTCTTCTATCAACCAATCAGATTTTAGGTTAGGCCTAGTTAGGCTTTGTAGAGCTTAGAGGGTCACACGTTTTATCAGTTTGAAATATGTACTTTTATTTTATGACTAAATTTACTATTATGAAAATTGAATTTAGCAGATTTATTAATAATCTTAATTTAGAGAATGTTAATGGTTAATATTGCGAGTTATTAATTTGATTCATCAGAAGCTTCATACTTATGATACAGTTGATTCATCATAAGTTAGTGCATATGTGTCTCACTGCAATGGCAGGTTGTGTTGTAGACATTTTAATGACAGCTTAGTTCACTTAATCGCAATGTAAATTGTCTCTAGGCCAAAGACTCAGACTCAGAGTCTGGACATTAAAGGATGTGGTTGATAAACTGACACAGCAAAACATTCTCTTTGATCTAAAATGTCTCACTTTTTCACATATTGTTTCTATCTTAAGGGTGGAAAAGGAACTCCTGGACCCAAGGGAGATGATGGAGAGCCAGGTGACCCAGGAGTAGATGTGAGTGATTGCTCGTGTGTCAGTCACTATCTGTTTTTCATTGATTATCTTTTTAATCTCTCAGAGGAGTCCAAATTTTCTGGGCTGCGCGTATTGTTTTCCTCATTGTTTCTTAACCTGTTTTTCATAAAGATGTTATTCTGTTTTACTAGGAATGTTCCTAGTATAAGTTTGGCTTTTATGACAGCATTTGTGCATATTATCCATAACCACAGAAAATAATTTGTGAATTAAGTGTTGTCCCTAAATTAAAAAATGTTTATAGATCAGGTGCTGTTTTTCTATTGTAAGTGCATTAGTAGTAGAAGTGACTTATTCATTTTTATAATAATGCACTTACGGTAGAGAATTTTGGTTATCATCTCTCTTGCTCTTTTGTGTTGCGGTTAAGCATACATAATAGAGAATTTTTACATCTTTGTTTGCTTTTTGGTTGCGGTCACCATATTTGAGCCCAGATGGCTGTGATGTGATGTTTTGTCTTGTATTCAGGAAAGCAAAGTTCAAAGGCTGGTGTTTTATTTAAAAAGCTATATTTTTCTTAGATACTTCAGATTCAAATGCCTTGAGATGGTGGGAGAATGTACTCCTCCAGCTATTGGTTATGAAAAAGTGTCATCGGGTCTCATTATTTATTTATTTATTGGTTTGTTAAACTAAGCTTGTTAAACAACTTTCTTATTGTAAAATGCATGCACAGATAAACAAAGTGCGTAATGATTAAAATGCTATTAGACATTAATCTCAAGTTCTCTGAAAATACAAGTTTTTCTAAAGCCAGACTCCTCAGCTGTTTTATATTCATAAAGGTCCCCCAGACACATTTTTGATCCAACACTTTTTTCTCCAGTGTCTCCAACCCTCTCACCAAACAACATGTGCTTGCATAACAAAGTAATTTGATTGAACAGTGCTGTTGTGTTACCATAACCAGGATATTTTTGTGGTGACTTGGATTTGGTTATTATTTGGTCCATAAGTAGGTAGCATTATTTATAAAAAAACACAACTTGCATTGGTGTGTAACAACCACATAGCAACCCCCTGCAACATTCTACTGTAGTAGACTTCTAGCAATAGCCCAGCAACCTCCCAAAATATCCTAGCAGCTTCCTAGCAAAAGCCAGGCAACCTCCCAAAATATCCTAGCAACTTCCTAGCAATAGCCAGGCAACCTCCCAAAACATCCTACCAATAGCTTAGCAAGCTCCCAAAACATCCTAGCAACTTCCTAGCCATAGCACAGCAACCTCCCAAAACATCCTAACAAGTTCCTAGCAATAGCACAGCAACCTCCCAAAACATCCTAACAACTTCCTAGCAATAGCCTAGCAGCCTACCAAAACATCATAGCAACGATCTAAGAATATCCTAGCAACCTCCCAAAACATCCTATCAACTTTTTAGCAATAGCCTAGCAACCACCCAAAACATCCTAGCAATAGCTTAGCAACCTCCCAAAACCTCCTAGCAAAGCAACATCCAAGCAATAGCCTAGCAACCTCCCAACACATCCTAGCAACATCCAAGCAATAGCCCAGCAACCTCCCAAAACATCCTAGCAGCTTCCTAGCAAAAGCCAGGCAACCTCCCAAAACATCCTAGCAACATCCAAGCAATAGCCTAGCAACCTCCCAAAACATCCTAGCAAGTTCCTAGCAATAGCACAGCAACCTCCCAAAACATCCTAACAACTTCCTAGCAATAGCCTAGCAACTTCCCAAAACATCCTAGCAACATCCAAGCAATAGCCCAGCAACCTCCCAAAACGTCCTAGCAACTTCCAAGCAATAGCCTAGAAACCTTCCAAAACATCCTAGCAATAGCTTAGCAACCTCCCAAAACCTCCTAGCAAAGCAACATCCAAGGAGTAGCCTAGCAACCTCCCAACACATCCTAGCAACATCCAAGCAATAGCCCAGCAACCTCCCAAAACATCCTAGCAGCTTCCTAGCAAAAGCCAGGCAACCTCCCAAAACATCCTAGCAACATCCAAGCAATAGCCCAGCAACCTCCCAAAACATCCTAGCAACTTCCTAGCAATAGCACAGCAACCTCCCAAAACATCCTAACAACTTCCTAGCAATAGCCTAGCAACTTCCCAAAACATCCTAGCAACATCCAAGCAATAGCCCAGCAACCTCCCAAAACATCCTAGCAACTTCCTAGCAATAGCCCAGCAACTTCCCAAAACATCCTAGCAATTTCCTAGCAATAGCCTAGCAACCTCCCAATACACCCTAGCAACTTCCTAGCAATAGCCTAGCAACCTCCCAATACACCCTAGCAACTTCCTAGCAATAGCCCAACCTCCTAAAACATCCTAGCAACTTCCTAGCAATACCCCAACAACCTCCCAAAACATCCTAGAAACTTCCTAGCAATAGCCTAGCAACTTCCCAAAACATCCTAGCAACATCCAAGCAATAGCCCAGCAACCTCCCAAAACATCCTAGCAACTTCCTAGCAATAGCCCAGCAACTTCCCAAAACATCCTAGCAACTTCCTAGCAATAGCACAGCAACCTCCCAAAACATCCTAACAACTTCCTAGCAATAGCCTAGCAACTTCCCAAAACATCCTAGCAACATCCAAGCAATAGCCCAGCAACCTCCCAAAACATCCTAGCAACTTCCTAGCAATAGCACAGCAACCTCCCAAAACATCCTAACAACTTCCTAGCAATAGCCTAGCAACCTCCCAAAACATCCTAGCAACATCCAAGCAATAGCCCAGCAACCTCCCAAAACATCCTAGCAACTTCCTAGCAATAGCCTAGCAACCTTCCAAAACATCCTAGCAATAGCTTAGCAACCTCCCAAAACCTCCTAGCAAAGCAACATCCAAGGAATAGCCTAGCAACCTCCCAAAACATCCTAGCAACATCCAAGCAAAAGCCCAGCAACCTCCCAAAACCTCCTAGCAACATCCAAAGAATAGCCCAGGAACCTCCCAACACATCATAGCAACTTCCTAGCAATAGCCTAGCAACCTCCCAAAACATCCTAGCAATAGCTTAGCACCCTCCCACACCCGCCTCGCAACATCCAAGGAATAGCCTAGCAACCTCCCAACACATCCTAGCAAGAGCGAAGCAACCTCCCAAACATCCTTGCAACTTCCTAGCAATAGCCAAGCAACCTCCCAAAACATCATAGCAACTTCCTAGCAATTGCCGAGCAACCTCTCAAAACATCCTAACAACTTCCTAGCAATAGCCTAGCAACCTCCCAAAATATCCTAGCAACATCCAAGCAATAGCCCAGCAACCTCGCAAAACATCCTAGCAACTTCCTAGCAATAGCCTAGCAACCTCCCAAAATATCCTAGCAACATCCAAGCAATAGCCCAGCAACCTCCCAAAACCTCCTAGCAACTACCTAGCAATAGCCTAGCAACCTCCCAATACACCTTGGCAACTTCCTAGCAATAGCCCAGCAACCTCCTAAAACATCCTAACAACTTCCTAGCAATAGCCTAGCAACCTCCCAATACACCCTAGCAACTTCCTAGCAATAGCCCAGCAACCTCCCAAAACATCCTAGCAACTTCCTAGCAATAGCCCAGCAACCTCGCCAAACATCCTAGCAACTTCCTAGCAATAGCCTAGCAACCTCCCAAAATCCTACTGTAGTAACCTTCTAGCAATAGCCCAGCAACCTCCCAAAACATCCTATAGCAACTTCCTAGCAATAGCCCAGAAACCTCCCAAAACATCCTAGAAACTTCCTAGCAATAGCCTAACAACCTCCCAAAAATCATACTGTAGTAACCTTCTAGAAATAGCCCAGCAACCTCCCAAAACATCCTAGAAACTTCCTAGCAATAGCCCCGCAACCTCGCAAAACATCCTAGCAACTTCCTAGCAATAGTCCACCTCCCAAAACATCCTATCAACTTTTTAGCAATAGCCTAGCAACCACCCAAAACATCCAACCCTAGCAACTGCATAACAACATGGTCTTTAAAATGTTGCCCGTTGGCTTTAACGAATTGCTTCCTATTGATGCACTCTCAGAAATAATGCTAAAAAGCTGTCACTGGTGCAGGACCCTTTTAAAAAGCCCATCTTTGTACCTAAAGAAAGCATATGAGTTCCACAAAGGTGCCTATCAGTACCTACATGCTACATATTAGGACCCTTTAATGGGTACCTTCCCATGACAGCTTTTGTACCTTTATCAGACAGTATTTTGATTTTTACCTTAATGATTTTGACAAAACTTGCATTATATTAAGTATCACCATGTTGTGCTCTTTTCTTAAAATCTGTCCATAAAGGAAATTATTATTTGCATGTTCCAGCCCTGCATGAATTGTTGTGTTTGGACCCTTTTTGAACCCAAACATGTACAAACAACTCAAAGATGCAATCGTTTTTCACCCTGTCTGTGTTTACATACAGAAATCTTCAGAATTTATCCCAAAATAAACAACCCCTTCCATCTGCAGTGGTCAGTAAAACCACTCAAGTAGCCGGAAAAATTTTTGATCTATTCGGTCATATCTATTCCCATTGGGAACCGGATGTCTGTTGGGAATTGACAGGCAGGGAGCTGCTCTCAAAAATCACAGCTAATATTGTTGTTTATGTTGTCAAACTGTGAGCTTCTGCAGTCAAAAATGTTTTTGTTAAATGTCACACGCATTCTAGTCTTTGATCTTTGATATTTTAATCCTGTGCATCTACAAGATTAAAATTCCAGTAATTTTCCCTTAGACAATGTCCAAGTGGTTTGTTTTCATGTGGTCTAATGGATGTTGAATGTCTGTCTCATAATCATTAGTAAAGTATTAAAGTAGTAATTATTGACTATATAAACACGTTTTATGTCCAGGAAAATACATACATTACTATATTAAATACAGCATTATCATCATATTAAGTGATTTCTACCATGACATGATTTGTTCAGACCACCCACCCAAATGTGTGGGATATTAGTGATGTGTTATTTTAGTGACGAGGTATGTAAACATATAACACATGTTTATAGGCAATACTGTCATTTCTTTCCATTGAACCAATCTGAATTGCTTCGCTGTGGCCGTACAAGCATACATAAAATGGCAACAAGTACATATGCTCTCAAGCTTTTATCTTTAGTCATCTGGAGTCGATTTTTGCTGATCTAACGACCAGACTCCTTCACTATTCATCATTGTGTTTGCTCATGCTAAACTAAAAACTTCAAAGAAACTGTTGAGACAAGCATATGTGCAAGACTTTTTCAATCATTGGCTGTTGTCTAGTTATGATCTTTCATAAATCCAAGTTATTTTCAGATTTTAAGAATAGACAACAAGCAGAGGAAGTTGTGAGAAAGAGATGTTTTTTTTTTTGTTTGGTTCTTTTTTTATAAACCCAAGCCATCTGCATTACACTGTGGTTGTCTGGCCAGACAATCCTGGTTTGGACTCCTCATCCCAAGTTTTTGGAGAATTGTTGGCTCATTGCAAAACATGGAATTTGAAGAGCAGGCCCAGATGGAAGCTGATAACTTGATGTGTGACATCTTCTGTGGGCAATTTTAGGGCTGAGATGAGCTGAGATTGCTATATATGTACAGTAGTTTTTTCAATACAGTTTTTATTTTGTTCCCAAATGCAGTAACGCTTCAAAATCATGCTTGCAGAAGTAAATGAATTTGCATCGACATACTTTTTTTCAGAATTTGTACTGGTCCTTAAAGGGTTATTCCACTTTCATTAAAAAATCTGATAATTTTCTGTTTTCCAATATGTTTATGTCTTTCTTTGATCGGTCGAGAAGATTTTTTTTTTGGGAAAACATTCCAGGATTTTTCTCCAAATAGTGAACTTTAGTGGACCAATGGTTTACAGTTTCAATGCAGTTTAAAATTGCAAGTTCATAGGGCTCTAAACGATCCCAACCGAGTCATAAGGAAGGGTCTTATCTAGCAAAACGATTTTTGAAAAAACTTTTAAACCACAACTTCTTGGTTATAAAAACATAAAAAATTCAAATCCATAATTTGATTTTCAAAAATTTATTATGAAAAAAATGTTTCCGCAAAATGCAATAAATCCATGACAAATTGGATTTTTCAAAATGCTATAAATCTATTGAATCAATATATAACTGTGCATTCATCTTTGCCATGTTATATTTATTTAGTTGACTGGTGGTATACACTGATGAGACACATTAATGGCATTAATCAAAACACTTACTTTGTCATATTAAGAACACTGTCATTGCAGTTGTCGTCCTTGGGACGTCGTTGCTGAACTTTTTTACAGCAATCAGCTGTAAAATGTTTTGTTCCTGCCCGATTGTCATTGACTTCGAGTAAAATAATTGGAAAGTTTTTCATAAGATCCCCTGGGGTCAATGTGTTATCATGACAGAAGCTTGATGCTGTCGGGAGAACGAGCAACAGCCATCATTTTTCCGTCTCCCGAGTGCCATTCACATAAATTATTCGATTTTGATGGCTTACGTTTCTTTCCCACCACAGAAAACCACCACAGGTTTATCAATGCCATCAAAAGTATTATTTTTTTTTGTTTGTTAATTACGAAGTACAAAGTAGATGAGGAAAACTAGGATTCTGTGTGTATTCAATGCGCTGCCATTGTTTTTCACAATGTGTGAAATGGTGCGCTGTGATTTGTTGAGTGGATTTATTGCATTCTGCAGAGAAGTAGGACTGGCGTTTATTGCGTTTTGGGAGAAAAGGAGAAAAAATGACAGAATAACACGGCGGATATCGGATTTTGTGTAAAATTAAGAATTTACTTTTTAATACCAGATACAATACTTATTTTGGTGGTAACTATTTATAAAAACGGTGTTTATCGCGTTTTGGGACCAAACTCTTCATATTTTGAGATCATGAGCTCCATTCACTTCCATAGTTGGGAGAAAGATTACTATGAAAGTGAATGGGGCTCACAAACGAGTTGGTTATAAAAACTTTTCTGAAAATATCTTCCTTCGTGTTTATCAGAACAAAGAAATGTATACAGGTTTGTAACAACATCAGAGCAAGTAAATTATGAAAGATTTGTCATTTTTGGGTGAACTAGCCCTTAAAGGGGTCATGGCACAAGACTTTTTTAAGATGTCAAATAAATCTTTGGTGTCCCTAGAGCACATATGTGAAGTTTTAGCTCAAAATACCCCACAGATAATTTACTATAGCATGTTAAAATGCCACTTTGTTGGTGTGTGCAAAAATTTGCCGTTTTGGGCGTGTCCTTTAAAATGAAAATAAGCGGTTTATTGCCATTGAAACTCAATTGTGCTTTGAATTATTTTCTCTCTCTCTTTTTCTCTGCACTAAATGGCAGTGCTGTGATTGGATAGTGCAGATTAAGGGGCGGTATTATTATAATAAGAGCTCCTTATGACATCATAAGTAGAGCCAAATTTCAACAACCTATTTTCTCATGTGCTTGCAGAGAATGGTTCACCAAAACTAAGTTACTGGGTTGATCTTTTTCACATTTTCCAGGTTGATAGAAGCACTGGAGACCCAATCATAGCACTTTAACATGGAAATAGTCAGACTTTCATGCCATGGCCTCTTTAAACTGCAATGAGACTGTAAACTGTTGAGGTCTATGGAGAGGGGTCCTGGAATGTTTTCCTCAAAAAGCTTAATTTCTTCTCGACTGAACAAAGAAAGACATACATGTAAACATCTTGGATGACATGGGGATGAGTAAATTATCAGAATTTTTTAATGAATGTGGAAAATTCCTTTAAACCGATAAAGATGATGCAAGCATGTCATCAGCTCTTAAAGTTTTCTCTCTCTGTCTTTCACACAGATACAGTTTATAATAATGAGATCTTGTGTTTAAACCCTTCTGCATTAAGACCCCCTTTAAAGTTCTGAGTAAATAAAGACTTTGAATAGACAGTGGAAAACATGGAAAGTTTAAAATAAATCAAAGTGACTATAAATCCAACCGTAATGATTAACAAAATTACTGAGGGCCATAAATTTAACCCATTGTGTATTACAAGTAAATCTTAATACACTCTTTGTAATTCACAACATGTCTGAAGAGAATAAGATCCACATTTAAAGAGTCGACACTTTAACATACAGTACTGTACTGTGACATGTTAAGCAATGATTGGATGCCAGAGTTGATGTAAATCTGCTGATTGAATGCATACTTCCATCGAAAGGCCTTTATCAATCACACATGATGTTTTGCATGAGCCATTAACATTGTGATGTGTGTAAACTGTTTATGCATATAGTAATCTTTGTATTAAAGACGTGCATACTTCTGCTAATACTTGTGATTGCAAAAGCAAATGTTAGGGGAGATTTTCAAGGAACAACTGGACAGCTTTTTGCCAATTTTTACTGTATACGAATTTCATTCAGATTTAAGGGTGGTCAACTCGGGACCACCATCCAACCACCCACCCACCCACCCGATCTTTGTGGCAGTGAGTATAAAGTTTGAACGCTTTGAAAAATGTAAAAAGACGGATGTCTGTTTAATCTGGTTTGTGCAGACAGGGAATATTTATAGAGAAGATTTTATTTTTGCTTCCTCTGTGATAAACCTAAAACAGCTGTTTCCAGATGTTGCGGTCACATCAGCTGCATTTGTTTGAAACATCCATAAACACTGTCTACATGCACTGCATTCTGTTTGTTATATATTATTTTCTTGACGAATGTATTCTGAACGTGACAGTGTGTTTCTGAAATAATGTTAAATATCCAGATCTTTGATTTAATGGTGTATATACATTAAGGAGCCCCTGGCCTCTTGGTTCCTGTTCATACTCATGGCCTCTCCTCGCATTTGCACCATACGAAGGTGCTTTCCTCATGCTCGTATTGTCTTTTAAAACGTCTGTGCCTTTCTGCTCACCAGGACTGTTTGGAAATGTTTTGTGTTCTTGTAAACATTTGACTGGGCTCCTCCGGCCTCTCACAAACCCAAGGGGCCCATACTTAGTTCTGTATCTGTCAAGGTAATGATGGAGTGCCAAAACAATAACGGTGTAACGCCATAGTTTAACCTTGTCCCCACTGTGAGCCGTCTTGTAGAAGATCTGTGACAGTTGTGGGCTTTGAAGTGTAGAATTGAAGGTAATTGGAGCAGCATGGCTTTAAAAGGGGACAGCTGGTTAGTGTTATCTCACCAGCCAAACTTTAATCTGGCACTATAAAATGACCGTATGAATGCCTCTGCAGAGCTGGAGGCAAAATTTGTCTTGTACTGAGAGTTAAATTGTTAGAATGATATAGAGATGTCTGAGGTCTGGTGGATACAAACATTGCATGATGTTTATGGTTGCAACATTGCTTAAAGTATAAATCACGGTGTAGTGTAATGTTGTTAGTGATGGATTGCAATATTTTTTTAATGATCAAAGCTAATAATGAGCAACATGGCTGTTGAGCAATGAGTTGGTGATATATATAACTTGATTATGGCAAGTGTTTATTTGATAGGTTTTCCAAGGAAGAGGTTTGGGTCCAAGCAAAACAAGCAATGCAACACGCAAAGTTTTACTTTAAGGATATTCCCATAGAAAAACTGCAAGTAGTTAATATTCTTGGCTCATGCTTTCATGCATGTTTTAAAATCAATTAAGCCACTTTAAGCATAATGGGAATACACTTAAGATGAAACTTTCATTGTTGCATTCATATTCTGCGCTCATCTACTTGCCAGTGCATATGTTTAATTTAATAATTTGTTTACCAAATTTGGTATCTCATTGGGTGATCTACTTGTTCACGCACATGTTAATTTAAAAATATGACTTTATTCGCAAAATATTAAGAATTTTTCTCATATTGCTACAAATTTATTTTCTTACTCCTGGCTGTATTCTAGAAATGTTGCAACTTTATTCTTGAAATTTTTACTTTATTTTTTAAATATTACAACTTTATTCTCATTATTTTGGGCCAGATTTACTAACACCTTGTGCCAACGCAAACCATCATTTTGTAGTTAAATAACAACTCTCAGATTTACTAAAGACGTGCAGTGGATAATTACTAATGTGGTGTACAGTAGTTATTTTTGCGACTGACCTTATTGCATATGCATTTCTAGAAGTTTGTATGTATTATGTGTTAAAGGCGGAGTCCACGATGTTTGAAAAACGCGTTGGAAAAGGAGACGGGCCGACTACCAAAACACACTTATAGCCAATTAAATCAAATCAAATGCCGGGTTGCGTATGTGTGGGGCGGGTCTATCAACAGAAGGTCCAGATTCTATTGGGGTAGGGGCGTGTTTGTTTAGGTGATTTCAAATATCAACATTGGCTTTCAAACATCATGGACTCCGCCTTTAAGGTTTGCGCGTGTGATACACCGTATTTGCGTTATTATTTAACGCCGAAAAATAGCATGTCTTAAATAATTTTGCCCTTGAAATGTCAGAAATTATAGCTGATAGAAGAGGCATCAAAAAGCACGTGGTACAAGGCAGAGGATTTTTTAACATGTAACAGTTTATTTGGAATGCCGGAGGAACATATTATTCAAAAACATTGTTTGTCAAGTTATTTTTTTATTTGCTGGAGGAAATAAAAGAGGAGTCACTAGAAGTCACACATTACCAGGTGTTTCAAAACTTATATTAAACCTTTATTTTTTGTCCTCTAGACCTTTTCAGTGTCCTATGGCTACATTAGCTGTGATGTCTGTGGTGCTGAACTCAAGCGCATCAGGCGTTAGTAGATCACCTGCACCTCATCAGCTCTGCTTATTTGTGACCCTGAACTAATGCTCTTAGTAGATTGCGTTCGTCATTATGGAAATCATCTATTCTGTCTGTGTGCCTTTTTAGTAACCTGTAGATATTACCACTCCCATCTGCGGGGTTTTTTTTTGTAATTGCTGGTGGGGGCTAATTTTCCTCGTTAATTGAATATGGTTCTATGACTTTATTCTTGTAAGATTAAAAAAAAAATTCATATTGCAATGACTTTAATCTCAAGCTGCTTTTATTTATTTTTTACTTTAGCTTATCCCGATTCCTCTGACTTGTAGTTTTCAATTTGAAATGCCAGTAGTCCAATAGATTTTTATTTAATAAGGTAACTTTTATTCATTTTAATAAAGTTACAGGCACACTTGATATAACGTAAATTAACATTAAACTTTTTTTTCTTAACGTAATTTACCAATGTGGTCTTTCACAGAATGGCAATCCTGGAGCACCTGGGCCGAAAGGACCCAAAGGCCACAGAGGACCCGAAGGAAAAGTTGTGAGTGTGAACACGTCTTTATTTAATCCATTTCATGCATTTAGCCTGTGGACACTGCATTTTTCCTATTGGATTGAGTGTTAATTCATTCATTCATTCATTGACTTGGCTCAGGGTTGGCCAAAGTATTTATTACACACTGCAAAAAATGATTTTCAAGAAATTTTTTTTAGTATTTTTGTCTTGTTCTCAGTGAAAATATTTAAAAATTCTTAAATTAAGTAGGGATGCACCGATACCACTTTCTCCATCTCCGATCCGATTCCGATACCCGAATTCTGAGTATCGGCCGATTCCGATCCGATCCGATACTACTGTATTTTTCTTCAGCAATTTAAATTACACACAGACAGACACAGACACACACACACACACACACTATATATAAATGTGTATGGTGCTTTCTGCTAAATCTAGCATAATATAATTATATTATAATTATAATTTTAAAGTAAATACCAATAATTTAAAATGATTTACAAGTTACAAGAACATTAGTAATTATTAACCATGGCAGTGTTTAGGAGAAAATAAAATAGGCACGTTTGATCAAATAAGTATGCTAAATATATTTCCTTAATTGCGCAAAAAGTCACAGTAAAAAAGCTTTAGTGTGCAGATGGTTATTTTGGGAATTATGCACTTAACCGGACCTTTTATGCACATTTCGCGTGCAGAATTGATGCGCCTAAATCATATTGAGTGCGCAATACTGTGCTTCCTGGGTGCAGCATTGATGCTCTAGAAGCGTCCTCACACTCACATGAGAATCCTCGCTCTGCAATGGAAAGTTACGTACATAACTATTAAAACAAAGAGATCAGCTCCATCGTGTGCTCAGCACATACTGAATTGCATCCACCCAACAGCTTACTGAGACTTTATAAAATCAGATCTTTAAAACAGCCTACAGTTATTGAGTGCTCGTGTGCTGAATGACGCGTTTCATCCGTCCGCTTCACCTGTGCATTAACTCAGTAATGAATTGCATCCATCCAACAGCTTACTGAGACTTTATAAAATCAGATCTTTAATAAAGCCTAACGTTACAGTTATCTTGTGTGTGTGCGTGTGTTGAATGACGCGTTTTCATCCGTCCGCTTCTCATCAGTGGATTAACTCAGTTTGCAAGTAAGTTAACTTACAGTGTTTCTGTGAACATTAATATCTTTAAATGTGCGGTTGTTCCTTCACATGAAGCTATTGAGTGTAAGATGACTTTGATTATAGTGCATAAAAACGTTTATGGTGCTTTTATAATACTTTGACGTTTTAATCGCTTGTCAGTGACAACCATGGGTAACGTGCAGCATCGGAATTGGATCGGTCATATTAGTCCGATATCCGATCCAGCAAAAAAGGCCGGATCGGCCCCGATACCGATCCAGAATATCGGATCGGTGCATCCCTAAAATTAAGATGCTTTTTCCAATGGGGTAAGCAAAAAATTTTTTGAAAATTTTTCTTAAACACTAAATAAAACTTTTTTGCTTTCCCCGTCTAAACATTCTTAAATGAAGATGCTTTTTCTTGATGAGCAAAACGACCCAAGAAAATAAGTCTAGTTTTTAGACCAAAAATATTAAATTAAATTGATTTTGTGCATAAAACAAGCAAAAAAAGTCTGCCAATGGGGTAAGCAAAAAAAATCTTGAAAAATTTTCTTAAACACTAAAAAAAGTGCTTACCCCATCTAAAAATTCTTAAATTAAGAATTCATTTTCTTATTTTTTTTTAATTTTTCTTGAATTTAGTGTTTAAGAAAAATTTTCAAGATTTTTTGCTTATCCCATTGGCAGATTTTTTGCTTGTTTTGTGCACAAAATCACTTGGATTTGATATTTTTGGCCTGGGGACTGGACTTGTTTTTTTGGGTCGTTTTGCTCATCAAGAAAAAGCATCTTGATTTGAGAATTTTTAGATATTTCTACTGAAAACAAGACAAAAATACTAAGTAAGAAAGTCATTTTTTATTTACACCACAGATCTATTTCTGTCTTTATCCTCTATCACAAAATGTATCTTCACCATCAACGGTTTAAACAAACAGCATATACTGCACCATTTATGGTGCTTATGTCATCATAGCTGGATAACATTTGTATTGTGGATCAGTGAACATAAACACACTGTTCTGCTTTTAGTTTTGAGTCTTAAGGCACGTGAGATAACTTGGCAGTGCCGAAACAGTGTGCACCAAAAGAGCAAGAACCTCCAGTTTACTTTTTGTTGAGCAATCGTGGAATGTGATCAACAAAAGCAATTTGATATCCAAATAACAGTTAGCCAGAAAACAAGTTTTATTATAACCTTGATATAGCATCAAACGCATAATTGACACCATCTGACACCTCAAGAATGTCTAAATGCTGTCCTGCAAACATCCAAAACAAACTACCAAGAGGAAGTGTTCAAATGCATTGTCACTAACACATTTTCAAAAGCAAACATGCAGGCTCAACACTGTACAGAGGAGCCAGTGGTAGTGTTTAATCCTTCAGTTATGTAGAACGACGTTAAACGGTCAGTATGAGTTATGGGTTTGTGTGGGAAGGACTGTTTCTCTCAGGCTGCAATTTTGCGATGCTCCTCTTTGCCACTGGATGACATCCAGAAAGGAGGAGACAGCAGTCTCTCAAAAATGCTCTTATTTGGAAAGCAGTTTCCAAGTCTGGGTCCACGTCTTTGTTCTGGCAGATCTATAACAGTGTTACACGTAAGATAACAGAGAGTGACCCAAATTTGGACTTTTGGTTTATATTGGTCAGTATTACCGAATTTATGTTTGCATTTGATGTTTGACTTACTTGTTTTTGTGCACAGGGACCACCAGGACCACCTGGACCTGCAGGAGCTGATGTGAGTGGGTTTCATTTGGAATACAGTAAATAAAGTGTTCTTGTAGCCTTACAGTGCGTTAATAGTGTACAAAAGTCATGGGTTTGGTAACACACATGCTAATAAAATGTAAAGGCATCTGCCAAATGCATAAATCCAGACACACAATACTGGATGCAATATAATGCAAAAGTTCCCAAAAATAAAGATTTAAAGAAGAATGCGAAGTGTTCTTGCTTATAAATGGGCTTGGATGTACCACATAGTTCACTTTCCATCATTTTGCAAATTTCCCATTGTCAGTAAAAATGGAAACCAATTCTGCTCATGGAATAAAAGCATATTTACAGCACCAGTGCGAAATGAATGAACTAATAACCAGCAGATATGCGGGCAAAGGTCATGTCGCGCATTTTTTATTAAGTTTTTCCCTGGTGTCTGCTTATGATTTTATTAATGTTTGGAAGCGAACAGTCATAATTCATTGATGCATGTGGTTAAGTTGAAAGATGGGGACACACATTTATAAGATTAGTTTTATCCACATCATTTAATCTTTTATTCATCACTCTTGCAATTATTTGTATCAAAAGCAAAGCACTTTACAAAGTGTCTCTGCAGTAATTGTGAGTTTTAGGGGAGCAACTGTGCAAAATGTGCAGCTGAATTTCCTGTAATTAAACCAACATGGACTTCGCAGCTCCATTTTGTGCAACAAAATGGCGACAGAGAGAATCGTCTGCAGAAGCATTCGTCTCTGTGAAAACTTTAAACCCTATTCTCTATCTCTTGCTCACCCTACCCCCCCCCCTCTCTTTCACTTTAGGAATGTGAGATTCTGGATATCATCATGAAGATGTGCTGTGAGTAGACCTGCTTTTAAATTACCCATGATGAGTAAATCGTGAGAGGTGCACTGACCTGCACCGTTTCACTGCCACCGTAAATGGCATTCTGACTGTGATAAACACAGTCGAACAGACCCGTGTCACGAAGAAACAGAAGTCACTTAGCCAGCTGTATTCAGATCAGTGACAAAACTATGCAACAGTTTAAAAGATCCGACAAAGAATATGAATAAAGAAGTCTTTTACTGTATGTAAGTTACTACAGTAAGTAAGGGATGGTGTGGTCATTATCAATAAATTAACCCACAGGGTTGATCAGGACCCTGTTGTGTTATATAAATAGATAGATAATGTAGATGGATCGATGGATCAATGAATGGATGGGTGGATGGATAGATAGATAATATTTCTATCTGGGCATTAGAGAAAACACAAATTCAAATGCTTTGAAGTGCATAAGAGTACACATGAGTTTGAGAGGGAGGAATTTAGTAACAAACCAGATCAGATTTGGCCGTGCACACCAAAGCTTTTAAAAGCGTCTGAAAGCACTTTGAGGACGGTAAATGTTTTTTTTAGCTGATCGCCAGCTTTCTTCAGCTGAGCACTTTCGTAGCTGTGATACTTCTGGTTTGTTTATCAGTTGTTGTACGATTGGCTGCTTTGTTGCTGTGGTAATGTCCCGCCCCTCCTCCTATGTGATTGGACGGCCGTGTGTGAACTGACATTGACGAGCGGAGCTTTTCACCCAAAGTTGAATATTTTTCAACTGTCGGCGCTGAGCGCGTAAAAAACTCTGAGCGCTGGTTTTCAGCCTGGAAGAAAAACGCTAGCTGCTGGCTTTTTTGAAAAACAATTGAAAACGTACGCTGGCCGAGGGCGTAAAAGCTTTTGTGTGCACCCCCCCTTAATGTTATGTGAGGGCTTTTAACTGTATAAAACAGCGTTATACTTCTATCTATCCTCCGTTAATGGCGCATGGGCTTAAGGGGCGGGGCACACCAAAGCTTTTTTACGCGGCCGAAAACGCCTGGAAGACAACAAATGCCAGCTGTTTTTTTTCAGCTGAGCGCCAGTTTTTTTCAGCTGAGCGCTTTGGTAGATGTGATTCTTGAGCTGTGAGCCAGTTGGTTGTTGTGATACTTGTCCCACCCCTCCTCCACTGTGATTGGACGGCCGTGTGAGAACTGACATTAACGAGCGGAGCTTTTCACCCAAAGTTAAATCTTTTTCAACTCTCGACGCTCAGCGCCGAGCGCGGATAAAACGCTGCGGGCTGGCTTTCAGCACGAAAAAAATCTACCAGCTGCTGGCTGTTTTGAAAACGCTGCGCTTCCATTGGAAACCATTGAAAACATGCGCCGGCCGTGGGCGTAAAAGCTTTGGTGTGCACGCCCCCTTAGTTCACATAACCCTGAGCATTTATCTCATCATGAAGTTTCGTGTTGTTAATTTTATAAGTTACATTTCTAATGGAAGATTTTTGTATTTAGTGTGTAAAATGTGACATGACCCCAGGGACAAAATAAAAAAATATCCACTTTGTAGTGGCTTCCAAAACCATTTGACAAATAGGTCCAACCAAACACTTAAAATAAAACTGCTTTGTGTCTGTTAGTAACTTATTTTTCTTCCCAAACTGAGTTTTAGGTATGCTTTGTTCTCTGCAGGCACTAATTACTGTGTCTATGTATTTTAAATTAGGGTCGGCATAGTTTCGTTTGGTTTCTTTTGTGGTTGATGTTTGTCAGCACAGAGTGAATATGAAGTTCATTATATACTACAAATTCCCAAAATACGGAAACGTTTTAATATGTTTTATATAGTGTACCAAACCTTTAAGTATAGTACACTGTTAGAAATGTTTTTCAAAATATGTACTGTTACTGGGGCAGTACCTTTTGAATAGCTCCTAATATGTACTGTAGGTGCAGATATGTATACATTTGGTACCAATATGTACCATTGGTACACGTAAGTGTATAAAAGTAATGTCCGCAACACTGCTTTTAAAGGGACACTCCACTTTTTTGAAAAAAATGCTGGTTTTCCGGCTCCACTGGAGTTGAATATTTGATTTTTGCAGTTTTGGAGTCCTTCCAGCTGATTTCCGGGTCTGGCGGGGCCACTTTTGGCATAGCTTAGCACGATCAGTTGAGTCTGATTAGACCATTAGCATCACACTGTAACATGGCTGCAGCAGGCGTAGTCATATTACACACTGCTCGAAAATAGTCCCCTTGATTACTTTTAATAGCAGGGGACTATTTTCAGGTGCTGCGTGGTATCATTGCGCCTGCTGCAGCCATGTTACGGCAGAACAGTCCTTGATTATTATGACAGAATGAGAGTATAGTTCCTAGCCTTATATGTCTAGAAAATCGCAACTTTTAATATTCTGTCGGTCTTAGTACACAGTGTAACTATAGAAAAGTCCAGTTTTAAATAGGAAAAATATCGAAACTCTTTGGTTATTTTTTGCGCAATGCTAATGGTCTAATCAGATTCAGTGCATTGTGCTGGGCTATGCTGGGGGTGGTGCCGCCGGACCCGGAGGTCAGCTGAATGGATTCCGGAACGGTAAAAATCAGGTGTTTAACTCTGGGGGAGCTGGAAAATGGGCATATTTTTTTGAAAAGTGGAGTGTTCTTTTAACTCCCATATAAGCAACGACCCCAGCAGGGTCGAAATGTTGCACTTTTTATTAAATATGGGAGTTAAAAGCAGTGTTGCGACATTAAATTTCTTTTTCAGTTTAGTAGTTTCTTTTGTCCTGCACCTGCCAGAAGGTGGTATGTGCACACAATCACTTGTTAAACATATTTTGACACTAAAGTGTCCTTTTGATGTATTGATGTATTTTAGTTTTTGAAAGGACACCGCCCCATCAACAGCTGGGGTACATTTTTTGACAATTCTTTTGTGTATTTAGATCACAGTATGAGCTATGAGCTTTTCAGTTTTTAAATAAATGTTGAATAAATTATTACTTTTTAACAGCTGTTAATATTTCCAGACTAAATTCCTTCATGGTTAAGCAGGAAAAACACAATCATTAATCACTTACTGTTAATGTCAGTGGGAACATGAGTTTCTCATTAGTGTGACTTTTAAATGTTATTTTATTATTCCAATAATTACTTTACTCTCTCTCTCTCCCTCCCTCTTTCTTTTTTAGCTTGTTGTGGTACGTATCTTAACTTCTAGAAATCATCTAGAAATATTTAAAGCTACAGTATGGTGCCGTATTTTTTTAACCTGCACGTTGTTGTGTTTTCTGTTAAGAATGCAAGTGCGGACCCCTGGACATAGTCTTTGTTGTGGACAGTTCTGAAAGTATTGGAGCTACTAACTTTGCTATTGCTAAAGACTTCATCGTAACTGTAATGGACAGACTTAAATTAAAACAGGTAAGCTTTGATGTTTCTGTAGCTCAGCTTAGTAGCAACGTCAAGGTTGTGGGTTCAAATGCTTGTATAAATTGAATGCTCTGAAACTCTCTTTGGATGGAATCATCTGCTAGTTACACAAATGTCACATGTGAATCCAATATTCAAATTAGTGGTCATGAGATGAGATGATATTTGAATACATTGGGTCCCAAATCCTCAATGCATGGTTTCAACATTGGATTCATGACAAACCAAGCTCCACTGAATATACTGTTTTGTTTAATAGTAAAGCTTTATCTGATGTCGGTTTCTTGTCCGCAGTTTGGTGCTAATGAGTCCCGTATTGGTGTGGTGCAGTACAGTGGCAAGGATGCTCAAGAGACCGTACAGCTTGGTGACCCGACAATCAAGACCCTGATAGACCTAAAAGAGTATGATATATATTGATGGTCTATTTGCAAACCACATTCTGCACACAATGTGATCTTTGTGGCTTGCTGGTCACACATGAGATGAATTCTGTCTAAAATTTGGTTCACTTTAGAGCTGTGAAGAAATTGCGCTGGCTTGCTGAAGCCACGTACACTGGAGAAGCTCTGGAGTATTCGCTGAAAAACATGATTAGCAAGCTTGTGACGGAGAGGAGCATCGTCCTCGTGCTTACTGATGGACGCTCGGACACCTCAAGAGACAAAGTGCCCCTAAATGTATTGTGTGGCAAGGGACTAAAGGTAAGGAGCTACAATAATAAAGATTAAGTGTTTAATGCTTACCTTCACCGCTGTATAAGATTAATTAAATTGAACTGTTATTGATCCTTAACTCGTTTGTCACTCCACTTTTTTTGAAAGTGTGCTCATTTTCTAGCTCCCCTGGAGTTAAACATTTGATTTTTGCCTTTTTGGAGTCCATTCAGCTGGTCTCCGGGTCTGGCGCTGCCACTTTTAGCATAATCCATTGAATCTGATTAGACCTTTAGCATGGCGCAGCGCTATGATATTACGCAGGAACCAAAAATAGTCCCCTTAGTAACTTTCAATAGCAGGGGACTATTTTCGGGCAGTGCATAATATCACTACGCCTACTGCAGCCATGTTACGGCAGCAAAGTCCTTGATTATTACGCCAGAAAGAGAGTATAGTTCCTAGCCATATCTGCCTAGAAAATCGCAACTTTTAATTTTCTGTCGGTCTTAGTACGCAATGTAACTACAAGTTTTAGAGTCAAGAGTAAAAATATCCAAACTCTTTGGTTATTTTTAGCACAATGCTAATGGTCTAATCAGATTCAATAGATTGTGCTAAGCTATGCTAGAAGTGGTAGCGCCAGACCCGGAGATCAGCTGAATTAATTCTAAAACTGTAAAAATCAAATGTTTAAAATGAGTTTATTTTCAAAAATAAAAAAGCAAAAGGTCATGGGTTTGATTCCATGGACCACACATTAAGAACTGATAAAATGTATATTTGTATATAAATTTGGATAAAAGCGTCTACCAAATGCACAAATGCAGTATAATGTAAATGGGTTAGTCGTTACTTATTGCAAATGGAAAATGAGCGCAGGGACAATCTGCTAAATTACTTTAGTGAAATCAGGGTTTGGAACGGCATGAGGTCGAGTAAATGATGACAGAATTTCATTTTTGGTGAGCTAAATTTTCCAAAGAAAGTCCAGGGAAATCATTACCACGCAGTAGCCGTGTTCCTCTAATTCAACTGATAAAGCACAGCACTAGCAACACCTAGGTTAAGGGTTCGATTCCTAAATGCACATACCGATAGAATGTATAGCTTGAATGCACTGTTCATTTACATTGATGCATTTGCCAGGTGCATTTATCTAAAGTGCATTACATTTTTTATCATTATATGTGTTCCTGGGATCTGACCCATGCTCTACCACTGAGCAGGATTGGGTTAGCTTAGCTGTTTGAATTAAAGCGTCAAATGCCTGAATGTGATGTAAATGTAATGTAACCGGATGAAAGCTTCAGTTCCTTTTGGTTTCTGGCAGGTCGGTGGTGTTGGTGTGAGCGATTATGCAAGAAGATCACCAAATCTAGAACAGCTTGATGAGGTTGCATGCAAAGATGATACGAGAAAAGGTTTCTCCTTTGTACTGGACAACTTTGCCATCCTGCTGGATGAAAGCTTCTTGCAAAACCTGACTGACAAAATCTGCGAAGGTTGGTAGAATATTTAAAGAATATGATGCTTTGCCAGGTGTGACTTTGGATGTGGCTTTGAGATGGTGATTAAATACTTTTTTGTGCTTCTTTTTACAGAAAAGAAATGCCCCAATTATACTTGTCCAAGTAAGTATTTTTTGTCATAAATTTTTATGAAGTTAATGAGAAACACAACACTAGAATCTTCATCGCTAGTGTGGTCAACTGATTGTCCAATAACTAAAAAATAAAGGTGCTACAAAGGTTCTTTAAGGACCTATTTAGCCAAAAATGTTTTTTCTGTGGCATTATGTAGCACATTTATTTTTAGGAGTGTAATTTAAAGACTTGGTCTATTTGTAAGTGTTGAGACTGTAAAGTAGCGTCACTCATGACGTCGCCTTGCTCTCTTCCAATTTCGTTTACCAGTAACACAGACATTCTCATCATGATGGACAGCTCGGCCAGTGTCGGCTCCAAAAACTTTGAGATGACAAAAGACTTCGTACAAAAGCTGTCCAACCGTTTCCTGTTTGCCGAAAAGGGGAACTTCCAGGTTCGGGTGGGCGTTGGCCAGTACAGCAACAACGGCAAGTCAGAGGCAGAATTTTCCACAAACGCCACCCTGGTGGCTGCTCAGACCGCAGAGGCCAAGTTCCAGAACGCAGGTACGCAGGTGACAAACGCTCTCACCTTTGCCATCCAGCGCTTTAGAGCCGGAGGAAACAGGAAGAAGAAGCTTCTGGTCTTCTCGGATGGTCGTTCCCAAGGCGTTAACGCCATCCAGATGGAGAAAGCTGTGGAGCAGGTGAGCAGCGCTGGCATTGAGCTGTATGTGCTGGCAGTAGGCAATCAGGTGAATGAGGCACACCTGCGTACCTTGGTGAGCCGCGGCCGGCCCTATGACAACACGTACGCCTACCGTCACCTTTTTAAAGTGCCTGACTACCGTTCGATGGTCAATGGTGTCTTTTACCAAACTGTCTCCCGGAAGATTTCCCTGGACTGAGGCGGAGAAAGAATGATTGGGTAATGGGAGGGGTCAATGCAGGAAGTGTGTTAACACAAACTAAGGGGGTGGGTTGCAACATATTAAAAATTAAGGTGCTACAAAAAGCTTGGTTCACCTAAGGACTATGCAGTCAAATAATCTGAACCATTTTTTTGTAGGATTTTCATGGTCTGAAGAAGTGAAACTTTTTTTATGGAACCATACAGCCAAAATGGTTCTTCTATGGCGTTGTGTAGCACCTTTATTTTTAAATGTGTATAGCACAGGCTTTATTTGTTTTAGTTTTTTTTTTGTTTATTCATTTTCATGTGATCTGAACTTTTAATTTTTTCATTGTCTCATTTTACAAGACAGTAAATGATTGTTAGATTTTTAAAAATTGGATAATGACTATTTTTATATCACTTAACATTAAGCGATTAATCGAGCCATGTATGATTAATCATGCAATGTATGTCATTTTTTCCACCTGATGTGTTGTTGTACTTTGGTTTTATGACTATATTGGCTTGTTTATGGCCTCCAAGAGATTAGCATTTGTTATTTCTGATGCTGATTTTAGTGGTCAGAAGCTAAAATATATGCAGATATAATCTGTATAAATGCCCAAATGGTTTCTTTATTAGCTTTATCATCTCTAATAAACACATTCAATGAACAATTTCACCACAAGGATCTAAAATTAACACTTGCAATCATGCAAGGGTAAGATCTTTTTTTATATTACAAAAAATTCATGACAATTTTAAAATATTGCAAATACTTTTTTATTGTCAGGTAGAAATGTATAGTGACTTTTCTTACTTTACCTCACGGATCTGCTAAAAAGTTAATTTTGGACCCTGCTTTAGTTTTACACATTTTTTAATCACACACGAATCTTAAAGTTGCATTGGTCTGTGGTACACTTTCATCTAATCTTTACAGTAATAAGTACAGTAATAAGACTTGAATATTAATTTGGTGCTACCAATGTAAACTCAGTTATTCAAATGTAAATAAGATGCAGGTTTCTTCAAAAATGTTTTCTTTGACATTAACCAAAGTCGTTGTTTACCTTTAAATGTCAGAAAATCATTTGAGAAAGCTGTGTTTGAAATAAAGGACTCTACACCCCTCACTAAGACCACATTGTTTTGTATAAGACAAACTCATGTTTATCATCTTCAATTGAATGACAGCCGTATCTTTAAATTCTCCAGTATACCAGAAGAGATGATGTGGATTGGTCAATCAGTTTAGGAAAACTATACAAAGAATCATGCACTGAAAAAAATAATTAATTCAGTTTACTGGTTTTGTTAAGGTGGTCGCAATCAATTTATTTAAGCTACATTTAAAGGCGGAGTGCACATGTTTGAAAGCCAATGTTGATATTTGAAATCACCTAAACATACACACCCCTACCCCAATAGAATCTGGACCTTCTTTTAAAAGACCCGCCCCACACGTATGCAACCCCTGGCAAAGATGTTGGTTAGTAGACACGCCCCTTATTGCTGATTGGCTACAAGTGTGTTTTGGTAATCGGCCCGACTGCCTTTTCCAAAGCGTTTTTCAAACATTGTGCACTCCGCCTTTAAACAAAAAAATTAGAAAAACAAAACAAAAAAAAAACGTTTGTTTAAATGTGGCTTAGATGGATTGATTGCGACCACTTGCCTTGGAAAAATTGAGTGAACTAAATTAATCATTTTATTCAGTGTGGGTCTGAATTGGTTAGTTTATGATCACTGTAGATTTTTCATTTTTCAAAATTCATGTCATTTAGATTATAGTTTGAAGACCATGTTTAATCTATATAAAGCCACATACTCAAAAATAAATAATGGTAGAGATATTTGTAGATATATTTTAAGATCCAAAAATGATTAAGATGTCTTGCCTACAATATACAGAGTTTTAATGAAGATAAATTTAATGAATTTAATAAAGAAGTAATTTATATTACAAGTAGCTATACTACACTGTAAAAAATTTCTGTAGAAATCACAGTATTACTGGGTATAACTGGCAACTAGCTTCCAGTAACTTACTGTAGATTTTACATTTATGTTATTTACTGGCAACAGTTTGTTCAAAGTTAAATGAACATGAAACATTTTCAGTTTTTATCTTTTACAGTAAGTTACTGGAAAACAGCTGCATAATTACAGCTATTTTTTACAGTGCAGTAATACAATATGCAAAATAGTGTTCTTATACTGTAGCTATCAATGGGGTCCTTTCAAAAAGTACACATTGTCTGACAATGTGAAATAGACCAAATAGTCATTTATTCTAGATATTTAACGAGGAACATAATATGGTTGCGAAAATACCAAGGATGAAATGGCTTGCTGGTGGTTCACTTGTTGAATAATAAAAGGATTGAGCATACATTCGTACATGCTCCAAGCCAAGTCACCAAATGGAAAACATCCAGTCTTCGACAACCACAACCCCCAAAATGCGATATTTCATTAAAGAGATGACTGTGGTTGTCCACTGTAACAAGAATTTCTATCCCCAACCAGCTGTGAAAA
The DNA here is from genome assembly GCF_027580225.2 of Misgurnus anguillicaudatus. Lineage (NCBI taxonomy): Eukaryota > Metazoa > Chordata > Actinopteri > Cypriniformes > Cobitidae > Misgurnus > Misgurnus anguillicaudatus. The sequence continues at coordinate 28,043,298 of NC_073350.2, read as the reverse complement.
TTATATAATATAAAATATATTATAAACCTATACATACAATTAATTTGCAGAGCATAGACATACAACAGAACAATATAACCAGAGGTGTACTTACGTATTTTTTACTTTCTACATAAAAGTAAATTTTCATGAATTAGTATTTTATCAGTGTTTTTCTTTGGAAAACATACATTCTAAAGCATATTATCATAATTTATAAAACGGCTCGTTCTGGTTCTTCATTCTGATTGGTTGAAACGCGTTCTATAAAATACCCCGGTAAACCCACGGTTCAGACCGCATCACAAGTATCACTGCGCCACTGTTGCTTCATACTGATTTATGAAAATAAACACCAGTCTTTAATCATTTTTTTATTTTTCTACCTTTGCACAATTATGGCGATATCCAGATAAATGTCAATAAATAAAACATTTCGTCAATAAAAAGAAAACGTTCTCTGAAGTTTTTTTTGTCTTATTGATATTTCCGCTATTATCCACAAGATGGCAATCTTACCCAACTTAAACACTGAGGCATTCACTCGACACAACAGCGTTGTGGTGGATTTAGCGTGACGTGTGTTTTGATCAGGCTCTGAATCTGATCTCTTACAAAGTTCTTCACAAAAATGGAATTATCTCCGCATTTAGCTGAAAATTTGAGAGGTGATAACTGATAAGACAACAAATGAAGGTAGGATGAAAGTTTTTTGATGTTGTTGGAAAGCGGATGGACTGTTCTTTCATTTGATCTCTTATGTTTATTTAAAGAAGATCATTTTTCTGTAAGGCATTCAACTAAAACTGGGTGGCAAAAAAGTTAAGCATGCTTCCAAAAATATTTGATCAACATCACTTCAACAGTTGCACGATATAAATGTTAATGTATAAATTAGATGAATGTTGATTTATAAAATAAACACCACAGTCTTTAATCAGATATTTTCATTGTGCCTTTGCTGCATCTGTGTTGTTTGTGAACTGCGCTCTGTTGCAGCCACACTTGATTCTGAGGAACTACTTTGTTTGGCGGAAGAGTAATATTTATACTAATATAATTACAACTTATTTGTGTTTTATTTTATAAAATCCCGCTAACGTTATGAATATGAAGTAACCGTTTTATAAACGCAATAAACCCCTCGAAGCGTTGGGTTACCAGTGCATTTTATAACAGCTAAGGGGGTTTAGGCACTCCGCTTCGCGTCGTGCCTAACAACGCCCCTTAGCTGTTATAAAATGCACTGGTAACCCACTGCTTCTTGGGGTTTATTGCTTTATTTTACTCCACTACATTTCATATTTTCAGGTTTTTGGTTTATATTTAATATTTAAGTACATTAAACATCTAGTAATTTTTTTTACTTTTACTTAAGTAAAAATAACTTTTGTACTTTTACTCAAGAAAGTAAAAGTACACAATATTTATGTAATTAGGTATTAAATCAATTTAAATATGCAATATTAAAGGAATACACAGTAGGATTCTATGCTTTTCAATGTAGTGAACATTTTTAGTAAAGTAAATTTTTTCCCAAGACAAACACTTTGATAAAGCACAGATGCTTAGAAAAAGTAACTAAAATACTTAAGCAGTATACACCTCTGAATATAACTTATGATGCATCTGTTTTATGCTTTCAACGTTATAATTCAAATCTTTGTTTCTAAAGGAGTTTAAAATATAGTATTTGTATGAATGTGATACTGATAACACTTTTTATTAATGAAAGTGGTGCTATACATTACATTTGTTTGAGCATCCTGACCAAAGGCTACATCCTTCGGAGGTCACGTTTTTTGTGCGAATACGTCATCAAGGTTCTCTAATTTCAAGAAATGAACATTTATTCCCTGTAAGATATAATTACTATAGTACATAACAGTTGCGTTTCTGAATTAAATTACTGGTACTTTCTCTGTTACTGGATGTTTACGGACATTTCCTTTAATTGAAAAAATAGAAAATTTATTAATAAACCTGGATGACGTATGCGCCCAACAAATGCGACCTCCGGAGGATGCGGCTTTAAAATGAGACGTAGCTCAACCAAAGACTTAAATTTTTTCACAAAATTATCTTTTTTGAGAGAACTATTCCTTTAAATGGTTTAATTTAGTTTCGTTATATATATCACATGGGGCCTCATTAACAAAGCGTGCGTATGCACAGATTTCATCGTAAAGTGTGCGTACGCAAAAATCCACGGCAAAGTCCATATTTATAAAAACTGTCTTTGATGTGGAGAAGTGCTTAGCGCTTTTGCTTGTCTGATTGCTGCAGGTTTTTTTAAATATAAGCCATTCTTGTTGTTTAAAATTGGGTTTAAACATTGACAAGCGTTTTTTATATGTCTATGACATTAATTAGGAATCGTTTAAAGGCGGAGATCTGAAACTGCTCGGCTGCGTGCACAAGTTCAAGTTCATTTGTGATTTATTTGAAAGGGGTACGCGCGTTTTCTGCACGTACGTTCGGTTTATGAATCACTCCTACGCATTTTTGTTAAATGATTGTAAGATCAAAAGTAGGATGGTTTTTACGCAGCATTTCATAAATGAGGCCGCAGGATCTGTTCAAGGTGCATGCCGTGTGATTCACATAAGCTGTTTAAGATCACATTTGGATTCGTTTACGCCATTGTAACATTGCTGATTAATGCCCAATTTGTCCAGAAAATACAAAACACAACTGTGAACGATTAGTCTCACCGGTTTCCGTAAACAAAGCATTTAACATTCACATCTGTGAGATGTAATATACCAATACTGTAATTTTTTTATTATCACCCTTCTAAAATTGGTGATAGTTAATTATCCATCTATAATTATATACATCAGCACAATCCACATTCTCAGAAAAAGATACAAAGCTTTCACGGTCACTTTTATAAAGTACACCTTTGTGCCTAAAGAGTGCATATATTAGGACCTCAAAGGTACATAAATGTATACATATCTGTATCACCTGCTGTACATTTTAGTACACTGCCCCAGTGACAGCTTTTGCACCACATTGATTGAATGACTCACAACCTGCTAGGCCTCATTTGCGTCTCATTTTGACAGCAAGTGGTTGTTTAACCTACAAGGTCAAGTCCTGTCAGGGATTCAGTAGCAACAGATTAATCATGTCTTCATTTATTGAGGTTTTGCCATTGCCTGCACTGCTTTCCCTAACTCTAGAGAGAAACTACAGCCAACCATTGAAGCATTATCAATAATTTTTTTCCTCTCCGCCCCCTTTCTGTTGTTGAAGGAGTAGTTCACCCAAAATATACAATCTGTTATTATTTTTCACCCTCGTGTCATTACACATCTGTGTGCTGTTATTCTTCCATGGTAGGAGGAATTCTGAAGAATCTTTCTTTTTTCAATGCTGTTTCTAGTGAACACATCGCTCAAGATCCAAAAGTACATTTTGTGAAAATATTACCTTGATATCTTTAACATCAACTGAGTAAGGTCATGTCAAGAATTAAGGTTTAAATCAATGTGAAATCAAACTTTTATGCTCCTAATCTCATAAATAGATTATGAGACTTTACCTGATTTCACCACAGTGACAGGGTCACATATAAGTTGTACAGACATCTGAAGCTCACTGTGGCAGGAAAAGTAAATGATTTACTAACTATTCCAAATATCTAGAATGGTCAATAAGAGAGTTTCCTTTTTGTCACCTGCCTATATATCACAGCGTGCAACACAATTTTGCAATCCAGCCTGATCTTACAGGAATTCGTAATTATTTTACAAGGTGGCTAAATTTGTATGAATTTGTATGTGATTTGCACAAAATCGTACAATTGTTAGCAACAAGCAATAAAGATGCTCCACGCCTAACCCTACCCCTAAACCCATGCCATTGGCGTGAAAGCAAATTGTAATAAAATGTACAAATGAGGCCGTATGAGTTTATACAAATTAGCCACCTTGTAAAATATTTATGACTTGCCATAAGATTGGGTTGTGCTATCTGGAATAGTTTTGAAGGGCCATTAAAAACCCTTTAAACCAGTGGTGGGCGTTTCTGGTCCTGGAGGGCCACTGTCCTGCAAAGTTTAGCTCCAACCCTATCAAACACACCTGAATGTCATTTCCAAGACACCTGAAAATCCCAATCAAAGGCTTCAGTGTGACTTGGAAATGACATTCAGGTGTGTTTGATTAGGGTTGGAGCTAAACTCCGCAGGACAGTGGCCCTCCAGGACCAGGAATGCCCGCCCCTGCCTTAAACTCTGCAGACTCACCGGTGGGTCCAAAAGTTGTGGAGCACAAATTTATAGATTTTTATCAATTTACTCCAAAGTAAGTGGCTACTGTAGATGACACTTTATCAGAGAAACATCAAAGCTTATATTGAGACTTTCAAAAAAGTTCAAAATATAAACCCTACTGTAGCTGAGTCAGTACCCATTAAAAAGGTCCTATTATGTACCATTAAGTACAGATAAATGTATATTTGGTATCTTTAAGGTACTAAAAAGCTATCTTTAGTACCAGTATGTACCTATTTAGGTGCAAAGCTGTACTTTTTGAAAGGGTACAGCCACAGTGACAGCTGGGTACATATTTTGACCATTATTTCTGACATTGTGAACATCAAGCTGGAAAACATCCAAGCTAAAGTTTTATAATCTAATTCTAAGGAGCATCAAAGTTTAATTTCACATTACATCATGTAGAAAACAATAAATCACAATAAAAATGACTTTAGCTCGGTCAGAAATATGCCACGACAACCTTTTTTTTTCTTCATTTGGTCTGGTGAGAAAACAGAGTTCGCCTCTGTCACATGTTTAAGCAATTTCATTTCTGGCAAGATTATAAACATAAATTCATGAGTTCTTAATAATGTTCCCCTACGCTTTCCTAAGAACAAACCATCCCGACGAGAGTGCTGTTTAGAAAAAGCTGCTGCCCTAAAACATCACAACCTTTGACGTTCAATTCTTTTGCTTCCATCTGGCAACTTTTATTGCTGATTTTAGCACTTCCTTCTAAACACAAACAGGGAGCCAAATCGTTCAAGTGAACCAAATATTCACTTGCTTGGAAGTGAATATTCATACATTTAGTGTGAGCAGACTCGAAACTTAACATTTAAATAAACTGTTTAATAAACTGTAAAATGATTTTTAACACATTTAATACTTAAAACATTCTTCTGCTGGATTCTGCATTATTTTCTTTTTCGTAGGAAGTCAGGGAGGTGAGGGGGAATCTCACCGCCTCCATAACTCACAGACAATTGCAACTCCAAAATGCTGACTGTGTAACATCATTTAAAGATTCAATCTTTCGATTTTGACTTTTACATGTGTCATCAATCTTGAGAAAATCTTGTATTGTAAGTAATAGCTAAAGTGTCACAATATCATTCATTCATCTTTAACTTCTGAACAACACTGTATTAGACAAATTACTGAATTTGACATACAGTAACTCTTGCTTGATTTTTTATTAATTTTATGCATTTGAAAGATGCTTTTACCCAAAGTGACTCCATTCAAGGTATACAATTTTATATACACTCAAAAAATGCTGCAGCACTGCATCAAAAAGGGATAAACCCAACCCATTGGGTTATAATTTTACCAATGCTGGGTTGTTTCAACCCAAACTGCTGAGTTGTTTTAACCTATTGTCGTTTCAAATATAAACAATTTCTGGGTTCATTAACCTTAACAGTTGGGTTTGTCCCTTTTTGACACAATGCTGCATTGAAAAATCCTAGCATTATAGTTTGTATGTTCCCTCGGATCAAACCCGCAGCCTGCGTGCTGCTATCTATGTCGTTTTAGCCTGGGTAAAATATGGACAATCCCAACTTTTTGGATGTTGGATCTACCTAAAAATTACTTAAATTGGTAACACTTAAAAAATTAAGCTTCTTCAACTTTTTTCACAAATTTTCACTTAAAGTGAGAGAAAACGTTAAATTTTCTAGGATGTTATAATTAAAGTATTTTTTAAGTTAATCCAACGTCCTTTTTTCAGTGTAGGTTATTTTAACCCATTGGTTTAGTTTGTCCATATTTCACAACAACCCAGCCCTTTTAAAGTGCAGAAACACAATGTAGTGTAATGTTACAATTGCCGCGTATTATGTTCTGCATTCATTTTATAAGCTTAGATCTCCCCTACAGCGTTGCCTCCTGCCAAAGAAATGCTTTGTTGTTCAAATGAAAATGCAAGCCTTCCAATTGTACACTCTCCAAAAAAATTGTCAAAATATGTACCCCAGCTGTCTCTGGGGCAGTACCCTTTTTAAACAGTACAGCTCTGCACCTAAATAAATCATATCAGTACCTCAGAGGTACCAAAGAGTGCATAAAAGTGCCTCAAAAATACACATTAGTATCTCAAAAGTACATATTGGTACTAAATGTATACATATCAGTAACCAATATGGTGAAATAGAATGGTTTTGACTGAAATTTCGACATATGCGGCTGCCCCGAGAATTTTCGGGTGTTTGTGTTTCACCTCCCACCTCTACAATGGGTTGATAGGTGCACTGGAACAATCCTTCCTAAAATGGAAGTTTAAAATTAAACTTTCGTTTACAAAGACGTGAAACTCACCGAGTGGTCAGGGGTGTTCACTGATATGCTCACACAAAAATCGCTCCAAAAGATGCTTTCCAACAGGTGTTTTAGCATTCGTTGTTAACTTGTGGACCTATTTTTCCAAACGCCTCACACCCGTATATTCTTCAGTTGAGAGCTTAAAGAGTAACTAAACCCTTAACCAACTTTTTTTAGTTAATGATCTGTAAGAATGATGATTTATTAGTGCTGTTCATTGATTTTAGTAAGTTTTTTGACATTTGGATATAAAGTGTTTTAATACTACAATATATGGTGTAAAAACGTCTGAGTGATGCCCTCTTCAGGTTGAACGGTGGCTACTGCAGTTGAATTTTCCTATTGGATGTTGGGTCCAAAAAGTAACTCGTGACGTAAGCAGGTTCAAGCTCACCACGCCCTTGTTACGATCTCACCACATGCTTGGTACGAGCTTAGTTCATCCCCTCTATCTCTGTTGGGATCTGCCCACTTTTCTTGCATTTTTCAAATATTGCCAGTGGGTGGAGTCAGGCTCTGACCAGGGGTTTAGTTACGCTTTAAATAATAGACACTCCAGCCCAGGTGGTGGCACTAATCCGCCATTGCCAATTGCAAGAATAGAAACAAAGTTCCCCGAGCGGAGTAATACCGCACCTCACAGCACATCTAATACAAGTCAATGGAGTTGGCAAAAACTATGATAAAACAGCTGTTGGAATGCGCATTTTGCAGCGATTTCCGCGTGAGCACACCAGTGAACACCCCTGACCACTTGTTGAGTTTCATGTCTTTGTAAACGAAAGTTTAATGCATTTTAGGAAGGATTATTCCAGTGCACGTATAACCATTGTAGAGGTGGGAGGTGAAACACAAACACCAGAAAATTCTCGGGGCAGCCGCCTTTGTCGAAATTTCAGTCAAAACCGTTCTATTTCATCATAAACAATCTGAAAACAGGGCTTTAAGTGTAAAATACCGAACTTGTCCTTTAAGTTTTAAACTTTAGGACGTTACCAATATTTTACCAAAGATGTACCAAGTCAACCTTGAACCACTCACACGCACAGTTACATGCCAAACCCATTTACTAAAAACTCCCACGGATGAACATTGTGGCCATGGAAACTCAATGTATATAGGTGCAGGAGGGGTTTAAAGAGAGAGGAGAGGTTTTGTACAATGTGCCCAGATAATGCTTCCCAGCTGGCCATGAGAACTGAGATCCAACATCTGGAGGCGTGTGTTCACAGGACTCGGATGAGACTATCCTGCAAAAAAAAGAGCAAATGAGTGAAGTAAAATCGACAGAGAATGAAAAAAAGGATAGATATTTAAAAATATGAATAATGGATTTAACAAATATTTTGGAAGAACTTGAAAACTATGTTTTGTTGGTTCAAAAATTGGAGTCTTAAAAGTTGGTATGAAGAGGAGGAGGGAAGGTACGGTTAAGAAGGTGGAGGAGTAGGGATAGAGGAGGACAAAATGAAATAATGAGAGAGAAAGAGAGAGAGAGAGAGAGAGAGAGAGAGAGAGAGAGAGGAAGGAAAAAATTGACCTGCATGAGCAATCCACAATGCACTTTAATTTGCTCGAGCAATGAAAATGTGTGAGGGCTCTATAGTGTTTAGTTTAGTTTAGTTTAAATGAACTCCAGCCAACAGTCTGCCACAGGACTGGGATACCATAACCATAGTAAAACACTTAATCACATGAGAAACGGCACTGGGCTGCAGCTCATAGGAGAAGCTGAGTCACACTCAAATTAGAAATAAAAAAACTTTAATTGAAACCCTTCATATTTCTTTAACCAAAGTTCATTACAAACGTAATGAAGTCATAACATCCTGATCTATTTTGAAAAATGTTGCATATAGATGGTTTCAGCAGTAAAAACATAAACAAAAGGCTTTCGTGCAACAAACGTTACTTCCGGTATAGGCTTCCCCTATAAAATAAACTTATAAAATAAAGCCACTCCCTGATCAAGTTTACAAAAACTTCGGCAAGTCGATGTGATTGGATGTACTGTAATGTATTGATGTATACATTTCTGTAAAAAAAAATGTATTTTTGTGTAACTGTTTAATTTCTTTAAACTTTGGTGTTCTTGTAGCTCAGTAGGTAAAGCATTTGTGCATTGGTTTTAGCAGTGCAAAGGTCATGGGTTTGATTTCCAGGTAACACACAACTGATAAAATGTATAGCGTGAATGCACTGTAAGTTGCTTGTGACCCTAGACCACAAAACCAGTCATAAGTCACACAGGTACATTTGTAGCAATAGCCAACAATATATTGTATGGTAGGGGTCAAAATTATTGACTTTTTTATGCCAAGAATCATTACTGTAAAGATCATGCCCATGAAGATAATTTGTACGTTTGCTACCGTAAAAAGTATAAAACGTTAGTAATATGAGTTGCTAAGGACTAGCCTGACGTTGTCATACTCAATTCTAGTCAGAATTTGAGTCTGATACCGCTCCATTGAGCTATACTTATGAGGCGTCTCAACCGAAAAATGCCTCTGCACTCAATTGGATAGACCTACGACCAATCAGAGCAACGGAGTGTGTGACGTATGTTGAAATTACGTCTTTGCAGCCTGACCGAACTGCTAGTTATTTCGCTACAATGACACTAACATTGTGATTATACTGAGTTAGCGAATGTACATCAACACCTATTATGTTTACAACATTTCGTTTATATCACAACATGAAGTATTTACTAAGTCATAGAGTAAGACTATCTCTTACCATTTGTACGTTAGGTGAACTTCATCCACGACAATACCCATTACGTTGGCTTGAAAATATTGGAGCCTAGCATGTCCCTCCACTTTTTCAGCAACCACGATTCCGGGCTTCCGAAAAGAAGCTGGCAACGACCGCTAATTATATCCATCTTGTCGTGCACGCTGAGTTGCATCGCCGTGATAACGTTAGCCATTTCAGTTGCGACCAACTTTTGCCGAATAGGAAGGACGGCAAAAACATCAACAAATGCCCTGCTCGCGTTTCTCTGTTCCTCTTTTAAAATCAATGCTCTGTTGATACACTCTAAAAAATTAGCTGTAATTTTGCAGCTAGTTGCCAGTAACTTACTGTAGAAGATAAAGTCAAAAAATGTTTCATGTTCATTTAACTTTGAACAAAATGTTGCCAGTAAATAACATAAATGTAAAATCTACAGTAAGTTACTGGCAGCTAGTTGCCAGTAATACCCATTAATACTGTAATTTCTACAGACATTTTTTACAGTGTATCTTTTAGAACAGACTCAATGTCAGAATCCACACATCTGAACTCTACAGCGGCAGCCATTCAACACACGCACTCTTTGGTGACGTGGTTCATTACGTTACTGTTGATTATCTGTCCCTCATCGTATAAAGCCCGCCCTGACAATTTGATTGGTTCGACCAGCATTTGTCTTAGCATAGTAGCTCCTCAACGGAGAAACGCCAGACCGATCTTCCCGTTTTCAAATTCTTGTGGGCGGGGCTAAGATCGGCTGGCACCCAGGCTAGCTAAGGACTTCATTTGGACAACTTTTAAAGTGATTTCTCAATATTTAGATTTTTTTGCACCCTCAGATTCCAGATTTACAAATAGTTGATTCTTGGTCAAATACTATCCTGTCCTAACAGACCATAATTAATTGGAAAGCCTATTTACGGAGCTTTCAGATGATGTATAACACTCAACACTTCCCACTGCGCAAAGTGACGTTGAAACAACATCTTTTGCATGACTTTTTTTGCGTGGTCGTTGTGGACGTCTTTCAACATTGTTGAACGATCTGCATACTGAGATCTAAGTGGGGTCATGATTAGACATCCAAATAGCAGACCTAGTTTGCACATCGTCCAATATTGGTCTTGGACTGACAGACACAATATAGACATGATCTGCACTTCCACCAGACATCTAGGAGTGTTTTTCCGGACAGGGATTATCTTAAACCAGGACTACACCTTAGTTTACTATTTATGGCATGTTTATGGGTTATGGCTTTGTGGCCCAGGGTTACATATTAAAAAATAATAAGGAATTGCAATTCAGTAAACAATTTTTTATGTAGTTTTTAATTTTACATGTTACCCAACCCTGCGATGTAAATGAAGTGGACAGCTAAAAACAGGTCATTTGTATAAACACCTTTGACAAACACATCACAACGCTCTCCTTTCATAAATAAGTAGTAAACTTGGTTTTGCACCTCTGAGTTATAACACCACTACATCTGACTGAATATTCAAAGCTAAAGTTAAAGGGATTTCAATTTGTTTCAAACCTTTATAAATTCTTTTTAAGATACTTTGAGCAATTTGTAACCAAACAGTTTGAGAGCACCATTGCCTGCTTTCTTGCTTAATAACGAACATCTTCCTTTGTGTTTATCAGGACTAAGAAACGTACAGGTTCAAAACTTTGAGGGTGAGCAAATGATGACAGAATTTTCATTTTTGAGTAAACTATCCATTTAAAGCATCTCATTAGCTGTCTCTGTACAAATTATTCCCTCTTGTGTTTACAGTAATCTGTCCGGGAACTAAGCACAGCCCAACCGACCAGACCAGACCACAGAGTGTTTACAATACACTGTACAAGATGACGCACAGGTACCGTCAACACTCTCTTACACTGTACACTTAAACATAGCTATATTCTCTGTGTGTGTTACGCTATGATCCCATTGAGGCAGTCTTTCCCCGGTGACGACAAGTCAGTTTGATCTTGAAGGGATCCACTGTTCTTACTGATCTATCCTCAGACCAGCACGAGTCACGTAGTGAGGGAATCTTACGTAATGGGCTTTGCAGACACAAACTTGGAGTTATATTGAATTGTGCCAACTCAATGCCAACTGCAATCAGATCTTTGTTTTCAAACAGCTGATAAAATGTTATGGTAAGCTAAATGTCATAGTAAACTATGAGCGAGCTCCTTCACCTTTGCTTTTATTAAAAACAGACTGCTCCGCTGTCTGCCCGGTACTGTAACGGTGCACTAAAATGTTGATATGCCTCCTTGTTTTGTTTGAGCTTATCTAAACCGGAGGTTTAGTAAGGAAATGGGTTCTGCCACTAATTCCAAGATTTCAGTGGAATTTTGAATTTCAACACAGAGCTCTGTAGTTCTAAAATGAAAAGACCAATGGAGCACATATCCCTGCTGAAAAAAACAGCATCAAACCAGCATGGAAATTATGCTGGTCTATGCTGGTTTGATGCTGGTTTAGCTGGTGGTCACCAGCATACCAGCACCAAAACACAAAATATGCTGGTCTTGCTGGTATGACCAGCATGGGATGCTGGTGCTGGTTTGGTGCTGGTTTAGCTGGTGTTCACTAGCCAACCAGCACCAAAACACAACATATGCTGGTCTTGCTGGTTTTCCAGCAGGGATTCAGCAGGGAAGACCAAGTTCCCTGGGGTTATACCTTGTATAAAATGTCCTAAAAAGTTCCATGAAGGTACACATATGTATACATTTTGTACCAATGTGTACATTTGAGGTACTAATCTGAGCTCTTGAGGTGCAGATGTGTACTTTTTGAAAGGGTACTGCCCCAAATGATAGCTAGGGACTTTTATTTTCTAAAATACTTTAAAAAATCCATTCATTCTCAAAAATCAACAAGGCATTTTCACCCACAGGACTGCCGCATACTGGATGTGTTTCCTTTCGACACCATTCTTTTTAAACCCTAGAAATGGTTGTGCGTGAAAATCCCAGTAACTGAGCAGATGAAATACTCAGACCGGCCCGTCTGGCACCAACAACCATGCCATGCTCAAAATTGCTTAAATCACCTTTCTTTCCCATTCTGACATTCAGTTTGGAGTTCAGGAGATTGTCCTGACCAGGACCACACCCCTAAATGCATTGAAGCAACTGCCATGTGATTGGTTGATTAGACAATTGCATTAATGAGAAATAGACCTTTTACGCACTTCCGCATTTTTCGACTGGAAATACGTCAACAAAGTGTATTACAACTTCCTGTTATCGTAGCGGCAGATACGCAGAATCAAAGAGTCGCTGTTTCTGTAGTGTTTAAGGCTGTTCATCTTCCAACCAGAAACAGCCCTACCTTTATAATAGTTTATAATAGTATGAAATAGTAATAGTAAGTGAAGAAAGTGCCGCAAAAAGAAGAGTGAACATGCAAGAACGGGAAACTTTTGCCAACCGGCATTCTGTCTGTATTAAAACCTCCAGTTTGTGAGGCTCCTCGCTCTCTCTCATTGACCTGAAGCATCTACCTCTCACCCGTGTCCGTGTGGACTAGGCCTAAGACAATTGTTGTCATACAATAGTGTATACGCCTATATGATTTAATTTATCTGGATAGTCCATCTCAGATAATATGGTCTTGGAAAAAAATACTGACTAACTTTAAATCTTTGGTATTTTGGCAAATCCAAGCACAGTTTGAGACATTGCTGAGATCTCTCATAAAACTCTAGAAGAAGAGAAACATCTGGAAAGTTGGCGACTTCAGCAACAATTTACATTTGTTCTTTGTTTTGTCTTAATGCTATCTAGGAGAAATAAAGAAGTCTCTTTTGGGATTTTTCATATCTTAATTGCTTTCAAGTAAGTTATATATCAGAATGTGGGAATGTGAGACTGTCTGTACTTCAGTCTCAGTCAGAATTAAAGGCAGGAGTCCAGTTTCCATTTAACAACAAGTAGAGTTATGGAGTTGTGTAATGCTGCTGAACTGTTATTGAAAACGTGTGTGTGTGTGCATATTATAGTAATAATAACAATTTTCAACAGTGGCCCACAAATTGGTTTGGACACATGCACCACACTTAAGCGTGCATACATATTATTCAAACAACAAAATGCTTTGGATGGCCATGGGTTTATGAAAGCACTATATAAATGGAGTCCATTAACCATTCATTTAATATTCTGATCTCGGAGCCCTCCACTTGGACAGCATGCCAAATATGCTTTTTCTCATTCCCTATTGATTACATGTTAATGCAAGCTTGTGAAATGGCGTTTTATTGCAATTGTGTGCATGATGCGTTTTACTTTTGTATATTTCTAAGGTTGTCAAATTTGATATACGGTTGGGTAGTTTAAACTTTTAAGTGTCGCCGTCCCGAATACGGGACACCTAAGTTTGCATTAATATTGTTGATGTAAATTTTAATCTATCACTACAAACTATATATCGTTGGAAAGGTCTAAGCCTCCAAAATAGACATTTTAACAGTGTTTTATAAAATAAATTATGTAGGGAGAGTAATTGATTCATTTATGAAGAGAGTGTGCCTCAAAACATTTATTTTCTGCTAAATGTCACTGTCCCACCAGCAGGATGACTACATTTACTTCAGTGTTTGCATATGAATTCTTATCTAATCATGACAAACTGTATATTGTTTAAAAGCTCCAAGAGTGTAGATTTAACTCAATAGGGTGGGGTGACGCTTAAAAGGTTAAGATGTAAAATAAATCTTTAGTCTCCATAGTACATATGTGAAGTTTTATCTCAAATAACATGGATAATTTATTATAACATGTTAAAATTGCTGCTTTGTAGGTGTGAGCAAAAATATGCAGTTTTTGGGTGTGTCCTTTAAAATGCAAAGTGCTGATATCTGCATTAAATGGCAGTGCCGTGGTTGGATAGTGCAGATTAAGGGGCGGTATTATCCCCTTCTGACATCACAAGGGAGCCAAATTTTAATGACCTATTTTTTCACATGCTTGCAGAGGATGGTTTACCCAAACTAAGGTACTGAGTTGTACTTTTTCACATTTTCTAGGTTGATATAAGCACCAGGGACCCAATTATATTACATGGAAAAAGTCAGATTTTCATGATATGTCCCCTTTAATTCATTAAGCTGGTAAGTATGTAGCACGATATGTAGCATTGCTTAAAGGATCTTGCATTAGTTTTTGGTTTTTGTGAGCTTGTAACTGGGGGGATGTGTGGAATCATTCTTACTGCATTAGTCATTCCCTAACTCTGAGACAAAGCAGACTCAGCCCCCTCTCTTTTAGACCCCTTCCATGTCTTTTCTCCTCCATCCCGTTTTCTCCTTAAGGAAATATGCAATTATTGCCAAGAACATGGGAAAGAGCAAAAACCTCTGGCTGTTTTACAAGTGCTGCCCTTTATTTAGTGACAGTGTGACGCTATGTGAGAGAGCTGCTTTCTTTTATTGTTTTATTGTGCCTTGATGTCTTTGTTCGTGGTGTTGACTGTTTGTTTCATTGATATTTTTTATAATTTTTTTGTGTACAGCACTTTGATAAACACTTGTTTTAAAGGACATGTTCGATATGTTACACTTAAAGCCCTGTTTTCAGATTGTTTATGATGAAATAGAAAGGTTTTGACTGAAATTTGGACATATGATGCTGGCCCGAGAATTTTCGGGTGTTTCTTGTATCACCTCCCACCTCTACAATGGCTTTATAGGTGCACAGGAACAATCCTTCCTAAAATGCATTAAACTTTCATTTACAAAGACGTGAAACTCACCGAGTGGTCAGGGGTGTTCACTGATATGCTGCAAAATACGCATTCCAACAGGTTTTATTGCAGTTTTTGCCAACTCCATTGACTTGTATTAGATGTGCTGTGAGGTACGGTATTACTCTGTGGCTGCGTCCGAAAACTCTAAATTGCTGCCTTCTGAGGCAGCTTTCCAAGGCAGCAAGGCATCAAGGCATGTCCGAATTCAATGTTTGGTTTACTTCCTGTCTCCTGAGATACCTATGCGTGGACGTACATTAAGAATGTGATTGGTCGAGTCCGGTCGAGTTCGAAAAAATAAAATGGCGGCCAAGGACGCGACTGGACCACCAATTTAGTGTAAATAAAGGTATATTTTCACTTTTTACACCTTTTAATTGCATTTCTAGCGAGAAATTAGTATTGTAGTTTTCAAATATGTGATTAGTTATCACAAAGGCGCTCTCTGTTTAAATTTCAAACACGCTGCCTTAGAAGTGTGTCCGAAAGTCTTTCTCTGAGCTACCTTCATGCCTCCGAAGTCATTTCCTCATGAGGCAGCGAGGCAACGAGTCACTGTCTTGAGTTTTCGGACGCAGCATGTGCCGGTAACCTTGTTTGTATTCTTGCAATTGGCAAAGGCGGATTATCGCCACCACCTGGGCTGGAGTGTCTATTATTCAAGCTCTCAAAGGAAGAATATACGGGTGTGAGGCGTATATTAGGTCCACAAGTTTACAACGAATGCTAAAACACCTGTTGGAGGGCATCTTTTGCGGCGATTTTTGTGTGGGCATGTCGGTGAACACCCCTGACCACTCGGTGAGTTTCGCGTCTTTGTGGGCGGGGGTTTGGTGCATTTTGGGAAGGATTGTTCCAGTGCACCTATGCAGCCATTGTAAGGGTGGGAGGTGAAACAACAAACACCCGAAAATTCTCGAGCCAGCCGCATATGTCGAAATTTCAGTCAAACCCGTTCTATTTCATCATAAACAATCTGAAAACAGGACTTTAAGTGTAAAATACCAAACTTGTCCTTTAAGAAATTGCTTTATAAATAAACTTTGACTTTGACAGTTTGCTCTATTTCTGCGAGAGTATGCAGATAACATATTTTCATTTTGTGCTCTCAGAGGCAGCAGGTGTATGAAACAGTGGAATCTGAATTTTTCCAAAGAAATATTTATTAAAATGAAATAAGACACCATAGACTGTCTAGCAGATATTGTAGTGCATTGAGAGTTCATGTTAGCTAATGCATTAATTAATGTTAACAAATACAACCTTACTGTAAAGTGTCACCGTCAAGCACTCAACTTAAAGCATTTCATCCCAAATCACCTCAACTGGTTCTTCTAAAACTGGATGCAAAGTAATATTTTGTGCATACTGTGGATTGCAATGTTTAGACATAAAGGTTTACTGTACATAAAAAGTGATTATATTTGTGCAACTGTTAAGTGTCGGTTCACATCCGTTATATTTCAAAGTGTTCTTGATTACTTGCTGAGCCCAAGGTCAAATGAGCAAACAGATGTGCAAACATATTTTGACTGTGTTTATATTTGATATGCCGCATGTATGCATGTATACAAACAAGCCACACACAAAGTGTTTAAAAATAAAGTGGAAAAAGCCCAGCTGGGAATTGTTGTTTTTTGGGTGTTAGTAACTATAGTGTGTGTGCCTATTAACGTTGAGCTGCAGATTTGTTAACAAATAGCAGAACAGCCAGCCAAACCACATTTCACTTACATAAATTTTGCTTAATAGCCTAATTAACATTTGAAATCATTGCCCTGTTTATTTCACTTAACCTGAGACTGTAAACCTGTAAACTCTTTTCACTTTTCCAAAGCTTTTTCCATCACAACAGCTATTACACTGAATGAATACAATAAGTGCTTATGTGTAATATTACCATCAAGATTTTTTTTCTTGTATAATATTTAAAATATTATAACCCATTTGATGTATAAAAGAGGGTCAGTACAGCATATGCATTATGCATGTGACATTTTTCCTCCTGAATTTGGAATATAACGAGTTTCCTGTCTTACGTAACCCTGTTTCATGGGGATTTTTGTGCATGTGGTATAAAATGCTTTGGAAAGGATGTGAAAGATATCTTCTGTCCTCCTCGTCCCTCTCTCTCTCTTTCTCTCTCACTGCCTTATTCAGCCAGCTTCTCACTATCTTGCTCGCTCCCTATCTTTGTCTGTCTCTCTCTCTCCCTCTCTGTTAAACACATGAAAAAAATCCCTAATCTATGTCCTTTACCCTTTAGCAGTACAGAACCCATGGCATAGCTGGCAGAAGGTGATTAAAAATGTTTATGCGGTTATGTGACTGCATGCTCTTGCATAGGATCAGTACTGATGTTTTATAGTTGTTTATAGTTTCACATGCTCACATAGTACAGGTGTGTGTGCATGTGTGTGTGTGCATGCATGTGCGTGTGTGTAGGCTTAAAGCTTTGGCAGAAGAAAGTAAAACATGAGTTTTCCAGGCGCGCAAATACGCTTGGAATATGAATGTGTGTTTATGCTAGTGGACATCTTTTGGTAAATATGACTCAGCCGTGAATTACCTTCGTCAAACTGGACTGGCAAACGCTCTGTTACACATTCACAACTGGAAATAACTTATAAATAACTTATATGACTAAGGGCGGCCACAGATACTCTGTCTCTCACTAGCATCAATTCAAGCTGATTAAAATTGCGTTCACTTTACATTGTTTCATGCATGATCAGTTTTTCTTTTCTCTGTGCAACAAAAAAGTTGTCTTTGAAATGGAGCTGTGTGGTATTTACTGGCAGATGTTTATGCCATCTGCAATTCATTATGCACTACCACCAAACAATGGGCACATGAGAGTTCCTGCATTAATTCAGTGCACACTTTTCACAATACAAAATGGGTAAATTTAATAAAAGCTGCAGGCTTTCGGAACATGTGTGTGTTTCTATCACACACCACCCCCCTTATCATCAAACAGCCGTCTGAACTAGTGAGGGGGGCTTGGGGGAGTCCATCAGTGTGGATGCACAGCGCCGCCATGTGGATGGTAAGGATACTAGAAGATGCTGAAGTTGAAGAGGCTCTGCTGTAATCCTGATGAAGGAGGGACCGGACTTCTGTTCACATTGGGAGAGGCGCAGAGGAAACTTCTGCAGCTTGGCTTCTCCCGAAACATTTACTGCAATTTGGACCTAATTCTGATTTCTGCTTCAAATCATTCGGAATGTATGTTTGATAACCCAACATATAAACCAGTACACCAGCAGTCTGAAGATTTTGTGATTTTGGGAGGGAAGGAGACTTGATTTACTTTTGCTGTGTATCAGAAGAGCGCAGGATCAGGATCTGGAAATGCTTAGGAATTCGAAACTAAGCTGTAACTTTGTAGCACGGTTTTCGTTTGTGAACGATAATGTTCAATTGCATCTGCTGCGTATATTTGATGAAAATAAGAAAATAACTTTTTAGAATTGTAAATACAATTAATCAAAATAATAAACAACAATGTATCGATTTATGAAATCGAGTCACAAGCATATAACTCGTTTGTATTTTTGTTATTATTAATTTTATTAATGTATCCAATCGTGTAATTTAATGTATAGATCATTTTACTGAATAGATTATCTTTGCGCGCGGCTGTTATTTCTATTGGCTATAAAACTCATTTTGGATGATGTGATATAAAGCATATTTAAAATTGCATTTATTTTGTATAATCAAAATAGGCCCTGGTATACCTGTAGTTATGGTGATCGGTATACAAAAAAGTAAAACAGACCTTATAGCCTACATTAGATATAAATTTCTGTATATAATAAATGGATACATTTGCTCGTGGATTGTTTGCAAATTATGCATTTACGCAATACTTGACAGTGCATGTCGTAGTATCACCTGTACTTTAGGATGTAAGTTAAGGAGTAAGTTGTAAGTTATTGGCTACATTTCTCCAGTGATGTCTTTAATAGTTCATAGGCTTATGTTGTGAATAGATTGAATGACTTTATTTTGGGTTCAAAAAAGAAAAGGCCTTGCTGAGATCATTCTGCTTATAATTTAGGACTGGACAGGTGAACTGCTGAACTTACATCAGTTGTTTTATAGTAGCCTAACTGACCTCCACATTTTCGGAAACAATAAATTAACATTGACCTCCACAGATAATATTTGCTTATAAAACTTAATGTTACAAGTTACAATAATATCTGTTCCTGTCAAAAAAGTCCAATCCTCAATTAGCATTTTAATGGGACATATCATGAAAATCAGACTTTTCCCATGTGTAAGAGCTATAATTGGGTCCCCAGTGCTTCTATCAACATAGAAAATGTGAAAAAGATCAACCAAGTAACTTAGTTTTGGTAAACCATTCTCTGCATGTGAAAAAATAGGTCATTGAAATTTGGCTCCACCTGTGATGTCAGAAGGGTAATACCGCCACTTAATCTGCACTATCCAACCACGGCACCGCCATTTAGTACAGAGATCAGCTCATTTGCATTTAAAAGGACACACCCAAAATTTTCGCTCACACCTACAAAATGTGAATTATAACATGCTATAATAAATTATTTATATGATATTTTGAGCTAGAAGTTCACATACGTACTCTGGGGACACCAAAGATTTATTTTATATCTTATAAAAGTCTTGTGAAATGTCCCCTTAACAACGATAATAAAAGATAAGTGTAATTTTGCCTATATATTTTATTTTATTTTATTTTATTTTATTTTATTTTATTTTATTTTATTTTATTTTAAAAATTCTTTACTACAACATAACATTTAACCACGTAAATATAATTATTACAAGAATTAGACATTCAGATGGAAATCCAACTTAGCAATAGACCCCTTCACGGTTCACGTCACAGGCAGTTTCCACTGCGCATGTCAGGGTCAGAAAAGCCATTACAGCAGATAGAGTTGCGTATTATTCGGTATCGTCAAAAATGCCTACTTACGTCGTGGGTTGTGAAAATCGCACCAGGTCTTTCGTTAAGTTTTCGCGATTCATGCAGAATCTCAAAAACAAAAAAATACAACATCTGCAGCTGCAAGCAATTAACGTGCAGACTGGAACAATGCAAATATCAAAGAGGCTTGTGTTTGTTGTGTTCACTTCATTTGAGGTAAGTCATAATTTTTCAGCCCTGTTAGATTACATTATAAAGCCTGGATGGTATGAACAGTTTGACCCCATGCTGCGCGCGCACCCGATAGTCATTCAATGTTTACAAACTTTGAAGGGGTCTATAGGCCTACCAATTATATCAAAAGCTTTTTATCTACGATAATAAAAGATAAGTGTAATTTTGCCTATATATTTAATTTTATTTAATTTTATTTAATTTTATTTAATTTTATTTAATTTTATTTAATTTTATTTAATTTTATTTTATTTTATTTTATTTTATTTTATTTTATTTCATTTTATTTTATTTTATTAAAAAAAATATTTACTACAACATAACATTTAACCACGTAAATATAATTATTACAAGAATTAGACATTCAGATGGAAATCCAACTTAGCAATAGGCCTACCAATTATATCAAAAGCTTTTTATCTGCTGACCAATTAGAAATAACTTCTGGGACACTAAGCCACGCCCATTTTAGGTTCTCAGTTTTGCTGGCTTGTAATATTTCTGTCTTTCAAAGACAAGCTTTACCAATGTAAGTTTCATTCGTGTTTCAGTGTTTCACTGTCTTTCTCTGTAATGCTTTTGACGCTTTTATCCAAAGCCTCCAAAAAATATATATATTTTTTTAATTATTTGACTTTACCAGAGTAAAAAACATGGTACGAAGTTTTCACAATCTCTTTCAGGCACAATATTGGTATAGGTTACCTTAGACATGTCTAAGGAGCACATGCATATCCTGATATCCATTTCAAAAATCCAAAGCTGCTTTTACTTTTTAAGCATTGTATTTATTTCAGACCCAAATTCAATTACAATCTATGTCCCTGTTGAACTAAATATTGTTAGAAATTAACATTGACACCTAGCAGGAATTTTATGGTTTGCTGATATATAATTATGCATTGGATAGATTTAGTTAAACAAAGGCATTATGCTGCAAAGTGCTTTATTGTTAATCCATAGGCTACAATCCCCATTTTAACAGCCATTATCTCTGAAAATGTGTTTTTACTTTGGAGTCTGTTTACTGTCTGTTTATTGTTTTTCTCTACTTAAAGATGACAGATGTTCAACAAACAGTCTGAGCATGTTGTCTTTTATGAAAGATCAGCGCGGTCATCACATCCTGTTTATGTCTCTCTTTAGGAAGGAGAATGAGGATGTTGGGAATATTGGTCCTCCTTGTGGTTCTTGTGAGTGTGCCACAGGGCCAGACTCAGTCCTCGCCATGCACACGTGAGTTAATGTTCATTCAATGAAAATATGTATGAATGTATAAACAAAAAAAAAATATTATTTTAAATATAATAACAACATACAGAAGAAGTTTGGAATACAATACAATACAATCGTATCCTACTTTTTTAATCAAGATTTACTTTCAGTTACAGGAGTGAAATGGGTTAATGGTTAATATTGATTAAATATTCTTTTAATTTGTTTATGAAAAATATTTGGTCTAATAATAAGAAATGAGTGATGACATAAGGAATTAAATTTCTCTATTGTCAGTTGTATAAAAGGTCTTAATTAAAGGGATAGTTCACCCAAAAATTATTTTATCATTTACTCAGCCTCATGCTGTTACAAACCTGTATATGTTTCGTTGTTTTGATGAACACAAAGGAAGATATTTAAAAAAAATGTTTGTAACTAAACCGTTCGTGGACCCCATGGACCCTCACTATAGTAGGACAAAATACTACTGAAGTAAATGGGGTCCACGAACGGTTTGGTTACAAACATTTCTCGAAATATCTTCCTTTGTGTTTATCAAAACAATGAAATTTATACAGGTTTGTAACAACATGAGAGTGAGTTAATGATGACAAAACTTTTATTTGTGGGTGAACTATCCCTTTAATACACCCTACCTTATTCTTGACGTAAATGCGGGCGCCGCCATCTTTGAGCTAATATGGGTAAAACTTCCGGTGAGCCACTACATTGTAAGGGATACGAGTCTGCCGTTTTGACTGGCATTTTAATGCTTATTATGAAATCCAGGAAGACCGGTATAATTTGTGCAGTTAGGGGTTGCCATAATAGCTGATAAAATGCAGTAAATTTCTAAAAAAAATTATTTTAACCATAATACACACACAAGAACTGAATGTGTATGTGGCGCACGTGCATCTATTAACTGTATAAACACATCCATTCAGTAAAACCTTTCATAGAAACTGACAGTGAACAATAAATACAATAATTATTAAAAAACAAGATATTATGCTGATAAAAATATGCTGATTTAGCTGCTTTATTTATTGTGCAATTATATATTATTACAACAATGTGATTATAGTACAGAATATATACGACATAAACTGCTTATTAGTTAATATTTATAATAGTTCGTGATGTGTTTGCGCATACTTTTGTTATGTTTTAATTTTTTTTTTTTTTAAATAGGCAAACAATTTCATAAGCTCATGTCTTATCTACCGCATAATAATATTTCCATAAAACAAAAACAATACTGAAAACATGTAATAGTAGTTTAATATGTTTTTATGGTTTGTTTAAATAACTTACAATGTGTTGAATGAGAAGCATAAGTTACTGCTGCTGTCGGATCGCGTTAAGCTTTTATACATAAAAGTCAATTAAAAATCGCCATTTAAAAAAAAACTCATACCAGAGGGACAGTTGTGACATTTTAAACCATCACCTGAAAAAGGTTAAAAACAAAAAGTCTCTGTATATTCCATGTATTAAACACTCGACTGACTGTCCCGCTGTAAGGATACTGGTATGTCTCTGTGCTTTTATATTTGCACATTGAAGACCCGTCACCCCCGAGGACCCACATGTAACGATTGAATATATCTTCATGTGATGTATCAGGTCACTTCTTAATTTCATCCTCACACTGGCTCATACATGAAATTATGACCGTATCATCATTGAAAACGCTGGTTCCGGTTCAGTGGCAGTACGCGCTGGAAATCGCCCCCATAATTTGCGCAAAGCGTCATGGGGCGTAGGAATAGTGTTGATACATCATCACATTATTGGCCCCGCCCACAGGCTTCTGAAGGAGTGCCTATTTAGATTGTAATGTCAACCAAACATTGCGCTATTCCTAGCTGTGATAAAACCATAACCTTCAAGCTTCAAAATGACAATTAAAGGTTTAAATAAATTCATTTAAAGCTCACGTAACACATGCTGTTTCTGCATTTCTGATGTTAATCTGGAGTACCTATAGAGTAGTATGACATCCTTTATATCTCCAAATAGTCTTTAGTTTAATCAGATTTATAAAAGAAAGATTAGCTTTACCGAATCTTTCCGATAACGTACGAAAAAATAAAGAAGGAGGAGTTACTACCGCGGGAGGAGCGAGTACGAGTCATACAACACTATACAACACTTATAACTTATGATTCACTACATGTTCGTGTCATTTATATAATACGTACGCGGCTATTTAGCACATGCAACTCATGACCCGGTTTGGAAAATCCAGCGCATCAAACACACAAGCAAAACTCTGCTGCTACTCCGGATAATAAACTATATCCATTGTTTTCATAAGGCTGTCTTTCTTCTCCTTACATCCAAAAACACACTTCTTCGTTCGTGCCATTGTTGAGTTTTGAAATTAAACAAAGCTGTGTGGCGTGATAAGATGTTTGCAAGTTCTAGCGTCTCTCGCTGATTGACAGGTAGGCGGGGCTTTCCGGGGGAAGTGCCCATATAAAGAAGTGATAAGTATAGAAAATCCCTGAAACGTCAGTTGGACCTGTAATCGAAAAAAAACTTTCCGAAACTTGTACGAACCCTGGCGAAGTGCATTTTGCACAGAAAAACTCTGTAACACGCCCAAATGCTTTTTTGACACTTTGCCTACGTTTAGCATGAGGAAACAACCCTATAACTGTGTTAATAAGTCAGAATGCTTGAAATACCATTGAACCCCCCCTTTAATACTCTCATTAGTGGCAAAAAATGTATCTTTTCACTTAAGTGATTGTTTGGGTGTCTGTGACATGAATGTGCTTAAAAACTGTTTGAGTGTAACTTTTACACCTCAGGGAACAATAATATAATAAAGAAACAATTCATGACCCCCTTAATAGCGTGTTCTTCTTTTTCAGAAATAAAGGAATGTCCCATCGACTTGTATTTTGTCATTGATACATCGGAGACCATAGCTCTGCAGGAGAACCCACCTGGAAGTCTGGTAGAGAGTATCAGGGATTTCACAGTCAAATTTGCAGAGAAACTACAAAATTTTAAATACAGAGATGCAGTTGATATCAGCTGGTCTGTGGGAGGTCTTCACTTCTCCCAGGAATATGAAATTATCAGTAAAGTCACCAGTAAGGATGATTTTATCACAAAGCTGAAATATGTCCTGCGCAAAGGGCAGTACATGGGCAAAGGGACGTACATTGACTGTGCCATCACCAACATGACCAATCAGCTTGTCAGCTTTCCTTCCAACCCCCACGCCACACGCTTCTCTGTGGTCATTACCGATGGTCACGTCACAGGAAACCCATGCGGTGGGATCAAAGTGGCGGCGGAGCGCGCGCGTGACAAGTCAATTAAACTTTTCTCCATCGCATCATCATCCAACAATCTTGAGAAGATGGGGCTTGAGGAGATTGCTAATTCACCTGCTGGACTTTATCGGGATAAATACATAGCAGTTGATCTTTCAAGGGGACGGCCTCACATAATGACAGAAACAATTGACCGGATTTACGATGCAATGGTATGGCAATACATATAAGTAAATTAAGATATATGTCATATAAATATGTATGTTATCTTAAAAATGTTTTAATTATTCAACTTTAAAATCTTTTTCTTTCACAGCTTCATCTGGCTTACCAAGAGGTGAGAGTCATATCAACTAAACTGCCTTAATTTATTTATTTTGACATTTAAGTTATGTTTTTTAAGCTTATGAATTGTCTAGATAGGACAAATTTCTGAATTGTGTCATCATAGTTTTAAGTAGTAACTCAATTTTAATCAATTTTCATAGTGCTACTCAACAAAATGTTTGGAGACTCCAGGATCCCCAGGTCCACCGGGACCCAGAGGACAGAAAGGAGTATTTTAAGTTTGCGATACCAAGTGTCTATGACTAGCCAGTAATGTTTTTTAGCATCTAACATCAATTTGGATTATTACAGGGAGCTAAAGGTGATAACGGTGACTCTGGCCTCAAAGGTGAAAAAGGTCGTTCTGTAAGTACAAACTTAAGGATGCATTTTGGTAACGTAGTTTTAAATACAAGTAAAGGAAATTGCAAATCTAATATATATACATTCCTGCCAGTATAATTTGCTTTAAATCAAAATGTGAAAACTTACAGGGAGATCCAGGTATTGAGGGACCAATTGGACATCCTGGACCAAAGGTAGGGGTCTAACTTTCCTCTTGTGCAGTTATTCAATATAGTGTCAATTTTATTATCTCTATCTACATTCATGTTTATTTTTTCTTTATTAGGGAGCCCCTGGTTTCAAAGGCGAAAAGGTAAGAGTGTTTTGAGAATTATGTGTAATATCATAAATTATGCTTAATGCATCAAAGATGGCAATATCTTTTTTAACACAATTCTCTGACATTTAGGGAGAAATTGGAGCACAAGGGAGAGTGGTAAGTTCCTCAATTTGTGTTTTTCTTAGCTTACCCAATGTATGTATTTAAAAAATATGAATGAAACATTTTTATTTTTTGTATATCAGGGTGTTCCAGGAGGTCCTGGCCGGAATGGAACAGATGGGCAAAAGGTTGATTATGTTGGTTATAAGTGATGGTTGGATATTTTAACTCACTTGAAATGTATAGACTCATGAAATAATAATCGAAATTCCAATATGTCAAAAGGGAAAAATTGGAAGGATTGGCGCCCCTGGCTGCAAAGGTGACCCGGGTGACAAGGTGTGTGAGTTTTTCTTTTGGATCAAAAGGATATAGGTGTTAACATAGAGGGTCACTGACAAATTAATATTTCTTTAACAGGGTCCTGATGGCTATTCTGGAGAAGTTGGAGAACCCGGTCTTCCAGGGTCTTCAGGAGAGAAGGTACCTGATACAAAAAAAGAAAATCTGCCTATTAGTCGGATTGTTGGTTTGAGATGTCATGCCTTCTGACTTTGTTCTCAGGGTGATCCGGGTCGTTCAGGAAGACCAGGTCTAGCCGGCCCACCTGGAGATCCTGGACCCAAAGTAAGTATTCACAGCTGAAGATATTACAATGATATTTGCTATCAATCATGTTTTAATATGCTCTCTGATGCCCCCTACAGGGAGAACGAGGAAGTCCTGGATCACCCGGAGTTCCTGGTCTGAAAGGAACTGCTGTATGTATTTATTTAAATAAACTTTATGATTTCTAAAATTTTGATCTATTAGTATTTAGATTGTTTCATGTTTTGTTTTATAGGGGACACCTGGGGGACCTGGACCTAAAGGCGATCCTGTGAGGAGCTTTTATATCTAAAGTATATTGCATTTTCCCCCTGTTAACTTAAGATGACCTGTGTAAGACTTGTTATATTTTATAATGATTTTTAGGGAAGACGAGGTGACTTTGGACCCAAGGGCAGCACTGGATTGAACGGGCCGAAAGGAGAGAGGGGCAGTGTCGTTGAAAATTTCTTTTCATACTTACAAAGGTCTTTTTCTTTATTAAAATGAGTTACTGTAATAACGTTCTCTCTCTTTTTAAACTCAGATTTCATAAGGAAAGACAATGCTGTAGTAGTGTTTTTAATACATAAAGCTAATGTATTGATGATTTATTTAATTTGATTATAATTCGACAGGGTGAGCCAGGTTCTGAGGGTCCCAGGGGTCTTGCAGGTGAAGTTGGGAACAAAGGATCTAAGGTACGAAACCTGTTTTCAAAGTGTTTTAAACAGGACTGTGGACATTGCTAACAATGCTAACTATTTTTGTTACATTTTAGGGTGGAATAAATAAATATAAATATTTACTGACCTAAATGCTTGTATTCAAAACTTCTAAGGGTGATCCTGGACTTCCAGGACCAAGAGGCCCACCAGGAGCTTCTGGGGAACCCGGAAGAAATGTAAACAATACATAATCAAAATTGTCAAAAAATGTCAAATGTTAAGTACACATTGGCTGTGTTTTTAGTATGATGGGATCTTTTATGGTTTGGACAGGCTTCCAAATCATTCTGTTATGTCTACTGATGTTGAACAAATTAACTTGCAATGACCATAAAGGTTTTTTCTTAGTGGAAAATGAATCAATAGTTGATCAAGATTATAGGATATTAAATGGATAGTTCACAGAAAAATTAAAATTCTGTCATCATTTACTTACGCTAATTTTTTCCAAACTTTTCTTTATTCTGCTAAATGCAAATGAAGATATTTTGAAGAATGTTTGTAACCAAGCAGATCTATGGAAGTAAATGGTGCCCCAGATTTGTTTGGTTATTGACATTTTTCAAAATTTTCTCATGTGTGCACATCAGAACAATAAAAGAAATTTAAATAAAATAAAGATTTGTGGATAAAAGAAAGAAATTATTCATTTTTAATGAAAAAATATATATTTTTTATTACTTTAAAAGAAAGTTGGAACAACATGAGGGTAAATAAATGATGACAGAATTAAACATTTTCAATGAACTATCCTTTTATTAACTTTATGTAGCAAACCATTTCCTATCCGCAATGCAATTTAGGTGCCAAATCTTAACAAGATTTATGTTTTCATTATCCTATTCAGCTACAAAAGTAAACTAAGTTTTTTATTCTGCTGAAGGGTTCACAAGGTGACCCAGGTGATGCTGGCCCTAGAGGTGACCCCGGCCCCCCAGGACCAAAGGTACTTCAGACAACGTCACACAAAGATTTGACAAAATATTACTTCAATAAAAAAACTTGTTAGTCTTTTATAAAGAGAGGCTTTTGTTTCTGTTATCCTAGGGTGATTCTGGCAGACCTGGATTCAGCTATCCTGGACCAAGAGGACCTACGGTACTGTAATAAGTTAAATATTGACCATCACATATTGCAAAAATAGTTGTTAAAAGTTATAATCTTTTTTTCACAGGGTGACAGGGGTGATAAAGGTGCACCTGGACCAAGAGGAAGCAGAGGAGATTGTGGATCAAAGGGTGATGCAGGCACTAAGGGAACTCCAGGAGAGCCTGTGAGCAAATTTTGTGCCACATTTTTATGTTTACTGGGCCCTAGTGACACAACTAGTTGACGAGATGCACACTTCAGGCACCTAATGTGGATTCTGTCATGTTACAGGGAGAACCCGGACCCCCAGGAGAACCTGGACGAAGGGGGCTTAAAGGAGGTCCAGGAAGAGATGTAAATATATATTCAGTCACATAAAATTACCAGAAAATGTTAATGTTCGTTACCTGTGCAGCTTAAGCATTCGTTTTCACCTAGACTTTTTTTTACAGGGTGATCCCGGCTCGGAAGGAGATCCTGGTCTAACTGTAAGCATTACGATAAAGATTTTGCAATCGCTTAGTTGCACACAGTTACTTTAGGAATGGGGTTTCACTTGTGTTTATGTTTTGCTCAGGAATGTGATGTCATGAACTATGTCAGAGAGACCTGTGGATGCTGTGGTAAGATTATTGTAACCAATCAAAGGGTTTGCTACTCTAATATGTTCGATTTGGTTCAACAAGAGCTGTCTGTTGTGTTTCAGACTGTGAAAAGAGATGTGGGGCCCTGGATATTGTGTTTGTGATTGACAGCTCAGAGAGTGTGGGGCTGACAAACTTCACCCTGGAGAAGAACTTTGTGATCAACACCATCAACAGACTGGGCTCAATGGCAAAAGATCCCAGTTCTGAGACAGGTGAAAAGACTAACCATTGTATTCTCAATGATCCACTTCATGCTATAGATGTGAATGATATCTTTAAAAAAGAGTGCCATGACAAAAATACAATTTAAATAAGTTAAGTAGAGGCTATCCAACCATCTTTCTGTAACTATCATGTGCTACGTTTCTCAGGAATCAGAGTCGGTGTTGTTCAGTTCAGTCACAATGGCACATTCCAGGCCATTCACCTCAATGACTCCAAGATCGACTCTCTGCCCGCCTTCAAAGAAGCCGTGAAGAAGCTGGAGTGGATCGCCGGAGGAACGTGGACTCCTTCCGCCCTGAAGTTCGCCTACGAAAACCTGATCCGTGACAGCCGTCGTGCAAAGGCTAATATCACCGTGGTTGTTATCACAGATGGCCGGTACGACCCCCGCGATGATGACCAACTGCTCGGTTACCTCTGCGAGAAAGATAAAACCGTTGATGTCACTGCCATTGGAGTTGGGGACATGTTTAAAAAGGACCATGACACCGAAAGCCTGAAGTCCATCGCCTGCAACAATGGAGTGATTATGGGCATGAGTGGTTTCGCTGATCTGGTGGCAGAGGATTTCGTCGATAAGGTTGAGCCTATGCTTTGCCCAGGTGAGTCATGTTAAACTCAAGAGTTAAATATGTTTATAGATTTTTTTTAATAGACTATAATCTATATACAATAACATTTGCAATAAAATTAGCACATTATACATAAAAACAAAAAAATGTGCAATAATACTATATTATTTAAAATTTTAAAGGGGTCATATGATGCACTTTTATGTTTTCCTTTGTCTTCGGAGTGTTAAAAGCTGTTTGTGTATATAGAAGATGGACAAAGATTAAAGGGGACATATCATGAAAATCTGACTTTTTCCATGTTTAAGTGCTTAAATCAACCTAAAAAAAGTGTAAAAGACAGTCCTTCCAGAAAAACGCGATTATGCGATCGCATGATTTAACGCATAATCAGCCAAAGTCTACATATTTATGCAGGGGACGCATTTTTTCAAATACGCCGCACTTTCGCAGCATAAATTTCAGATTTCCGCACATGATTTCATAATCCTTGTATTTTCGTAGCAAAATCACATATATCTTAGCAGAAAGTTAAAAAATGTTGCATTTACCTCACACAACCGCAGCCATGTCCCCTGTTGCCATGGGAACGTTATGAAGTGACGTGATTATTTGAAGTGAACATCATTGAAAAGCTGCAAACAGTTTTTGCAAGTTCTCGCCGTTTTTTGCAAGTTTCCACAATTTTTGCAAATTCCCGCAATTTCATCGCATAAAATTGCATAAATTTGGCATATTCCATCAAATTTTTTTTAAGAAAACCTGCCGCAAGATCAAGGATTTTTGCCCGCAACAATCACAAAAAAAACTCAGCGTTTTTCTGGAAGGACTGAAAAGATCAACCCAGTAACTTAGTTTTGCTAAACTATTCTCTGCAAGCATATAAAAAAATAGATCATTGAAATCTGACTTCCCTTGTGATGTTAGGAGGAGATAATACCACCCCTTAATCTGCACTATCCAACCACGACCCTGCCATTAAGTGCAGAGATCAGCTCATTTGCATTTAAAAGGACACACCCCAAAACTGGCCCATTTTTTCACACCTACAAAGTGGCTTAATATGCTTTAATAAATTATCATAATAAATTAATAAATTATTGGTATTTTGAGCTAGAACTTCACATACATACTTTGGGGACTTCATCTTAAAAAAGTCTTGTGAAATGTCCCCTTTAAAGGTGCTCTAAGCGAATTCATGCGTTTTAGGCCATACAATTTTTTTTGTTTCATACCGTAAACATCTCCTCACTATCTGCTAGTTGCCTGCCCCCTGAACACACTGGAAAAACGCGGTCTCTGTAGACAGCCCAGGCTCCGCAAACTGCAACAAAAACAAAGTGGTCAAACCTCGCACCACGAAACATAACAAACGTGTCCCAGCCAATAAACGGCAAGAAGGATTTGGGAGTGGGGGTTGGGAACGTCCATGACTATTTCAGAAAACACGGAAGGGAGGGGAAGGGGAGGAGTTAGCCAAGCTCCGTTTTGTTTGACAACACTTTAAACAACCTGATCTCACGAATTTTGTGTTAATTTTTCCGTGGCATTCTCACGGATCTCTGCATTTTTTCCGTGGCCCTGCTACGGACTGTCTTTTTCTGTGGCATTCTCACGGATTGGTTACTCAACTGTTTTTTCCTATTTTCTTACCATTTTCGCTTCGGAGATCCGTGAGAATGCCACGGAAAAATGAGCACAAAATTCCGTGACTATGCCACGGAAATTCATGAGATCATGTTGTTTTAAACGTCAACAAGAAGTGACGTCACACAGACTCGCTTAGAGCGCCTTTAAAGTCTTGAACGGTAAGGGGCGTAACATTTCCGTCATACGCTTGAGGTATTCGGCCAACACACTGGATAGCTGGCCAATCAGAGCACACCGCGCTTTTCAGAATGATGTAAAAATCGACGTGTTTCACAAAGGCGGGGCATAAAGGAGAAACAATAGTGTACGGCATGTGAAACATTATCTTTTTTAACCGTAAACCGCGTTTTAAACTGCATTACACCAAATAATGTTCTTTTTTAGCAACGTCATATGATCCCTTTAATAATTTTCCCAATTTTCTGTTTTTCCTCTTTCTTGTTTCCTCTACTTTGAAGTAATGAAACATCGTGAGAAAGCGCTACAAATAAATGTTATTGAATTGTAAAGCCTTTTAAACGCCTTTTAAACTTAACGTTTTATTTTGTATGTTTTAGATCCTGTAATTGTTTGCCCTGATCTTCCATGCAAATCTGGTAAGTTGTTTTTCGGATCTGTCCATACTTAACCTAACAAACTTGGTAAGACTAAAACAAGTTAAATGTATATGACAAATTTCATGTTCTTTTGTTTATCCTTTATCTTCTCAACTGTATTCTAATTGCCTTTCACAGGGTTTGAATAGGGGACAAACAGGCTAATATAAAATAATGTCCAAAACAGGTCCAAAAAACCCCAAATAATTTTCTACATAAAATGATGCAACATTCTGTAAAAATATTCCCCCTGATATATTTAAAGGCGGAGTCCACGATGTTTGAAAGCCAATGTTGATATTTGAAATCACCTAAACAAACACGCCCCTACCCCAATAGAATCTGGACCTTCTGTTGATAGACCCGCCCCACACATACGCAACCCGGCAAGGATGTCGGTTAGTAGACACGCTCCTTACTGCTGATTGGCTATAAGTGTGTTTTGGTAGTCGGCCCGTCTCCCAAAGCGTTTTTCAAACATCGTGGACTCCGCCTTTAATGTTGACTGAGTAAGGTCATGTTAAAATATTTCAATTAAAATGAAATCAATGACTAAAAAAAACAAGCATAGATCATGAGACTTTAGCCTGGATTTCACACACAGGGTAATGTGTTGTTATACATTTGTAAAATGTAATAAACTTGCCCAGTCTGACAAGCGAGGCATCGCTGTAGTGTTCAGTACCACCCAAACATTGCAGTAGGATCGTTTTAGGCGGAGCCAGTTGCTAGGAGGGCCCCTAAACTATTGTTTCAACACTCACTTGCAGATGTGGGGTCTACCTGGAATGAGTATCCCGTACATATCGCCCTTGCAGAGGAGGGGAAGGACAGTCCCATCCCGAACACTGTACCGAGTGTCGCAAACTTAATCGACAATCTACAAGAGGCCAAACACCCAGATGCCTACACCAAGGCTATAGCTACATTGGCTTACTCAGCCCAGAGAGCCAAGATGGCCTCTGGTCCTGACAAACAGAAATGGACCGATCTGTTCATTGACTCGTTTAGAGTCCTCTATTCTGACATCACGGGAGACCCAACCAAAGCTCTTGGCTTGTGTTAGGGCTCAGTAAATAAAGCATGATATTGGGCATTTAAAAAAAAGATAGTTAGTAAAAATAGGAAGCACTTGGCCTCGCTGTAGAGTTGTGCTTTTTAATTCTTGAGTAAAATGCTAGCTGGACTACGCATGAATTTCGTCATCAGTTCGTTGTTGCGTTAACAGTTATGATCTAACGCATTTACTAATAATCTAGCATGAAAAATAATGAGCATATTGACTAGATTAACAATAATTGCTACTTGCACGTCTATGCTTTACTCTCAGTTCCTTGCTAAGTTAATGTGAAATAGCTATCTTTGTCTCTGACCTCAATGTCTGCTATGCTGGAAATCTTTTTCTTTAAATGGACATTCCACTTTTTTTTAAATATACTAATTTTTTTCAGCTCCCTTATAGTTAAACATTAAGATTTTTACCGTTTTGGAATCCATTTGGCTGATCTCCGGCTCTGGCGCTGCCACTTTTGGCATGGCTTGGTACAATGCATTGGGTCTGATTGGACCATTGGCATCGCGCTAAAGGTATAGCCAAAGAGTTTTGATATTTTTCCTGTTTAGAACTTGGCTCTTCTGTAGTTACATCGTGTACTAAGACAGAAGATTGGGGGTTGTGATTTTCTGGGCATATTTGACTGGGAGCTGTGATCTCATTCTGGCGTGGTGATCGGGAACTTTGCTGCTGTGGCATGGCTGCGGCCGGCGTAGTGATGTTGTGCAGCAGCCGAAAATAGTCCGCTGCTATTGAAAGTTACTAAGGGAACTATTTTCGGCTGCTGCGTAATGTCATTGTGCCTCCTGCGGCCGTGTTGCAGCGGCGGGGTCCTTGATGGTTGCGCCAGAGTGAGAGTGTGGTTCCTGGTCATGTCTGCCTGGAGGGTCGCAACTTTTAATTTTCTGTCGGTCTGTCAGTGCACGATGTAGCTGCGGAGGAGTCAGGTTTGGGGTGGGAAGAATATCATAACTCTTTGGTTGTTTTTTTGGCGCGATGCTGGTGGTCTAGTCGGATTCGGTGGGTTGTGCTGAGCTGTGCTGGGGGTGGTGGCGCCGGACCCGGAGATCAGCTGATTGGATTCCAAAAAATCAAATGTTTCTACTCTGGGAGAGATGGAAAATTACTATATATATTTTTTTTAAAGTGGAATGTCCCTTTAAAGGAAGAAAATTATATTATAAACTTGAACACTTTGCCTGTGCAACATGCTCTCGTGTGCTGATTTGCTTGAATCCTCAGGGTTTGAAGACTCTGTAATCTGGGAGATTGAATAAGTGTTTATCATACTTGAAATGCTAGTTTAAAAAAAGAATTAAGGCTTTGAACAAAAATTCTGTCGTCATTTAATCCCCCTCAAGTTGTTCCAAACCTAGACTTTCTTTTGTCCATGAAACACAAAGTAAAAAAAAGAAAAAAAAAGAATTTAACATCCTGCCCTTTTTCATATATGGGGGCTGTAAAATTAACTTTCAGTAACA
The DNA here is from genome assembly GCF_027580225.2 of Misgurnus anguillicaudatus. Lineage (NCBI taxonomy): Eukaryota > Metazoa > Chordata > Actinopteri > Cypriniformes > Cobitidae > Misgurnus > Misgurnus anguillicaudatus. The sequence continues at coordinate 28,008,868 of NC_073350.2, read as the reverse complement.
CTTTATAATAAGGTTGTATTTGTTAACGTTAATAAATGCATTAGCTAGCATGAAGTAACAATAAGCAACACCATTTTCGGCATTTATTATAATTTGTTACAAAGTACAAATAGCCACATTAGCGCTACAATATAACAAACACATTTAGAAAAGCTTATGGGTACAATTAACCAGACAGTCAGTGGCCGTGTGTGGGGCTTTTCATTGTGATGTCACGTTAACAAAAGAATCAAAATCTAATGTCTTGGAAGACAGGTTTGCTAAAACGGGGATAAATAAAGTGAGTGGGTGATTTTTTTGTCCAATGTCCAAACACATTTGCATAATACGTGCCTTTTAAAACATCGGGGCAATTTCGCGGACAGGGTTTACATGAATCCAGAACTAGGCCTTTGTTATATTAGGACATTTAGGTAGTTTACAAAAACATTAATGGTATGCATCTTGAGACAAAACAATGCCACTGATATTGCAGTAAAGAGATTGTTTCGAGTAGAGGAGGAGATTTGCATTTTTGATTAAAAATTATAAGGGCACATTTTTTTTTTTTTACTAATGACGCTCACAAATAAATCTTTGTAAACCACAATAGTCCAAAAAAAAGTTTCATCGTGACATGTCAGTGCAAGATGATAAGGCATTTCAAACATACATTTTAGTCTGGGACTAAACCACCACCTCATTCTGCAGTTTCCCGGACAGGGATTAGACTAGTCCTAGACTAAATAAATGTCCAAACTGAAAACAAGCACTGACATATCTTAAAATACATCAGTGCCCTTTGTTTTGCCTCAATATGCACACAAGTAATGTTTTTAGTAAGGCATGTTTGTTAAAATGTTATATTTTCTAATTTAACTAGTTCTGGTTTAAGATAATCCCTGTCCAGGAAACCACCCCAATGTGTTCTATTAAAGGTACATTTTTTTGACATGAGGGCAAATAAATGATAACAGATTTTTTTTTAAAGTGAACAATTCCTCTAAAGCATCTATACATATGCCATTAGTTACTAAACTTGCTATGATCAAATTCATTTAAATCAGTTTTGCACTTTGCACATTGTGACTGAATTCCAAAGCTTCTCATAGATGTTTAAAGTGTTTTAGTGCTGTTTTACCCTTGTTGATCATCAGATGTCCCCTATAGTGTATTTTTTTAGAATCTATCGTGCAACATCTGCAAGCCTGTGGTAAAGTGCTTTAGCTAATGTCACGGCATTTGGGTAAATTATGCATTTTTGTTTAATTCTTTATATATCCTAAATTACTCTGAGTTATTAATTACCTTTTTAGGCAGCATTAAGCTTTAGAGAGTCCACAATGTATAATTAAAATAGATCGTATATAAAGATAGACTTGTGCTTTTCTGTAGCTTCTTATGTTCATCATGACCATCTATGTGACATATATTGCACCGCATACAGTATATGCAGTGACTTTTATATCAGGCAATGTTTATATTAAGCAGTTGATTTTAACTGAAAATACATATTAATGTGAATTAGCTGTGTATACATTGACAATAGCTTCCTAGAGTGAAAGTGTACTATTCAACATTTAGTATGAATACTAAAGAATGCCATAATGGTCAAAAATTGGTATATTTTTCTTTATAATGCGAAATTATGTATATTTAGTTAAAATGTTTATATGTGACACTGTATATCCGAATGGTGCAATGAAAATGGTGTTAGCTCTTGGACTGCAGACAATGTTTAGCTGAAACAATGTGAATTATTTGTATCAAATAAACTTCTTTAGCAATCAAATCCTTATTGTTTGTAGGTTTATCTATTCTAAAATTAAGCAGTTGTTGTCATGATAAGCCCTTTTAATCCTTTGAACAGTCCAAACATTTTACCAGTGGCGGGCGGTGACTTCTTTTTTCGAGGGCGCACGATGCAAAGTTGGTCACAATATGTATGTAGCCCGTCATGTGTGTGGTTCGTGATTTCAAAATATGTGTTCTGCGCGTCGAGTGCACCTGTGTGCATCATGTGTTTTGTCGAGGTGGGTGCCTGCTGCGGGCGCGTCTAAAGGGTTTGTGAGAGGAGGGACGCTCGCGTTTGCCAGATACTCCCATAATCTGATGCGTAATCAGAGTTTAGTGTTTAGGGAGTGTCTTGCGTGTATTTTGTGAACGTGAGCTTCTCTTTTATCATAAATGGTTGTGACCCGTGTGCAGCAGGCACTTGTTTTGAAGAAACATGTGATGCACGTGGTTTGAAAACACGAGCAACACACATGAGACTCCGAACACATATTTTGAACTTGCGCCCCTCGGAAGAGCAGTCAAGAGCCACTACTGTATTTCACACACTTTATTCAGTTTGATGAGTTAAATTCCACAAGAATTTTAGTTTTGATAATACCTACAGTAGCATAAAAAATAAGTTTGCATGTTTGACATGCATATTGTTTTTAAATACGCATGTTAGAGATTCCACATGCATGGAGTTGCATTTACAGTACAGTACTGTACATCACTCTTTTTGTGTTTTACAGAGCCAGCAGTAGCCAACTGCATCCAGCGTCCAACTGATGTCATCTTCATGTTGGATGGCTCAGAGCGCATGGGTCTGGAGAATTTCCGCTATGCACGCGAGTTCGTGGAGAATGTCGCCCGCCGTCTGACCCTGGCCCGTGGAGACGACGATACACGCAATGCCAGGGTGGCTCTTCTGCAGTTCGGTGATGAAAGAGATCATCAGCTGGCCTTCAAACTTTCCAGCAACATTACTGTTATCTCCGATGGCCTCGCCAGTCTGAGGTACCTGGATGCTACTTCCAATGCTGGGAGTGGAATCATCTACGCCATCAACAATATTGTTAGGAGCGGATCCACGCGATTGGCTAGGCAAAATGCTGAGCTGTCGTTCGTCTTCATCACTGATGGGGTCACCAGCGCTGAGAATCTGGATGAGGGCGTCGCCGCGATGCGCAAGGCAGAGGCCGTTTCCACCGTAATTGCTATGGGCAGCGACGTTGACAAGGAAGTTCTGATGAAGCTTGCAATGGGAGACCAGACGGCTATTTTCAGGGGGCAAGATTTTGCCCAGCTGAACAAAGCCAGCTTTTTTGAGCGCTTGATTCGGTGGATCTGCTGAGGGGTGGGTTCATAGTAGAGGGTTGGGAATTGGTGCGTCATTGAGTTGAGCACAATGATAAAAGTAGAACAAATGTTATACTATGTTCAAAATGTGATGCATTTCTGTGAAAACATAAATGATTGGTTAAATACTACTGGATTGAATGGCATTTTAGCTTTTGAAACATCTTGGTAGAGACCCAAAGTGGACCATTGGATGCATAAAAAAATATTATTAGCTTGAACCCAATGATGCACCAATGGAGAGGGGCTGGGTACAGAAAAACATTGCAGTAAATCAGAGGTCACCAGTAACATTTCTAAAAATTTGTATTGAATGTGTATTTTGACAAATTTGCAAATGTAGTTTTTATGTCTGTATTTTTAATGCTAAAAGGCCTTTAGCAGAATTTTTGTTTTGTATATTCCTCTACACAAGGTGCTAAACCAGCAGATTAAGACTGGAGTTTTTATTAAAGAAGTGTTTTCATGATGCACGTTAATAGGAAGTGCACCGATTCAGGGGTACAAAAATCCATTCCAACAACTACACTTATGTGCCAAATCATTTATGCATATTAGAGATTTGATTACATTGCCATTGATTTAAAAAAAGGGCCTATGAATGGCCTATATTGAAAACTACAGAAAATCTATGCCAGCTTCCATAGCACATGCACTCTTAATTCAACACATGCTTAGGATGTCTGTGTTTCAGATAAACATGTAGCCTACATTTAGTGAAATTAGAAATGTTGTTCACCCATGTTTTAATATGAATGATGATACGGCTATACTCCATTATTATAAGCACCACAATAAGTCACTTAATTTCAGGAACCAAAAAAGGATTGGATATTTGACATGCTATTGGACACTTGAATGATAAATTCCATAGTTGCTGTCAAACAGAAGTCTTACAAGTACAATAAACCAAAACTGTGGTAACACAAATGGGGTGTCTGGTTTGTTATTTTTACTGAACAACATACTGAGAAACTTTGGATCAGAGTTTAAGGTCCGTAGTGTCATTGATTTCCAAAATTTTTTGGAACTTAAGGAAATATATCATCTAGCAGTTGATTTCAACATACTAAAGTTATGAAAGTAAGGTTTTAAATTATATCCTAAGTGTTTTCAAACCAAATTCGTTTGTGCAAAAGGTCAGATTTCCTTATTATAAGCCTATAGCATAAAATGTGGTCTTCTTTGGTATTAATTGGGAACATTTTTAAATCATAAAAGAACAACATGGATTATCAGGTTATTTGGTAGAGTCAAATATACAATACAATTTAATCTCATTCTTCTGCAATGACATCGTCTGAAGCTCATAAGCATGAAGAGATTGTGTACGACCTAGAAAAGGCATGCATGTCAATATAAGCACATGTCTATATTTCGTTTCGTCTCTCTCTTTTGCTGTTAGTGTACTCAATGCACTTTTATGCAATCATCATGAGCCAATCAGAAGAGGAGTTTTACCACAAAAACGAAACCGCTTTTGGTCCCGTGCGCGTACCGTAGACAAATCTCAATGTCAAGTGCGAACATTAACGGAGATTTTGTTCTTCACATCCACAATTTAATTAGCATTCTGTGTGTGTTTGGTAAGATGACTTGATGATGATGATAATTAAAATGACTGACAATTAATAAAAGATCTTATTCAAGGAAAGGTTTGTTTAAATAACTGTAAATCATCCATCCGTCTCTGGATGCTAGCGAAGAAATTAGCCAACTTCCGGGTTTCCTGTCATTCAAGCCGGTAGACGTCACCATGTGGGCGGAGCTCTTGTCTCCTGTCAACATATTTCACGATATAATTCACGGAGGATGTCCAGCATTTAACATGCAAAACAGTCGGATTTTACACGAGGAGATTTTTAAAAGGTTTTAAAAGCCTGCTTGTGAGGTGGGTATAGTAGTTTTATCGAACAATGGAGGGACAACAACACCATTGCGGACATGACTTGGCTCTTCGTGAATGACACATTAGATCTCCGGTTGCATGCCGTCCTCCTCCTGTGATCAACAGGGAAGACGAAGGTTTTATATTCTATAACGTCTTAATTTCTATTTAACAAGCATATAAATTGATGACAGTATGAGGAGCCGCAGTAATTCAGGAGTGAGATTGGATGGATTTGCCAGACTTGTCCATGAAACAATATTATGCCATCAGGTAAGTTCAAGTTCTATGCTAATCTATTCTATTCGTTATGTTATGTTATCTCAATAGATTAAAATATCTCCTGATTAATTAAAATAACTAATTATTTATTTAATCGTGTTTATTTATGTTTATCATTTGTGTAAATAACTTGTCATAAATGGGCAATATACATATGCATTGCCCATTTGCATTTACTTTCAATCACTAATCTTTTGCAAAGCAACTTACAATTGAGAGAGGATACAGAATTTTGGCAGAAATCAGACAGGTGTGAAGACACCACACAGGTGTAGGTTCATGCAACATCAATAAACTGAAACTAATAACTGGGTTACCTGTAAAACACTTACATTTAAAAATCAAGACCCAGTCATTTTTAAAAAGTAATAATGAAAAAGTCTGTCTGTGTGAAGTTTCGGTGTGGCTGAGATTCCATAGTACTGTTGGGGCCCTTCTGACAAGGGGAATCTAAAAATAAATAAGGCTTGAACAAAGGTCACTTTTAAATAACCATGGGTGAGGGAAATATTTGTATTATCTACAACATGTGAATTCTTTTAAAAGCTGTATTGAAGACTTATGCACAACCCGAGTAACTGTAAAACATGAAACAGGAATCTTTATAAAAACCTTTCTGCCATAAAATGTTATTGTATGTGATAAGTTTAATTATGAAGTGAGTTTTTAGAGATACAATATACAAATGCCTATAGAATGTTAGAAATAACATTAGAAATAATAACATTTTCAGCTAATGAAAACTGGTTTGACTTATGTACAGAATCCAGTGACGGGTCTCCTGCCAGCGAGTGAGCAGCTCAAGGATGCCTGGGTCAGGGACAATGTTTACAGCATCCTGGCCGTGTGGGGTCTCGGCATGGCATACCGGAAGAACGCAGATCGTGATGAAGACAAAGCCAAAGCCTACGAGCTTGAACAGAGTGAAACTTACAAACTAGACCACCTGAACCTACTGAACCTAGAGCACTAGTAAGGATAACATAGACTGTTGGATGGTTGTTTCACCTGTAAATATACACTGACTGTAAAAGTGTCTTATTATGATGGATTTGAACTTTTACAATATCTCATTTAGTTGTAAATGTGTTATTTTGTTATATCGGAATATGTCATGCAAATAAAAAGTAGCATGGTAATAATTAGGGCTGTAAAAAGATTAATCGCGATTAATCGCACACAAAGTAAAAGTTTATGTTTGCATAATATATTTGTGTGTGTATAGTGTGTAATTAATATGTATATATAAACACACACACACGTGCATGTATATATTTAGGAATATATATATAATAATTACACACTATACAGACACAAATATATTATGCAAACACAAACTTTTATTTTGTATGTGATTAATCACGATTAATCTTTTGACAGCCCTAATTATTACCATGCTACTTTTGCATTTGCATAACATATTGCGATATAACATATAATTGATTTTTTTTCTTCTTTATATATATATTATATATATATATATATATATATAAAAGAAGAAAAAAAATCTATATATATGTATTGTATGCGATTAATCGTGATTAATCTTTTGTCTTTGTTTTATCGGAATCTGTCATGCAAATGCAAAAGTAGCATGGTTTAGGGCTGTCAAAAGATTAATTGCGATTAATCGCATACAAAATAAAAGTTTGTGTTTGCATAATATATTTATGTGTGTATAGTGTGTAATTATTATGTATATATAAACACACACACACACACACACACACACACACACACACACACACACACACATGCATGTATATATTTAGGGGAAATACATATATATATATATATATATATATATATATATATATATATATATATATATATATATATATATATATATATATATATATATATATATATATATATATATATATATAATTTATAATTTATTTATATATAAGTAATTTATTGAAAAAAAATATTTTAGGTCTATGCATCATATCTAACTTGGATGAGGTGGCGTTTATCCAAAATTTGGTGTTAGTTTTACATATATAAATAAAAAAAGCTAAATAAATATTTTTCAATATACACTCACCTAAAGGATTATTAGGAACACCTGTTCAATTTCATAATGCAGTGGTGTAATGGTGTGGGGGATGTTTTCTTGGCACACTTTAGGCCCCTTAGTGCCAATTGGGCATCCTTTAAATGCCACGGCCTACCTGAGCATTGTTTCTGACCATGTCCTTCCCTTTATGACCACCATGTGCCCATCCTCTGATGGCTACTTCCAGCAGGATTATGCACCATGTCAAAAAGCTCAAATCATTTCAAATTGGTTTCTTGAACATGACAATGAGTTCACTGTACTAAAATGGCCCCCACAGTCACCAGATCTCAACCCAATAGAGCATCTTTGGGATGTGGTGGAATGAAAGCTTCGTGCCCTGGATGTGCATTCCACAAATCTCCATTAACTGCAAGATGCTATCCTATCAATATTGGCCAAGATTTCTAAAGAATGCTTTCAGCACCTTGTTGAATCAATGCCACATAGAATTAAGGCAGTTCTGAAGGCCAAAGAGGGTCAAACACAGTATAAGTATGATGTTCCTAATAATCCTTTAGGTGAATGTAAATGTATTGTATGCGATTAATGGTGATTAATCTTTTGACAGCTCTAGTGATAATTCTCAGTTACTACAGTAATTGTCATAGAGGCTTAATGCTTGTATTTTTTGTTGTTTCAGAGTGTGGTCAAACTCATGCAGGGACTGCTGCAGTGTATGATGAGACAGGTATACCATTATTTAAATCTTATTTTCAAATCTTTTAGCTGAAGAAAGTGTAACTAAAAGAATACGGTGTGGTCTTCTATCTGTTCTTTCTTTCATTCATTAGTTCATTTGTTATTTTACAAGCACATGTGCACACATTTGAACACACAGACCAGGTTGTAAAATGTTAAAGCATGTGCATATTACTGCAGGTGGCAAAAGTGGAGAAGTTCAAGCACACGCAGAGCACAAAGGATTGTCTACATGCCAAATATGATACAGCCACCTGCGCCACGGTGGTTGGAGATGAACAATGGGGGCATTTGCAGGTAGATGCGACCTCACTGTACCTGCTCATGCTGGCTCAGATGACAGCTTCAGGTGAGAAGAATAATCTGTGGATTATATACATAGACTGTAACACAGCGATTTCGGGACCAGTTCTGCGCAGTAGTGAGCAGAAAATAAAGCCGCAAAATCAAGGCCTCGCGCTCGCGGAATGCGCATATTACAGCTGTCAATCATGATGTGACACCACTGTTTTTATAGCATTAAATAACTAACTAACTATTTTAAAAACACTTGAATTTACACCAGTGGGATAAAAACTACAGTAAATGACAGTAACTAGCTTCGGAAAAAAGATAGTTGAAGTGTAATTAAATTGTTTAGTTGGTCTCAAGTCACATTGAATAACATGGGTGAGGCGGGGTTTATGGCCTATACTGGGACCAGTCACTGGGGGGTGATCGAGACGTTTTGACTTCACTTTTCAGGACTTGATTATATACATTTGATCTTTAGCATATTTAGAAGTCATTTATTGAAATCTTATTTTAGGTCTACGCATCATATCTAACTTGGATGAGGTGGCATTTATCCAAAACTTGGTGTTTTACATCGAGGCGGCATATAAAGTGGCTGTAAGTCCTTGTCTGTTTATTAAGCATTTATAGCAGAGTGACCAAGCATCACAGTCACGTTGCAATTTTCTACAGGATTATGGAATGTGGGAGAGAGGGGATAAGACCAATCAGGGAATTCCTGAGCTGAATGGAAGCTCTGTTGGAATGGCTAAGGTAGGAGACTCACCCCTTTTTCATTTCTACGACCTTTTTGTTCCCAAGTTCATTTTATATTACTGTTTATGTTTTACTAGGCGGCATTAGAAGCCATTGATGAGCTTGATCTGTTTGGAGCTTACGGAGGCCCAAAATCAGTGATTCATGTTCTGCCAGATGAAGTCGAACATTGTCAGGTGACTTACAGTAGCAATTATGCAGATTATTGAGCACTTCAGATATTATGAACGTGTTAGTTGGTTGGTCACTTTACAGGCAAGTTCTATTATTAGGTAACTATTTCTGAAAGTAATGCATTCCTGAGACAAAGGATTTGTTTCTCACTGTGCATCTTGTCAGTCTATCTTGTGCTCCATGCTTCCTCGCGCCTCCACCTCGAAAGAGATTGATGCCGGTCTGCTGTCCGTGATCTCCTTTCCTGCGTTTGCAGTGGAGGATGTTGATCTGGTGAACATCACCAAAAGTGATATCATCAACAAGCTGCAGGTACTGTGGTAATGTGGTCATGCTAAGACAGAAACTTTGTATAGTATATTATTTGAAGAATCGTAAAGCTGGTGTAAGCAATTTCTGGCCAGACAGCTTTTTAAACATTCCCTCGGATTTAAACAGAACCTCTTCCAAGTTTTCTAACTGGCTAACACGCTAATACATCGTTTGTTATTGTTTATATAGCTGTCACTGTGGTTTTAGTTATATTCAGATGGTAGGGACATGTTGTGCATAGTTAAAAAAAATCACTTACAGCTACTTTATGAGAGTTTGTTAGGAAAGAATGCAAGCTTAAAAAATCTCGGCAACACTATAATAACACTACACAAATAATACTGCGTTTACTCTTATTTAAAAAAAGCAATGATGAGTTAAGGCACGTACTAATCACAAACTAATGAAAAGTCATCATTAACTACAATCTGACATGTTTGTTAGATATTAGTTAATGTATTAATCAACGGGTATGAACCTAAGGTGTGGTTGTAGTGTCAGGTTGTACTGTTATGAGCAAACTAATGTGTGTAGTTCAGTATTTTTGCAGTTAATTGGTTAAAAAGTAACGGTAACACTTTATTTTACGGTGTCTTTGTTACACATGCTACATGTAATTATTATAATAATAATTTGTTACATTTATATAGCGCTTTTCTGCAGCACTCAAAGGGCTTTACATATGAATGGGGGAATATCCTCAACCACCACCAATGTGGATTACTAATTATAGTAATAACAGTTAATTATGCATAATTACATGGAACTAACCCTAAACCAAACCCTAATCCTAACCCCAACCCTATAGTAAGTACATGTTGTTATTGTTAATGATTATTACTTAGTACTTAAATGTATAATTACACTGTAACAGTAATACCGTAAAATAAAGTGTGACCAATGTAACTTATATCTCCCAAACTATGTCATAAATTTAAAACTGTAAAGCAAATAAAAAAATTATATATAATTTGTATTTTTAAAAATCGTACGTTTTTGTACAGTCGCTCACTGTGACCACAAAGATGTAAATGTAAGTGTAAATTGTATTTGAGGAAAGTTCCAGGGTTTAGTAAAAATAAATGTAGGTCTTTATTATTATTAATTTATTAATAATTATTAATTTATTAGTAAGTTTTTAATTTACTGTTATTGTAAAGTGTAACCAAAATCATTTCATTTTAGGGACGCTATGGTTGTTGTCGGTTTATCCGTGATGGATACAGAACTCCAAAAGAGGTAACTAACCAGCTATGAACTGATTTCTATTTCACTGACACTCATTAGCCTCTTTCACACAGTAATTCTGGTAAATTACCATGAATTTACCAGAATGAATTTACCAGTAAATACAAAAATGTACTGTTCACACATGCAGTGAGGTTCCGTCTTTTTACCAGTAAGACATCATTCACACATCAGTATCAAAATACCGGTAAACTCGGAGAGGAAGCGAAAGTTACCTGTGGCGCACGGCCGGCGAGCTCCGTGTCGTATTTGTAAACAACGGCGGGTTATGACTTAATATCCACGGTCTGTATTTTGTTGTTTTCACATCTGTGGCAAACGGTCGCGAAGTTGCTCGTGACCAAACAAATTGCGTGAGGCGTCGTCAACCTGCGTTTGCACATTAGGCTTCACAGATGGTGTGCTAAGTACGTCGGCAATATGGCAAATAGACGATAAGCTGTTTTAAACAACTTTGGTGAAGAAATGTGGATGTTAACTTCAGGTGTGCTCGACTTTTAAGCAGCATGTGTGTGGAAACGTCCGTAAACAGTTCGGGGGTAAACGCGTCACCTGTATAAAAACGTTCTGATTGGCCCGATCTGTCAGCGCGGTCTGACGTCGTCCATTCTAAATGCCGGTAATCCTAGAATTTTCGTTCACACATAGCGCTTACCGGTAAATTACTGGTAATCTTACAACCTGTCTTACTGGTAAATTGGGAGCACTGATTTACCGGAAAGGTTCTGTTCACACATGACATGTTAACTGCAATTTACCAGTAAATTACCAGTAAAGATTGTATGTGTGAAAGGGACTATTGACTAGTTCATATCTTCAACATTGTGACTTTTTATAATGTGATAGGACCCCACTCGACTTCATTACGATCCAGCAGAACTGAAACTCTTTGAAAATATTGAATGTGAATGGCCAGTGTTTTGGACCTACCTAATATTGGATGGGATTTTCAATGAGGAACATGAGCAGGTACAAACATAAGAAATAACCTAAAATCATTTAGCTCTGCTTTTATAAATGAGAAGTCACTCCTACTGGCCACATGCAGGCATTATGTTGTGTTGACGTTTGACTGTGAAATTCCTCATAGGTACAGGAATACAGAGAAGCCCTTGATGGAGTTTTGATCAGGGGGAATCATGGGATTCGACTGGTGCCTGAACTCTATGCTGTACCTGCTGACAAGGTAAGTTTAAACACTGGAAGTCTATTGTCATTGAGTGACCCTCCAGTCCTTCAAAACCTCCTTTAGTGGAACAGAATTTTTTTGTAGTTTTTCTTCACCCCAAAAATGGTTCTGCCATGGCATTGCTATTAGGGGTGTCACAATGATTAAATAATCATTAGGGCTGGGTATTGTTAGGAATTTCACAATTCGATTTCGATATCGATTCTTGAGGCTTCGATTCAATTCTATATTAATTTGCTTGCTTCAATATCGATTCAATAATAAGTAAATACACAAGCAATTAAGTACCTGAGTATATTTTTAAATAATGTGTGTAGTATTACTAATGTTTGATCATGTTGATGGTGCAGGCTTGAAAGAAGTACTGCTGTTTGCCATCTTTGATCTTTCTGTTTTGATAAAGCGCGTCTTGTACAATGCTGAACGCTCTCACTAGAGTGTTACCCACAGCGCCGCCACTGTCCGGGGGGGCTGAATCGATTCATAGGATTTGATGAATCGATATTGAATTGAGAAACAAATAATTGCCATGCATTGATGAATCGATATTTTTACCCAGCCCTAATAATCATCTCATTTCAGATCACCGCAATGATTGCACATCTCTCTAAAAAACACAAGGGGGAGCTGCAGCGCCTGTATAAACGAGACTGTGTCAGATTACTTTTAAATATGTGTTATGTGTATTAATATTTACTGCCAGGTAAACCTTGCAAAAGATTTAATTTAAATAATCAAAACAACGTGTAAAAATTATTTCATAAACAAAGAAATAAATGTATGAGAAATAAATGTCAAAACAAAAAAACAGACAATTAATCGCATAATCGTCAAAGCCCTAAAACAGGCAATTAATCATCACAAATTATTAGACAATTAACCATCAGCCAAATTTCATAATCATGACAGCCCTAATTGCTATGAAGAATCCTTTTAGTACTTTTATTTGTAAGAGTGTATGCCACATTACACTACAATAGCACAGACCCATCTCAGCATCTGTTATCAGTGGTGGGTTAGATGCTGCATTTGGTTCTTCCTAAATGAAAGGTAACCAAGTGCCGCAGGGATGACATATTTTTGTATGCAAAACCCGGAAGTGACTTAGCATTTTAGCTAGGGATGCACCGAAATGAAAATTCTTGGCCAAAACCGAAAACCGGAAAAAGGAAACCAAGGCAGAAAAACCGAAACCGAAACACCGAAAGAAATTATTATGCCAATAATTAGTACAATTGCATTCATTGCTATCACTGTGTACTAACTTTACTAGGGGTGTGTGACGGATAAAAAAAACTCACAGTTCGGATCACATTACAGTTTTTGAGGCTCAGATCAGATTATTTTTCGGATCAGCAAAAAGCAGTTGGGAAAAATCTAACAACAAAGAAATTGCAAATATTTATAAAAAAGAACAAACTTATTAATTGTACATTAATAAGGTCTGAAATTAGCATTAGGTACAGAAATCAAATTAAATGAATCATAACACAATAAATTAAATATATTATTATTTTTTAGAGCTATTTGTGTCTTTGTCATGAGTTGTTTGATTAACATTAAATGACACAGACTTAAGTAGGTTAATCTTGTCAGGCACAAAACACAGAGGATCCCAATGCAGTTAACAGAAGGTTTTATTTAAACAATAATGACAGCAAACAGACAATGGCACGTCTGGGCATAAAGCCACACCAGGGCAGACGGCTGAGACGGGGAACACACACAGGCACCGGAACGATGAACCACACACGTTCGGGCTCCGGCCAGACAACGAACGGTGGGAGGAAGTATGGAGACCCCGATACGGGGTAGGGTGCGTAGACCGCTCCCGTGAGCGCCGCGTCACGGAAGCCACTGGGACAGGGGTAAATCCTGCGGCGGGCAGAGGGAGAGAGAGAGAGCGTTAGAGACACTGATGAGAGAAGCTGGACAGCTCCAGTGATGAAGGACCTCTCCAGTGGACAGCGACAATGCCGCGATGAGTCTCCGCAGTAAAGTGATAGACCAGTCTATAAATCCAACAATGGTTGAAGACAGTCCGTAACAGGCAGCAGAGAAACAGTCCAGAGAGCCGTCGAATAATCAGAGTCCACAGGAAAACTCTCGGGTAGCAGTGAGCTCAGACTGGGGTAGGGAAATAAATCCACAAACTAGAATCAGACACAAAACAAGACTAGAAACTAACGTAGCTAGAAATGGCGAGAACATACGCCATGACAGACGAGTATATAAACAAACTTTGACAATCTTGACAATCTTGACAAATGACAATCTTGACAATCTTGACAAACGAACTTGCCAAGACACACTAAACACACAGGGATTAGATACACAGACATGATGACGGGATAACAAGCAACAGGTGAGGAAGACATGAGGAGGCAATCACACAGAGCAGGAACACCTGTGAGGAAGCACACGTGAACCTTTAAAACACATACAAACACAAGACAACCACAATACAAACAAGACAAAACCATAAATATATTTATATATAAATAAATATATATAAATATATATATACATGAAAACAGAACACTAGACTAAACAAGACATAAAAACAAAGACTGGAAAATGCAAGGGAGCGGGAATAAAGTCACAATGACAAGAGAATACAAGGGAGCGGGGAAAAGTCACAAGACACGAGAAAAGCGTGGTCTGATATGACAATACCAAAACCACGTTCTCCCACACAAAACATTTACTGTTAGGACCCTGCCATACACAACTAGAAATAATTACCAAACAAGATTATGGCAGAGTCCTCACAAATCTGACTGTAATCTATACATACACTTAAGACATAAACAAATGTTTTTATTAGAAAAAGGATACTGTGGAGATAATTTTGTTTATATGTGCCCTGTTAATAACAGAGAGATTTTATGTTTGCTTGTTTTTTTTTAAACGCGTTTCTCTCGTACGTGCACTACTGAGGGCACTTAAACGCGCGCACACACTGAGACCGAGGGTGAATCCCAAACAGCGCAACAGTCGCTTCACATCAAAATGTTACGTTGTGTTTCGTTGCTTTATTGCCAAATGTATGTTAATGGATTACAGTATGAGACACATTAGCGCGACTCTCTCTAAAGTTTACACATCAAGACATGCTTAATCTTTGCAGACGCGTACAAACAGCTCGACCGTGAGTGAAAACCTGCTTGAGCTCGAAGGGGAGGGGTGTGTGACGACTGATCACCGTGAGTGAAACCCAAGCGCTACCGCACAGATGGGAGGGGACATTCATTTTCGGTTTACATTTTCGGCTGGATTTTTTATTTCGGCCCGAAACCGATAATGCCATTTTCGGCCGAAATTATCGGTGACCGAAATTTCGGTGCACCCCTAATTTTAGCACTTCCGGTTCCATCATCCCAAAGTTAATGGGGTTTTAGTTAAACTAAATAAGATTCTTGGGTTAACATAAGCCCAAGATATTTTCACATTTAATTTTACGAATACATTTTTTAAGTGTCTAAAAGGGATGTTGATAACAAAGTTGCTACATGGGACTACAGACTAAACGTCATCATGCATAAAGATTTAAAAAAAACATGCAACATGGGCACAATTCCCAACAAAGATTCATTCACAGAGTATTTCCCTATCAGAAAAAAGTTTGAGAGCTGTCAGAAGCTTGGTGGTGATGACATTGATGTCGAGAGACTGTGGTGTGGTTTGCTTGTAGCTTAAAGGGACATAGGGCTGTCAAGGTTATACATTTTTTTAATTGTCTAATAAATTTTGACGATTATGACGATTAATTGCCTGTTTATTGCTTTGACATTTAATTCTCATACATTTTTTTTTTTGTTTATGAAATAATTTTTACACAAACTTACCTTTCAAAAACTGAAAGTTCTTCATAAAAAAATAACCACAATAAAATGTCTTCAAAATAAATTGACCATACCAGAACAGGCTTTAAATAGTAGCCAATCCTACTAAGGTCATGTTAGTACTGGACCACATGTCTGAAGTGGCTGCAAAAAAATTAATTCCTTGCAGATCTTTAAGTATTCTTCGCTTCCCTAAATTTGGAATTGTACCTGGCAGTTTATAGTGCTTATCAAAGATTTGCAGCATTTCTTTAAATGCTGTTTTTTTTCCACTGGCTTTCCAATTTATCACGGTACACTGTCAGTTAAGGAGCGCCATCTGATACGATCTCATTTATACAGGTGCTGCAGCTCCCCCTTGTGTTTTTAAAGAGATGTGCAATCATTGTGGTGATCTGAAATCATAATGAGATGATTCTTTAATAGGGGTGTAACGATTCATCGTGCAAATGCGCGTTTTCTCAATGAATGAATTTGAATGAATTACGGTGAAATCCAGGCACATCCGAACACCAGGGGGCGCTCCCGTGCAGAAACTCCCTTTGTGCCACACAAGAAGTAGCATTACAAACGCTATTCCAGGAAATTTCTACACATGAATATTTATACGCTGTTCTTCAAATTGTTTCAGGTATTTTCATGATAATAAAGAATATTTTAAATGATTTTGTTTAACGAGTGTTGCTTTTTTAAATGCACGTTATAAACGACTCCGACTCATAATGATTTTAGATTGATAAGGACTTCCTACTGACCAAATGCCGTAATACAGGCACAAGCTGTGCATAAATAAAAAGAATCGCAGCCTTGCGATTCAGAATCGATTTCAGACAGGCATTTTTAATGAGGACCGCGATTGAATCGTGATTGAATCGTTACATCCCTATTATTTAATCATTGTGACAGCCCTAAAGGGACACTCCACTTTTTTTGAAAATATGCTAATTTTCCAGTTCCCCTAGAGTGAAACATTAGATTTTTACCGTTTTGGAATCCATTCTGCTGATCTCCGGGTCTGGCGGTACCACTTTTAGCATAGCTTAGCATAATCCATTGAATCTAATAAGACCATTAGCATCGTGCTCAAAAATGACCAAAATGGTTTTTTTTTTAAATTCCATTTTAACACTTGACTCTTCTGTGGTTACATCATGTACTAAGACTGACAGAAAATTCGACAGAAGTTTCGATTTTCTAGGCCGATATGGCTAGGAACTATACTCACATTTCGGCGTAATACTCAAGGACTTTGCTGTGCAGTGATATTACGCATTCCCCGAAAATAGTCCTAGCCATATCTGCCTAGAAAATCACTTCTTTTAATTTTCTGTCAGTCTTAGTACACAATTTAACTACAGAAGAGTCAAGTACAAAAAATATTGTAACTCTTTGGTAATTTTTGAGCACGATGCTAATGGTCTAATCAGATTCAATGGATTATGCTAAGCTATGCTAAAAGTGGTACCGCCAGACCCGGAGATCGGCTGAAAGGATTCCAAAAAGGGTATAAATCTGAAAAATGAGCCTGTTTTCAAAAAAAGGAAAGTGTCCCTTTAAAGTTTCCTTTTTACTTCTAGTAAGTGCATTTAGACTTCAAAAATAAAAGTTGTGTTCATTTGTGAATATTATCTTGTTAGACAAAACATTTAAGTGTCATAAACATTTGTTAAACACAGAGTTTATTTTTTTGCAATAATCCAAAAGCCTGTGGGAAAAATGAATGGGCTCATTGGCGTGAGAACCAGTGACCTGCTAACTTCCGGGTTGGCCTAAAAAAATACATCATCCAAACAGTATTCACGCACAATGTTAAACAAACAAACAATCATGGGCGAATTGATTTCATCTGTTGCTCATTTTTGTTTGTATCTTGTTACAGATTGAGGAGGAGTACAGGAACCCTCACTCTGTGGAGCGTGTGGCTGCTGGCCAGCTACCACACATGTGGGGCCAGTCGCTGTATATCGTGGGCAGACTGCTGGCTGAGGTGCTGAAGTTATAAAGACTGTGTCCGGATATGTTTCCAAAATGATTCACATAACATATAGCTCATTGTTTTGTTGATTACATGTGTTGCCAAGTCTTCCCTTAGTGTCTTTGATTAAGTGCAAGTGTTAAATGAGTAAAGTAAAGTTACATCCATGATAGACTTGTGCAATCATGCGTATTTTATCTCTTGGGTGCTTTTACTTTTTTTTGTGCCAAATTGTTCATATTTACTAGGGATTTTTGGCGCCGGGAGAAATTGATCCTCTCAACAGGAGATTTTCCAAAGGGTTCAAGCCAGATGTTGTTGTGCAAGGTCTGTGACTATTATGACTTTAAAGTTAGACTCTACCTTCTTGTAAACTTCCTCTGAATTATAGCAGGTTGAATGATTTGACATCAATTTAAAGTGTGTTTTTAATTATGTTTTTTATGCCTGTGTGGTGTTTTTAATATCCTTTAAAACAAATCATGTGCAAATTCAGCAGTCAACACCATTGCTGAGTAATTACTTATCCGCTTGTTAAGCCATGACGTAAGGATTACTGTTTCCTGGTCTAAGCCTCCACTCGTTTCAATAGAGAATATTATTTAAACAGCTGTTTATAAGCCTTATTTATTCATATTACACATTTACATTTTAAAACAACTTTTTATAAACCACATCCATGAGTCCATGTCTGTCATTTTGGATTTTGTTATGGAGATAAAAATTACGACCGGGTGGTTTTGGTAGTTTTGCATAATGATACAAGTGTACAGGTATATTAGCGTTATTTTCCTCTGGCATTTGAGATAATTTGGACCCGGAAGCGCTACGTGATGTTAGACAAGCGAATTAAAGCAGTTTATCAAACACATTGTCAACAACATTGCATTGTGGTTTGAAATGCTTTAAACAATCACTTTAACATGCTGACAAAGTGGATCAGGTAGTTTGAGCTGAAGTGATTGTGTAGAGGCGTGGTCTAATTTGCATATTCAAATCCACGTGTACTAATGAAGCAAGGGCGTTGAGTTACATCCAAGCTATGTTAAAGCAAGAAGAGATTATTAAAGATGACTGTTAAGGGATAAAATTATTGACTGCAGTGGGACTAAGAATCAATTTCAATTTGTAAAATAAAACTCATACTTGACCTTTCAATTCGATTTGCTCTGTTTAGTGAGTGTAGTGGCTGAATCAGTGGAGATCCAACTACTGCTGAGGGATCATGGGATAGACGTTCAGACAGTGTCTGAGGTTTCACCCATCCGAGTCATGCCAGCTCGCATCCTGAGCCACATTTATGTAAAATTGGGTAAGTATGCAACAGAGCAACCGGTATTTATAACAATGCTGATTTAAAGGGGACATATCATGAAAATCTGACCTTTTCCATCTTTAAATGCTATAATTGTGTCCCCACTGCTTCTATCAGCCTAAAAAATGTGAAAAAGATCAACCCAATAACTTAGTTTCGGTAAACCATTCTCTGCAAGCATGTGCAAAAATTGCTCATTGAAATTTGGCTCCCCTTGTGATGTCAGAAGGGATAATACAGCCCCATTTTCAAACAGAAATGTTCCCTTCAAACAGCGTAAACATCTGCATTTGTAAATTAATCATAACATCATTTGTGACCCTGGACCACAAAACAAGTCATAACGGTACATTTTTTAAAATTTAGACTTATACATCATCTGAAGGCTGAATAAATATTTGAGAGCTCAAAATATTGAGAAAATCGCCTTTAAAGTTGTCCAAATGAACACGTATTACTAATGATAAAGTTTTAATATATTTATGGTAGGCTACAGTGTACAAATAATTGTAATTTTCTTGCTAAAGCAATATACACTCACCTAAAGGATTATTAGGAACACCTATTTAATTTCTCATTAATGGAATTATCTAATAACCCAATCACATGGCAGTTGCTTCAATGCATTTAGGGGTGTGGTCCTGGTCAAGACACCTCCTGAATTCCAAACTGAATGTCAGAATGTGAAAGAAAGGTGATTTAAGCAATTTTGAGTGTGGCATGGTTGTTGGTGCCAGATGGTCTGAGTATTTCACAATTTGCTCAGTTACTGGGATTTTCACGCACAACTATTTCTAGGGGTTTACAAAGAATGGTGTGAAAAGGGAAAAACATCCAGTATGCGGCAGTCCTGTGGGCGAAAAAGCCTTGTTCATGCTAGAGGCCAGAGGAGAATAGGCCGACTGATTCAAGCTGATAAAAGAGCAACTTTGACTGAAATAACAACTCGTTACAACCGAGGTATGCAGCAAAGCATTTGTGAAGCCACAACACGCACAACCTTGAGGCGGATGGGCTACAACAGCAGAAGACACCACCGGGTACCACAAATCTCCACTCCAAAAAGAGGCTACAATTTGCACAGGCTCACCAAAGTTGAAGACTGGAGAGATGTTGTCTGGTCTGATGAGTCTCGATTTCTGTTGAGACATTCAGATGGTAGAGTCAGAGTTTGGCGTAAACAGAATGAGAACATGGATCCATCATGCCTTGTTACCACTATGCAGGCTGGTGGTGGTGGCGTAATGTTGTGGGGGATGTTTTCTTGGCACACTTTAGGCTCCTTAGTGCCAATTGGGCATCGTTTAAATGCCACGGCCTACATGAGCATATGTTCTGTCCATCCCTTTATGACCACCATGTACCCATCCTCATGTACCCATCCAGCAGGATAATGCATCATGTCACAAAGCTCGAATCATTTCAAATTGGTTTCTTGAACATGACAATGAGTTCACTGTACTAAAATGGCCCCCACAGTCACCAGATCTCAACCTAATAGGGCATCTTTGAGAAGTTGTGGAACGGGAGCTTTGTGTCCTGGATGTGCATCCCACAAATCTCCATCAACTGCAAGATGCTATCCTATCAATATGGGCCAACATTTCTAAAGAATGCTTTCAGCACCTTGTTGAATCAATGCCACATAGAATTAAGGAATTTCTGAAGGCGACGGGGGCAAACACAGTATAAGTGTGGTGTTCCTAATAACCCTTTAGGTGAGTGTATATAGTCTACACAAAGCTCTTAGAGTAGTGGCATTTTTGCAACTTCAATTGACCTGATTCTTTTTTTTAATACACAGGT
The DNA here is from genome assembly GCF_027580225.2 of Misgurnus anguillicaudatus. Taxonomy (NCBI): domain Eukaryota; kingdom Metazoa; phylum Chordata; class Actinopteri; order Cypriniformes; family Cobitidae; genus Misgurnus; species Misgurnus anguillicaudatus. The sequence continues at coordinate 27,987,909 of NC_073350.2, read as the reverse complement.
AACTGTAAGAAACTGAATCTGAGTGGACGGCCGTATCGTCACATTGGCGTCTTGGGAACGTCAAAGTTCTATGAGATCAGAGATCGTACCTATACATTCACCCCACAAGTACCTCAAAGCATCATCCCACAAAGTTAAAAGACTAAAACAAATACAACATCTACTGTGCAGTAGACCAGGACCCTAAAAATATATTTTTCTTTTCCCTTTTTCTCAAAGTTCATTGACCAGCATCACTTCTACTTGGCCCTGGATAACCAGATGATTGTGGAGATGTTGCGAACAGAGCTTGCCTACCTCTCTTCCTGTTGGCGTATGACAGGAAGACCTACCCTCACATTCCCTATCACAAAGAGCATGCTGGGTAAGATCTTAAGATCTGGTCTATCTGGTACACAGAACACTTTCAAAACATGCAATGTTGCAGTCTAATGAGAGGATAGATTAATATGTTCATATGATCTTCTTTTCTTGGACCAGTTGACGATGGTGACAGTTTTGATCCTTGTATTCTGTCTACACTGCGCAAACTTCAAGATGGCTACTTTGGTGGTGCAAGGTCAGAAAACAGGAAGTAGTGAAAAATCAGAATAACAAAAAAAGAACCTCCTTGATAGCATAACCTACATACAGTACATCACCTACACATTTCTTTGACGTGTTTTTTTTTTTTTTGACGTGTGATACACACACACACACACACACACACACACACACACACACACACACACACACACACACACACACACACACACACACACACATATTAATATATATGCATTTAAAGGACCTAAAGTCTTTTTATTTGTAGGGTACAGATGGCAAACCTCTCCTCATTCCTCACCACATCCTTCCACACTCAGCTCAGCTTCTTGGATGTCGATTCTGAAGACAACCTGCTGGATGAGGATGAGGAAGAAGATGAAGATGAAGACAGTTTTAGGCCCTCAGGTATTCCTGCTGACTGATACAAAAGCTCACGGCTGCATAACTGTATTATAACATGTACTGACCATAGTAACTGAGCAAGTAACATGACATGACCACCATAAACTATCATGGAAATGTGAAGAATAGATATGCTCTTTGAAAGTTGACTGATTTATTATCCAGTGGCTACAAACTCTGTTTGACTTTTTAACCTCATTGCAATGGTTTTAATGTCATGAAGCTGCAACATTAGCACTGGGGGCTTGTTTCCATAGTAAGTTGTTATATTAAGGTGCGGTTTGTTTCTCTGTAGGAGGTTCTGGAGACATGTTTGAACAGTACCTCACAGATCTGCTGCACAGCACTGCCACAAAATGCCATTTACCTCCCATCCAGGGGGGGCAGCACCACGTTTTCAGCGCTGAACACACTACCAGGGACATTCTGTCTTTTATGGCCCAGGTTCAGGGAAAAAACATGCCCAGTAAGCTCTTAAAGGTTCATCTCAGAAAGAGTTCCTGCATCATTACCCCAAGACGACGGTCCTCATGTTTGCACTCTTCTGTGTTTTCCAAATCTTCCATGTATTTACCTATAGCCCCCATAATGAGCAAACACAGAAAGTCTCTGAATCTGCTTGAAGTTCCACAACGCCTTGCTTCTCACTTTACCAAGGCAAGTGTACTCAGTGTTGTGCAATAACAAAAAACAGCGTGAAAGCATTTTTTTTATTCTAAATTGATAGACAGGGTTCCCACAGGTCCTTGAAATCCTTGACAGTTTGTGAATCTGGGGGGAAAATTCAAGGTCCTAGGAAGTTTTGGAAAATATACATGCATAGATACAGGTCATAGAAAGTGCTTGAATCTATTTTATGCAAGAAGTTTTCTGGAAAAAAATCCATATTATTCCATGTGTATTGTAGGATAATATCATAAAAATTCTAGACTTTTTAAGCACACGTGCTTAACTGTTCGCTTTAAATGCTTATATCTTCTGTATGCGAATGTTGATTCATACCAAAATGCTTTTTTGCATAGTTATCTTTGACACATGAAAACGTCTCGGGTTACGTATGTAACTGTTGTTCCCTTAGAAGGGAACGAGATGCTGCGTCTCCCTTGCCATACTTCCTGTGTCCCTGTAACGCCATCTTTGGCAATATTTCAGATAGCGATATACTTCCTGGCTCCCGCATCACCCTGTCTTTGTTGTTAAAGGAATAGTCTACTCATTTTCAATATTAAAATATGTTATTACCTTAACTAAGAAATGTTGATACATCCCTCTATCATCTGTGTGCGTGCACGTAAGCACTGGAGCGCGCTGCGACGCTTCGATAGCATTTAGCTTAGCCCCAGTCATTCAATGATACCATTTAGAGATAAAGTTAGAAGTGACCAAACACATCAACGTTTTTCCTATTTAAGACGAGTAGTTATACGAGCAAGTTTGGTGGTACAAAATAAAACGTAGCGCTTTTCTAAGCGGATTTAAAAGAGGAACTATATTTTATGGCGTAATAGCACTTTTGGGAGTACTTCGACTCGCCTGAAAAGTCCGCTCCCCTTCTCACTCTCATAATGGGAGAGGGAGGGTGTTACTGCGCCGAGTCAAAGTACTCCCAAAAGTGCTATTACGCCATAAAATATAGTTCCTCTTTTAAATCCGCTTAGAAAAGCGCTACGTTTTATTTTGTACGACCAAACTTGCTCGTATAACTTCTTGTCTTAAATAGGAAAAACGTTGATGTATTTGGTCACTTATAACTTTATCTCTGATTGGTACCATTGAATGAATGGGGCTAAGCTAAATTCTATCGTAGTGTCGCAGCGCTCTCCAGCGCTTACGTGCACACACACAGATGATAGAGGGATGATTCAACAGTTCTTAGTTAAGGTAATAACATATTTTAATATTGAAAATGAGTAGACTATTCCTTTAAAATGTGTCCTCACATTTAGTCCTTGACTTTTGAGGGTATTGGACCTGGAAAGTCCTTAAAAGGTCCTTGAATTTGAAGTTAACTAAGTTGTGGGAACCCTGCAGGGAACTTGCACCAGTCTCTTGTACCTTAGTTTTGATTGTTCTGTTTTTATCAATATTAAATTCACATATACATCTGCATACCTCACCAGGCTGATAGCGTGGACCTGCACTTGCCACATGATGCTCATGGGAACACAGACTTTGCATATCTGGCTGACCAACTTCAGCACTGTCCAACCCTTCAGGATCAGGCAGATATCCTCTATGTCCTCTATGCTATAAAGTTGGTACACACATGCACCTGCAACTGCAATTATTATGATCATATGATATGAATGTAAAGCCTTCTAGCAATAGCCCAACAACCTCCCAAAACATCCTAGCAACTTCCTAGCAATAGCCTAGCAACCTCCCAAAAATCCTACTGTAGTAACATTTTAGCAATGGCCTAGCAACCTCCCAAAACATCCTAGCAACTTCCTAGCAATAGCCCAGCAACCTCCCAAAACATCCTAGCAACTTCCTAGCAATAGGCTAGCAACCTTCCAAATATCCTACTGTAGTAACCTTCTAGCAATGGCCTAGCAACCTCCCAAAACATCCTAGCAACTTCCTAGCAATAGCCCAGCAACCTCCCAAAAATCCTACTGTAGTAACCTTCTAGCAATAGCCCAGCATTTTTTTATATTATATCTATATTTTTACTGCGTGCATTTATGTCTGTGTTGTGTAGGGGTCCAGACTGGGTGGTAAATATATCAGGTCAGGGTGAGGTTACCGTTCACTCACTGCTGGAGGAGCTTTATGTTCGGGCAGGGACATGTAAGGAATGGGGTCTCATCCGCTACATCTCAGGCATCATGAAGAAGAGGGTGGAGGTCCTTGCTGAAGTGAGAGTACATTCATATTTATATACAGTACTGCGCAATAGCAAGTGTAATAGCACTTATTATGATGTGTGCATGTGCTCACCAGGCCTGCACAGATCTGATCTCCCATCATAAACAACTGACAGTGGGTCTTCCTCCTGAACCCAGGGAGAAGGTCATCTCAGTGTGAGTATCTACATTCACTTATCCAGGACCTGTCTAAGATGCTCAAAATCTTCAAATCATTGTTATCCTTTTATTTTTAGTCCACTTCCCCCTGAAGAACTGATAAACTTGATCTACGAGGCCAGTGGACAAGATATCAGCATTGCAGTCCTTACACAGGTAATGCTTACTCAGACGCATCTTTACAGATGCATGTTTAGCTTTAACCATCTTGATTCTGTTCACATCATAGGAGATTATGGTGTACTTGGCCATGTATGTCCGGTCACAGCCGTCTCTTTTCGGAGACATGCTTCGTCTGCGTATCGGGCTTATCATGCAGGTGATGGCCACAGAACTCGCTCGCAGTTTACATTGTTCAGGTAAGACGGATAAGAGCATCCTTGCATTTAGACATACTGTACACGTGTGCACAGGAACTCAATCTGAGTGTGCCCCCTATAGGCGAGGAGGCATCAGAGAGCCTAATGAGCCTCAGTCCATTCGACATGAAAAATCTATTACATCACATCCTGAGCGGGAAAGAATTTGGTGTTGAAAGAAGCGGTGAGTATACAGAAACCGCATTCATAACCACATGTTTAAACTTTTAAAAGGTACCATATTTTCCGCACTATAAGTCGCATGTTTTCATAGTTTTGCGGGACCTGGAACTTATAGTCTTATACGTTAAAATGATTTCATATGAACCAAGAAAAAACATTACTGTCTACAGCTGCGAGAGTCCGCTCTATGCTGCTTCTGTATTTATTTAATTCAATGGATTCAGTGATGCGGAATGACTCCGGGACCTTTTTGAACTTGATTTGGCTTGTCATGTTAATTTAGCCTATTCAGCCTCTCAGGTATGTTCTGTATGATATTGTGTATCGTGTAAATAACTGTATATGTAACTGTACACATCATATGAGATGGTAAAAAAACATGACGTAACACAATGCCCAAAAAATTGGTACAACAAACATTATGCAGACCATGGGGTCCGGGCACCCTTGGGGGTCCGTGGTGGTATTACCAGGGCTCCTCCAAATATTGTTTGAATTCAAAATATTTTTGGGGAAAAATGAAACTAGGCGTCCAACAAAAATCCATTAATAGTCTTATAATGAAAATTAATACTTTATTAAAATGAAGAGCATAATTTCCCAGTTTAAAATCTATTTAGTAAAATAAAAATGTTATGTAGATAACAGCATGTTACTGTGCATACCAAAATTATTATTTTAATATTTTGTTAACGTAACCATCATAACAAAGTAAGTAAATCCAGTCTTAATTTTATACATGTACTACTGGGGGTCCCTCCTCCTTCTCTCTATCCATTAAGGGGTCCTTGACCTAGGGCTGTCACAATGATTAAATGATCGTCTCATCGCGATTGTTTGACCTCATCGCGATGATTTCAGATCACTGCAATGATTGCACATCTCTCTAAAAAACATAAGGGGGAGCTGGAGGATTTTTTTTTGTACAGGCATGTGGTCCAGTACTAATATGATTGTCAACTATTTAAGGCCTGTTCTGTTATAGTTTATTTAGATTGCATTTTTATTTTCAGTTATTTTTCAGACACTTTATTGTGTTTATTTGTTAACAGGAATTTTCAGTTTTCGAAAGATATATTCACTAAATAATTACTTTTAAAAAGTGTTATGTGTATTAATATTTACTGCCAGTTTAACCTTGCAAAAGATTTAATTTAAATAATCACAAAAAAATGTATGAACAAAAAGAATGTATGAGAATTAAATGTCAAAGCAATAAAACAGGCAATTAATCGTCATAACGGTCACAATTTATTAGGCAATTAACCGCCAGGCAAATTTCATAATCGTGACAGCCCTACTTTGACCTGAAAATGTTGAAAACCTTTGATGTTGACTTTTAAAGGCCTTTACCAGCAAATATTAACAAGTAGACGTCTTACAGTATGAACACACCGCTCTTCTGAAATATACAGTAACTTCTCTTTTCTGTGTCAAAGTGCGTCCGATTCAGTCCACAGCCGTAAGTCCTGCTATATCCATCCATGAGCTCGGACACACAGGTGCCACCAAGACCGAGCGCACAGGCATCAGAAAACTGAAGACTGAAATTAAACAGGTGGAGTAAGAAAGAACATCATGAACAACATGAAGTATTTCATCAATTCTGGTTTGATGTTTATAACCTGCCATTGAAGTTGATGTGAACAGAAATCTCTACTGTTGATGTGAACAGAAATCTCTTCTGTTGTATGTTAAATGACGTATGCATTATTTTATTTTCAGCTCGATGACTCCAGACCCCTAAGTGTGGGTTAAGGTTTTTTTTAGGAATGCTATAGCTGTAGAGTTGCTTTCATTGTATTTGTTTCAGCACATTTGTCTAGACCACAAAACTAGTGATAGCATGAATATTCAGACTATTATTTTATTTTCCTGTATCATGCACATCTTTTTTTTACTCATATAAAACATTTTCAGGTTTTAGTTGGTCATGAAAATGTCTTTTAATGGGATGTCTCAACTGTTTAGTGGACATGCAGAATTCACCTGAAACGGTTTCCATTTTTCTGTTCATTGTTAAATGTTTGTTGTGCTTTTATTGTCTTAGATCTTTACCAGCAGTCATTCCATCAACAGTAATTTCACGTCCCCTCGTTCAACGGTAACTCAATGCCATCGAATTTCTCAAAACTCTCCACTAACCCCTCGTTCTCCATGATTGAAAATAATGAGCAAAGCTGAGTTCTTTACCATTTTTGAATCAGTCAGTTCAAAAGATTCAATCAACCTGGATAGGGTTGCAATATCAAAATAACGCAAATGTGCACATCACAATATGCATAATGCAATGGATGAACTACATGATTTTAATACTTCAATAAGTTAAGTATACACAAAGGTCCCAAGCTATCACTGGGGCAGTACAAGTATGTATATTTGAGGTACTAATACGTACTGTACTAATATGAACTCTAATATGAGGTGCAAATGTGTATTTTTCAAAAGGGAACCACGCCAGTGACAGCTAGGGACTATTTTTACTTTTTATTTTAAAGTGTAGTCAAAGTTGCAGACAGGGAGTGATGCTTTCTTTGTTCTTGATTTTTTTCATGTTAGTTTTAAGTTTTAAAATAAAACACTATTATTTAATATCATTATCATGTAGCATTTTATAAATCGCATTTTTGATAAAATTTGATTCGACTGATTTCATTGCAAGTGACTGAGTTGAAATGGGTTGAACTTCCAGTCATAATCCTCAATAATCTTCCTGATAATCACCACAAATCATTTTAAGCCAATCTTGTCCTGTTCACACTGGTGATTGTTTCACTCACAAATGGCATGGGCTGATAAGATGACATCATAACCGTGTTTTAACCATTTCCTGCTTGTTAACCTTCTAAACGCATGCTTTGACGTATCATCATGACATGCCGAGTAGTGCTTTCTCACATTGTGTCTTTAAAATGTAAATATTGATGATATAAATGTATCTGTAGCGATGCAGCAGTCCCTCTACTCCCAGTGGGATCCTGTCCCCGACCGGTACAGGTGATTCACATCTTCAGTGGGAAGAACGTCAGGGTCAATGGCTGAGACGGCGTAGGCTGGATGGAGCCATAAATAGGGTGCCCATGGGCTTCTACCAGAAGGTCTGGAAGATTCTGCAGAAATGTCATGGCCTCTCCATTGCTGGCTATGTTTTGCCTTCTTCCACTACGAGTGAGGTACATCCACATGCGCACATATAGATTGCAAACACAAATCACAGTAAATATATATGTTGCAAAAATTTGTAAAGCCGTTTAAAATATCCTTTTAGAAAGACCCCTGTTGTTATATGCATTTTTTTTACAATGCTGTGCCCCATAGATTTTAATGGCCTTTATAAGTGCCTTGCTGCAAACACAGTTTAGTACATTTTACTGTATTTTGTAATAATTAATAATAAATGATTTATTATTATAGATGACAGAGGGAGAAATAAAGTTTGCAGTACACGTGGAGTCGGTCCTCAATCACGTCCCACAACCAGAGTACAGACAGCTGCTGGTTGAAACCATTATGGTGCTCACCCTTGTGGCTGACATGGAGATTTCAAGTATTGGTGGAATTATTCACATCGATCGTATTGTCCACATGGCTAATGATCTCTTTCAGCAGGATCAGGTACCATCATGTTTCTTTTGTACTGTATATGATGCTCTTCCTATAATTTGCTATATGTTCAAATTCTGCTGGTGAAAAGTTTGGACTCTTCTTATATTTACATTTATTTATTAATCCAATGTGACTTACACATGAGAAAAGCATTTAAAGGTGCAGTGTGTGATTTTTAGGAGGATCTCTTGACAGAAATGCAAAATAACATACACAACTATATTATCAGTGGTGTATAAAGACCTTTCACAATGAACTGTAATTTTTTTATTACCTTAGAATTAAACGTTTTTACCTCTATACATTGAGGGTCCCCTAACATGGAAGTCGCCATTTTGTGCCACCCTGTTTCTACAGAAGCTCTTAACGGACAAACATTTTACTAAGTTGTCTCAAATGATGACATGTTTGTCCTTTGGCGGCTACCGTAGCTTCTCTATGCGTTTCAAAAGCGAGGGGTGAGCTGTAAACTGAGCTGTTGGTTGCAATTTGCAACCTCACCACTAGATGCCACTAAAACTTACACACTGCAGCTTTAACAATTTGTCATGAGATCATTAAGTAAGGGATAATGAACAGTCACCCGGTTGTTATCACAGAATAAATCCCATCTAGGTAATTATGGATCATCCTGAAGGGGCTTTATTTTGCGATAACAACTGGTTAACTGTACATTATTCAGCTTGTTATTACACAGCTACTTGCCACATAAGTAAATATATGGATATAAAATATTGATGATTGTTTTAATTTATTTATTATTGGGTTTTTTTTATTTTATTTCTAAAAATTGCAAACTTTCTTTAAGCCAAGACACAATGTTCAAACAAGACGAGCATGCAGTTTGGTTTTTATTTTTAGATATAGGCTCATATTTGTTATTAATTATGCATTTTTATATTTAATTTATTCATGAGTATTAAGCTGCATCTGTTACAGTACGTTCACATGGGGCATATCTGTTAACACCTCCCATTCACTTTCAATGGATGACGTCATGCGTTGCCGAACTGAATTGTGGATCCGTCGGCGCTGCGTCACTGCCGTTGCTCACGGCAAAAGTTGAACATTTCTCAATGTGTGTTCTTATTGTATGTATCGTAAAGATTGAATAAAGAATGAAAAAATGAACATTTCTCAACCTTTTAAGCGGCAATGCGTGCGTCAGCCAATCAGATCGCCTTATGCAAATAACCTAGTCAGAGTCAGCCAATTACGTTTATGGAAGACCGGAGCATGTGTTGCGGCAACTGTGATTGGCTGTTGGCCACCCTTCAGACAAGCCTTCCGTCAAGCGTTAACGCCCCGTGTGAATGTACCGTCAAGGTCACTCGCAAAACCCGGATGAGCTTTAGCCAGTCGTTATCTGGAAACAATTATCTGAATGTTGTGACTGGCCAATCAGAATCAAGCATTCCAGAGTGTCGTGTAATAAAAGTAAATGTAAGCCACCTTTTGTCTAGCTCTGCTTTCTCATTACATGTTTCCCATGTATGCTGAGCACTTGTTGGCTACTTTTTCTTCGCTATCTGGTTCAACTTATCTGTTAAAAATAATAAATCAAATAAATAGTATTTCTGTTAATTCTCCTACATGGGGATACTTTATAATTGCCTACAAAGCTTTCAAGGTTTTTCAGGATCATGAGAAATATTCAGTCGAATGTGTCCTGATGTTTGACTGATCTTCAACATCTGCTTGTATTACAGAGATCACAAGGGGCGAATGAGTATTTCTTGGAGAAAGATGCCGCCACAGGAATCTGCAACTTCTTTTATGACAGTGCCCCTAGTGGCAGCTATGGTACTATGACTTATCTTTCAAAGGCTGTGGTCACATATGTGCAAGACTTCCTGCCAAACACCAGCTGTCTGATGCAGTAATGGCTGTAATTCCTATAGTCTTTCACCTTAAGGACTGATCTGGGACCAGTTTAATAAAACCTAACAGAGAAAAAAATGTACAAAAAAAATCAGTTGATCTCAGATCTCAAGCATGACCGGAAAAGTCAGTAAACATTAGCTGTGCATTTTTTGGTAGTCAAGAAATTGTGAAATGCAGATAATAGCCTATCTAGAGTATTAGATAAATTAATTTATATTTAGAAGTTCTATTATATCTTTAAATTATTTTTAATAAGTTAACTTATTGACTTACTATTTTTAGTCATTTTAATCATAATTATTTTATGTTCATTGAAGTGTGTTTTATTTAAATGTGTGCTTGGGACACTATGTTTGCTTCTATGTACTTTTTTGCGCTCTCTTTTGTTGAGTAGTTACAAAACAGTTATATTACATTATGTTATACTACTGTAAGTATTATGTTTTCCCTAATATTTATCATGTACCCTGATGTTGCATTCTTAAAATACTCTAAAATAATTTATTTAACAGGTGCTTAACTCTCAGAAATAAAAGTACACTTCGTACACTCAAAGGTATATATATTGGTACCTCTAAGGTACATGCCGGTACCTAAGATGTACAGTACTGCTACATATCTGTACCGTCCCAGGTCACAAAAAGATACAACTTTTGTTGAGTGTTGAGTGTTTAACAGGTAAATTCAAGTAAAACAATACAGATAATTATTTGAAACATATACTTATGGTGTATATGCATGCAAACATGCAGAACTGTAAGTTATAGGAACTTAAAGGATGTACAATACTAGTTTGACTACATGATGTTTGAAGAGCATGAGGGCATTTTACTCTGAGATTTGTACTTCTGTTGATGTGACTGAGCTCTGTCTTGTTTATTTCCATAATGTTTACAAAAAATATTAGTTTTGAAGGGATGTACTGTATATTATCCTCTAATAAGCATTTGTATGACCACATACAATTAAAATCTGATGAGCCACTATGTTTCATTGCAGTTTTTCTTGTTAAAAGGTTTAAGAATAGTGTTTGAGATAGTGTACTTTTGCTTTGTCAGAAACTATGGCCACATGCACGAATCCTGCTGCATAAAGCAACAAAACCATCACAGAATTTCTAATGATTTTGATGGTTAGAGTAGGCATTGCATTGGTTTAACTAAAAACTAAATGATTTTTGTAGCTCTCTGCTGGTAATGTGTTTGCTTATATAGGTTGGATAGAAACAACTAAATACAATTAAATCCTACTGGAATGAGTTGCAAAACACAATACGTAAAGTATTTTTATGTTTAATCTAACTAAACAGTTAGATACTTTGGCGCCCCCTAAAGGCCGCTGTAGTTGAAATGCAACTTCCGGCTTATGTCAACGCGCGCGAGGTTGACTGCAGTCAGTGAGTGCGCATGCTCGAGCGGTGTTTGACTGAGGTAAAGAGAGGGAGTAGGATTTCATATCGGAATAAATTTAAATTGGACTCGATTTAAAGGCGATGGACTTTTCAGAACAAACCGGCATCAGACGTTTCGAGAGAGAGTAAGAAATCTGCGTCATTTTTGTGCTATTCGTAATGTGGGAGTTGTGTACAAAGAGCTTTTCACGTGAATGGTTAACGTTACATGGTAAAATAAGAGTGTTTGACTAAGAGATTTAGGTTGAAAAGCAGTCATATGATGTTTGTAAGATTATTAAATGTTTTCTTAAAAGTGACCTTATTGAAAAAGTGAGTTTTTAGATGTTCCTCCTCTTTGTTTCAAAACGTAAACAGTTTGTTAGTTCGGCTGCTCACTAGGATTTAATACAGCCTGTGTATGTGTGAGGTAAGTTATTTTGCTAGTTAGCTCAAGTGCATGTCTTCAGCATTACTTTAATTTAAAACTAGCTTGTAGTTGTACTTTAATGAATAGTTAGTTAGAAGATGCACGCAAACGAACACTGAGGATCTAGACATACCTGGCGAGTTAGTTTAACGTTAACGTTATCTGTTGTATTTTGGTCACGCATAACTGTTGTTTTCAGGGAATGCTACCATTACCTCGCTAACTTTCCTCAAAGACAAGAGTCAGGATGCCGCAGAGAGGTAGAAACCATCACCCTTATAAGTCAGGAACTGTTTATTTGTTATGCGTGTATTAGTCCATATATGTTTGTCGTTTGGGTTCTTTATCTAAATTTTAAAATGTTTATAATGCATCACAGGTGAATGTTTTGGTTATCAGTGAGGTCGCCACCAGATCTGTCTTCATGAAACTGCGACGATCCTCAGTCCTTAAAGGGCCACAGCAAAATGTCAAGGGCTTCCAGGCATCAAAGAGCAACACAGTTTCAAAGCATGGATCCTCTGGGATGAACGCTGGTTCCACCTGCTCTGAGATCAGCTCTGTGGTATTAAGTGACACTGACTGTAGCCAGTCGGATGGGAATGTTTTTGACCTCACTGTTGTGAGGGATATTAAAGAGCCACCAAAGAGAAGTAGAGGTGGGACACCAAACCAGTTAATTGAAGAAGAGATGCCAAAGTTTATAAAATCTCAAGCAGACTCGTCCCGAACGGTTCAGAAGATCTCCCTGGCTCCAGCAGGAATGGCTGAAGACACTTTAAGACTAGTCAGATTGATGAGTAAGGGCCCTTATGAATTTGAAGGAGAAAGCGTTGAAGAATGTGGATCATCTGCATTGGATATATCCAGCTCTGAATTTTTGGTGAAATCGGGTCCCAGCTCCCCTAATCTCACTGTTAATACGGCAAGATGCAGAGAATGTGAGAGCCTTTTTGGCAAAATGAGAAGACAGCCACCTTCTAAAACGAAAAACAGAGACAAGAGTAAGCATCTCTGGTGGTTTGTAAGAAATGAACCTTTGATACATGCATCTGTTTATATTTGTGTTGTCTAAAAATACTTATTTCTTTATGTATTAGATCCAGCATCATTATCTTGTGACCAGTGGATACTTCTTAAAGAGTGGCATCCTCAGAAAGCTCGCCATAGGAAGAAGGGGTATGTAGTGTTAAAGAGCAACTATGCACGTTTTTAAATTTCCTTTGGTGTGTAAGTGTGTATTAGTACATGTTAACGATATGCAAAAGGTCCATTACCCAAAGTAAACAATGACGCTAGTTATCATCTTCAATGTACATCTCTTTTCTTGGACTACAACAAACATGTATTGTAGGCAACAGTTTACTTCCTGGGATTGGTGATGTAGAGAAGACCGACAGTGTCATAATTTCTAGGGATGCTCCAATCAGGATTTTTGCAGTCGGTACCAATTACTGATTTGTTGTCTTTGTGATCTGCCGATATCAATGCCGATTTTTTAAGCTAATATGCAAGCTCTTTGATGACAAAGAGAAATTTAATATGGCTTTAAAAAGACTTATGTAATGAAAATAAAACACTTCACAGTCTTTACTGTATTAATTAAATTAAAAAAGTAATTTAATGCCGTTATCGGCCGATACAGATCTGCGGCCAATCGATTGAAGCATCCCTAATAATTCCTCCCGCTTCGGATTCAGCCTGTAAGTTAACTCCTGTTAGCATTGCATTGTGACCGAATTTTTAAAACATGGTAAGGAGCGTCACATTTGTGGCTGACGTCAGAGGTATTCAGGCCAATCACAACGTACAGATTAGCTGGCCAATCAGGGACACAGCACTTTTCAAATCTGAGTTTTAGGAAGAGAGTGAAATCTGGAGCTACAAAAATGTACGATATGTGGAAAATTATGTGTTTTTAACCATAAACCACATGAACACATTGTATTATACCAAATACACAAAATAAAAAAATTAGCAATAAATTAGGTGCATTTTAAATATGATAAAGGTATCATAATGGTATTCAAAGACATTTAAGCTGTGTATATTATATAAACCAAAATGGTTGTGTGTACAAACTGCAAAGTTTTGGGATTCAAGATTTTAAAGTTAGATTGAGTTTTCTGTCGTCATTTACTCACCCTCAAGTTGTTCCAAACTCCTATAAATTCCTATATTCTACTGAACACAAAAGAAGATATTTTGAAAAATGTTTGTAACCCAACCAATCTGGGGCACCAATGACTTCCATTGACTGAGTAAATGATGACAGAATTTTCATTTTTGGGTGAACTATCCATTGAAGATCTACAGTGTTTTAATACCCATTTAACTAGGGTACAATCTTAATAGTTTGAATGTTAAATTTCAGATTGTTGTGGACCAGCCTGATTCAGATCAGAAAGCTGGCATTACAAGGCTCTGTTTTTAAGGCCAGAAGTCAGACTGTCTGCTCCAGACCTCATGTGTTTCAGCAGCGGTAAGTCCTGATGGCGTTCACTATCCCATTCAATTTTAAATCAGCTTCATATCGACTCTGGTTTTAAAATTAGCACACATTGAAACAAAAGTTTTATAAGTTGAGTTTGTACCAGTACTGTATTAGTATTTTGTGAGATACTAAGATGCTAAAGCCAGATTTATACTTCTGTGTTGATTGTACGATGTAGGTACAGTATGGCCTTTGCGTAGTCATTTATTCTACATGTAAATTTTACGCGGACTACAAGTGCTGCAATTGGTCTGCTAGTTAAACTGCTAGCCCTTTAGTTAAACAAAAATCTGTGATTTATAGTTAAGCAAGTCCTGCTTGCAATTGTAAAAACAAAGATGGACCAAGTTGAGGAGCGATATTTAAAAGTCATTATCTATTTGCCACCATCACTGGTGATGCTTTTCCAACATCGTAAACAACATATTGCTGCTTTGACTTTTGTGTCGATGCCCATCGACACTGCCTACTAGAGATGCACAATGTTGGATTTATGGAGATATTAGATAATTCTCATAACTTTTTGTTATGTTTTGTGTTTTTGACATACCTTTGTGTGTATTTGATAGTTTAAGCACCCCAACATTGGGTTCTGACGTCAGGCCGACGTTGGGTACCTACTATCAATCTGTTTGTCGACGCAGACAACGCAGCAGAAGTATAAATGTAAAAGCTGAGAGAAGGTTTTTATTTAGAGTTATTATATAAAAAGTAGTGCTGGGCAAAGATTAATCGCGATTAATCGCATACAAAATAAAAGTGATTTTTTTTGCATAATATATGAGTGTGTGCTGTGTGTAATTATTATGTGTATATAAATATACACACATTCATGTATGTATTTAAGAAACATTTACATGTGTGTGTATATATATTTATTTATATTTTTATATATGATATTTAAATTTTAAAAAATTATATATAAATACAAAATGTCTGAAATTAATATATGTATGTGTGTGTGGTTAAATAAACATAATAATTACACACAGTACACACACACACACATATATATTATGCAAGAAATCACTTTATTTTGTTTCACTAAGTGAATTTTTTTTATTCAAAAATAGTAATATAGAATTGGATTTGTTGTTTTACTTGCACTTTAATTTGACTATAAAAATAAACTTCAATTTGACATTTTTGAAAATTAATTTATTAAGTAGCTTATAACCAAAATTGACAACTTACTAATTTTTGTATGCATGTGTTTAGGAATTTGCGTCGTTGCAAGTATCTGGCCTCCATTCAGACAGACCTGTCCTTGACCAAACCAAAGCTCCAGCATCGTAAGAGACGGCGACCTGTGGCCTGGCCGCCCGTCGGTGGATACAAACCGGTTAAAAGGAAGTCTTCCATGAACAACACTTTATCCCAGCAGCTCTTATCACCCGAACTCACCATCAGCAAAACACAGAAAAGTAAACCACAACTTGTTGAGTTGTCAGTATTAAGCGCAAGTTCCAAAATGAACTCTCATCCCTTCTCCAAACAGAAGAGGAATAATGTTCAGGACAAGCAGGAAGCGTGCAATGGCGTAGAGGGAACACGACGCGTGCTGAAGTTTGATGACACGCCTGAAGTTGTTGCCGTGGAAACTGCCGAAAAGAATCAGGACCCTCGGCGACGGTTTAAAAGTGGAAGGATTTGTGAATCCCAGAATGGTGTCGAGACCAAGGACTCGAATTGCCCGCAGGAGGAGTTTTTTGAAGATTCTGATGATTTTAAGACACCGACAGATCTGTTCCGCCAGAAACCTGTGATTGAAAGAGGGTGCCAACAAAAAGTCCCAGCCTCTGGTGATACTAAACATACTCTACAGACAGCAAACTTCAGGTCCATGTTAGCCACCATGGCGAAGAATCAGAACAAGATTATTAAAGAAACTGTTCAGTGATTTTTTTTTTACTATGGATTTCTTTAATTGTTAGTGGCCTGATTTTTTTTTTGGAGGAGCGTGTTCTGTTTCACTTCTGTTAAAAGAGATAGATGTTGACTTTATAGCTAATATTTATTGTACTGTTACAATATTTGTATTTTGCAATTGGATTAGAATCTGTAAATAATAAATTGTTCATTGACACAGAATTTTTGTGTTACCTGACCTGCAGTATTGATAATGACCACTGTGCGGCGCTGTTTTCACACAAACGTGCACTCGCTGTTTTATTAGTCATTGAATTTTGCACCGTTTAGGTGACAAAAATATTATTAAACATCGCGTTTTGTCATCTTTAATGTGTGCAGGAATTAATATTATAAACCCTGAAAAGCTTTTGTAAGTGGGTTTTAATCAGAATTTCCTAATGAGGAATTATTTTGGATGTGTTTCACACATGCCAGTGTTTTTGGTCATGTGTCAATTAAAAATAATATTATTTTTATTATAATTGTATATATAATTTATTTCAACTAATAGTTTTTTTTCATAAAGGTGTTTTTAGCACGTGTCCTGTTGGATTAATATATTAGTTGCAATACACTACTATGTTTAATTTGTTTATTTTTGCTAAGTTTAAGAGCAAAAATCTAAAACACTTCAAACCCGCAAGATAAAAACTCTGTAGTTTCGCCTCAGTTTTATGAAGCAACAAACTGCTTAATAACACCATACACAGCTGTTTTAAATGGGTTAACGAGCACACAGAATACATTTAAACTCTTACTGGTGCTGATGTTGAGGGGTAGGGCTCAGTGGCTCTATCAAAACCCAAACGCGCACGAGAGCGCGCGCACTCGTCACTCGCAGAGCATCAGTTCAGAGGGATGCAACAAAACCGGACTTTTACCCACAGGACTGTTTAGCTCATTTCTTTCTTTCGGACAATCATATACTGTTATAATCGCGTTATGTTATATGTGAGTGACGCGGCGGTAAGGCGCACAGCCAGATGAGCAAAGCTAAGAGGATTGAATGCAGCTGGACACGAGCCACATTGAGTGAAGAAGATTATATTGTTTTAATCAAATGCAAAGAAGTTTTTATTGCTGGTCACTTTAGTTCGAGCTGTGGAGGGGTGATGTTTGTGTGCTGTTGGTCTGTTATATGATTTCAGTGTGTTTTTTTGCACTAGTATATAAAAATGATCAGCCTACAAAGATGCATGACTTCAGCTTCACAGTAAAGGGGTGAGTTGGGGTGATTTGATATACTGTCATTTTTATTACTTTAATTTAATATATTTCTTGTCTTTATTGGATGTAATCAGCTTTTGAACAAAATAATGCATAACTTTAGAAGCTTAAAACAATTATAAAGCTTTAAATTAAATTGCATTACATTAGTGTGTTAGTATTACTTAACAAATTAAACTGTTTTAATGTAAGCCAGTACCTTTCATCTATACTGTGCTTTAATGAAGGATAAAGAGGTGTTTATTATTAAATAATGTATATTAAACATGTTTTTTGTTCATAGGCATTCTAACAAACTCTGGACCTGATCTTATCTTGCCCAAAACTGGACTCATTATAGGCAAAGATGTGCCAGTGTTACTCTGCGCTGCTTGTGCTCTGTTTGCACATGGTATGTGTTTTAAATAAAATCATTAGTTTATTTTTAAAGAAATTGTTTAT
Organism: Misgurnus anguillicaudatus; assembly: GCF_027580225.2. Taxonomy (NCBI): domain Eukaryota; kingdom Metazoa; phylum Chordata; class Actinopteri; order Cypriniformes; family Cobitidae; genus Misgurnus; species Misgurnus anguillicaudatus. The sequence goes on along the minus strand of NC_073350.2, from coordinate 27,970,007 downwards.
TAAAATACTAACATGCTGTATAATGTTAACAATTAGTATTATATTTATAGTAGTATTAGTTTAGCTATTATTTCCGCTGCTATTGATTCCCCTCACCGACAATTACATTTATATTCAATTAATTCTTGCTATTATTGGGGGACAACAGTAACATAGGGATAAATTATTTTATTAAATATTATTTTATAAAACAGAACAGTATTTATAGCCTCTGATATGCATTAGCTCTTTGTAAAGGCATGTTTCATTTTCAAATATTCCAGCTGCCACAATACCCTTAATCCATCAATTTGACTTATTTCTCAAAGGAGAACAAAATGTGTGCGTTTTATTTTTAAAGATTAATTCGTATGTATATGAAGGCCCACGCTAAGGTTAATTTAAGGTTTTATCCCAGAAACCATTCTAAAATGAAATGACAACCTGCTCAGTCTTAAGTCCTCTCTCAAGAGACTTTTATTTCCACAGCCCGTACTGAGTCAGACCTTTATCATTTGTTTTTTTTTTCTGCGTTTTTCCACCCATGAACTGCAAAATGTCGGATTAAGAGCAGGCCCAAATCTCTTTGAAAAGAATAAAAGTGTTCATTATTTTTCTAATAAATTAATCTCTTTCTACTGAGAAGGGATTTATGGCAGAGCAAAATGATCCAATTTCCACTTTTGCTACTTCTGACGTATTTTTGTGACATTTTTATTTTATACATCTGACTGGTTTGCATTTTTTTAATCTTATGGATTTGTGCTTTATAGAAATAATTAGTTTCATATAAAATACCGCACCCAGCTGTTTACCTATCAGGCTATGTGCATAGAAATATTTTCACTTATTGTTACAAAAAATACATTTTCAATTCATGTCAAGAGGTCGAATAATGAGGTTTACAGAATTAATGATGCATGTCTCTTATATATCCCCCTTTCTTGATTCTTTATCAGTTTAAATGAAATATAAATTCTTTAGACAACTAGACAGTCTTTTGGCACGTATACATTACATTGAAACTGTTCATCAATTTATGCCACTAAATTTAAAAGTGAGAGATTTCTCAGCTTCATTGAAAGGAGAGCGAGTCTGGCAGCTCCGCCCTGTTCTTCATCTCTGTTTTCCCTTAGGTCCATTCAGTCGGTTTATTTAATGCTGTTAACAATTTACATTGTTTCAAAGCATCCTATTACTAATGTCCATAAGGCTCTTATTCTCTATGTAAACTTATATTTGTCTGCGTATTCATGTGCTGTTCATATTAAACCATTGCTGCAGGTTAAGAAAGAAGAGCGATGGATGTGATTTAGGAAGTAGTTTTACTAGGGTTAAGAAAGTGTTTGTCAGTTAACGTTGCTGTTAATATTCATATGTGGTTACATCCTGTTTGCATCATTTAAAACAAGAGCGTAGCTTTCAGTTTCTTTTCCTTTTCATCTTCAGATTATTCATATCCATCATGTTCCTTTTAAACATTCTCATCATCTCTCATTTTATTCTTGCTGTTCTTGATACATTAGGGTTTTTGGAAAAATTACCTTTTAAATAAATTTAAATATGCTTTTTATTTATTATTATTTATTATTATTAAGTACAACCACTTCAGTTCTCTCTCTGCTTTTGTCTTTGAAGGTGACTTGTGGAGCAGAGCTCAGAACAGCTGTGTCTCCTCTGGGTTGGAGCGAAAGCGATAAGGAGGCGAGTGCCCCTCCTTACGGCTCTCGTTCGGGGAATCTCAAATCCATGCGGCTTTTCCCCCACCCGTCCCAATCTGACACTCAAAGCCGCGATGCACCTCCAGACCCCGGAGCGCTAGATCTGTGGACTTGGTTATCAAACCAAAGCGACACAGAAGGCATCCTCTCCAGGGCCAAACGCCGTCCCTATGTGAAAACCGGCAAGTTTAAGAAGATGTTCGGCTGGGGCGACTTTCATTCAAACATCAAAACGGTCAAGCTAAACCTACTCATCACCGGGAAAATTGTCGACCACGGCAACGGAACCTTCAGTGTGTATTTCCGTCACAATTCCACCGGACTCGGCAACGTATCCGTCAGCCTGGTCCCGCCCTCCAAGTCCGTTGATTTTGAGATCACTCAGCAGGAAACGATAGAGGTGCCTAAAGACAATAAGGTTTTCAATTGTCGCGTGGAATACGAGAAGACGGACCGCAGCAAGAGGACGTCCGTTTGCAGCGACTTCCCGAACCGGGTCTGTCTCCAGGAGCAGACCCAGAGTCATGTGTCCTGGCTTTGCTCCAAGCCCTTTAAAGTCATCTGCATCTACATTGACTTCTTCAGCGCAGACTACAAGCTGGTGCAGAAGGTCTGCCCAGACTACAACTACCACAGTGACACTCCCTATACTTCTGTGGGATAGCGCTGATGAGATTGCATGTGCTGAATCATCATCATCTCCTTGTTAAAGACTTTATAGCCTTTTCCCTTATAAAAAAACATCTGACGGAGGCAGAAGTTGGGAGAGCAAACACCCTTTTTGTTATGATAGGTTCACCCAAAGATTTAATTCTGTCATTATATACTGTCAAACTCCGCTATATGAATCTTTGTTAACATTTGTGTTTTACAGAAAATTTTATTTTTGGGTACTCTTCCTTTAAGGCTTGAGATCTGACAATGCTATAATCTCCTAAGGACTGTTTCTCATGCTTTACGCAGTGACCCCAGCCCTCCTCAATGACCCTTGTGATGTCATCGGTGTGAAGTTACAAAAGATTCAAAACATTTCCCAACCAACGCGGCTGGGATTTATGAGTAGAACAAAAATGTGAGGCATTTAGTATTGCAGTCATTTGTGATTCCCTCTATTTCATCCCGACATGTTTTTGTGCTCACCAACCCACAATATGAATAGCAAAGATTAATGTTTAAGTCATAATGCGATCTAATTATTTTTATATTTTGTTTCTGTTATTAAAAAACGACTGAAAATGTTCAAACACCTTCTTTTGTCCTTTCATTCTTATTAGGGATTGTCTGATGGTTTTTGCTTTCTTGTACAATTGTGGATAAAGATTTTTACAGATGCTGATATAAGTAACAAAAAAAAAAAAAAACCTTTAAACCCTGTTTCCTTCTGGCACTCAGAAGGAAGGCAATCTTTGTCATTAGTCAAACCTGTGACAGTGTAGGGTTTTCAGTGTGGAACTGTCCATTTGGTCAGTTTAACCTCTATTGGTTCTCTAGTGTCACATCAGAAGATAACCTTTATATATGAAATCTCTGATCATACACAGACTCTGATCTCTTAAATGTACACAATATCAATGTGGGGCTGTTACTCTCAGTCAAGCCTTGATAAACAGGCAAATTGAAGATTTGCATCACACTGAATTTAAACATCTGAAGGAGATCAAAAACTAAACAAAGGAATGATTTTTGTCAGATGCAGTGTTGGGTTAGTTAAAAAGTGTAATATTACTCATCACTAGTTACTTTTGTACCCACTACTAGTAACCTTTTCAAATGTAATCTGATTACTTTTTCATCAATACGAGTTACCTTTTTCAAAAGTAATCTGATTACTTTTCCCCAGTACTAGTTACTTTTTCCAAACGTAATCTGATTACTTTACTTTTTTTCACACTACTAGTTACTTTTTCCCAAAAGTAATCTGATTACTTTACTTTTTTTCACACTACTAGTTACTTTTTCCAAAAGTAATCTGATTACTTTACTTTTTCATCAATACTAGTTACTTTTCCCAAAAGTAATCTGATTACTTTACTTTTTTTCACACTACTAGTTACTTTTTCCAAAAGTAATCTGATTACTTTACTTTTTTCACACTACTAGTTACTTTTTCCAAAAGTAATCTGATTACTTTACTTTTTCATCAATACTAGTTACTTTTCCCAAAAGTAATCTGATTACTTTACTTTTTCACACTACTAGTTACTTTTTCCAAAAGTAATCTGATTACTTTACTTTTTTCACACTACTAGTTACTTTTTCCAAAAGTAATCTGATTACTTTACTTTTTTTCACACTACTAGTTACTTTTTCCAAAAGTAATCTGATTACTTTACTTTTTCATCAATACTAGTTACTTTTCCCAAAAGTAATCTGATTACTTTACTTTTTTTCACACTACTAGTTACTTTTTCCAAAAGTAATATGATTACTTTACTTTTTTCACACTACTAGTTACTTTTTCCAAAAGTAATCTGATTACTTTACTTTTTCATCACTACTAGTTACTTTTCCCAAAAGTAATCTGATTACTTTTCCCAAAAGTAATCTGATTACTTTACTTTTTTCATCACTACAAATTACTTTTCCCAAAAGTAATCTGATCACTTTACTTTTTCATCACTACTAGTTACTTTTTCCAAAAGTAATCTGATTACTTTACTTTTTCATCACTCCTAGTTACTTTTTCCAAAAGTAATCTGATTACTTCACTTTTTTCACACTACTAGTTACTTTCCCAAAAGTAATCTGATTACTTTACTTTTTTATCACTACTAGTTACTTTTTCCAAAAGTAATCTGATTACTTTTTTCAAACTACTAATTACTTTTCCAAAAGTAATAATTCCTTTACTTTTTCATCACTACAAGTTACTTTTCCAAAAGTAATCTGATTACGTTACTTTTTTCACACTCTAGTTACTTTTTCAAAAGTAATGATTCCTTTACTTTTTCATTACTACAAGTTACTTTTTCAAAAGTAATCTGATTACTTTTTCATCAATACTAGTTACTTTTCCCCCACTACTAGTTACTTTTTCCAAACATAATCTAATTACTTACCCCCACTTAATGAGATTCAAAGACGATTTCACAGACAGGGTTACATCAAAAATGAATTTGGATTATAAATACAATTATATCATTTAAGAAATGACATATGTAAATTGTGCAAATTACAGTTTTTTTAAAGACGCTAGGACACATTTCTCAATACTTAGGTCCCTTTTGCAAAACTCATCACACAGTAAGCACAACAGAAGATCAATGTGGGCTAAAACGATCAATTATCATTGCTTTGGCACAAAATGCATTCAATGCATACATCTCTCAAATTTCATGAATTCATTTCTCTCTCAGACACAACAACTGCCAAAACTCTTTTGGAAAAAGTAACTAGTAGTGATGGAAAAAGTAGTCAGGTCTGGAATCAGGAAATGCAAATATACTGTTTTCAAAACTGTTAAACTTATGTTCAAAACAATACAATAATACACAACTGAATAAGACAGCAATTTGCTACATTTCTACAATAATATTTTAATGAAATACATTTTAAATCTTAAAAATAAACGCTATAAAAACAATTGGCCTAATGGAGAAGACAGAGTAGATTAGCATTACTATTGTATCTGTATCAGTGGATAGTGTGTATACAAATTCTTGTATTTTGGAATTACTTGGAGTGCAAAAAACTAAAAATAAACTACATAAAATATTAAAGAATTCTGCATCATGTCTGATTCATTCCAGTAACATATATTGCAGTAAATTATAAACGGAGAAAACATTGTATGACATGTTGTCATTGTTTTGTGGGTGACAGTGTGTTTGTCGGTTGTCAACCTTTGCTAGTGTTCTGGAAGAATGAGTTGATTTGAGACCTGAATAAAGTGTTTTGGTAGTTGTAGTGCATTTTGAATGTGAAATGAACTGCTTTGCCAAGCTGAAAGTTTGTTAGGAGAACTGTGTGAAGAGTTTTGCAAAAGTGACCTAAGTACTGAGAAATCTGTCCTAGCGTCTGTAAAAACTGTAAGACCAGGAACAAGTAACCAAGTCACTTTCAAAGTCATGTTAACACAAACACTCTTCACAAAAAAGCAAGCAAAAATTTGACTTCCATTTAATTTCCAAAGCAATAAATCAAAGTTCATTTGAACTACAATACATTTGTTCAAACACAAAGAACTCTCCTGTTGAGTAAAGTACATTAACCATGGAAAAGAAATCCACCTTTAACTAAGGTCAAAACTAATTCTGTGCGAAATAAAGGGGAAAACAAGGTCTGTAAACAACACCGTAAACGAATCTTCATATTTACCAAATAGTTTACCTTGGTGCAAAATGTCGACATCTTTTGTCTATTGACATCTACCGGTTTCGTTGCAATACTCAATGTGAATTCCCTCACATTTCACTTCACAACCTCAGTTAATACTTACACCAATTTCAATGATGATAAACGTACTACGAGACATTTTGCCAGCAATATGGGCAACATCATTAATTAAAAAGTGTCAGTGGAGACGATCTTTGCACTTGATGCATGTGCGTAGCTATGCGTTTAGTGAGCGTTTACTTGGTTTTTTGAAACGTCAGACCACAAGTTTACACGTAAACCGGCCCCTCGACAACATGACATACAAGGTCCTAAACACCACCATGTTAAAACTACTGCATTATGTGGGAGCTAGTGCAATCCAGACAGGTCTGGAATCAGTCGCAGCAGGCACATAACTACATGTAGAGACACAAAGAAATGGCGGGGTGGATCCATTAAGGCCAAACGACTCGCTGAAAGAGACTCCAGCAAGCCAGAGTAAACAGCATGGCGGCAACCACTACGAAGTCCATATCTTCTTCTTCCTCTCTTGTGAACGAAGAGACCACTGTGGTTTAAACAAGCTCCTCCGTTTTGTGTCTCCAGTAAGGGCGAGTGAAGAGGGGTGTGGGGCAAAAAGGAGGGGGGAGAAGGGCTTTGTGGGGTAGTTGCCTCATGCGTCGTATTTTATGCAGTCAGTGAGGGCAAAGGTCAGGACTGTTTTAGCCGTTTCCTAGGCAAACCAAAAGGGGGGCACTGGGCGGAGGCGAGAGCACGAAATGCCTCGGCCACTAAGTGAGGATGAGACTGAATCATCGCCTTCCAACCGGCCGTCTCCATGATATCTGCAGCGTGATTGCAAGAGAGCAAAAACAAGCCTGAAGGTTACAATCAATAATCCAAAAACATTCATCACACAACAGATTCCACTTATTTAAGTTGAAATCCGGAAATGTTTTTGGTTAAAAAGTCTTTGTCTTTGATAATGATTCATGGTAGCGTGGTAATAATAATTTATAAGCTGAGCTGTCGAGGCGGATTTCGTTGGAATGTTAGTTGCTATGAGTAGGTAAACTTACCTGCAGTTTTATGTTTCGAACAGAGAGGCTAAAGTTACAGATTTAAATAAGTAAAAATTTTATTCGTACAGTAAAACTACACAAATAAAAAACATATTCTGGTATCAAAAAAAACAACAACAACAAAACAACGTCTGTGGCATGCTGTGGATTGTCAGAAAATGTGACATATTCTTTAGTTGGCCTGTTAAAAATTTTGCAAAAATCTCACAGTACGGTACATATCTTGATACGGGGGTTGCGGTGCAATGTTGCGATACAGTAACCCAAGGCGACATATTGGGATATTTCCTGTTTCCTGATAATTTTAGGAAAGCTGGCACACCACCATTTGCAAACCTTAGCAAAAAAAAATTGTGGGGCGCGCCCCTATGCTAGTACTTTATGGCACTGTTTAAGTTCAGAGATAAGAAAAATGCTACCATGAATTTCGAATAATTGTTGACAATATCAATTTTCAATATTGCAGTTTTTAGTTTCGACACAAATAAAACATGATACTTGTGTGTATCTATATTTTTCTTACACCTCTAGTTACAACAAGCAATAAATGTGTTTAAAGAAATTTGACACTCGGGCAATGTCTGAATTTAAATTTTGGGTAGATACGCAGCCTCTGCTGTGTATAAAAATGCTAATAAACATCCAAATAATTTCATTCGCCCTTAGAGTGGTGGGATGACTTAAAGGGGACATTTCACAAGACATTAAGATGTCAAATATATCTTTGGTGTACCCAGGGTATGTATGTGAAGTTCTAGCTCAAAATATTATACAGATAATTTATTATAACATGTTAAAATTGTCACTTTGTAGATGTGAGCCAAAATTAATGTGCAGTTTTTGGATTGGCAGTGCCTGTTAGATTAAGGGGTGGTATTAACCCCTTATGACATCACAAGGGGAGCCAAATTTCAATGACCTATTTTTCACATGCTTGCAGAAAATGGTTTACCAAAACTAAGTTACTGGGTTGTTCTTTTACACATTTTCTAGGTTGATAGAAGCACATGGAAAAAGTCCGATTTTCATGATATGTCCCCTTTAAGTCATAATAAGCAGACAATCGGCACCTTTTCTATTAAATACAAATGTGTTTAGTTCTCTTCATTTGCAAAGGATTCTGGGAGGTTGTAACGTGTTGGCACACATACTTGCTATTCCAGTTCTTGCCATCTTTACAGCCCAGCTGTCTGAGAATGCTGCACCTGAATAGGGAAAAAAATTCAGACAAAACTCACTCAGACACTGCTGTGTTTCAAAAGATAAAAAATTCAATATAGAAACTGACAGTCACTTTATAAAGCAAGGAAAAGCAGTGCAATTCTGTTTGTGTACTTGCCTATTAATGAAGTCTATGGCTTGTGCTTTAAGCTGCTCTGCACTGTGCAGGTCAGCCAGAATGAGGATGTCGGCCACATTCTCTACAGACAGACTGTTACAGAGAGCCTCTTCACATAATACTTTTAATCTTTCCAGAGCATACTGCACACAACCATAAACAGACAGCAGGTCAGCTACATGTACAAGTAGACAATAAACATAAGTGTGCATTTCCTTTAACACCTCTCACCTTGTCTGCAGCAGCTAACAGGTTGTCGGCCATTTTCTCCAGGTTAGGAGCTTTACCAGTGTAAATAAATACCATCATTTCTCGAAATACATCCGGTTCGACATCACTGATGTCCACTCGGTTCTGCAACGGAATTGCGAAAACATAAAATCAATTGCGTTTTGTTTCATTAGACCAGGTTTTCCCAAACTGGGCATTGCATTGCAGGGGGTTTGTGAGTAGGGGTGCACCGATATATCGGCCGATGATGCTTGCTATGCTTCTCAATGAAATGCCGCAAAAGCCAGAGGGCGCTCTCGTACCGAAACTCAATATGGGACGCAGAAGAAGAGCCACACAGGTATCTCCAGGAAATGGCTTAAAGATATATTCATATTGCTGTTTTTCAAACCTTTTCAGGTATTTTCATGATAATAAAGAATATGTATAATGATTATGTTTGACGAGTGTTTCTTTTTCAAAAGAATATTAAAAACGACTCAAACTCACAGTGATTTCAGATCGATTAGGACTTACTGATCAAAAGCCGTAGTACGTGAAATAGCTGTGAATAATATCGGCTGTGTGATTCAGAATAGTTATTATTAGTGTATATCGGCATTTATCGGTGCACCCCTATTTGTGAGTTGATGAAAAACATGTATCAATTCCTCACAATTAAATCATAAGATGCAAATAAATATTTGTAGAAGTAAAAAACAAAACACTAATAAAGTAAATTTTTACTAACAAAAGATATATTTTATGTGTGACCATTACACAACACTACATAAAAAAATTACGTAAAACAAATGAATATAATAACAACCAGTGATGCGTGGGTTGACCCAAAATGAGCGGGTGCCTGGGTTCACCCACAGTTACAAGTCATTCAAAAATATTTTTAATGATATTCGGGTCGCGGTCGTTTGAAATAAAGATGCCAATTAACTATTTTAAACAATTAATACTTTTAAAAAAATACGGGTCAGGTACAATATTTTTTTTTGTGGCCCGAGTTGGGGGCAAGTTAGTTGAAAACCTTGGTCGGGTGTGGGTTGTTTATACATTGACCTGCGCATCACTGATAACAACAATACCAATGTAAAATAGTACTGATTAAAATGGATGAAAAATAAATACTAATTAAATATGCAAACGTGCTATTAAATTATTAAAATATTTACTTCTTCTCAGGGGATACTTTAAAGTCACAATGAAATTGAAAACTTTATTTTTTGAATACTGCGCTTTTTTTTTACAAATTACTTATCTGTGAGCTTCATTATTATTATTATTATTATTATTATTATTAAATGTATGTGCCCTCATAATCTTTAATCAAAAACGCAAATCTAGTCTCCTCCTCGAAATAATCTCTTTTTACTCCCGGTCACGGGGTATAGCGAGAGGCCGGTACCCGGGACAAGATTGCAGTGTTTAATAGCAAATAGCAACATGACTCAACGATTGAGTCGATTCTCAATGAACGAAATCAAGTCCCATCCTAATTGTCGTTTCACTTGGATATACATTACGATGAGGACAATAATACAATCACTACTTCTGTTTCATTGTGACCAAGTAAATAATTTAGGTAAAGGGGGTTTGGCTGACAAAAAAGTTTAAAACCCCTGCATTAGACTATTCCTCTAAAGCAGTGACTCCCAACCTTTCTCACTTCAAGGCCCCCTAGTTGCCTACAACAATGTTTGAAGGCCCCCCACTCACTAAATGTTTGTCACATAAAATTAAATAGACCTTTGAATGACTAGACACATGTATATTTACTACTAAAACGGCCAAAAAAATAAGAAACATATTGATTTTTGCTTGTTTTAATGCTTGTTTTTTTTATATAATTTTAAGTCATCTTGAGGCCCCCTTGGAAATCTGCCGAGGACCCCTGGTTGGGAAACACTGCTCCATAGTATTGTAAAAAACATTACAAACAGACATAATAAACACAAATATAACTACAAGTTGTATCTGTCTATCTTACCACTTACTTTTTTACTCTCCTCCATTTTGTGTTCAAACATAGCATTGAAAACTGGCGACCTCGCTGTAGACAGAAAAAAAGTTCGGTGCAGAAAACATGAATCATCTGTTTTAAGTGTATCATCTGTATGCACAGTACAGCAGAGAGCAACGTCATGCACATCATTATCAATTCACTGAACATTCTCTACTGACCAAATCTCACCTTCATATAACCAAGCTCACCTGCCAGTATGGATTTGTGCGCTTTAAACTCTTGTCCTCCAACGAACAAGCTGCAGTCTGTGAACCTGGAGCCTTCCCATAGGTTACCCAAGTCATCGGAAAGTTGACACTCTGGGACCTTTAGCATGTTTGTGTTAGATTGGCCAGAGATATTCACAGAGTCCTGGACCACACTTACCTAAACACAGAAAATGAATTTAATACTTTTTAGTGAAGTCTTACAAACTTTTTAATAAGCACTTAGCATCCTTGTAATGTTTTTCTGTTTATATTATAGTCATGAGCTAATAACCAATAAGCATTTAATTTTAGCTATCCTAAAGGGGCGCTCCAGTTTTTTTGAAAATATGCTCATTTTCCAGCTCCCCTAGAGTTAAATATTTGCACCGTTTTGGAATCCATTCAGTTGATCTTCAGGTTTGGCGGTACCACTTTTCAGCATAGCTTAGCATAATCCATTGAATCCGATTAGACCATTAGCATCACGCTCAAAAATGACAAGAGAGTTTCGATATTACGCAGTGCCCGAAAATAGTCCCCTGGGTTAATTTAATAGCAGGGGACTATTTTTGGGCACCATGTAATATCATTGCGCCTGCTGCAGCCATGGTACGGCAGCAAAGTCAAAATGGCAACTTTTAATTTTCTGTTAATTTTCTTAGTACACGATGTAACTACAGAAGAGTCAAGTTTTAAATAGGAAAAATATTGAAACTCTTTGGTTATTTTTAAGCGCGATGCTAATGGTCTAATCAGATTCAATGGATTATGCTAAGCTATGCTAAAAGTGGTACCGCCAGACCCCGAGATCGACTGAATGGATTCCAAAAGGTAAAAATCAAATGTTTAACTCTAGGGGAGCTGGAAAATGAGAATATTTTCAAAAAAAGGTGGAGTGTCCCTTTAAGCTTGTCTCATTTGTCATCATTTGAAGTGATGCGATTTTTTTTTAATGTGAACACCCTTTTCCAATTTCAGCTTAAAATGGATGCATAATACAGAAACGGTTGTAAGCAGGTAGATTCACATGATTTGAAATAGCGCTGGTATTTAATAACCTATATTGGTCAACTATACTAACAACTGCTCAAGTAACTTTTCCAAGTTTCCAAGCAAGAAACGAGATTTGGTTGTGGTTCTTTAGTGATCGTATATGAGCATTTTAAGACAAATACATTTCATAGGTCAAGGTACCTCACAGAACAGAGTAAGTTTGTCATCTGGAAGAAGTCCATTTGCTTCGTCGAGCAGAAAATCTCGCCTGATGAACTTCTTAAAGCCCCAGTCCTTTCCCTGGACGAAGCGGTAGGCTCTTTGGCTTTCTGAAGTGCGGTCAGAAAATACAAGCACTAAATAAATACACCGTACTGTAGGGCACACCCAAACACAATCTTCTGGACTTCTTAAAAGGCTCACCCATGGCTTTAGTTTCTTCTCTTTTGGCGTTCAGTAAAGAAAACTTGAACTTTGCTCTCACTTCACTTTTGGGACAACTAACAAGCAGTAAGTACAGAGAGAGATAATCTTTACTCTCATCATCCAGACCCTTTGGATTCACTCTTAGACACCTATAGAAGAGCAAAGGGGAGAGGAAGGTTTATTTGGAGTACATGTAAAGTTTCCCAACAACCTCTTGACCAAATCAAAATTAGCATCTATGGCTTCACAAGCTGCGTTTCCATTAAAGATTTACTCAAACCTTAAGCACTGTTTTCTAAATGTCGCCAAGAAACTATTGTGAAATGACACGGTTTCCAAATACCGATGTCATGCGATAAGTCATTCCACAAACTATGCGAACTGCTCTATTCGACTGCATACAGTACTGCGCAGAACGACATGCAGATGACCTCAAAATACTGCGAGAACGACTTGAAAGCATACAAAGCAGTTGACAACAAAAAAAGATGGACGACGCCTGTTCGCTCTCTTCCATTGGTGAAAAGTGAAGTCGCCAGTGTCCCGATATGGCGCTGACATCTTGGGTCTTGAGTCTGCGCAGTAGCGATTTCGAGACCAGAGTAGTGAGCAGGAAGTAAAGCCGTGAAATCAAGGCCCCGCCCGCACAGAATGCGCATATCACAGCTGTCAATCATGACGTCACACCACCGTTTTTATAGCATTAAATAACTAACTAAAAACAAACTTATTTTAAAAACAAACACTTGTATTTACATCAGCGTGACAAAAACTACAGTTCATTACAGAAACCAGCTTCGGAAAAAAAAATATTTGAAGTGTAATTAAATTAGTTGGTCTCAAGTCCCGTTGAATAACATGGGCGAGGCGGGTTTATGACCTATACTAGAACCAGTCACTGGGGGCGATCGAGACGTTTTGGCTTCACTTTTCAGGGCTTGTGCGGCACACTTGGTTGACACCCGAATCTCCCTCGTGGTATTTTTATGTCACATTGTTGGTTCTTGTGACCCCACATGAAGTCAAACACAGCTCTTCTGTCTTGTCCTCCAACCAAACATACCAAGTCATATTTAAAGATTATCATGTGACTTTTACGCACGCCAATTTTGTGATGTATTCCTTTATTAATTGCCTACAAAACCGAGCGTAAAACTTTTTTGTGATATATGGGAATTTATCCAAAATTGCTGTGTTTCCATTGGGTGCATTTTCAATTCACCATTTCAATTTGAAGGGTAAAAGAAATGCAGCTTCAGATAACCACAATGGAAATGTCAAGCTCCTAGTTGTGTTTGTATCGTGTGCTTGGTTTGAAAAGGTATTGGTCTTGGGCTTGAAACAGAAAAATCAAGAAGCCATTTGAGAGCTTTCAACAACACTCAGAATGCAGTAAAACACACCATTTCATCTTGTCGTTTGGGCCAGACGAGAAGGTCGAGCTCCTCACGACTTCTCCCATCTCCTCCCGACAGAAGCTGAAGTTGTTTATCGTCCACATGTAAGAAAACTTCACAACTTTTACCTGCCGTGGAAAACACAGGGATACGTTGATGACTCCCGTTCTTCACTCGGACTACAACAGTTCATTTTATTCCCTCCGTGTCGCTCTCACCTGTGTGTAACACCAGCTCTCCGCTACAGGTCCTGATGTCATTTCCCCTGGGGGAGGAGGTGTGGGAACCCGTGACATGGCCTGCTTTTTTACCCTGATTTAGCGTACTGCTCGACCTACACACAAAAACAAGACAAAATTATGCAGCTGTAGTCAAAACATGGACTGTAAACAACCAGAAGGCAAAGTTAAACCAATTTCCCAATATGGCAACTAAATAATGACATTTTAGGTTACAAAATTCATAGCAAAAACATGAAACTAACATATGAGTAGCAAAACTTGCCACCATTCAGTGTGTTCTTAGGCTAAGTTGCTAAAGTGTTTGAGAGGATTTTTTATGCGAACCTTAAAGTCGCAATGAAATTTAAATAAAACATTTTTGGGAATATTGCAGTCTTTTTTGTACAAATGACTTATCTGTGTGCTTCATTTTATTTTAAATTCTTGCGCCCTCATAATCTTTCATCAAAATTAACGATTTCTCTTTACCTACACTCTAAAAAACGATTCGTTGGCTGAACAACCATAACTTATGAAAGTAATTGGATTAAACACAAAAAACTTAGTATTTATAACTTTTTAACCTCTACTTACCATATTTAGTATGTGTAACACAAAAATTTAAGTTACCAGGTGAACTTAAATGTATCCAAAAATAAAATGAAAAAACACAAGTAATGCTAACTACTATAACAATTGCATCAAAATTAAGTAAATCTAGCATAACATTTTAAGTAACTATAGAGCCACGTGATTTCCCATGATGCCTTTGCAGCCAAAAATTATGACATCTGTCGTAGCCATTTTGTGAAGCACAAGCCCTGTAAAAAATCCAACTTCAAAATGTTCTTTTAACAAAAAACAAAGTTTTTCTTGTTGAAGGGCATCAGTTCATTAATTTGTGTTCACTGAATGAAATAAGCATAATCATCCTGCTAACAAATATCATTTGTTGACTGGAGTTTTAAGTTTTTGTCCAATTTGTTTACCCAACTTGCCAAATTGAGTAATCTGAACAAGCAATTTAAAAAAAAACAATGGTCTGAATAGTTCCCAGCATGCATTGCGACATGTTCACTTCTTTGGTTAATATTTACTAAAAAAGATGACTGTTTTAATGTTTGCTGGGTTTATTTATGTTGATATGTTGTTAATGTTAGTTATATGTTGTATTTAGAGTTATTTTGAAAAAATTATGTTTGTTCATTGTTACCATGATTGAGAAGTGTGTGCTCAGTGTAGAGGGCAACACAATGAGTTAGCGCGCATCATAGTTTCCTCACAGCAAAAAAGGTCTCTGATTCAAGCAAGAGCTAAGTCAGACAAAGACTTTGTTCAGGAGACCTTTCTGTGTACACTAAATTATGTATACCTTTCTGTGTATATTAAATTGCTCCAACTTCACTCTAAAATATGTGTTGGATTTACTTAAAAAGTGTGATGCAAAAATGGTGCATATATATTTTAAGTAATCCCAACTTGAAATAATTTTACTTAAAATAAACAAGAAAATATGTGTTATATGAACTTAAATATTTGAGTTCATCATCATTCTTTACTTAAAAATTTAAGTAAATAAAACACAGGTTTTCTTGTAAATTTTAAGTAAAACTATCAAAGTTGGGAATACTTAAAAAGTGTGATGCAAAAATGGTGCATATATATTTTAAGTAAATCCAACACATCATTTTTTAGAGTGTAGGGTCACGAGGAATGACGTGAGGGCCGGGCAAATAGATTGCAGTGATTAGACTCAACTTCCAACGATCCAATTAATTCTCGATTGACTAATTCATGTCCTGCCCTAACTTTTCAGAACTTTTCACTCGGATATACATCAAGATGGGGAAATGATGACAATTCCTACTTCCGTTTCATTGTGACTTTAAAGCTGCAATTCAAAACTTTTGCCTCTGTATCGCCATCTCAGTTTGAAATGTAAAATTGCAGGTTGCTGTATATACTTATCTTTACCGTTTGTCGAAAAACAACCAACATTTCCTGCTAAATTTAAAACAAGGGCTTAAAGGCTCTCTAAGCGAATAATGTGCGACGTCACTTCCTGTTGATGTTTGAACTGTTTTCAAACAAACGGAGCGTAGCTAACGCCTCCCCCTCCCTCTCCCGTCCATGCTTTCATGAACGCGCCCAACCCCCACCCCCAAATCCTTCTTGTCGTTTATTGGCTGGAACACTTTGTTATGTTTTGTTGTGCTAGGTTTGGCCACTATGTTGATATTGCCGTTTGTCGAGCCTGAGCTGTCTACAGAGATCGTTTTTTTTACAGTTTGATCAGCGGACAGGCAGCAAGCAGATAGTGAAAAGATGTTTGCTGTATGTAACAAAAAATGTTTTATGATCTAAAACGCGTCAATTCGCTTAGAGCGCCTTTAATTTATAAATCATTATTATAAACTTACTGTTGTATATAGGGGTAAGGTAATGTGATCATTTATGTACTTGCCCAATAATGATTTATGTTTTATAAATAAATAAATATTTTTTACCAAAAAAGTTTGGTAAAGGGATTGCAACTTTAGGGGCTGTTAGCTTCTTGTTATGTGGCCTGCGGTGCGCTTGCAACATTCTGAAAAGCTGCGGTGCAGACGCGACTGGAAAAAACGAGTGCATCGCACCACGTGCGCGTCGCTACCATTATGAGCGTGCATACCGCGCGCCTACAGTTAAAAAACAAACTTGAACACGCAAAAGACGCCACATGTGAACAACCCTTACTGTGTGTTCACACCGCCCCCGGCGAGAGCATCAAAGTGGCCGTAAGTCATTTATTTTCAATCAGAGCTGGCAGCAAGCGCCGGCGAGCAGTGGTGTGGCGTGTCATGTACGGTGTGAACGTCGAAGAGAGTTGAAATCAGCTCAACTTTAAGGTAATGAGCTATGACGCGGTTCGGCGGCAACCAATCGGAAGGCAGAAATAGAGTGCATTCGAGCATCTAAGCATCCACTACACTTTTTTTATAACGTCGTTGGCAGGGCAGCCAGACCTTTTTTTTGACGCTCTCACCGGTGGTGGTGTGAACACACAGTTAGGTGGTTGGTAAAGTTTTTTGGGTGGTTTGCTGTGTTTCCTTAGCTGCCAAAGTCTTTATGACACTCTGGTCCCTCAAACAGCTCCTATTTTTAAAACAGTCTGTTTATCTGCCTGGTGAAAAATTACCAAACAGCCAAGTACGAACAACTAGAAAAGTAACAGCACACAGATCTCTTCAATATACAAACTGACTTGAACTATCAATCACGTTCACAGCATAAACAATGCGACAGGTGATGCTGGAGTTTAATATTTCTACAGACAACCAATATAAGCAATAGTACCAGCAAAAACTGAATAATAATAAAATAATACCTAGTGTTCAGAGATCAGCAGTTTGTTTTTCCATGTCATCGCTGGGCTCAAGCTCAGAGACACGCCGGCAGTGTGAATGGAAACAATGACTAACAGTTCAGACTGAACTCAGACTTTAAACAACCCATCCTCAACACACACACACACACACACACACACACACACACACACACACACACACACACACACACACACACACACACACACACACAGAGAGAGAGAGAATAAAGCAGAAGTCACATTATGCATCCTTCGTATTGGTCCTTTATCAAAGTAAACAAACTTGGAATTTGTAAAAAAAACTTAATGTATAAAACATAGCAATGTTACAACTGCAGATGACAATAAATCAAAATTCACCCAATAAAAAAAACACTCACCTCAACAAATCTGCTGAATCTCACTTACAGGAGTTTTGTGAGCCTTCAGTGAGGAATGTTTGGCAGGCAGGGATGTTGTAGGATGCCACTCTCAGTGAACCCTGGCAAGAATGACAAACTTTTTAACACCACCACATCTACATCCAACGGCATTGCATGACATTCTGTGTGGCTCACATCTCAAAGTACATATTAGTGACATTAAGCAGATATGTCAATTCAAAATTTACAGTACACAATCAGATTTATTTTTGGTCAATATAAATGTGAGGCATGTTTGGGAACGTTCTGTCATCCAAAGGCTGAAATGGACAACCATCAATAACAAGTAAATAGTGCGAAGGACACTGGGATGTTTGCTTAATTGATGTAGAGAACAGGAATTGACACAGCCAATCAAACGTTGTTGATGAGACCAGCAGGTTTCTAGTGGCGGCCGGTGACTTCTCTTCCGAGGGGCGCAAACTCAAAATATGTATTCGGCGTGTCATATTTTGAAAACACGAGCAACATACGTGTTTGTTGTGTCATGTGAACCACGTGCATCACGTGTCAAAACAGTTTATGATAAAAGAGACGCTCACGTTCACAAAATACACGCAAGACACTCCCTTAACAGTAAACTCTGATTAAGTGAGATTATACGAGTATCTGGCAAACCCAAGCATCTTTTTTATCATAAACCCTTTAAAAGCATGTGCAGCAGGCACTTATTTTGACAAAACATGTGATGCACATAGGTTCACTCGAGGCACCGAACACACATTTTGAAATGACGAACCACACACATGATGGCCTACAAACTTGGCATCGTGCGCCCTCGAAAAAGAGTGAACTTGCCGAAAAGTCTTTTGCATTGCTCTGATTATGATTATTCAAGTTTATGTTGTATAGCAAGTACAAAACCATTAATAATGGGAACACTAAAATAACATGGTGTTTCTATAGCTCATCTAGCAGGGATAACATGTGTTTGCAACTCAAAAGTCATGGGTTTTATTCCCAGCAGTGGCTACCGGTGACTTCTTTTTTTGAGGGTGCAGGATGCAAAGCACGCCACAACATTTATGTAGCCCGTCATGTGTGTTGCCCGTCATTTCAAAATATGTGTTTGGTGCATCATGTAAACTTATGTGAACCATGTGTCATGTCAAAATAAGTGCCTGCTGCAAACCCTTCAAAGGGGTTAATGATAAACGTTTGCTAGAAACGTCTAGTAATCTAAAGGATAGTCAAAGTTTAGTGTTAAGTTAGTGTCTTGCAAGTATTTTGTGAACATGGGTGTTTCTTTTATCAAAACCCTTTCAATCCTGAATAGGCACACATTTTGACATGACTCATGATGCACTTGGTTCACATGACGCAACAAACACATATTTTGAATTTGCGACCCTCGAAAGAGAAGTCACCGGCCGCCACTGATTCCCAGGGAACATAATGTTTTTTAAAGACAACGTCCCATAAGTTGGTTTGGGAAAAAAGTATTTGCCAAATGCAAACATGAACAATTGTTTTATACAATATATAAAGATTGAAAGCAGAAACTTTGTAAAAGTTTGTATATTTAAATCTAAAACAAATGAGAACAAGTTATACTTATTAGTCAAATGAATAAAGTTATCACACGTGGCTGATAAATCATGTCACTACTTTATCTATTAGAGAATAAAAAACAACCTCACAACGATGAATGTTCTGTACAAAGTTTTGTTGTTCAAAATAAAATTACATCAGAAAGAAATTTTTTATTTGACAATTAAAAGTCATTTATCAACACAATATACATATTAAGAGGTTCAGAAAATCTCACATTTTAATAGTCCCAATAATGCATGTTAACTAAATTCAGTATATTAAGTCACTATCATACGTTATTTGCATATGAATGCATCACGTAAAATGTCTCAAGTACTGATAGCTGCTGGAATTTCAACTTTTCAGCTTGATTTTTATCAATTTTACAGAGGGTTTACCAGAGCGAACTTCAGCTAAAATCGTCTATCATTTTCACGTCGCGCCATGACATATATCTACAATTACCGGCGGACGCACGCGATTCACACACCCTCGCAACATGATAACAAATCTCCGGTATGCATCCCAAACCAAATCAGCCGGTAAAACAAGTGAAGTTTCTCTCAACATGAAGCAGACGATCGTATCAGCTAACGCGCTACAAAACCAAACCCAACAGCAAGTTTCTGTTACAAATCGATAACCGCGTTCCTCGCGACATAATAACAAGTATGTACGTACATTTACGCGCCGAGCACTTGTCGCCGTTCCGTTAGATCCGCTCACCGTGCGACTGATGCGGAAAACGGAGGAGAAAAAAATAGTAAAGGAAACCAAGTTAGCCAACCAAGGCTTGTCTCGTTTGGCCTAAATTTCAGGCACGGCCCAAACAAGAGGCAGAACCAAAACAAAGGCGAGCCGACAATTTTGCTTTCCGGTCGAAACAAAGAAAAAGCATTGTGCCAAAGCCCTCGAGTATCTGATATATTTGACCCAAAGCAAAAACATAATGGTGAAGATTTGTGAAATCGAGTAAGCCATCTGTCTTTGTGTCAGTGCGCAGAGCGGTGATTAAAATAAAAGAAATAAAATCATTTTACAAACCTCTCAGACACTCCGCATCACAGACATGAAAACACGGCACAATATGTGACCTGAGTAAGTCGAAGAAAGGATTTTGTGCGAAAGGAGTGAACTTTTGAGCCTTTCTTTACAGATAAGGGGTGTTTTTGCTCTCTGTCTCTCATAGCGCTGCCTGCGCTTCTGCTCTACGCAATGCGCATGCGCGGAGAACTTCCTCCTGAAACCATCTGTTCTAATAACAAGCGCAGCCAGTTTGCTTTTACTAGGCTAAACGTACAGCATATTCAAATATTTCTTTAAATACGGTTGTGTTTGTTCATCAACAGTCGTAAAAGAATTTAAATAAGACGGTTTAATGCGTTTAGATATATAAAAGGACATTTTGTGATGCATATTAGCCTACAGCTTTAAACTTGTTTGGTAAAGTTTTTCCTGTAAAGTCTATTTTTAAATTATGAATAACCTATAGTAACAAGCAACATTATTAAATGATTGTTGTTTATCATTGTAAATAATAACAAATAACAATTAATTTTGAAAAAATAAGGTGTTACCAGAAAATATAGCTTATTGTTTAATTATCGGGGAACACAGATCCTGAAAAAAAGTATTGTTTAAATGCACTACAAGTCACTTTGGATAAAAGCATCTGCCAAATGCATAATTTTGAAGTAGTTTTTTTAGACATCTGCAAAAGTTGATCTATATAGGCACGGTTGTTCAATAGACCCCGTCCCATAACGTACATGATACAATTAGATTATATTAAGACTTGAGTCATGCAAAAAAAGTTTTTTGGAATTGGGTATGAGCATCAGGCCTACAATCATTTTGTAACGGGTGTAAAGCATGATAATCCAATTCCCCCTCCCCCATACACCCAAACAGGACTAGTATGTGCCAGCCATCATTGACTAAAATGATTTTTTATCCTACTTGTCATCATTTTAGATTGAGGCATGCTGATCGGTATCATGTCTAAGAGATTGAATGAGATGCCACGCAATATATATCATCGTTTGATATCTCCGGAAAAGATAACAGTATTTTGTAGCAGCTATTGTAATGGTAATGATCCTCAATAAATCCAGGCTATCACTCAATGGGATATGAAAAGCAGTTTGCCAGAGAAGATGTAATATTGGAAATAATAATACATGGAAAAAGTGACTTACGCATATTTTAATGGTTTTTGAAAAACTATTTTTTGGTTAAAAGATGTGGGCTCATCAGCTCTGAGTTAAAAGCTCTCTCACTTTCTTCATTACCATGACAAAAACAGTCTCAATTCACTGTGACCTGCTCTATGAAAATATCAGTGTTTGAAAGTAAGAGGATTATCAACTAAATGAAAAAGATGAGAGTGGATGAACGGGAATCTGTGTGGAAAAATTATTCTATTATCAATCATAAAAGAACGAAAGTTTAATAAAAAATGGCTTAATGTGTTTGTGTCAGTGGTAAAAATTATGGTTTAAATTACATGTACAACATCCCTGCATACAAATCACTTTAAAACAGTGCTTTTTATAAACACTTTAGTTCTGTTACAAAGTGAGCTGCCAACAGGCACGAAACATCATAAGTGATTGAAATTGGCAGCAACTTACAATCCCAGATGACCAAAGTAAGGCTACAGAAATTAAATACAAGTTTATTTATAACTGACATTTCCTCAACTTTTTTAACCATTGTACATTATTAAAAATACCTATGATGATTGGACCTGTCCTGTACCTCACTTTTACTATTTTTTCAGTCAAAGGTTTCTAAAAAAACCCTACCTTTTTCCTAACTTTTTTATTACAAAAGAAACTTTTGTGAAACAGAAAGGTTCTTCAAGTGCAAAGGTCTGTGTAAAGTAATTTATGAGAATTGTTTCTAAACACATTACAAATGTTAGAAATATATTGCTGAAACACGTCGCAAATACTGTTAGTACTGAATTGTGGAGTTAGACCATTAAAGCCACAATAAAATGAAAGTAGCGATTGTCTTATTTTCCCCGTCGTGACATACAGGCCGTTTCTCAGTCCGAAGACAGGAGCCTACGGAGGTTGCATTTGCGGGCTGCATACGTCATCAATACTGTCTTATTTCAGAATATTAACATATAAAGTTGACTTTTATTCTTATTTAATCGTAAATTGTTGTAATATGCTTGACTTGCGAATGGAATGCTCAGTTAACTTAATTAAACCAGGCTTGATTACGTATGCAGCCTGCAACCTGAGAAACAAACATATCCGAGTAAAACAGCTTCTAAAATGAGAAAAGGTAGGGCTGGACTTGAATTCTTCCATCGAGAATTGATTTAATTTTTGAAAGTTGGGGCATTATGCTATTTGCTAATTGTTGCAATCAGAGGCGTCATGCCCATTCAAACTGAGGGGGCACCTGCCCCCTTGGTTTTTTTGAGCCAATGGATTTTGCATCCAACCTCAAAATCAAATAAGCGTCCATTAATCTGTTATTTGACTTTTAATCTGTTTAATATGCACAATATTATACATTCTGTGCTGCATCCTTGTCACTTTTCGGAGATTTTCGCAGTTTTGATAGTGTTCTGATCATGTTACATTACTTTTATTCTGGCGGCAGCTGGCGCTGCAGTCAGCGCAGTCGCAGACGTCATCAGCATCTGGGCGTGCTCACGAGCTCTCTGCTGTTGGTGGCTTGCTGCTGCATTTGGCTATCTAAGGAATTAAAACGTGTTAGAAACACTCACAACATTTCCAAACCCCAGTACGGTAATGTGCAGTTAACCTCCTCTGTGTAGAAAATGTACTGTTTTAAATGTGACCGTCTCAACGTTATATTAGTAGAGATTCATCTTCTTGGCACAACGCCAAAGTTCGCCAGAGTTCACGCGGGCGCGGAATCTCACATGCTCACATGAGGTAAAATTTAATGCAAAAATTTAATCCGTTCCTCTAATAATTTTATCTAAACATATTTTTTAAAATCATTATTGAACATTAAAATCAATCACGTGGCTATAGCTTATGTCATTTTCGTTGTGTATATACTTTATGGATTTAAAATTACATTAATTTTATATGATAATGTAGTTGTTGTGCAAAATGCATTAATGACACAATTAAACAAGCCATTAAGACTTAAATAAAACATGCCGTTTCAGATGTAAATATGATGCAAATGTGTCATTATTCCGATTGAATAGTATTTGATATTGAAGTTAGTCATCACTCTTATTTTGGAGGTTTTTGCATGAAAGCAGGGGTTTTCAGATTGTTAGAAATGTAAGTGCCATGGAAAAGACTGAAAGATCTATAATAACTCGTTTGATGTCTGTGTATGCACAAATTTCTGTGAGCTGTTGACACTGTGCCCCCTTAAAAAAAATTGGTGCATGACGCCCCTGGTTGCAATCTTTTGGCCCGTCATACCCGTGACCGGAAGTAAAGATAAATTGTTTTGTGTAGGGGACGAAATTTGCGTTTTTATTAAATACTCGCCTCAACACAATTAAGAGCATCCATTCAAGTTGTAGCGGTAAGTTGAGAGAGACCAAGACCCAAGTGGGCGTGGTTTTAGCACAGACAGTGGACACGCCCCCAGCATTTGAGAGCAGAGAATTTATTTATTTGCCGTTTTTAAATAATAATTACAATTCAAATGTTCTGTGGTGTCACAAACTGAGAACACATTTAATATGAGACTTTACACCGACTATAAAGGTTCTTTATGGGACCATTCAGCCAATGGTTCTTCTATGGCATTGTGGGGGACCTTTATTTTTAATAATGTATTGTATAAGCAGCACAGGATGTTTTGTAACAGAGCAGTTAAGTGAAGATAATCTTGGTTAATTAGATTTGTGGCACTGGCATATTACAAACTTTTTCATCAGGAACAAAGACAGTACAAGAGAAAAGAACGAAGGAAATAACAGCTTTTCCACAGTTTCTCAGTTGAGTTTACCCCTCTGGCTTTGCGAACCTCAATTAGAAGACAAAATTCCCTGTCAAGTTGCGAGATGCCCTGCTAGTCTTGAAACTGACAAGAAAATGCTTAATCACATTTTCTCAGCGAAACAGTGTCAGTGAAAACTAGCCTACATGAAAGTTGTTTTGTATTTTTGCTTTCTTTTTTTTCAGATTTTCTAACATTTCAGTTTGTATGCAAAAACAAAATAGTTCACAGTAGTTGGAGCCGAGCTGGGTTTAGCTGAACGGTGTCAAACTCAGAATTGATCCCCCTAGCCACTAATGTCTTATGAACTCCAGAGCTACTGCAATAATCATCCGCTGTAATTAACTCTATTGTTTAAGTTCTGAATTCTAATCCGGGAAATAGTAATGAGTTTTAAAACCTTTGGCAACAGAGGAGGACGGGGAGAGATAAAGGATAAAAATAGAAAAAGTAACACCCCATCTTTTAAAAGAGTATTCCATAAGGTCAAATTGTACAGTTGTATATATTTTCTATTGAGGTAAAATTATACGAAACCACTTTATTTTCACATTTGTAGCTTAATCTGGTGTCCAAAGTCTTTTTTTCTGCATTTTGCAAATAGAAAGGTTAACGTTTATATGTTTTAATTATTTTAATAATTTGGTACTTGTTGTGGATCACAAGATGTTACAGGCCATAACAATATCATTATTTTCTTTGAAAGTGTCAATAAAAGTGTTGACAGTCATGTGCATGTGTGCATGTGAGTGTGTGTGAGAGAAAGAAAAAAAGAGGGAGAGAGAGAGAGACAGAGAAAAAGAGAGAGGCGGGGGGGGGGGGGGGGATGTTGCTCTGTGTATGACTGCCAGTTCTGTTTTAACACTGTGTTACTGTCAATCAAGTGTTATAGACACTTGATCAGTAGTAACAACATAAACAAATGGCTTTCGTGGAACAGACCTAACTTCCGGTAAAACCCCTCAAGGAATCAATAACAACAAAGTCCTTTTAGAGTAGGGGAGAGCGGGGTAAGTTGTCACACGGGTAAGTTGTCACACTGTTAATAACTCCAACACTAGAGGCTCTATGTCAAAAATCAAATAGCCACTTTATGTGACTTCTTCTTCTATAGTGAACTTCCTGTTCACATGTGGTCAAGATCACTGTAATCTGAGGTTAGCACAATTTTCTTATTTTTCTGCTTAAAAAGTAAAAAAAAATCACTTTACATTTTATGCAATACAACTTTGTTAGGTGTGAATGTTTAAAATGATTATTTTGCACAAAATAGAGGAGACCGTAAAGTGTCTTTTGATACTTTAGCTAAAGTGATATGATGAGCTAAACTTGAGATTTAGACAACATTAGCACACAAGTAAGTATGGGGCAAGTTGTCTCAATGACTTTGGGGCAAGTCGTCACATCTGACAACTTGCCCCTGTACAAACAAACACATCGAACATGCTCAGAAAACATGATATAGAAAAGAATAAGCCTCAATCTAGCAAAAAGCTGTTTCAAAAGAAAGGGAAGCAGAAATCTGGACCTATGAAAAACAAGGCAGCTAAAAGAAGAAAAATCATGCAAGAGTCATCATCAGATTTATTTAGAAAGATTAAAGATTTGAATTAGTTCATAATATCAATAATATTACCATTTATTAAAGTTTTCGTTTTTTTTTTTACTTCTTTTTACCTTATAGCCTTCTTCCTGTTTGTTCTAAATTATGATGTTTACTAATAAATATAACATAGCACACACACACACACACACACACTAACACACACACGATGTAAAGTGTTAATAATATATAAACAGGCCTATACAAATTAATTTGTATGTAAACATAATAGTTTTAGAACAAACACGTAGGCTATAAATATAAGGAAGAAATTGAAAACAGGAAAATTATGAAATATTTGATAAATTATATTATACAGAATACATGATAGTATTGCTCTTATAAGTACACTGTAAAAAATAATTCAGTGGCTTTGTAAATATCACAAAAATAAATTATTAAAATAACTTAATAAAATCTCTTTATGTCACTAAGTTGATTTTTTGAGTTAGACAAACCAAAATTAATGACTAAAAAATAAACATATATTTGTGTGTAAAATGTACAGATATTATTTAGTTGTATACATCAAATAAAATAAGTATTTAACTAACAGATTATTTCTTATAGATATTCTTAATATTTGTTGTAAATTTGAATCAATATATTTGAGAATGTCACACTTATATATTTCAGCTTTCAAAACTATTATAATTGCTCATTTCAAGTTAACATAGGTATTTAACATCAACAAAAAAAATAGCAAATTTCATGCATAACTTTAACTATGATTTACTGAATATTTTTGGTGAAACATTATTACATTGTATTATTTGAGTAAATGTAGGCAAAAAAATTCATTAAATCAGATGTAAATTTAAAAATCACAAAGCCAACGGTTTTTTAATCAGCAGCAGAAGAAACAGCGCCTCTTGCAGGAAGATAAACAACCTCAAAACTCCTCAAAAATCCTGGTAAGTGTTGAGTTTATTAATATTTACACTTGTTTTTAATGAAATATTTGATGTGTCCTTGCGTAAACAACTTGTTGGTGTATTTATCTGAATACTTTCGGAGCCATACTGTAAACTGGGTACAATAACAGCTTTCTGTGGACATACTGGTAGATTAATCATTAATATTTTTATTTTACGTATTTATTCAGGTCACCAAAGTATTAATACAGCTGTGCCACTTGAAATGTGTGTAAAATAATAATTTCTGATCGTTTTATTACTGCATAAAGTGGTTGTGTAGACAAACACGTGTAAATCTGTACTGGCTGATAGTCAGGCGATCCGAAATCCGGTCCTCAGTTTCGCTCCACCCGGATTTATTAGACCTTTCACGTGGAAGCGGAACACAACAGAGCTTAACAGAGCTCACACGCTTATATACATTTATATTAATTATCTCTCGACTCCATATGCCTATGCTTTATTTTCCTTTTTGTGTGAAGGGTCTCGCACACCGGTGGAGATGCGTTGCGTCTCGTGTAGGACAACTCGCAGTTTCTCATACCACACCGGACGTTCGCATTAAATAGCGCGAGTTTAGTCAGACAAAGTTTACTTCCAGATATAAAATATGCATTCGTAGCCTTTGTTAATCGTTACAGATTTGAGACAAATATGTTATTGTAATGTTAAACTAAGTGGCGCTCTGTGGCAGCGTCCAGAGTCACAGCGGACAGCCGTTTAAATAAAGTTATCTTTGTTGCAGGTACAAGTGCTGGTGGTCCACCTGTCTGGGTTCAAGAGCTGTGGATTCTGCATGCTGTGAATTTGAGAGACCTCTCAGAGTTTATTTAGCTGATTGTTTTTGTAACATGTACAATGTTTGCCATTTTCAATAAAACAACGTATACAAATTGCTTTGTTTATCATTGATAATTGATGGTTCAGTATGAAATAAATGTATAACATTAAGTAAATAAAAATAATTTATTTTAGTTAAATAATATTCACAAAATTTTCAGCTACATCTAAGTTACATTTTTAATGATATCAACTTAATTTATTAGTAGACTTCACTGTGATTTTTTATTGATTTGCTTTTATATTTTTGATTCCATCTACTCAATTTAATTTGTGATAGGAAATTAATGTAATTAATGAAATCTAATCGATTTCATAGCTTTCAAATGTACTAAATTTTTTTAAGTGTAAAAATGCTTCACCAAAAATATTGAGTAGGTAATAGTAATAGTTTTTACAGTGTACGTCAGCGATTCATACTGTAAAAATAATTGATTTACCAATAAAGAACAATACATATACATTACATACCTGCACACAATTAGTAGCCAAGCCATTGTAACTGTTAATTTATTTAAAAAATAAACTTAACTTGGTGAAAACGTTATAAGAAACATTACACTTAAGAGAAATATAGGGGAAACAGACTTCTACAGAACACCGGATCCATAAAAATCACAGTTTAACGCTAAAACACTTCACACAGCTATATATTGAGAAGCATTTACTTTCTGCCACCAGTTGGGCTCCGCCCACAAAAAAAGTAATCTCTGTTTGCAAACACGCAAAAGGTCTATGGTTCCAAAAATAACCTTCACAGAACCTTTCTAATGCAGATGATAGCACCTCTATGTGACAATTGAAAAGTAGCAGGAATTTATGTAGTAATAGAAAGGTTGCCCTCATGCTTTAACAGTTTAACTTTTGAGCATCAACTGGTAAATATTCAGCTGAGAGAGAGAGAGAGAGAGAGAGAGAGAGAGAGAGAGAGAGAGAGAGAGAGAGAGAGAGAGAGAGAGAGAGAGAGAATTGAAGCCTACTTCTGTCAGGCAAGTGGTTTCAAAAAACAAGTAATTATCAACAAAAGCACAAAAGCTTGAAGACATAGTTGGTTTGCTTAATTATGAATAAACGTATTGCCAAATTCCAAACACACACACATAGCTTAAAGAAAAGTTAATCAACATTAGCTTTAAGTGATAAAGCATCAAAGGAAATTTGCAGACACAGCGTCACACAAAACCACATTGTCTGTCTTGCTAACTGAGAAATGATCCTTACTTTTCTATTAGAAATCTCTCTGTTCCTTTTCGCTCTATCACTGCTTGTCAGAAGAAAGGACAGAAAAGCGGGAAGCGCGAGGCGGCGAATCGGTCAGCAAACATGCGCGATTCACGCGCTTCCAGCAGCGCGCGCTGTGCAGATAACACACGCGCGGGAATGTCAACGGTTTGACAGGCTTCCGACGGTTTACTCGCTTTCATCTCAGACGCTGACAGCGCTGTTTAAAGCTCGTTTTGTACTTAACTTACATCTAATTTATGGTTTTGGAAAGAGAAATCACAAATGTTTTGATGGGCTGGTGAAGGAAGAGGCGCATGAAAAAGTTGTTAAACTGCACAAGACTCCTTGTGATCTGTCACGTACAATCTGAGGTAAAAGCTCTGGCAACACACGAGGCTTATTTAAGGGCATACGCAAAAACCAATAATCACAAGAAAATATTTGGTATTAAGGCTTATTTGTTCAGTTTATTTATGATTTTGCCCGGTTTATTTATAATAAAACCATAATAAAACGATATGGTTTCTCATTGTTTAACTGATAAAACTTGGTTGAAGTTGGTATAGTGAATCAAAAGAGCACACCCCTATGAACAATTCCCAAATTTGATCCCTCCAATCATTCTCAGACCTATGGGATTTTTCACCTGTTTTGTTATCCGGTGGGCAAACACCAAAAGTTGCTTAGAAAGCTATCACACCTTTTTTACTTAATTTTACTTAATTCAAAATACAGCCATTATTTACTCACTTTCATGTTGGACAAAAGAATACTTTGGAAGTGAATGGGACTCATGAACGGTTTAGTTACAAATTATTTCTCAAAATCTCTTCCTTTGTGGTCATCAGAACAAAGAAATTTATACAGGATTGGTACAACATGAGAGAATTTTCATTTTGGGGTGAACTATCTCTTTAAGCTGTTTTTAGAACGATTTAAGGTATAGTTCGTGTCGGCAAACAATTGTGTGGCAAAATGTCCAGAATAACTGCACGAACATAAATCCAGCCACAATCTCTCTCTCATTGGCAAACAAAAGCACGTTGTTGCTGTGATTAGCCATCACTTACTTTTCACAAAAAATCTATAAGCTAAAAGGTTTCATCTATGCTAATACCAATACTTGTATTGACAGTTTCACAACCAATGCCTTGTTTGCTGTGAAAATGTTTAAATTGGTGTGTTTTCCTATCGAGCCCTTGAGCCAAACATATTCATCCAATATCTTCCCAAGCAGGTAAAACGTAGACCATGCACAGTAAAAAGTCTAGTGTTAAATTAACTCACATAGTTTATATAGCTCCACACTCATCAGAGTTAAATAAACACTTTCAAAACAGTTACATTTTTAACACAAGGCAAGAGTTTTGCTTTTTTACTAACAATCAGAGCCGGTTCTAGATATTTGAAGGCCCTAGGCAAAATTTACCTCATACTTCTCTAATCAAAATAATGTAAGAAATCATTTAAGCACTGCAGTTTTCAAACACATTTTCCCCATTACTTTTATTTTTTTATCAAGTTAATCAATGGATTAAATTTGTTAAAATTTTATTGGAAATTATGCCAAACCACACGTGTTAAACATTTTAAGCCAGGTAAAATTGGCTGTTGCTGTGGATGCAATAATTTATAAAAAAAACACTGTAGGATAACACATGATAACAATTTTGCTTTCTCCAAAGAGTAAAATTAAAAAGACAACACTACATTGTAAAAACCTGAACCCTAAAAAACAACAGATGAAGATCAGACATTATTTCATTAAATGAGCATCAGTATTATTTATTGCTTTTTTATTTTAGCTGGGTGTGATTTCAACTCTTAATGAACCAATATACAGTATAAAGTTATCTGTTCTAGACCACGGATATATTCATATGTATTGCAATACCTTATATATACCTTAAATATCAATACATATCAGCTGCTCCTGGTAATTAACTAGTTAATTTACCTAAGTAAGCTTAGTTAGGAAAAGTTATTTAGTTAGGGGTTAAGTTACTTTAGTTAGGTAAAGTAACTAGTTACTTTAGTTAGTTAGGTTTAATTAGGATAAGTTACTTTAGTTAGTCCGGTTAGGTAAAATAACTAGTAATTTAGTTAACCTAGTTAAATTAGTTTAGTTAATATCTTGATTAACTAAACTAAGTATTTTAATATGTGCCCTTTGAATGGGTCATAGCATGAAAATTTACTTTTTCCATGTTTAAGTGCTATAACTGGGTTCCCAGTGCTTCTATCAACCTAAAAAATGTGAAAAAGAACAACACAGTAACTAGGTGTTGGTAAACCAATTTGTGCAAGCATGTGAAAAATTAGGTTGTTCAGATTTCGCCCGTTTTGTGACACAGGTAGCCATCTACAATAATATCACCCCTTAATCTGAACTATCCAACCACAGCACTGCCATTTAGTGAGAGAAAGAAAAGTAGTTGACTACACAATTGAGTTTTAATTTCAACATAAATTCAACCATCATTTTGAGCCAAAACTTTTACATATAGCATGCACTCTCTGGACACCAAAGACTTATTTTACATCTTAAAAATTCATAATATGACCCCTTTAACCCTGGGAATTTTGCTGTAGGGTTCAGACAAGGAAACTGGACATTAGAAATAAGCATAATATGCAGCCACAGAAAACAAGTTTTTAAAAGTTAAAATCAGAGCATTAAAAACGTGTGTAAATAATTTAGTTTTACTTACCCTTTAATCTCCAGGACACATGTAAATGGTGGTTGACCAGCTCAAACAGAAGACTGAAATGTGTGGGTGGAATGTAATCACATCTCTAAGGAGTTGGGTTAACACTGGCATGATTAACTCAATTAACTTCAACTCCAAACAACAATTTACTATAAATATGTTAGATTTACTCTTAAATTTCAACTCAGAAATGTTTAACACTGAAATTGTAACTCTCCAATTTTTGCTGTGTGTTTAACCCAGCTTTAATATAACTTTTATACTTGTGATATTAAAATTCTCCTCTAAAAAAAATAAATAAATGACAATGGTAACATGTGAGGATGAGATGCTATGTATCATCCTCAACCTTGCGAGGGCTGCACGATTAATCGGAGGAAAATCACGATCTCATTCCTAAATTATAACGATTCGACTGTCTATTAAACCATCGACAGAACATTGAAATGGAGCGCTGTTTTGCTGAGTCAGAGAAAGCAATAATCATGTAAAGGGGGATTTTTAAACAGTGAGTTGCAATGATAAATGTTCGTTGGTTTACTTGTAAACAACGCGGATGCAGCTCGCATTGGCGCCTTCGTTTTGCTTTCCATATTCACGGACGCGCAAATACTGGCCGCGTGTTGTTCGATTTATTTGCAAAGAGTTTTAAAATTACACATAAGGAAGCTTCTTTAAAATGCTTATTTTTCTATTGCGTTGTTTGAAGGAAATTGAAAGTAAAATAAAAACTACTCTCTTCCAAAAGGGATTGTGTATTTTTCCTTATTCTTCCATTAAAAAAAAAAAGTTACACCTTGAGACAGATTACACTGGTCTAGATGGGTCCCGGATTGAGGTCATTAAATATTTTAGATTTATAAAACAAATAACAAACTGATGAAACATTTTAGATAGATAGCTGCCATTCGTTTTTTTTTAGAACATCTAGTAAATGTTATTTTGTTTAG
The DNA here is from genome assembly GCF_027580225.2 of Misgurnus anguillicaudatus. Taxonomy (NCBI): domain Eukaryota; kingdom Metazoa; phylum Chordata; class Actinopteri; order Cypriniformes; family Cobitidae; genus Misgurnus; species Misgurnus anguillicaudatus. The sequence continues at coordinate 27,937,570 of NC_073350.2, read as the reverse complement.
TTAGCATTCAGAAACGCGATCTTCATTTAAAACGTGAAAGATCGTGATTATTTCCCCCAGAATCGTGCAGCACCTCTTGCCAAAATGTATGTTTGTTGTTTCCTCAACTGGTCATTAATACTGTACACATTTACAGAAGTTCAATCATCTTAATAGTTGAATCATGTTCATTACATACACGAACAGATGCTATTGTGTATTGCACAAAACCGCGATTATCACAGAGCACTTCAATACTCGTTGGTTTTCAACTTTCTGATGATAATAATGACAAAACACTTTATTTTTAATTTACCCTTTATTGATTTGTGTCGTCTTTGGGTTCTCCTCTCGCAACCTCCTTGGCGTGTGTGCGCTACGGCTGTCCGCTTCCGGGTAGGCTGTACGTCCCACTAAGGGGTCGTGGGCTCCAAGAGTGGTGCATTTATAGTTCCGGACGTGACCATAATTTTCGATGTTTAGGGCTGTTTGCCTTTATTTTTATGGATTATGTGTACAACTTTAAAGTTGTTGCTTATAGGCTTTTTAGTATGTTACATGTGTTTCTTTCCTTCTGCATAATTTTTTTTCATAATTTCTTGGTGGGGTGATAATGAGGTGCAGATGGTTTGTTCCTGTGCTTAGGTTGTTGAAACCTAAATCAGTTTTCAGCCTTTGGGGTGAGAGGATGGGGGGCTAGCGAGTGGAAATTATGATTATTGCAGTGTCCTTAGAAAACAGAAGATGTGCATGTTCAAGTTATTAAACAAAATTATTTTTCTTTGATTATTGACACATTGTTGGTTACCTGTAACCTCAAAAGTGGTTCATAAAACTCACTTGGAAAGTGCTTGTGCCTTCATTACCACATAGCGAAATTGCCCATAGCGTATCATGCCTGACCAATTATTATAGGTTTGAATTGCATGAAATAGAAACCTAATAAGAGCAAAACCACAGTGCTTCACATAAGAACAGCCTTAAGCATTTGCGTGTTGAAGCCTCAAAAGCCTTATGTGCTTGTTCTTAACTCTTTTTCAAAGGCCATCTTATACTGACCTCAGTTTTAATCAGTACTTACTGACCCTGTCACCTAGTCATAATCTCCAGTGTATTGGATTTAGCAAAGGTCTGTATTAAGATTCAGGCCCTTGGCAGAGGTAGAAGTTTTTTAATTTACCTGTGACATTAAGACAAAGCCTGAGGGGCATAATGTGACGCTTATGAAGCCCTGAGAGAGGCCTGAGAAATGCTCAGGGTCTCTATAGAGAAAGCAGAGCCACCTCACCGGGGAATTTAAACGGCGAACGGCGCGTGAGGTTCCCCGCCTGCGAAACATGAGCTCTATGGATAAACACTTGCAGCCACTTACCCCAATGTCCACAAACGCTCACACTTATTTATTTCATGTGGTATTTTCTGGAAAAACACTTGAGGAATGGGTCTCAATCACCCTTCAATCACACAAGATGGCTGTTCAGTTTTAATTGTCAGCGGGAATAAATGCATGATTGGGACTCTTGAATATAAAGTTCATATCTACTAATCATTTAATTATGATCGGGAAATCTAATGAAGCAAAAAGATTAATTAAGTGGCATTTTCGTGATGCTCTGATTGATTTAGAATTACAATGTCATTTGCCAAGAAGCTCAATAATAATAATTATTTAAATAAACTTCAATTTTTATTGCAAGTTTGCAAGCCTGATGTGTCAGACACTTTCCAAGTCAATATCCTGCCACTGTGATATAAGAATGATGAAATAATCTACAAATTATGATTCATCATTTTTTCCAACTTTTAGTATATATGTTTACAACACAGTGTTGCTACTCAAACAGTAATAGAGCGGACGATATCCACATCGTTTCAAAATGCTGCATTATTTTCAACCCAGTGTTAATGGGTCAAAAGAGGATGAATCCAACCCATTAGGTTGTAATTTAACCTATGATGTGTTGTTTAACCCATTGTTGGGTTGAATATAAACATTTTCCATGTTAATTAAGCCCACCAGCTAGGTTTGTCTCTTTTTGACCCATTGTTGTGTTGAAAATAACCCAGGCTTTTTTAGCTGTCTCGTGGTTGGGTAAAATATGGACAATCCCAACTGATAGGTTTAAATTAACCTATATGCTTGGTTCTTTCAACTCATGGTTTAGTCAGATATGAGGTTAATTTTAAACCATCAGTTGAGTTTGTCCATATTTTACCCAACCATTGCTTAAAACAACCTAGCATCCTATTAAGTAACTACAAATGTCCCTAAAAACAGCCACCAACGGTATTTTGTAAATGCCTTTGAAAATATCCGCAGCCCATGCATCTTTATCTTTATCTCTCCAGGCCGTCTTGCACTCCAAGGTGCTTTTTCTCAGCAAGGGAATTTTGCACGGTGTCTTGAAAACGGGACTAACACGTCCACGCCTCGTATCTGCATGATCAGAGGAAAATGAATGGTGTTGTCAATGTATAATCTATTCTTCTTCTAGTGCTGTTTAAGCAGTGCAGTTTAACTTGTTTTACATTTTCCCATTTATGTTGTCCTGGGGTCAAACAGATAGGCGAGGGTAAGCAATGTGGACCCAGTTAACATTATACAATGCATATAATTAATAAATGCCAAAGAATATGAGAAACCCAGTGTTGGGTCCAAAAGGGATATGTACCCAACCTGTTGATTTTAACCCATACAGGATTGTTTTAACCCAAAATGCTGGGTCAAATATTAACATTTCTGGGCTAATATAACTCAACGGCCGGGTTTGTCCTTTTTTGGCCCAAAGCTGGGTTAAAAATAACCCATGTTGAGACTGCTGTAGTATTGTGTATGACTTTAAGATAATTTCCTTATTATAGGTATTATAAGAAATGTATACCTTAAAATTCCCTCCTTCTATACTATGCCTGAGAAGAAGTGCGGACAGCACCCCTTAACTGCAGCTTCAAGTCTAAGAGATACCGGACGTTAACAGCATCCATCACTTTCTCTTTTTTTAGGATGTGTGGAGAGAGGACGTAGATGTGATTAGCATCCTGGTTGCAGAGTCGTGGTAGTGCTTTGGATTGGTCTTCATGGAAAGGAGCAGAGAGGTGACAGTGATGTATGGTTTCTGGAGCTACGCAGTCTTCGCCTGTTGATTACCTTGTAGCAACCTGAATGCTGAAACTCTGCTGAATCAGTCGAAACGGTCTGGAGAAAAAAATGCATTATACATAACCGAATAACTTGTTTACGGGTGAATTTCATGAAACCTGTCAAGAACATGCTATGATCATATTTCATTCGAACCGAAAAAAAAAAAAAAATAATATATATATATATATATATATATATATATATATATATATATATATATATATATATATATATATGAACATGAAACATTTTCAGTCTTTATCTTCTACAGTAAGTTACTGGCAACCAGCTGCATAATTACAGCAATTTTTTTTACAGTTTTTCTGTGCAAAAGTCTTAGGCCATCACCACCAGACTTGTTGTTTTAGAAGTTTTAGTGTCCATCCATACTTATTTTTCAATCTATGTTATTAAGATACAAACAGAAAATACAGGAAATATGTAAAAAAAAAAATTTAATTCAGCACTAAATGTCTTCTTTAGGTACCACCGTCTGTGTTTAGTGTGATCTCTCTTGGCACTAAACACATCTTGAGCGTTTTTGAGGAGACTGAAGTCCTGAAGTCATTCGATTAGAATTGAAATTAGGATTTAATTTTATTTAGGGTTAAGAGATCCTGCAGTTTCCTGCTATTGCTCAAAGGGGAGTTTGCCCTAAAAACTTGACATATCAGTTTACATTTTTATACAGTTTTTACTACTATTTAATACACATTTTCTGTATTTTCTGGATGTATTCTATTAACCCTTTAACTTTCACCCCCCCCTTTTGAGTTTGTTTGTGTGTGTATGTGTGTGTGTGGGGGGGGTTAGAATCTTGGTCTTTTTTTAAAGACCACATTTTAAAGTTCTTCACTGAAGTGTTTGAAGTTGTGAATATTAAATAAAAAATAGTTATACCAGTTTAAATGTATTAAAATAATCTAAATAATGCAATAAATTACTCTCCAAACAAATGTATATAAAAATTAAAATGTTTTCTTCCCAAAACACCACAAAAATAAAGGCAAAAGTCTCAACTAGTTCTGAAACAAATTTCAATTTAAAAACCCAAACAAATGAGGTTTCTGTCACACTTTTAGTGGTTTTACCAACAAAGGCCACTAGGTGTCAATGGTTAGCTGCATTATCTTGTCACAAATTAATAAATTACTGTCTCTTTATTGTTTTTAATGCAAAAAGGTTTTGAAATATAAAATCTACATTCCTAGGGCTTTCCAGTGGTAGTTTGTCAAGATTTGTGAAGATTCATTGATTTATTTGAAGAATATTAGAATTACGAATATATACGAATTCATATATAGACCTACAGGGTCAGTGACAATTAACAAAATTACTGTCACTACTAAATTTCTATCATCAAATGGTCTTGAAATATGAAAACTACATTCCCAGAGCTTTACAACAATATATAGTTTGTCAAGATTATTTCAAGTTTATATGGTATAAGTGTTATAAATATATAATCATTCATATGTATTCCTATGGGGTGAGTGACATTTAACAAAACAACTGTCACTTTACAATTTCTATCATCAAATGGCCTTGAAATATGAAATCTACATTCCCAGACCTTTTCAACAATATATAGTTTGTCAAGGTTATTTCAAGACTATGAAATTATTGTTTTAAATATGTAATGCCAAACGTCCCAGTTATAGGAGAGACTGAGAAATATATATAATCACTATAACATTGCAAAAACAACAAATCTAATTCTGGCATGGTGGCCTAAGACTTTTGCACAGTACTGTATATTTATATATTTTAAAATCAAGACTATTGTGGGGCCATTAAGCTTTTTTCCATAATTTTTCTAACAATACATGCGCCCCATTCTCATAACTTTTATATCCCTTAGCCTTCAATTTATATAGATGTAAATGTAAAACATTTTATGACACAATTTTTATTAGAATGTAATGCGAATTACTATTGAGAATAATTTGAATTACCAAAAGAAGCAAAAGTAAAATATCTGACTCTGCACACATTGTGAAAAATAGAAAACGTGTACCTATATGTAATTAAAATGCAAATTATCCTATAGTTGGGGGGTGCTAACTGATGAATTGCTGCTAATGAGTTTCATTTACCAAATTTGACAAGCCCCTGACTGAATTACAACCACTGACAACATTTCTCAAAGAAACTGAAAGACTTTGCTCTTTCAGTGAAGTTTTGTTGACACTGTTCTGCATCATAAACTTTGCATTGCCATTAAGTTTATACAGTATGACACGTGAAATTAGGTTGACACAAAGCAGCAGTTAAACTCAGCCATCAGCCGGCCTGGTCAGACTGGAATAAGAATGAGCTGAGTCTTCTGTCTCGGCACATTTGCTACGTAATATTAAAAAAGAACAACATCTTCACCACCCAACATTGCCTCTAGCAAGACTATCGACTCTCATCTCCAAGAAGAAATGGATCAAATGAAATATTACATGGCCAATGGTTGCCCGCAGCCACCCGCGGTTGAAGTCCCACATTACCGAGCGGATTGCGGATGCCGTGCTGAATTGTGTCTGGGTTGTGTGTGTGTGGAGGGGGGTGATGAGGTGCTTTGCCAGGCCAGGCCCCAGGTGCCAAATGTGATGTTGAGAGAGAGCAGGAGAGTAATTCTTCCCGCTGGAGCGAGCACTCGCTGTTTAACTACCCCGGGCACTTGGCCATCTCTGTCTCACATAACAGCATCTACACACAGCTTTCTACCCGCATGTCCTTCTTCAGCAGTTTGGAGATCAAGAGGAAAACTGTTTGAGAGAGAGGAAGAAAGTGAAGCGAGTGATGAAGTGAGAGAAAGACAAATAGAAAGACAGTGAAAGAAATAGGGAGGGAGGGAGATAAGACGGCAGAAGTGGGTCAAGGACTCAGTTCAGCCATAATTACAGAACTCCCAACACCACAAGCTGAAAGATCAATCCGACATGGGATTTAGGAACCTATTCTCTCTCTTTCTCTCTCTTTCTCTCTCTCTCTCTCTCTTTCTCATGAATGAATCTGTTTTTGCAGAATTTTTGGCAGAGATTTTAGTTTCCTTTAACATAAGGCTTTCAACTCTCACTTTTGAACCCAACTAATCTGGAGTGAATTTCACAAAAACATATCCAAGGTTACATCGGACTCCAATACTAATTCACAAGATTTGGCTCACTTTCCATAACGGGACTCAACAGTAATGAGATTTGGGGGGCTTACAGTATATTTATAAAAAGACCTCGATTTTCTTTATGCCAAATTTTCTTTATGTTGTTAACTTGTTTTTGGTTAAATATGAAATGGACATGTGTTTGACAGGTTAAAGCTCCCATAACACATGCTGTTTCGGCTTATCTCATGTTAAAGGCGGGGTGCATGATCTCTGAAAGAGTAATGTTGATATTTGAAATCACCTAAACAAACATGCCCCTACCGCAATAAAATCTGGACCTTCTTTTGATAGACCCGCCCCACACATAGGCAACCCAGGCAACAATGTTGATTAGTAGACACGCCCCTTACTGCTGATTGGCTATACTTGTGTTTTGGTACTCGGCCTGACTCCCTTTTTCAAAGTGTTTTTCAAAAAATCACGCACCCCGCCTTTAATCTTGAGTACCTTTAGAGTAGTATTACATCCTTCATATCTGAAGAGTCTTCAGTTTTATCAAATTGATAAAAGACAGATCAGCTGTACCGATAGTTTCCAGAAAAACATGAGATCCTGAAGGTGCACCATGGGAGGTACCGCGTAACGAGTAGCAACACACACTAAACATTATCCCACTCATAGACTGTAAAAAAAGATGGACGACGCGACGTTGCCTCCCTCCATTGTAATGAATTGAAGCCAAAAATGTCAGACCATGGTCGCCGCCATGTTACGTAAAAACGTCAGTTTGGAGCCAAGGCATGCACAGATAGAATTGTCCGTGGAGCCAGAGGCGGAGCCGCGGTATTAAACTTCCGCCCAAACGCTCGCGCGACCAATTCAACCAGGCCAATCATAACGACACGCCCCGTTTCTATAGGATCAAATTACTAGCTAAAATGAAACTTGAACATATATCAGCGTGATAGCAACTACTTGAAAGGACCAAAACCATCTTTCGGAAACTTTTATTGGAAGTGTAAATCATTTTTTTATTTAGAGCAGAGTCCCATTCGTTTGAATGGAGAGGGCGGGATTTATGACTTGTACTGCAGCCGGCCACCAGGGGGGATCAAAGAGCCAGCGGCTTCACTTTTCAAGACTTATGAGATGCTCTTCCGCCATACAACATAGTTCTCATTTTTAATCCACTTAAAAAATTGCCAGGTTTTATTTTGTGTCACCGTACTTACTCGTGTAAGTACTCATGTAACAGTCTTTAAATAGGGAAAACATGGAAGTGTTTGGTGGCTTCTTAATTCATCCCTATTTGGATCCTAAGGAATGAATGGGGTTAAGCTAAATGCTAACACATTCACAACACACTGTTGTACAATGATTAAGTGCATGCTTTGAAAAAATATAGGTATGTATTAATTTGTCTAAGTTGAGGGAAGAACATAGTAAAATATTGAAAACGGTGGCGTTTTCCTTTAAAATTTCCTCACAAACAACAACACACTTCTTGGGTGACGTTGATTTTGTATCAGCTCTTGGTTGGTGTGTGCGTGCGCTATTCCCGTTATAAGAACTGCCCATACAAGGACTTCCAATGTACAGCGAAGTTCTGCTACGCAACAGATTTAGAATGAAAAAAAACTTTACGAAACTTGTTGGAAAGAGGGGGAGTGTGTTTGGCCCAGAAATACTTTTGCCAATGTTTAGCATGAGTAATAGAACTCTTTAAATGTTAAAGAAAAACACCACAGATTTTCAGTATTTTACTATACCTCAACTTAGACGAATTAATACATACCTATTGTTTTTCAGTGCGTGCGCTTTAATCTTTGTAGAGTGCCTCGTGAATGTGTTAGCATTTAGCCTAGCCCCAATTTAGAAGTCATCAAACACTTCCATGTTTTCCCTATTTAAAGACTGTTTCATGAGTAGTTACACGAGTAAGTATGGTGGCACAAAATAAAACTTTTGTTTGAAGCCATAGGAATGAATGGGGCTATGCTAAATGCTAACACATTCACAAAGCGCTGTACAAAGGTTAAAAGTGCACACATTGAAAAAGATAGGTATTTATTAATTAATCTAAGTTGAGGTAAAAACATAGTAAAATATTGAAAAACGGTGGTGTTTTCCTTTAATTAGTCAGAAAACCTGCCCTTTAAGATGACCTTTTTAAGGACGCACCAATATATCGGCCTATAAGATGAAACAATCGGACAAATTGTTTAAATAGAGTCAACCAGGGCAGATTACATCATGGCAATTAAAACGCATTAGATCATAATGTGTGATTATTTTCGAACACAAGTAATAAAATGCAAAACTATCGCTATTTATCGTATTGGTATGTCATTCCAAGTAATTGAATATCGTACTGGCAAAGGAATATTGTATTGGTGCAACCCTATCCCTTCAGTTTGTTTTGAACACCCAGACAATCCGTTTAGATCGTACAAAATAACCCAAACCTCGCTTTTCCGTAAATAACCTCAATCTGTGTTATGAGTTTACACAACAGCTTCACCTATCTGAGGAGTTTTATCACAAGCCGATATGAATTCTGTCAAAATGGCCTGCGGCAGTCTCATGTGTTTTATGATCCAGTGTTAACACTCCATTCTGAATATCTCTCCGGAGACCTAAAAGAAATGACACCAGGCTACATTGACTGAACGCGGTGCCACAGGTCAGGCTACTGCCGCCGTGTCTAATGGATTCTCATGAGTCGCCGTGACATTCACATTGACGGGTGATATTGACAAAGAGGCAGTTCAGCGATAAATTTTATACGTGAAACACTTATGAGTGCTGTTCTGAGTTCCCTCTGCCGCCTATGGGCTGTGATACTGCAGAACATCCATTAATAAGGGTCAGCGGACAGCTTTATCATGCTCTCTGCTCTAAAGTTAAACCAAAAAAATGACTAACACTAAGAAAATGAAATTTAGGTACTTGGTAGAAATGAATCATTTGGTATGTGTTATATAGTTTATATCTGAAAGCCGAAGGTTATTTCTTAAATGTCATTGAAAAATATACTACATTAAAAATAGAAAATATATAAAATTATTACAAACTTTAATGCTCCTAATTTCATAATTAGATTATGAGACACAAACAGGGTGAAATATGGTACAATACAAGTACTTTATATTACTGGTAGCTTATTGGTATATAGTATGCAACTAGCAAAAAGGACATTTGTGACACCTTTTGACAGTGGCGGCTCGTGACTGCTCATCCAAGGGGCGCAAATTCAAAATAAGTGTTCGGAGTGTCATGTGTGTTGCCTGTGTTTTCAAAATATGCGTTTGTTGCGTCATGTGAACCATGTGCATCATGTGTTTGGTCAAAATAAGTGTCTGTTGCTCACGCGTCAAAACCGTTTATGATAAAAGAGAAATACACGCAAGACACTCCCTTAACACGAAACTCTGATTACGCATTTGATCTGGCAAACGCGATCGTCTCTTTTATCTTAAACTCTTTAGACGTGTCTGCAGCAGGCACTTATTTTGACAAGACACGTGATGCACATCGCCAGATTTTTTTTGTCTTGTTTTCAGCAAAAATATCTAAAAATTCTTAAATTAAAGCAACACTATGTAGTTTTTTACCTTTAAATAATGTCTCTAAAATTGTTTCAGAGATAGAACAACATTTAACTGGACAAATTGTACTGTTGCTGCAACCTGAGGAGCCTCCTAGATGCTACAAGCACACTCTGAAAGTGGCGGTTGAGGGTAGGAACCACAGCCCCGCCCCTCCCCCTGCCTGCAGAAGAGTGTCTGATACCAGGCACTGTTGCGCTTTTCAACCACATGGGGGAGCTGTAAGTCATTTTTACATGGAAACTACATAGTGTTGCTTTAAGATGCTTTTTCCTGATGAGCAAAACGACCCAAGAAAATAAGTCTAGTTTTTAGACCAGAAATATCAAACTTAAGTGTTTTTTTATGGATAAAACAAGCAAAAAAATCTGCCAATGGGGTAAGCAAAAAAACTTGAATATTTTTCTTAAACTCTAAATTCAAGAAAAATTCAAGAAAAATTGGCTTACTCCATTGGCAGATTTTTTTTGCTCGTTTTATGCACAAAATCACTTAAGTTTGATATTTTTGGTCTAAACACTAGACTTATTTTCTTGGGTTGTTTTGTTCATCAAGAAAAAGCATCTTAATTTAAGAACTTTTAGATATTTTTACTAAAAACAAGACAAAAATATTAAGAATTTTTTCTTGAAAATCATTTTTTTTGCAGTGTAAAGAAAGGGTTCAAGTAAGCCCACATAAAAATGAACAGAGGTAGAGCTTCAGCCATCCTCTATGGAAACTACCACCCTCCCTAAAAAAAATCTTCTGTTACCTTTCGAAAACATATGTCATAAGTTTAGCGTCAAAAGGATGAACACGTCTGCCTATGGCCAACACACCATCGCAACCTGTCAGCATTTGTGTAAAGCATACCACAGTGAAGCTCATCTCTCAAAAGCACAGGCCAGGGACAATGTCCCTGAGACAGCCGTCTGCCCATAACTTTGCCCTCATCGGACAGGCCTTTCTCTGGATGTGATTGATAATGGCTGTCCGGCACGAGGTGAAACACAATGGAGTTTGGCAGTCACCTGATTCGAAAGGATTGCAGAAAATGAAATCGATGCGGCCCTGTGGAGACGCGTCGCTTGATCGACCTCTATCGGACCGTCATCAATACAATTATTGATCCCAAGGGGAAAACGTCGACCCGTGCTCTCCATCAGACAAACTGATTAAAATTACCGTAGAGAACAAATGCAAGATTTGATCGGAGGAGAAAACGCAGCAATCCTTCATCAAGATAAAAGGTTTCTCATTTATGCATCATGAGTCAGACTGCTACAGAAAAATGTTTATGATGCACTTTTACAGTCTTTCTCTCATGATGTTTCTGAAAGATTTTAAATCAGCACACCAGAGGCCTAGCCAAAGGTTCAAGCAGTCCAACTTTGGGATAACATTGGCTTACAAGTGATACTGTACAATCTCAGTAGACGAGATGCGACATCGTCTGTAATGAATCTGAAACACCATCGCAGTTTTGCTCTGCTTACATTGTTTGTGCATGCTGTGTGAAACAGGCTCAGTCTTCCAGTTTTGCTTACGCACCACTCGTGCATACGTGTGAACCAGGGCATGTGTTGAAAGCGTGTGTGTCATAGCAGACTTCCTTACCCTTGGGGACCCAGTATTTTAAATAGTGTAGCAAGTCGCAGACTTAATTTCCCATGCACAATTACACTTTCTCTCCAGAGTCTTCAGCCGGGGGCAGAGGAGCCGGAGAAAGCTTTTAATGGAAGAGAGAAGGGAGTAATGAAGAGACGGGAGTTATCTCCTCCCAACACTCCTTTTTTCTTCACTGCCACTTGCTTTTATCTCGCTCTCTCATTATTGGCCGTCTTCTCAGTGTTTACGTCTTATAATGGTTTACTAATATTTGGAGGGTTAGCTGCCCTCTAGAAAGTGCTTTGCTGTTAAGGCAGACTGCTTTTTATGTGTTGTGCTGTTTTATAGAGTACATATAACTCAGGTCAATGGTTAATGGTGAAATTTGCTATTTTTTTCCCAATACTTTCTGTTATCGCAGCTGTATGCAGAAATAAGTGTAAGTGAAACAATTGTAAATTGATCCTCCTGAAAAGTGTAAACACCATGGCCCTGTGATGCTATCAAAACACTGCTGTTTGAGGAATCTGACAAACCTAACAACAATGTCAGGCGTTTGAGGTCAGACCAGGAATACCAGGAAATGGAGGAGAGTTAAAAACCAGTCTGAAAAAAGTCTCCAAAACATACAGCAACTAAGAATATCTTTCTACACATTGAGGAACAAACCAAAAGTGGATAGAGAAGGGAATAAGAATTTAAACTGGTTTCAGAAGACTAATATAGCTCGGGATGCACAGATATAAAATATCTGTACCGATATTCAATTGCCTACACTGCAAAAAATGATTTTCAAAAAAAAACATTCTTAGTATTTTTGTCTTGTTTTCAGTAAAAAATATAAAAAAAACTCTTAAAACAAGATGTTTTTCTTGATGAGCAAAATGACATTAGAAAATAAGTCTAGTTTTTAGACAAAATGTATCAAATTTAAGTAAATTTGTGGATAAAACAACCAAAAAAATCTGCCAATGGGGTAAGCAAATTTTTCTTGAATTTTTCTTGAATTTAGTGTTTAAGAAAAATGTTCAAGATTTTTTGCTTACCCCATTGGCAGATTTTTTTGCTTGTTTTATGCACAAAATTACTTACATTTTATATTTTTGGTCTAAACTAGACTTATTTTCTTATGTCATTTTGCTCATCAAGAAAAAGCATCTTAATTTAAGAATTTTTGGATATTTTTACTGAAAACAAGACAAAAATATTAAGACATTTTTTTCTTGAAAATCATTTTTTGCAGTGTACATTGCAAAAATGACTTTCTTACTTAGTATTTTTGTCTTGTTTTTAGTAAAAAAATATCTAAAAATTCTTAAATTAAGATGTATTGTCTTGATAAGCTAAATTACATAAATGAAGAAAATAAGGAAAACAAGTCTAGTTTTTAGAAAAAAACAATATAAAATTTAAGCAAATTTGTGCTTAAAAAAATCTGCCAATGGAATAAGAAAATTTTTCTTGAATTAAGTGTTTATGAAAAAAGTTTATTTCAAGTTATTTCAAGAAAATGTTTTCTTATTCCATTGGCAGATTTGTTTGATTGTTTTAAGCACTAATTTACTTAAAGTTTATATTTTTTTATATTTAAAACTAGACTTATTTTCGTAGGTCATTTTGCTCATCAAGAAAATACATCTTAATTTAAGAATTTTTAGATATTTTTACTGAAAACAAGACAAAAATACTAAGTAAGACAGTCATTTTTTACGGGACACCTATGTTTACATCAATATTGTTGATGTAAATTTTAATATATCACTACAAACTATATATTGTTGAAAAAGCTCCAAGAGTGTAGATTTAACTCAATAGGGTGGGTGACGCCTAAGGGGTTAAATGATACAATGTAGTGCTGTTGGTTAGTAGCCTTATTTTTCTGAGGTTTGATTGTCAGGATATAATCTGCCCTGATCATCAGTCGTTTATAAATATTTGGCCGATGTCCGATAGTGGGAAAAATGCTTTCATCTGCCCATACCGATTATAGGCCAATATATCGGTGCATCACTACCAAATACATCATAAAAGAGTACCAATTGTATACTTTAAATGTGCTTTTGGTGGAAGCACTATTAAAGAAAAGAATATGTATATATCTTTAAAAATATCTGTTTTGTGTTCCACAGAAAAAAAGGTGATATAGTTTTGAAACAAAATGAGAATGTGTGAGGTACAGTTTAGAATTTATAGATGAAGTGCATCTTTAAATGTGGACATGTTGTTTTCAATAAACCTGGATCTCGATTATAAGAGTGTGCTGGTGTTGTTGTGGTGCGGAGCTGATCTGCCGGCACAGTGATGTATGTGTTTGTTGTTTTCAGTGCACGTGAGGAGAATCCCGCTGGGCTGGAACCCTATTAGAACTTCAGCACTCATTCTTATCTCATCTGATAAAGCGCACAGAGACACGAGCGAGAACGAGAGTTCTCTAATGCACTTCTCTACTGATAGTGAAGAGAGGGGGGAAGATACGAGAGAGGAGGAGAATGAAGAGAGTTTGTCTAAAAGGTATTATAATAGTAAATTTTCTTACGATACCCTTTCATACAACATTCAAAACAACCACGTACTTAGTTCTGATGCTGTATGGACATGTAAAATTAATGTCGTCCTTCAGCAGTAACCAAATTGTAAGAGACAAAATACATACATATCACATACAAACTTGTGTCCCTTGTGAGCAGTGTTGGGGAAAGTTACTTTTAAAAGTAATGCATTACAATATTAAGTTACTCCCAAAAAAAGTAACTAATTGCATTACTTAGTTACTTTTCATGGAAAGTAATGCTTACGTTACTTTTAGTTACTTTTGCGTTACTTTTTCTTGTCTAAAGCTTGATCTCTTTCAGGCCTTGCAGGTGTTTTTATGACTGAAAAGTTCTGCCTTCAGAAATTGCATATTTCATCACAAAAATGTTTAGCTCTGGCCTGCCATCTCAGTTTCTGACTCAAACTGTTTCCACACAGGCACAGAGAGTGCATACGTTTAGTTTAATTCAGTACATATTTTTTAATCAAATTAATTAATATAAAAAAGTAACTTGAGTTACTTTTTTTGAAAAAGTAACTCAAATATTAATGTGTACATTTAAAAAGTAATGCGTTACTTTACTCGTTACTTCAGAAAAGTAATATTATTACGTAACTCAAGTTACTTGTAATGCGTTACCCCCAACACTGCTTGTGAGTAGTTGGATCTGAATGCATCACATGCATTACAGTGCCCCCTTATGAATAGTTCGGTTTTATTTTTACATTGACTTGCACCATTTGCAATGTTTATATTTGATTTTGCAACTGTTTACTTTGTCTTGTCCAAAGAAGTAGATTTTTGCCCAAAAAGCTTACATGCACTTAAAAGGGGTTTGAACTTACTGACTAAATAATTTTAATTGCCATTAATGTGAAATTACTGAACCTAAACATAAGAGCGTGATAAAAAAAAACGAATGGCTTCAGAATGCTTGAATATGGATACAATTTTTCCTACTTTGATGAGATCTGTACAAACAAAATGTCTAACTTTCAGTTTGTGCAGATATATTTCGACACAACAATGTTTACATTTTTCCTTGATCTTCTTTTATATGTTGCTAACAGCTAATAACAAAGGCAGTGGTTCTCTTTTTCAGTGTGCGGCCCCCTTTGTGTCCATTCTTTCAATTCGTGGCCCCCCAATGAAAATTTATGACATAAAACATTATAAAACTTAAAATTTGAATTAAACAAAATATATTAAATTACCCAATTTAAGTAGCCTTACATTGGGTAGTAGCCTTATTTTTTCTGAGGTTTAATTACATAATTTTATGATAAATTAATGCATTTTAAAAAATGTCATAAAACTGGTGCCCCCCTCGCACAATCCCACCACAGCCCCCAGTTTGAAAACCACTGCTGTATGGTGGTGCTGATTTGTTCACAATCCTCAGTCAACCGCATTTACTGTGTCATACTGCCACCTACTGGCTGATAAGTTTTCATGCAGTTATATCACACCTGTGTTTCCCTCATTTGATCTCATCTGCTGCTGCTAATGTGCATACTAATAACAATTCATGAGGGGAATATGACAGTCTGGGCTTGGCCCATCAAAGTTGGCCCAGTGTTTTGACACTGATAGGAAATGACAGCAGCACTGTTCCAGAACTGGGAAAGTTAAAGAGTGAAACCAGACAGTGAAACAGCAAAAATTTCCCACATGTTTAACCCAATATAAGATTATTAAAACACAGCTGAGGATCCTCATCTAACAATGCATTTATCTTTATCAAAGACTCTGAGATTGAGATTTATTTATAAACCACTCAGTGACACAGATAAAAAATATGTACAGCATACACATTACAAAAGAGCAGGTCACCAGAATTCTTTCAGCTCCTTATTAGAGGTATAAAAGTACACAAAGTTATCAACACTTTAGGACTATGGTGAAATAAAAAATACAAACAATGAAGATAAATAAATAAATAAACATGACACTAAAAATGGCACTAATGTAGTGCATAACTAAAACCCAGCTTTAAAGGGATAGTTCACCCGAAAATGAAAACAATGCCATCAATGATCCACCCTCATGTCGTTCCAAACTCCCAAGACCTCCGTTCATCCTCAGAACAAAGTTCAAGATGTTTAATATTTAGTCTGAGAGCTTGTTGACCCTTCATTGAAAATCTACGTACGGTATACTGTCCATGTCCAGAAAGGTAATAAGCCATCATCAAAGTAGTCCATGTGACATCAGTGGGTCAGTAAGAACGCGCCGAAGCATCGAAAAACACATTCTGGTCCAAAAATAACAAAAATTACGACTTTATTCATCACGCGGATGACGTGTTATCTTCAGATATGTTTGCAAAGTTTTTTTTTTTCAAACTTACAGTGTGCATCCCCCTTAGACTGTAAACGAACGAAGCCCGGGCGCACAAAAATAAACAGCTGGGGCGCACCAGATAACACGTCAGCCGCATCACTGCAGTCACGTGACTTTAGTCTCGCGCATGCGCTTCAAAACTGACGTGGAAGAGAAGACAATGCTGAATAAAGTTGTCATTTTTGTTATTTTTGGACCAAAATGCATTTCTGATGCTCCAACACACTCCAACTGACCCACCGATGTCACACGAACCACCTCGATGATGTCTCCACCACCCTTCTGGACATGGAAAGTACACGGCACATAGATCTCAATGAAGGGTCAACAAGCTCCCAGACCAAATACAAAACATCCCAAACTGTGTTCCGAAGATCAACGGAGGTCTTATGAGTTTGGAACGACATGAGGGTGAGTCATTAATGACACCACCCTCACCCTTGGGTGAACTATCTCTCCAAGGGTTCAAAGGACAATTTCTCTGTAACTTGGTCCAGACAAAATTTGAGAGTTTCTTTTGCCTATTCTGCACAGACTCTGTGATTATGAAACATGTTAGAACTGTGACAAAACGAGAGTACTTACAGATAGCTCAGAGAATAATACAATTTGACCAAAAAATTTCAAAAACTACCCCGTAAAGGCCTGATTTCTGTAAATCTGCATGCTCAGGTTTTTGCAAAGTTCTATGAAACCACGTTGATCCATACCAGTAATAAGAGCATTACACAATCCTTATGATTGACGTACACACATAAACGTACATATACAGGATACAAACACGCACACACGCACGCGCACAGAATCTCACCATGGTATGCATGATAACAAACCATTTTCAAGGTATAACATTCACCAAGATCCTTTCGCTGTGTTTAATTCTCCTGTCAGCACTTTCTGTTGTCTGGCTCTATTTGTGTGCTGTAAACATGTTGTGTTGTGGTCTGACTTGAGATTGCTTTAGTATTGCATACACACTGTGGTAATGAGAGTTCACATGTCCACATCGTCGTAAGTCATTGTCTTTTGTGGAGTGCTGCTGGGACTGTCCTCAGGGTTTTTACTGAAACACAAACAAGAATTTATCATTAACACACAACCTGAGAAACAATGTACAGTGTCCACCACTAGAGGGCACAATTTAGCTATTAAATCAGAGGCTCTCAACTTAGTAGTTTTCTACAAAAAAAATCATCCTAAATAAATAAAGAGCATTTTGTGAAAATATAACCTTGATATCTTTATTATTGACTGAGAATGGAGATTAAAAATCAATGTGAAATCAAACTTTGATGCAATAAATCTCAAATATGATGAGACTTTAACCTGGATTTCACTGACAAGGTCACATTTACTTATACTATAAACTGCATACCAATTGGCCAACAATATCCAAACAATGTTCCCAACTGATAACAGCAGGCTTACCACAAGATGAAGGACATAACAATGAGAAGCAGAATCAAGATGAACCCTGCAGCCATCAGTCCATAAACCCAGAGCTTTACACGCCCGTCTATCAATCAAAACAGGGATATCACATTAAGGTGTCTTTTCAAATACGAGTCCTTGAGTTATTCTGACTTCTGTACTAGTAGCTGTCAATCAAATAATCTATCCAATCGGAGAGCACAGGGATGCTGTAATACCTGGTCCAAGTGGCTGTAGTGCCCAATCATTGATCTGGTTCTTGTTCCGAGCGTGTTCTGGTCTAACATGTCCTGCGCTGGTCTTCACATCTGCTTTCTTATGATCCAACCCTGGTGTTCTGGTGCAGTAGTCCAGAAAACCATGAGAGGTCATGACCTCTGTGAAGCCCTTCTCACAACCACAAACTCCACTCTGACAGACAGAAAGATATTGTATATGACTTCAGCAAAAGTTTATTTCTTTACTCAGTGATGAATTTAATCATACAGTATTCATATGACAGGAATTATTACCTGGGTACAAAAAGAGAAGGGTTTGGTACAGGGAGGGTGACACTGTTTCACTGCAGAGGGCCTGTTTTGGGCGATGCAACCGCCTAATTGCAAAGAAAGAAAAATAAGTAAATAATCTTTGGTACAATCTTAATCTGTGTTTTGTAATCTTTCACAATGACCAACCTGAACACTGCAAAAAATTACTTTCTTAGGGGCGGTTCACATTTTGCGTCTAAATCTTGCGATCATGCAGTGCGGACGGGCCTGGAAAAAACGAGTGCATCGCAGCCGTGTCAATTCCATTATGAGCGCGCATACCGCGCGCCTGCATTTGAATTAACGAACTCGCAAAAGACGCAAAATGTGAATCGCCCCTTACTTAGTATTTTTGTCTATTTTAAGTACAAATATCAGACAATTCTTAAATCAGGATGCATTTTCTTGACGAGCAAAATGACCTAAGAAAAAAGTCTAGTTTTTAGATGAAATATATAAAATGTAAGTGAATTTGTAAATTAATAAAATAAAATAATAAAACAAGCCAACAAATCTGCCAATGGGGTAAGCAAAAAAAAATTTAATTTCAATTTAATAAATATTCTGTATTTTTGGTCTAAAAAAGTACACTTACTGTATTTTCTTGGGTTGTTTTGCTCATCAAGAAAAAGCATTTTAATTTAAGAATATTTAGATATTTTTACTGAAAACAAGACAAAAATACTAAGAAATTGTTTTCTTGAAATTTTTTTTTTTACAGCGAAATTAGTTAAAAAAAATAATGCATTTAGACTACACTGCAAAAAATGATTTAAGAAAAAAATATCTAAAAATTCTTAAATTAAGATGTATTTCTTGATGAGCAAAACAACCCAAGAAAATAAGTCTAGTTTTTAGAACAAAAATATCAAATTTAAGTGATCTTGTGCATAAAACAAGCAAAAAATCTGCCAATGGGGTAAGCAAAAAACTAAAACATTTTTCTTAAACAGTAAATTCAAGAAAAATTCAAGAAAAATTTGCTTACCCCATTGGCAGATTTTTTGCTTGTTTTATGCAAAAAATAGGGATGCACCGATATGGAAATTTTGGGTGATACTGATAACCGATAACTCTTTAAATTTGGGGGCCGATAACCGATATCTACAGGCCGATAAATATTCATATTATTTTCACAATGAAAAACTCGCAGACCGCGGACATCTCGTCTTTGCGCTAGACTAGCATACTCTTCTTAAGCCCGCAACACGTGTCATCTTCATGCTATGTCACAGAAAGCACCAATCAAAACTCCACATGGCCATCAATGAGCAAGTGAAGTGGTTCAACAAACCAAAATAATCCATCATTTATCTGCTTTCATTTATCGGCCTAATTTTGCTATCAGACCGATAACCGATAATATTAAAAAATATAGCTGCAAGCAGCGATGGCGGGCCCTCGCACGTTAATTTACCGCTACACGGTGCCTCCGAGAAAAGGTGCACGGTGGGCAAGTGCATCAAGTGGGTAAATATCAGTGGACTATTTCATGTTGTTACTTACCCATTTAGGTACAGTAGGTAAATGAAACCCCACATTTTAGATAAACAGGGGCGCTAGTGAGCACTAAATGGACACGCCTTTATCTGACCTTTTTGTCAACACTTAACAGCCGACAACTCTGATGTGTGTGCCAAATTTAAATTTAATCTAAGCACGCCAAGAGCCTTAAATATGCCTGAAATATAAGTAAAAGTTTGACGCGTTGCCATGGCAACAGCGTTCCAGATGTCAAAAATTCCTTCACAATTTAGCATCTACAATGTCTCGGCATCATGTTGACCACTTCTGGTGTCAATCGCATGAATCACATTGAAGGAGTGTTTAAAAGTTCACAGCATGTAACTGTCAGTCTTAAGTATGTGTAAAAATGAAAGTAACGTTTGACACATTGCCATGGGAACAGAGTTTGAGATATCAAAAATCCCTTCGCAATTTATCATCTACAGTGTCTCAGCATCATATTGACCACTTCTGGTGTCAATCGCATGAATCCCATAGAAGGAGTATTTAAAAGTTCACTGCATGGAACTGAAAGGCTTAAATATGCCTTTAAAATGAAAGTAAAGTTTAACGCATTGCCGTGGGAACAGCGTTCGATATATCAAAAATCCCTTCGCAATTTACCATCTACAATGTCTCGCCATCATGTTGATCACTTTTGGTGTCAATCGCATGAATATCCTAAAAGGAGTATTTAAAAGAACATTGCATGCAACTGTCAAAAAATCCACCTTTGTGACTGACACACTTCCTGGCGCCTGGTGGCGCTATACCCGAGACTCACAATAGGCACATCGATGCAATCGGAATCTTCAGACGAACAAACACCATATGTGTCTTCACAATAAGACATTTTTTGCCACTTCCTGTTTCTCTGAATTCGCCATGACTTTGTCGCTTCGCCATGGCAGAACCGTTCGAGATATCAAAAATCCCTTCGCAATTTAGCAAGTACCATGTCTCGGCATCATGATCACCACATTTGGTGTCAAACGCATGAATCCCCTAGGAGGAGTATTTAAAAGTTCATTGCATTCATTTCTGAAACAATCCAAAATGGCCGACTTCCTGTTGGGCGGAGCCGCAAAAAAAAAAAAAAATAAATAAAAATAATAATCCGAGCAAAAACAATAGGGCTTCGCACCTTTCCTAATAAGCAGTTATCGGCCGATAACGATATGTCGCCCAATATATCGTGCATCCCCAGCAAAAAATCACTTAAATTTGATATTTTTGGTCTAAAAACTAGACTTATTTTCTTGGGTATTTTTGCGCATCAAGAAAAAGCATCTTAATTTAAGAATTTTTAGATATTTTTACTAAAAACAAGACAAAAATACTAAGAATTTTTTTCTTGAAAATATTTTTTTTGCAGTGTAGTGCTTGTTTGTTAATGGATTAAGAATTATTTAAATCACCTGTGACGTTGACTCCATCAGAGCGCTGACACCACACCAGTCTGCGGTTATGCCTCCATTCACCAGTCATCCATTCATAACTGAGACAGGTCCCACCTGTAAACAGACACAAATACACTAGTGTACATTTAATGTTTAGTGTCTAAACAGCAGTTTTCAGTCTTGCAGAAGGTTGACAGAAAATTAGGTCTGCAAAACAACAGATTGTTGAAGAGAGAAAGGTGTTCATTTGTCCAAATCTACAGGAGGCCCAGTATTGTGCTCTCCACTAACAGATGTGGATAATTGGTGATTTACCATCACCTGCCCATCAACACATCCATTCTAAGCAAGTATTGCAAATGTACGTTCATGACAGAAAGAAGCCTTCAGCAAATGCCGAAATCTCACAAGATGTTGGGTTAAGGATTCTGGCTAGATGGGATACTGCTAGGGCCTGAATCCTGAGAGATGTTGACTTTAGGGTTAGGATAAAAACAGCACTCGGCACTCAACAAGATTTCACAAGATTTCTGCGTTTACTGTATTCCTTCTAACCTCACCCGTTTTTCTGGAATGTCTATCTGGCAATGCTTTTGTAAACATGTGTCGGGTTCTTACACAATAGTGGGGTTTCCATCCAAACGTGAGTGAATTTTTTCAAAATTCCCCCCCAAAAAAGAAAAACAAACAATGTGAATCAGGTGCGTTTCCATCAAGTTGTTTGAGCGAACAATGGTGGTATTGGTAAGCTATTAACCAACAGTAAATAAAACAGCTAAACGGTCAATCTCATGGGTTTAATGGGTCTCATTCATTAAGCAAGCATACGCACAAATTTTCACAAACAAATCGTCATTCAACAAAAACTTTCGTATCACAATTTCTTCTATATGTACGCAAAAATTTCAAGAAAACCTAAAACCACTCGTACGCAATAATCACATACACTATAATCAAAAACTAGGCTATAATTATAATGTTTACAATAATGTTGATATATAAAATTTACATGATTATATTTTATATTATAATATTTTCTGTATTATATATTATTATACACAATCTATATTATTATTATATACATTAAGGGGCGGTTTCCCGGACAGGGATTAGACTAGTCCTAGACTTAAACACTTTTAAGAGCTCTCCAAACTGAAATCAACTTGCACTTACAGATCTTAAAATACATCAGTGCCCTTTGTTTGACCTCAAAAGGCACACAGGTGATGTTTTTAGTAAGGCATGTTTGTTAAAACTAGTTATATTTTCTAATTAAACTAAGGCCTAGTCCTGGATTAAGCTAATCCTGGTCCGGGAAACCGCCCCTAAATGATACATTATTATAGACGTTTCAGCATTAACAACATAAACACGCGGCTTTCATGGTCAACACATAACTTCTGGTAAACTCCACTAAGAATAAATAACAACAAAGTCCTTTTAAAGTAGTTTATTTATATAACAAGAAAAATAAACAATACGTAGATTACCTAGAAAACAAAAACATTTGTTATTTTCAACAAGGTATTTGTTTAAGAGTTCAGTTTAGCAACTAGTCAGACCATTTAAAAAACTGAAACCGGAAGTAAAATTCCGACCAGATGTGTAATCGCGTCACCGCATGTGCATGGAAGATGCACGTAATGACAAATCTTCATGATTTCCTTCCTCACTTTTTAAATCTCTATATGAAAGCGTCTGCTTAATGTCTAATGTAAATGTCATGTAAATGTAATGAGAAGTCCAAACGTCAATCACTTGATGTCCTGTCTGTTTAATTTTAGATACAGATCCGCTCTCTGTCATATTAATGAAATGTCATATTTGTTAACCATCCAATACTTCTTTTTTTACAGCAAAACCTCCCAATAAAAAAATGCATAGCGAAACGAAAATTTACCAATAATAAATTAGATCATGGATTTCTTTTCGAGCTCTTTTGCTTTTATGACAAACTGCGCTAAAATTTTCTGTGGACTAGCGCTGCACTGCAGAAAGCCCTTATATGGAGCTGGTTTGGGGGTGTTTTATGCAAATTGCCAACCTCTTGCGCACGGCCGCTCATGTGGAACACTCCAAATTCACTAACGTAAGAACAAGTATAAGAACAAATACATGTACATAAACACGTGTTGTAAATTAGGTGGAAAGTTTTCTGAGAAGTTCAAGTGTGCGTATAAATACGAAAACATACGCAATTATTAGTGAATGAGACCCAATGTTCGCTATGTCAGAATTTATTCGGCAAATATTTTTCCATCTCCCGTTATTCGCATTTACTCTTTTTTGCACAAGTCAAAAACCACCTCAAGCGAGCATCAAAACTTTTTGCGAATTAAGGGAATTTTATTCGAAATTAGTCGTTTCTTATGCGATACTTTAAAATGCGCATAAAATCAGGGTGATGGAAACCCAGCTATTCACCAATAAATGTCCATGATGTTGTTCAGTCATTTGTGATATTATTTTTTATAAAACAAGTCTAAGGTTAGACTTAAGTAATTTCATAGTTTACTTTAAATAACATCATATTTGTCCCAAATCGTTAGCGATTAACATTGGCTGCTAACGTATATTTTGCATTTTGAAGTAGATGCTATCTGACTAAGCTCACACTATTTAATGTGCACGTCGTCTGGTGTACGATACCCCCGAGTTCTCCTAGACGCTTCTCGTCCAGTGTGCGACCCCCTTTATTCTTAAAACTCTTTAAATCTGAAGCTGTATATTTAAATGTTTGCTAGTTTTAGACAAAACTTGTGTCAACATATTTTATTTTAAAAATATTTTTGAAATGGAAGCCTTGGACCAAATAATGAAGAAAAAGCAGCCAACAGGAGCCCAGAATAGATGTGAACTCATTCTTTATCTCAGGGTGAGACCAAAAGAAATTGCTTGATATAATGACATAAGTCTGACTACAATGAAGATGCTTTATAGATAGTTTTACATACTTTTAATGTACTTTGGATGCTTTCCCAACAGAATTCCTATAGTTAAATTTGTGTTTGATGAGTTTGCTCTTATTAATAAATGTGGAGAACAGAATGAGTAAGTCAGTGTTTATAATCTTTTTAACCATTAATATAGAAATCTAACATTTTCATGGCCTTTTAAAAGGCTTTCAATTTTACAATTCTATGTTTTCCAAGTCTGTGAGAGATCCCTGTATGTTGCTTTCCCACATACCTTGGCATGGCTGTGTTTCATAGACCTGGCTTGGACAGCTGTCCTGGTTCTCTGCCACCTGTGTGACTACGGCTCTAGAACGAGCCTGTCGACCCCACGTCTCAAAACTACGCCCATCCAAACACAGCAGCTGACATGAACTCCATGGGGACCATTTGGCCAGATGACATTCGCCTGATGTACAAGATGAAATCGCAGCCAATGAGTGATCGCAAAGACTGATGTCTTACCAAACTATGTGCAGCAAATGCAAACCTGGGCAAGGGATCGCGCAGGGCTGTTGTAACTCAATCTCACTCCCTTTACTCTGGGAAGTTACCACACACCAATGGTCTTCTACAGGGACCGGTTGAGGAGGACCTGAAAGAGAACCCCAGTGCACCACACAGGACATTTCCCTCCGACTTACACCTTCACCACAGTCAGCACCCTATGAGGAAAGTCATACAAAGACAATTTGAGCTACACGTCTGGCTCTGGAGATAACAAGCACGGCTATGCCCATCCACCAGCTAGACCAGCACCAAACCAGCATAAACCAGCCTAGATCAGCATGGAAATTAATTCAGGCCTAAGCTTGTCGTTTCAGCTGGATTGGTTTCACAAAATCAATACCTCGACCCTGCATGGACTCCAGTTCCCCAGCCTCCAGCTGTAGCAAGGTTTGATGGGACACGAGCGAGTCTGTGAGAGCTGAGACGGACACGGACGACCTCCCTCTCCAGCAGACTGTAAAACCACCCTGGAGCGCGTCATCTGACCTGAAAATTTTACAGACGTACCTAAACGTTGGCATATGGAGATGCGAAAGTTTTCACAGATTCACAGGTAGTGCATTTCACATTAAAGTGCAAGCACCGTTCGCATGCTTAAATTTAATAAGAGCTCAGGGAACAGTTTACTCATGGGCCTGACGGAGCCTTGAATTGAGATAAATGAGACTGATTAAAGCTTTTAATTAAACTCCTAACAATAGACAGAAGGAGGGGCTGAGCTCCAAGGAGCATGAAGGAACTCACAAATGTTTAATCACAAAGGTGTATGTGTGTGTGTGTGCGCGTTATCTTTTCAAAGACACCACATTCATTTTTCTGGAACGTATTATTAGTTATGCTTGTCTGCTATTATTGTTCATATGTAAGGTTGGGGATTTGTTTGAAACCCCTAATCCGAAATATTAAACTTAACCTGACATGCACTGTTTGTGCTATTTCAAATTACCCAGCAAATGATAGCAGCCATTTCACTGTCTAGGTTGCCAAACCCGATATAGTCGAGAAATGAGTAACCCTCTTCTAGCCAGAATAAACTTGAATTTGGTGATGTCATTTTTGCCAAAATAACTTGCAAGATGTGTGATATTCCATCATGTAAGCATTATTTTTGGGCTATGGTAAGACGTCTATTAAATTTTTAAAGACAGCCCAAATTTTAGCCTAGACATTGCTTGCTGGGTATTGCTTATTAAAAATCTGATGGTCAATAAAACTGACAATTATATCCCATAGACTTACACTTAAAGGATTAGTCCACTTTCTCAAAAGAAAAATCCAGATAATCCACTCACCACCATGTCACCCAAAATGTTGATGTCTTTCTTTGTTCAGTCCAGAAGAAATTATGTTTTTTGAGGAAAACATTGCAGGATTTTTCTCATTTTGATGGACTTTAATGGGGCCTAACATTTAATACTTAACTCAACACATAGCAGTTTTTTTCAACGGAGTTTCAGGGGACTGTAGGCGGTCCCAGGCGATGCATGGGGGTCTTATCTAGCGAAACGATTGTCATTTTTGACAAGAAAAATAAAAAATATGTACTTTTAAACCACAACTTTTCGTCTAGGTCCGGTCCATTACGCCTAACGTAAATGCGTAGTGACGTAGGGAGGTCACGTGTTACATATATAAAACGCACATTTGCGGACCATTGTAAACAATAAACTGCCACAAAGACATTAATTGGTATCAGTTGACATACAACAACGTAGGAACGGTCCTCTTTCAACACACTTGTAAACACTGGGGCGTAGTTTCGCGTTCGTCCTCTGTGACCTCTTAACGTCATGACGTATTGCGTGGGGTCACGCTGGTGCATCACGACCGGATCTACATGACGAGAAGTTGTGGTTTAAAAGTGTATATTTGTTATTTTTCTTGTCAAAAATGACAATCGTTTTGCTAGATAAGACCCTTATGCCTTGTTTGGGATTGTTTATAGTCCTTTGAAACTCCTTTGAAAAAAACTGTTAAGTGTTGAGTTAAGTAATAAATGTTTGGCTCTATTAAAGTCCATTAAAATGAGAAAAATCCTGCAATGTTTTCCTCAAAAAACATAATTTCTTCTCGACTGAACCAAGAAAAACATTAACATTTTGGATGACATGGTGGTGAGTAAATTATCTGGATTTTTCTTTTAAGAAAATGGACTAATCCTTTAATGGATCCGAAGCAAATCTAGTGATCAGAATATCTGAGATTTGAGTGTTAACATCCATGTGTTTAACTCACTAAATGTGTGTATTGTCTTGTAACTAAATTTGCATATTTATAAGCTATACTGTTGTTGTATCTTTTCTCAAGTCTGCAAAACCTGTAAATGTAACATAAGTTTTTCAGTTTCTCTGTCAAATGCACGAGTCGAGGACAGACTTTTATGCATTACTTTACACTCATTTCCATTTGTGACGTTTATCTTTCACACACTGATACATGTGCACATAAACAAAACTGCAAGAGAGGCGTTTGTATCACAATATGGGGTAATGGGACCTGTGCCAATCAGATTTTGCTTTAGCCATTTATGACTTTTCCAGGATAAAAGAAAAAAAAATGGGCCATTTTTGCATTTATTTGTTAGACAGTCTGTCAGGAGAAAACGGGAAAGCATAGGGTGGAGAGATGGGTACAGGATTGGCAAAGGACCTTGTGCAGGGATACGATTTCGGGTCGTCGAAGTGCGTCGGCACCATATGTCAGAAAACTGTCCACTACACAATTGACTTCGAATTTTGGTTGGGTCTGTAATGCCTTAGAAGCTTCCTAAAAACCTCTCTCAGAAACCTATATTAGGGTAGGGATACTAAACGCGTGGTTTTGCACCTATGTGGGGTCCCTTTGTGCTTAACTGGCAACCTCATTATGAAATGCAAGCACTTGATGCTGATTGGCTGCCTTTGCTGCCACTCAAAATAATGTAAACTTCGCAGTCTTCAGAACATGGACAGACAAAATTGGACAGATATAAGAGCACACCTCGGAACGCGACTCGCCATTTCGCCTTGAACTTCGCTGACACTGCTGCAATTTACTTCCGGTTGGAGACGAGAGTCCGGATGTATGCAAATTATTTTAAATAATTTGGGGGGGGGGGCTGAGATGCATTTTACGTAATATGTATCCGTTGTTCAGATTGGTCCATTTTCTGGCAGAGAAATATCCAGAGGAGGAATTTCTATAAAATAGAGATGTTCAGAATGTCTAGCACTTTCGTATGTTCGTGAATGCGGGTAGACTACCGTTATTCAACTAAGACGTCAGTTTTTTAATCTCAATGGATGTAATAAATAAACCAGTGGAAGATTAAAACAAATAGAGATTGTACTTTGGTTTCCACAGGTGTGTGAACATTCCGACCAGTTGGACCACTCTGTGAGCAGGCAGTTTACAGGACAGCCCACCTCACATGGGGCAGACAGCTTTCCTCGTGATGGACCCAACTAGAAAAAAGAAGAAATAGTAAAGTAAGTACAGTTCTGTTGAAGTTTTATAATCTCAGTATATTAATAAAAAATATCGAGCACCTCTTTGCACATGCTCAGTTCCACCAGCTCTCCGTCACTGCGGACACAGTTCAGGAGTCGCGTCTTAATCCCCCTGCCGCATACTGCATTCTCACCTATCTGACAGCTACTCCAGTCTGTAAAACACACACACATATTTGTTTTTATATCCTATACTTATTTTCTAGGTTAATGTAACCCAGAATTTGTCCAAATTTAACCAAAACTTGGGATGAAACAACAGAACAATCTTAGAATGTAGTAGAGATTTGCCATGGACTTGTTACTAGTCGATATGCTACGACTAGCAGTTTTATACTGAAGTAATCATATTTTCTATCCCTAAACCTAACATTTCCAGATATTATTTTAAACATTATTTACAGTGGCGGCCGATGACTTCTTTTTTAAAGGGCGCACAATGCGAAGTTCATCATAACATGTATGTAGCCCGTCATGTGTGTGGGTCGTAATTTCAAAATATGTGTTCTGCGCTTCGAGTGAACCTATGTGCATCACGTGTCTTGTCAAAATAAGTGTCTGCTGCAGACGCAGAAGGGTTTATGATAAAAGAGACACTCGAGTTTGACAGATATTCGCATAATCTCCTGTGTAATCAGAGTTTACTGTTAAGGGAGTGTCTTGCGTGTATTTTGTGAACGTGAGCGTATCTTTTATCATAAACGGTTTTGACGCATGTGCAGCAGGCACTTATTTTGACAAAACACGTGATGCACTTCGAACACATATTTTGAATTTGCGCCCCTCGGAAGAGCAGTCACAACCCGCCAGTGATTATTAACTGTTTTCCTTGTGCGATCCCCACATCTGGGGACGCTTGTGACCCTGGACCACAAAACCAATCATAAGTCGCACGGGTACAGTATACTTGTAGCAAAAAGCAACAAATACATCGTATGGGTCAAATTATACATTTTTATGCCAAAAATCATTCGGATGTTAAATAAAGATCAAGTTCCAAAATTTCCGTAAATATATATAAAAATGTATTTATCATTAGCAATATGTGTTGCTAAGGACTTAATTTGGACAACTTTAAAGATTATTTTCTTAATGATTTTTTGCACCTTCAGATTCCAGATCTTGAAATAGTTGTATCTTGTCCAAATATTGTCCTATCACAAAACAAATCCATAAAGCTTATTTATTCTGCTTTGAAATTATCTATAAATCTCAATTTCAAAAATGTGGTTTTTATAGTGTAAAATGAAATCTGACCCACACATTACTCCCTATATGGGTGATTCTCACGAAACCATTGAAACACCACGGCACTAATGATTTTAGCTTTAAAATGTGTAATATAGTAACATTAAAAAGCATCAGAATTAACACAATACTGTGTTCTACCTTGCACAATGTGTGATTTCAACATAAGAATTTATAATTGTACATTTTATCTCATTTTTTGCTGAAATTCTCATTACCGCAATGTGTCCGGCTGTGTTTGAACATGCGTTATGTTGTAATTTAATCAAATTAACACAAAAATATTAAGAAAAAAAAATAAATGGATGTTTTGCTAGACTACTTTAGATGACAGAAAAAATATTTACTAAATATATTGATGTATAATAATAATGAAGAAAAATTAGGAAAATGATGTGTCCATGCCTGATGTTCTCATCCTCCGCAACACTTTTTGAGAACAGTTTAAGCACACATACAGAATTTTAATAAAGTTTGATTTTGAGTGACCAAGCTTGACCAGTTACTTCAAGATGGCTACCAGGTAAGATCATTTTTTTACAGTTAATTTGAAATATTGTCTTACACGACATTTTGATTATCATTACCGCAACAGATGCTTATTAAATGTTAATTTAATTAATAGAAGCATAATACTTTGATTTTAAATGCATGTGCAGAATCTCCAAATTATGTTTTTTCAGGTTTGTCATGTCATTTTGAAAATATGTCAGTGTTTATGTTTTCTGACGGTTGCGGTAATGAGATTTTTTAGGACTAATTTTTAAAATTATGTTACAAAAAGTGTTAAATGATAAGTAAAAGTTTTTAAATTAATGTTCCCATTTACTCCAGACTTTGTTTTTTCAATGTCTGGTGGGAAAAAAAGTAAATTTAAGCAATTTTTACATTTTCATGCTTGACATTTTTAAAACCAAGTTTTCGTGAGAATCACCCATATGCTATATTGTGGCTAGGACACATTTTGAATCAGAGTGTGTTAATCTTGTGAATGCAGTACCTGAATATACGTATGAGTATTTAAGACAGGTGACATTGTTACAAGGTTGAGTTTGGTTTAGATCAGGGCAGATGTGATCTCCTTCTGGCCATCTCAACACAGTTCGACTCCTCCACCTCAAATCACCATCATTACAATCCTACAGGAACATAACTAGTTAAAATCATTTAATCACTACAGGACATTTCTCCATTATCTGTCTATACATCAGTTGAACTCACCACAGAACATTTGGTCCATTGGCTCCATTCTGAGGTCACACAGTGGGTGGGGCAAGGCAGTAAACAGCTCTCAGCTGTGATTGGCTGCTCCTCTTGGTCACACAGCGAGTCGTCCACTCTCTCATCCGGGTTCTGTCCTCCCATTTTCAGACAGCTGTCAGTCAGAGACTGAGAAATGTTAAGGTCTTATAAGGGAAATTTAGTTTTTTTAACTATTCAATGAGAAAGAAACTATTAAATCAGGGCCAAAAATATTCAATGCTCAGTTATGACTATTTGTGCGATCCCATTATCCTCTCTGACTTCACTTCAGTCTGAAGGGCAGAGTTATGACCTTCCTTATCTTTTGAAGCAGAGTTATGACCCCATGAATCTATTTGGCACTACTGTGACCTCTGCTCTGTTTTGAACGCTGACTTACGAGACAATTTTGCTGCGTGACTCACACAGGATCTGTTTTATCATCGAATAACAGTGGTAAAACACAATACAATATATCGAGCTGCTTTACCACAAAGGAAACTTAATAAAAAATTGTATTACTCACCGAAGATACAACACTTCTCTTTAACGAAATAATGGATTATTATTAACTATTTTGATGACTTCAGTCTCACCGGATTTTGCGGGTCCGTAGGCCTTCTCCACATATAGGCTGGCCTGGTGTTGAATCATTGTTAGTGTTTATAGGGTGGATGATGCACATGGACCAGGAGGTCACGTCCCATATATACTGACTGCACTGAGAGTAACAGTGCAGTACCTCAGACACCTGATAACACACAACAAAACTGTCTTTAAATAAAAAAGCATACAGGTATGTATTTAGGCACACATGTGGGTTTGCGTGTGTATGTGTGAATAAAGGTAATATGTGACCCTGGACCACAAAACCATATATAATTTTTTATTTATACATAAATAAAAGTATTGATGTATGGTTTGTTAGGATTTAACAATATTTGGCTGAGATACAACTATTTAAAAATCTGGAATCTGAGGGTGAAAAAATCGAAATATTGAGAAAATCGCCTTTAACTCATTCCCCGCCAGCCATTTTTTTGAAAAGTTGCCCACCAGCATTTTTTGTGATTTTCACAAAAGTTTTACAAAATGCCTTCAAGAAAAATTTTCTTCTGGAAATATATAAACATACAAATATATCAAATGAAAGAACAGACCCTCTGCTTTCAAACAAACAATAAACAAACAAACAAACAAAACGGGAAAAAACACTTTTCATCTACATTTTTTTCTCTGCTTATAAATTCTTAAATATGGGTATTTTTCTTAAAAAATATTTTTTTAGCAAAAAGCTAAAATAACTATTTTTTGTAAAAGGAATTTTGTTAGAGATCAGATTCAGAATGATTATCAAAATATACACAGAGTTTAAAATTAGTAAATACATTTTTGCTTCATTTTTTATAAATTGGTTAAGTGCGCCATCTAGTGGATAATCTAGCTGTATTACAGATTAACATAAAAACTCATCTGAGAAAAGTTTTTTTTCATGCAAATGTTTTCTCTTAGTTGATGAGATAACTCATCAATGGCGGGGAAAGAGTTAGAGTTTATCCAAATGAAGTCTTTAGCAACACATATTACTATTACGAGACGTTTTTATCTACATACGCAGAGGGTCCCCTTACATGGAAGTCGGCATTTTGTGCCCCCATTTTTCTACAGAAGCATGTAATGGACAATTGTTTTTACTAAGTTGTCTCCGAAGATGCCATGTTTGTCCAGTGGTGGCTACCATAGCTTCTCTATGTGTTTTAAAAGCGAGGGGTGAACGGGCCATTTGTAGCAATTTGCAACCTCACCACTAGTTACTGCTAAAATTTACACACTGCACCTTTAATATGATTTTTGGCACAAAATATGATAATTTTGACTTGTACAATGTATTTTCGGCCATTGCTACAAATATACCTGTGCTGCTTATGACTTATTTTGTGGTCCAGGGTCACAAATGTCAATCACTATGTTTACATGCACAAAATTTAGTAAATCCGACTGAATTTAATTTGATTGAAGTTTACGACAATAAAGTTTACATGCACCCTAAACATTGCAATCTGATTAAAATGTTCGTTTACATGTACATTCTATATAATCCGAACCGAACATCTGCGCAAGTGCAAAGCCAGGGTTGCCAGATTCACGCTTCAAAACATTCCAATTGAAATGCCAATAACTAATGAACAAAATCCTTTCATCTTTAACCCGCAGAAATAAAACAACTCATGGAAACAGTTTAAACAGTAGCCCAAATCTAAACTCGAAAAAAAGCAGAAGACTTGGCAACGTCATGTTGCGCACAGCATTTCTCGTCAAGTTCACGCTTTATCTCTGGATAAATGTACAAAGCTGTTTTGGAGAAAGTTGTTATTAAGAACTTTTCAGATATAAGCAATGAAAACACAATTTTCGAAAGGCACAAAACTATTTTATTGCTTTATAGCCTAATATTATGAAAGAACACACAACGCTGCAGAATGTAAGGCGCGTGACCCCATTACCTTAATAATGCGTGTTGCCACTGCCTTGCTATTGCATGTTTTCTGTGACAAGAATTATGTGATACGTAAATATTAGGTTAATATAAGACGTGAATTTTAGCACAATTGTTTTGCACATATGCAGAAGGTACTTTTTCACCCGATTGAGAAAATGCTATGATTCATGCGTACATGCGTATCACAGATCGGACTATACCACCCCTTTCAGTACAATCAAAATTTGCATCCAATCGACCTCAATCGTATCGATTAAAGTGTTTGCATGAAGGCTTTTTAATCCAATTAAAGGAAAACACCACTGTTTTTCAATGTTTTACTATGTTCTTACCCCAACTTAGACAAATTAATACAAACATATCTTTTTTTAATGCGTGCACTTAATTTTTGTAAAACGCTTTGTGAATTTGTTAGCATTTAGCCTAGCCCCATTCATTTCTTAGGATCCACACAGGGATGAATTTAAAAGCCACCAAACACTTCCATGTTTTCCCTATTAAAAGAAATTATGTTACATGAGTAGTTACACAAGTAAGTATGGTGGCACAAAATAAAACATGGTGATTTTTTAAGCAAATAAAAAATGAGAACTTTAATGTATGGCGGAGGAACACTTATTTTGCAGCACTTCGACCTCGCTAAATGCTCTTTTATCTGTTAAAAAAATCGCCACGTTTTATTTTGTGCCACCATACTTACTCGTGTAACTACTCATGTACAGTCTTTAAATAGGAAAAACATGGAAGTGTTTGGTGGCTTCTAAATTCATCCCTGTTTGGATCCTAAGGAATGAATGGGGCTAGGCTAAATGCTAACACATTCATAGCGCACTGTACAAAGATTAAAAGTGCACGCATTGAAAAAATATATGTATGTATTAATTTGTTGAGGTAAGAACATAGTAAAATATTGAAAAACGGTGGGGTTTTCCTTTAATCAATCATTACGATTAAAAACGGATTATTTGGTTGCATGTAAACGTAGCTAATGTGTGCCTTCCCACTCACACACAACGGTACACTCACCTGAGCCTTTGTAGACATTCAGATCAGCAATACATGACCAGCAGCCAAACCGCAATAGAGACAATGGGCGGAAAACAGGAAAGAGAAATAAAATAAAGGAAAGAAGTGAAAATAAAATATATAGTTTTTTGTCTAACTTTTAGGTCTGTACTTCAGCTAGATTATCTACTGTCTTATTTCTATGAGTGAAAGTGAGCTTAAGGAAACGCTTGCGGACTCAATAAAACTTTAATTTTTACTATACTTGCCCAGATGGAATATAAAATAAAGAAAGTGAAATACAGGTCAAACCAGCAAAATGCTGAGGGGGATAAGAGCTTCAATCCCTGTAGATCTCTGTCCTCTACAATCTTGACTTAGTGGAACAGAATGTGGTTGAGAAACATTGAGGAAGGGCATGAAAAAGGGCAGACTAGGGAGCAACCAAAACCCAGGCCAAATGAATAATGAATCAGGTTTACACACACTGCCACATCCTCCGTGACTCACATCCACAGTTCAAGATATTTGGGAATGTTTGAAAACAATACAGACATGAACACACATGTATGTGGCTTTTACTCATGGCTGCTTTAAATGAACTGAGCAGCTGTATTAGCAAGCAAAAAGGTCTTTAAGGTACATTGTTTGTATTTTTTCGAATTTGCAAATTAAAAAATATAAAAAAGACAAATATCACACAGACACACGCACAAAAAAGTCTCTCACCTGATTTTTGTAATTAAGTTGCGGGCAGGGTCGGCCTCCATTGAAAGGTTTTTCTCGTAGCCACTGAGAGCGAACTTTCACACCTCCACCACAAGAGGCGCTGCAGGTGGACCAGTTAGACCACTCACTCAATCTACAGTCTGTAGAACAAGGCACGTGACAGACTTCCTCTTCATAACCTGTAAAATCAAATATGTCACTTAAAAATGTGCCGGCAATGCATTGTTACAAGTCATTTACAGTGGCTCTGCATGACAACATTTATAATATTAGAATTACATTTAACTTTTATCCAAAGTGATTTGGAAATTGAACTCAAGTCCTTAACATTGCATCATAGACATACTACATACAAGCCTTCTTTAAAGGGATAGTTCACCCAAAAATGAAAATAATGTCATTAATGACTCATCCTCATGTCGTTCCAAACTCGTATGACCTCAATTCATCTTCGGAAAACAGTTTAAGATGTTCCAGATTTAGTCCGAGAGCCTGTTGACCCTTCATTAAAAATCTACATACGGTATACTGTCCATGTCCAGAAAGGTAATAAAAACATCAAAGTAGTCCATGTGACATCAGTGGGTCAGTTAGAATGTGTTGAAGCATCGAAAATACATTTTAATCCTAAAATAACAAAAATGACGACTTTATTCATTATTGATGAAGTACGACACAGCTGACGTGTTATCTGGTGCGCCCCAGCAGTTTTTTTTTTGTGCGCCTGAGCTTCGTTTACAGTCTGAGGGAGACGCACGCTGTTGCTTCACAACAAACGCAGAACAGAAGACAATGCTGAATAAAGTCATAATTTTTATTATTTTTGTACCAAAATTTATTTTTTATGCTTCAATACATTCTAACTGACCCACTGATGTCACATGGACTACTTTGATAATGTTTTTATTACCTTTCTGAACATGGACAGTATACCGTATGTAGATTTTCAATGAATGGTCAACAAGCTCTCAGACTAAATCTAAAATTTCTTAAACTGTGTTTTGAAGATGAATTGAGGTCTTACGAGTTTGGAACGACATGAGGGTGAGTCATTAATGACATCATTTTCATTTTTGGGTGAACTATCTCTTTAAAGGCAGAATAGGCAGGAATCATCCAAAAAAACTTCCCTACAAATTTGCCTAAACTGACCCCACATATCAATACACAAGTAAAATGTAAGTACTCCGAAAAAGAGAGCACAAAAATCGAGTGTCTGTACACCTCCCACGACTGTTTTAAACACAGCCAATTTTTCCATTCACTCCAACCCCTCCCTTCTGGGTTTCTTCTAAAGCCACGCCCCCAAAACACATGAACGCGTGACGTCGACCGCTCTGCTGGGAGAAGGATTTACCTCAGACGAGCGGAGAGGAAGGAGCGCGGTGCATGTAGCAACATCATGTCACAATCACATGTAATAATACACCTAACTTGATCACTATGAATATAAACAAATAGGATGGCTTTTAGTACTCACTATTAAACTAGCATATCGATACTGGTAAAGTTTAAAATATATTTTGTTTGATTCGGTAACAACCGAGCTAGTTATATTTATAAGACAAAGCTAAAAACAGATTGCATTGATATAAGTTTTTTCATTACCATCAGTTACACTGTGATGAAGGTGAATTTCGTGGAAGATTCATAACATAAGATGTTTTGCATGGAAGAGTTTCTGTGATGAAAGCATTGTTGACTCTGATGAGGACTACACTCTGGAGACAATACGCTACCGCATCGTTGACTCGAGGAAAAGCCACACAATATTTATTCTCGTTAGATTTCTTCATTTATTCCTTTTTTTGCCTCGTTTGCCTTCGCTGACTGCACATGCAGGTACTGTGAGTTCTGAATGCACTTTCTCTGCCATACTTTTTCTCTTCCTAGAGAGCCTCGTGCACGTTCAAATCAATCAGGTGTGCGCATGTGTGGGCAGATCCCATAGCAACAGGGGTGGTAGCCATGGTCGCGAGAGAGAGTGATAGTCGCGCAAGCCAATCATTTGTTTCGTCCCGAATGGAAATAATAGCTGTGTTTAAAACAGTGGTGAGAGGTCTACAGACACTCGAGTTTAATACTCTCTTTTTCAGAGTACTTACATTTTAATTATGTATTGGTATATAAAGACAGTTTAAACAAATTTGTAAAAAAGTTTTTTAGATGATTCCTGCCTATCCTGCCTTTAACACTAGACATCTGAAATGAAGAAATATGTATACATATCCCTTATTAATATATAAATATGATATAAAAACTTGTAAATCACCAGAGCTGCTACAGAGATGTGGTTCCACCAATCGTCCCTTGTGATCCAGACAGGCCAGGGCTCTATAACGCTTGCCAGCTCCACACTCGCTCTTCTTTCTTTGAGCTTGCCAGTCCTGGACCGCCTTTTGGCCTTCCTGGTAAACTCCTTGGAGGAAAGGATGCCAAGCCTGATGTTTTATTGGATGGAGCAAACAGGGCGACCAGGGACCCTGAGGTTGGGTGTAAAACTCAGAACAGGGGCAGGCTTCTTTCTCCTGGAGCGGACACAACTCTTTCTGCTGGCAACGCCAGCGCTTTTTACTGCGACCTGAGAGTTTGTGTGGGGATGGGGAGAGAAAAGTGGAAAAGTTAGATAAGTGATAAGGGCAGGATGAAAAACATTTTACAGGTGTATATAGGGTCCAAAGTTAACCACTGCAAGTGTCAAATCTGAAAAAAACCTCGTAACTTAATTTAAAGGGGACATATCATGAAATTTTTTCTTTTTCCATGTTTAAGTGCTATAATTGGGTACTCAGTGCTTCTATCAACCTACAAAATGTATAAAAGATCAACCCAGTAACTTAGTTTTGGTTAACCACTTTCTGCAAGCATGTGAAAAAATAGGTCATTGCAATTTGGCTCCCCCTGTGATGTCAGAAGGGGATAATACCACCCCTTAATCCGCACTATCCAACCACGGCACTGCCATTAAGTGCAGAGATCAGCATTTAAAAGGACACAACCAAAACGGCACATTTTTGCTCACACCTACAAAGTGGCAATTTTAACATGTTATAATAAATTATCTGTATGATATTTTCAGCTAGAACTTCACATACGTACTCTGGAGACACCAAAGTCTTGTGAAATGTCCCCTTTGAAATATTTTATTTAGGGACGCATGCAAATGTCACGTGCATCTCGTCAGTAAAGCCGCTTTCTTGATTAGTAGTAAATGGCCATCACCAAATCTTAGATGGAGCGGCATTTTCTACACAGAGCCGTAGTTCACTAACAAGCTGGGCCATATTGCATTTTTTAAAATGAATATAAAATTAATTCTGGACCCTGAATGTACAAAAATTTTACCTATCAAGGATCGGTTTCGGGTACGCCAACTACCACAGCCTTGGCACTGGGTAAATTTGCTCCAGGAAGTGAAGGTGCATTCGTTCTTACATGGCACCCGGCACTCCCTCACCTGTACGGGCATCACACCTGCCCACCTCATACAGTCGGAAATATCTGATGCAGCGTCATCCGCACCGACACACGTAACGTCTTCAGACGGGAAGGTGATATGAAATAAACAGAGGGTGAGAAAGACAAAATTCATGAGATGAGATTCATGAATGTAACCCAATATGCTCAAGTTAAAGAAATAATTTTTTTTCTTAAAACTGACTTCACGCCCGTCTGTCCTGCTTTTTCAAAAATTATACAGGATTTGGAGCCAACCTCTCAGATTTTTAGGTGCTGGTACCCATGTTTCAGTTGCCTGGGTTACTGTAGGTTTTGCTGGATGCTGAAACTCACTTTGAATGAATCCCTGCTGTTCAGCCTTTTAATTTACATGTCCCAGCAGGAGATTTTAAGTGGACTGAAATGTCCAAGCAGTGCTAAAAGATGCATTTTTACAACTGTCTATACACAGAAGGGAGTTCCTTCAGGCAGTCAAATCTCACGTAGAAACAATAAATCTGTTACCTACCTCTTAACTCTAAGCCAATCCCGCATGGCTCTGTGGGTCCGCCCACAGCATGTCTCACCGAATCGGGTACCAGAATGCACGGATGCCAGCGGTGGGTCTGCCATCTGCCAGAAAACAACATGTGCTGGGGTTTGGCTTATGTCCAGTTACATCATAAAAATGTAGTTATAATTATATCTAGTGGTAGTTTATATCAGCATGATGTACTACTGCATGGACAGAAGTGTTTATGTTTTCCCTGATCATGTTTGTATTGGACAGTAAAGTGTTTTTTACCTGTAAACTGGACACAGAGGTGGCGGCTCACATTCTCTCTCCTCATAAAGAGTGTCTGGACACTCCTGACCTCCATTAGCAGGTTTCTGGATAATGATCCTGTGGCGAGACTGAGTTGAGACCGTTCCATTCACTGGATGAGGGAAAAAGATCAAACAGGACTATTCATTGAA
Source organism: Misgurnus anguillicaudatus (assembly GCF_027580225.2). Classification (NCBI taxonomy): domain Eukaryota; kingdom Metazoa; phylum Chordata; class Actinopteri; order Cypriniformes; family Cobitidae; genus Misgurnus; species Misgurnus anguillicaudatus. The sequence continues at coordinate 27,898,322 of NC_073350.2, read as the reverse complement.
ATATTAATTGAAAGTTCCTTGTAAATGTAAGATATTAAATAACAGGCATTTGTGTAATTATGAGGTTTGGCAATATTTGTCGACAGCAGTCGGTGTTAATTTATATAAAATTATTTAGCATTTGTCTCACTCATCTCAAAAACTCTGTAAACGTTCCCTTATGAAAATCAATCATGTTTTTTTTTTAAAGGGGACATATGATGAAAATCTGACATTTTCCATGTTTAGTGCTATAATTGGCTCCCCCAGTGCTTTTATCAAGCTAGAAAATGTAATAAAGATCAACCAAGTTACTTAGTTTTTGCAAACCATTCTCTGCAAGCATGTGAAAAAATAGGTAATTGAAATTTGGTTCCCCCTTAGTGATGTCAGAAGGGGATAATACCGCCCCTTAATCTGCACTATTCAACCACAGCACTGCCATTTAGTGCAGAGATCAACTCATTTGCATTTAAAAGGACACACTCAAAAATGGCACATCTTTGCTGAGATTTTGAGCTAAAACTTTACATACGTATAGGGATGCACCGATATGGACATTTTGGCCAATACCGAATCGATAACCGATAACTCTTTATATTTGGGGGCCGATAACCGATATATATATAGGCCGATAAATATTCATATTATTTTCACAATGAAAAACTCCCAAACCGCGGACATCTTGTCTTTGCACTATAGACTAGCATACTCTTCTTAAAGGAATAGTCTACTCATTTTCAATATTAAACTATGTTATTACCTTAACTAAGAATTGTTGATACATCCCTCTATCATCTGTGTGCGTGCACGTAAGCGCTGGAGCGCGCTGCGACGCTTCGATAGCATTTAGCTTAGCCCCATTCATTCAATGGTACCATTTAGATATTAAGTGAGAAGTGACCAAACACATCAACGGTTTTCCTATTTAAGACGAGTAGTTATACGAGCAAGTTTGGTGGTACAAAATAAAACGTAGCGCTTTTCTAAGCGGATTTAAAAGAGGAACTATATTTTATGGCGTAATAGCACTTTTGGGAGTAGGCTACTTCGACTCGCCTGAAAAGTCCGCTCCCCTTCTCACTCTCATAATGGGAGAGGGAGGGTGTTACTGCGAGTCGAAGTACTCCAATAAGTGCTATTACGCCATAAAATATAGTTCCTCTTTTAAATCCGCTTAGAAAAGCGCTACGTTTTATTTTGTACCACCAAACTTCCTCGTATAACTACTCGTCTTAAATAGGAAAAACGTTGATGTGTTTGGTCACTTCTAACTTTATCTCTAAATGGTACCATTGAATTAATGGGGCTAAGCTAAATGCTATCAAAGTGTCGCAGCGCGCTCCAGCGCTTACGTGCACGCACACAGATGATAGAGGGATGTATTAACAATTCTTAGTTAAGGTAATAACATATTTTAATATTGAAAATGAGTAGACTAATCCTTTAAGCCCGCAACACGTGTCATCTTCGTGCTATGTCACAGAAAGCACCAATCAAAACTCCACATGGCCAGCAATGAGCAAGTGAAGAGGTTCAACAAACCAAAATAATCCATCATTTATCGGCTTTCATTTATCGGGCTAATTTTGCAATCAGACCGATAACCAATAATATTAAAAATAAGCAGTTATCGGCCGATAACGATATGTCGGACGATATATCATGCATCCCTACATGCGTACATCAAAGATTTAATTTGTGAAATGCCCCCTTTAACTGTAGTAAAACCATGGTTACCACAAAATAAAATGTTCTAAAACCATAGTTAAACCATGGTTACTGTAGTAAAACCATGGTTTTGCTATCAATAATGAATACACCAAAAAACATGGTTTTCTATACTTTTACCACAAAAATAAAACATGGTTAATTTTTGTAAGGGCTGACTCGAAATGCAAAAACGTAATTTAAAAAAAAACTCGAAGAGAAACCACCAAGTGTTCTGTCATTTTGTGGGTCATTTGTGTTACTGCAATTATGAAAATGAACCATGAATTTATTATAGTGTAGTAAAAGTGTAGAAATCATTTTTCGCTGCATTGATTACCATTTGCAAAACCACTGTTAATTTGTGGTTTAACTATAGTAAGCATGTTTTGAGTTAACATTTATGCATTTGGCAGAAACTTTAATTCACAAGTTATACATTTTTATCAATATGCACGTTCCCTGGGTTCAAACCCATGACCTTCTGCGCTGCTAATGCAATGCTCCACCACTGAGCTATATGTATTTGTACAGGGTTCCCACACCTTAGTTAACTTCAAATTCAAGAACCTTTCAAGGACTTTTCATGTCCAATACCCTCAAATTCAAGGACTAAATGTGGGGACACATTTCAAGTGAGAGCAAGATTACATTGTGTTACATTTAAAGATACATTGTTACAGTTCCCTTTCGAGGGAAGACGCAGCGTCTCTTTCCCTCCAGTTACAAATGTAACCCAAGATGTTTTCATGTGTCAAACACAACTATGCAAAAAAGCATTTTGGTATGAATCAACATTCGCATACAGAAGATAAAAGTATTTAAAGCAAACAGTTTAGCATGTGTGCTTAAAAGTCTAGAATTTTTATGATATTATCCTACACTACACAGGGAATAAAATCGATTTTTTTCCCAGAAAACTTCTTGCATAAAATAGATTCAAGCACTTTTAATGACCTGTATCTATGTATGTATATTTTCAAAAACTTCCCAGGGCCTTGAATTTTTTCCCCCAGATTCACAAACTTTCAAGGATTTCAAGGATTATTCGAAATAATGCTGCCACAGCCTACAGATGAATTGAAATCTGAACTAAATATAGCAACATGCAATGATGTGATAATCTACCAGTAGTTCTGACAGACATTGCTGCATCTCACAATGATTGGCTGTCGCCAAGTGTTTTCATCTCACATTTGCATAAATTTGAGATTTCTGACACATGCTTCACTCTAATGTCAATCCCACAATCCTTTGCACAAACTTGCAGCTCAGCTCCAAAAAAAAAATGAAGTGAAAACTGCCGCTTGTCACCGTGCCAGTTGAGGTTAAAGCATAAATGTGTACAGAAGAGATGACTGTATGTTTACCTGGTAAACATGATGTGGGACAGGCGCTCCATTCACTAAAAGGTGTGACGACACAGTCAATTTGGCAAGGTAGAACACAAGAGCGGATCGATTCGGGGCGAGATGACTCGGGGCAGCTAAAGCAGAATCAGTACAGAAATACTCACAATTTAATACATTTCAATTCCATTCAATTTAGGTTAGAGGATAATCTTATTGCTTGTTAGTTGCTAAACAGACTTCAAGGGAAAAGTAAAAGCTTTATCAAATGATCTATTTTCCTCAATTTGTTTTGGTTATTGCAATACCCAGTAAGAATGTAGTGCAATAAAACGAACGTGGATAATAACTCAGATCATCTGCTCTTGACAGAATGTTTTTATACTGAAATCTCTGGCTATTGATCAAAGACTTTGTGAAAGATAGTAGACATGCAAGAAAAGGTCTTGTTCTTTGGAACAACATTTGAGATAAATGAGAATTTTTTATTTAACCTCATCGATGTCCATGGGCGCGGGAAGTGGGGGTGCTGCAGGTGCCCTGGTGGCAAAGATTTAAAACTGCAATGACCATAAAATGATAGCTTATAAATGTCTCTGATTGTTGTTTGTTACTGTTCCAATACATTTTGTATGTAATCATGTTTGGGCTGTGTGACGAAGAGAGAATGATTAATTTAGTAATTTTAAAATGATTTAATTTATTTCAGTGTGTATTAGCCAATCAGATTTGTTTTGACAACGTGAATGCGATTTAAGAATAAGCTGCGTATACGTATAAGCATAACACACAAGCACGCACACTCACAGCCACATAGAATGAATTACTAGGCTATCTGTAGCCTATCTGTCTCAGAAGATTTTTTTTCAAAAACACAAAAGTCCCAAGGACTAGCGTTATTTGTCCAAATGACTCACATATCAGAAAAAGGTAATCTTTTCAAAAACTATTTAAAAATATAGCCAAATTGTGTTTAACGCACATGTAAATGTAAAAGAACATTTAAAGTAAACATTTAAAGTAAAAAAGATTGAAGTAAATTATTAAAACGACATGAAAGGAACTAAATTGTAAAGCCTCAATGTACAATAAGGAACATGCGCATTTAAAAGTGGTGGGTATTTTAAAAATTAATATAAATTATTCCCATGCATCGATTTTAATGTTAAACATCTATAAATCCAAATTAATACATATGGAATATATTCCAACAATTTAGGATATGAAGTTTGAATTTTAAAGTCTAAAAATATCTTATTTTTACACCGCCGTGCAGGAGTCATGGCAAACTGAAACAAAACTTAAGACAAAATATTACATTTACGTTTAAAAAATAGAATTAAATGAAACCCGTGAATTGAAAGGTCCACTAAATCGCCTTAACCCGAGTGATGTCAATAAAGTTTCTATGTTAAAATTTATACATATTACAAACTTAAGCAAAGGAAAACAAAGAAGGCGTAGGCTACTGGCACAAGTGAGAATGTATAACTGGTTCGCTGGAAACTCCATGTTGCACTTAAGCTACATACAGAATAGCAGACCCGGTGCGTGATGGGTGCCAGAGGAGACTCCGCACATGACTCGTGTTGCATTTTGTAACTTTTACAAATCATTTTGTAGTTTGTGTAACTTTTTGGACACATTGTTACTTTGGCCTAAATATAGTCTATAATAGGAATGTGCCCGAAGCCGAATACGTTATTCGGAAGGGCACGGATAATAGCTTCAAAACGAATAACGAATTCATTCGAATAACAGAGAACATATTCGGTCAGACATAATCACGTGTTTACTGGAACAGCTCTAAATTATAAACCCCTTAAAGCACGAATAATATGTGTGTGAAGAGAATGAGTGCAATCTATAAAATGACATTTTCGGCGCAAGCCTTATTTAAAAAACGCGAGCTGTTTTGGAATTAGTTTAAAATCTTAAAAATGCTGCTAATATCAAAATTCTTTTAACCTAACTTTTAAAATGACCCTTTTAGTTTTTTTCCGTTTTATTTAATTAGACCAGAAAACCTTGATAAAATGCTGCACTCTGATAATAAAATATTCGTTAATAACTCCGTATCTCCGTGTGACTCCGGTAGATGATCTTTTATTAGTCGAAGCAAGCTTTATTGTCAATCTAGGTGAATATAAAATAAATAAGTAAATAGATAAAAATTGAAAATGTAACATTTTAAAAGCAAAATTTAAACTGAAGATTATTATAACATGAATTGCAATTAACATAAAAATAAAGTAAGCAAATAACAACTGAAACATTTGAATTAAATCTTTCTAATTACATTATTGTTTAAAATCATGTTGCTGGTTTTGAACTAAGTAAAAACTGATTTTTAATAGAGCATACTGTTATTTGAAAATTTAAACGAATATCTGATTATTTATTTATTTAGATGAAGATGATTTAGATGATGATATAATATTTCTGATAATATGGCATAGTTTTCTCCCCACCCAATGAGGCTAATAAAGTAATGATTAAAAAATATGCTTAATCAACGGCCCGGCCCGGCCAGAGGATAGTAGCAGAAAATAGAATTTTAGAATTAGAATTCTATAACTATACCCCCCCCCCCCCCCCGCTGCATCCGCACCCCAGCACCCCCTACCGAAAATATCTTCCCGCGCCTCTGTCGATGTCTATTACAACCAAGACATTAAAGCGATATAACATAACCCTGCCATTTTTTTGCGATTTACTGTTTTCTACACAAAATCATCCTACATAATGAACTACCCAGTCTCACAAAGTTTCGTGATATAGTCACGCATTTTCTTGATTCTTTTTTCGTGCTATTATCACGAAATTTCGTGTTTTTTCGTGATCGTATAACGAATTCCTGTTTTCGTGTGATTATCACGTATTGGTTACTCAACTGCTTTTTCCTATTTTTAAACCATTGTCGCTTCGGTTTAGGGTTAGATTTGGTGCTTGCATTAGAATGTCACTTTATATATTGGTTTACACTATTTTTTCTGATTTATTTTTTTAAATGTCGCCTGGCATTAGGGTTAGAGTTGGGTTTGGTTAGGGATGTCATTTTATGTAAATCTAACCCTAAACCGAAGCGACAATGGTAAGAAAATAGGACAAAACAGTTGAGTAACCAATACGTGATAATCACACGAAAACAGGAATACGTTATACGATCACGAAAAAACACGAAATTTCGTGATAATAGCACGAAAAAAGAATCAAAAAAATACGTGACTATATAACGAAATTTCGTGAGACTGGGCTGTAATGAACGTTCTGTGAAAATATAACCTTGTTATCTTTAAAGGAAAACATCACAGTTTTTCAATATTTTACTATGATCTTACCATAACTTAGACAAATTAATACATATCTATCTTTATTTAATGCGTGCACTTTATCTTTGTATAGCGCGTCGTGAATGTGTTAGCATTTAGCCTAGCCCCATTCATTTCTTAGGATCCAAACCGAGATGAAATTAGAAACCACTAAACACTTCCATGTTTTCCCTATTTAAAGACTGTTACACGAGTAGTTACACAAGTAAGTATGGTATAAGTTGTTTCTTTACCGTTTTGGTACAACATGTCCATTGCCAGCTTTTCTGCAGGTGACTTGGCGCATCTGCACTCCAGTGCCGCAGGCGTCTTCATTCTCCATCTGGCCTGTGCTGTTCCTCTCACTCCCATCTGTGATAGAGTCTGGCATACAAGGCTCCCAAGATGAAGTATCCCAGTAATACACTGTGCAAGGGTTTGTACCACAGGGTCTCCACTGCTCCAGCTCAGACCCTGGAGAACATGGCTTACCTTCTGCAACCGACGGTAGAGAAATATGTTTAGTTCCTTTTACGTCTAATAACAGTTTAAAACAAAGCAAAGTAGGCTTCTGCTAGTGTATACTTATGAAATATACTTCATGTTTGAAGACATTATTAGTAAACATTCATCTTTATAGAAGGATCTCCCAAACTGGGGTTCGAGTTGATGAAAAAAAAATTACAATTAAAGAGCACCTATTTTATTGCTATTTGGTATAATAGAATGTGTTTGTGTGGTTTATGGTAAGACTTTTTTTTTAACAGGAGTTAACTTACAGGCTGTGAGTTCGAAGCAGGATGAATTATGATAATGTCGGTCTTGTACATCACCAATCCCAGGAAGTAAACTGTTGCTTACAATCCGTGTGTTTGTTGTAGTCCAAGAAAATAGATTTACGTTGGAGACGATAACTCGCATCATCGTTTACTTTGGGATTTGTACCTTTTGCATATCATTAACATGTACTAATACACACTTAAACACCAAAGGAAATTTAAAAACGTGAATCGGACAATAGGTGCTCTTTAAATCATAAATAACTAACATTTTCTGGACTATAAGTCACAGTTTTTTTATAGTTTGGCGGGTCCTGAAACTTAAGTTCCGGTGCGACTTTTACATAAAATAATTTTATATGAACCAAGAGAAACTATAACGTCTACAGCTGCGAGAGTCCGCTCTATGCTGCTCCTGTATTTATGTAATTCAATGGATTCAGTGATGCGAAATTACTTCGGGACCTTTTTGAGCTTCATTTGGCTTGTCATGTTAATTTAGCTTATTCAGCCTCCCAGGTATGTTCTGTATGATATTGTGTATCGTGTATATAACTGTTTATGTTACTTTAACATGTACGGACACCTATTCAGCCTGCTGTTCTGTGCTATTGTTTAGTTGAATAACTTGCCTTTCTAGATTCAATGTCTGTTCTTCCGCTTAGATTTTGTGAAATAATTTTCTAAATAAACGCGACATATAGTCCAGTGCGACTTACCGTATTTTCCGGACTATAAGTCGCTCCGGAGTATAAGTCGCATTAGTCAAAAAATTATTCATGAAGAGGAAAAAAACATATATAAGTCGCACTGGACTATAAGTCGCATTTATTCAGAAAATTATTATTCTTTTGGGGGGCATTTTGTTTGTTAAGTCTGTTGTCTTTAAGTTAATGTTTCAGTTAACAGTTTTTTTTTCAGGGGTAGGCTACAAGAGCAACATATAGCGCCCTCTCGTGGCTGTAGATGGTAATGCTTTTTTTGGTTCATGTTAGTCAGTATGGACGCAGGACCAACCAAACTATGAAAAAAAGTGTGACTTATAGACCGGAAAATACGGTATATATGTTTTTACCTTTTCAAAACGAATTTTTGACTGATGCGACATATAGTCCAAAGCAATTTACAGTCCAGGAAATACGGTAATCCAATAACTGGTAATAATAACAATAACCATGTAAAATACCACAGCTAAAAACCTTTAAACAAATGAAAAAGAAATGTATTAAAACATGCAAATATTTACTTATATGAAAATAATTTAGGTCAAGGAGGTTAGGCTGACAAAAAAGTTAGAAAACCCCTGTATTAACCCCTAACCTACACCATAACTTTTATTAACAAATACAGACAAATACAGTATAGCATAGAAAAATGCATAGGAATATATTACACTGTTTATAAGTATCCATAAATGATAATAAAACAGGATAAATTAACAAAAACAATTGTATTGCTTAAATGCATTGTAAGTTGATTTGGATAACAGTGTCTGCCAAATGCATACATGTAAATAATAAAGCTTAATATTTGTAAGCTAAAATACACATTTTAAAAAGTATATTGATGTCTGTGGTTAAAAGGCCATGTGTTCATGGGGTCAACTAGAAGTCATATCCATTATGAGTAAGTCATAAATAAAGCATGAATAATTAAAAAGATAGAGCTGCTTAATGGACACCAGCATAAAAGAAACGTGTAAATATGACAGGACAAGGATTAATAAATGATCTACAATACACTTTCAAAAGTGGATTAGAGACTGAACTTTACTAATGAAGTTTGTAATTGAGTGTCTAGAGTTAAAAAAGGTGCTAAGTAAAAAGGATATCTTTATATTATGTACTTTCACCCAGCTTTGGGTCAAAAAAGAAATTAACTTATCCCTATAACCTATACTTGGCTCAAATATAACCTGTTTCTGTGTTAATTTAACCCAACGACTGGGTTTTACAGTGCACAATACCTATAGATTTATAGACACGCTGCAAAAAATGACTTTCTTACTTAGTACTTTTGTCTTGTTTTCAGTAGAAATATCTAAAAGATATGTATTTTCTTGATGAGCAAAATGACCTAAGAAAATAAGTCTAGTTTTTAGACAAAAATGATACAATTTAAGTGAATTTGTGCTTAAAACAACCAAAAATAGCTGCCAATGGGGTGAGAAAATGTAGCTTGAATTAAGTGTTTAAGAAAAAAGAAAACTTATTTCAAGAGTTTTTTTCTCACCCCATTTGCAGATATTTTTGCTTGTTTTAAGCAAAAATTCACTTAAATTGTATAGTTTTTGTTTATAGTTTTCTTAGTCGCTTTGCTCATCAAGAAAACACATCTTGATTTAAGAATTTCTAGATATTTCTACTGAAAACAAAACAAAAATACCAAGTAAGAAAGTCATTTTTTGCAGTGCATTACGGGGATCAATGTGGATAAAGCTTTCAGTAGACTACACTGCAAAAAATGATTTTCAAGAAAAAATAATCTTAGTATTTTTGTCTTGTTTTTAGTAAAAATATCTAAAAATGCTTAAATTAAGATGCTTTTTCTTGATGAGCAAAATGGCCCAAGAAAATAAGTCTAGTTTTTAGACCATAAATATAAAATTTAAGTGATTTTGTGCATAAAACAAGCAAACAAAACTACCAATGGGGTAAGCAAAATTTTTTGTGTTTAAGAAAAATGTTCAAGATTTTTTTGCCTACCCCATTGGCAGATTTTTTTGCTTGGTTTATGCACAAAATCACTTAAATTTGATATTTTTGGTCTAAAAACTAGACTAATTTTCTTGGGTTGTATTGCTCATCAAGAAAAAGCATCTTAATGTAAGAATTTTTTTATATTTTTACTGAAAACAAGACAAAAATACTAAGAATTTATTTTCTTGAAAATCTTTTTTTGCAGTGTTTCTAGTAAAAAAACAGATTATGATTTTGTAATATGCTGCACAAGTACACACTTATTTTCAACCCAGTGTTAGGTCAAAAAGGGACAAGCTAAATTAACCCAAATATTTATATTTGACCCAACAATGGGTTAAAACAACCCAGCATTTTGGGTTGAAACAACCCAGCATACGGTAGGTTAAATAACAACCCAAGGACAGGGCTAATCCCTTTTTAAACCAATGCTGTTTTACATGTTTGCAGTCCAAATGTTTTAACGTGTGTGAACCTACGCTTCCCAGGAAGAGCCAGGATAGGACGAGAGCGAGTCTGCCTTCCCTCAAAATGTTTACTGGAACATGATTGTGAACACGGAGACCAGGAACCCCAATCTCCCAGCACACAGTCTTCTGGACAGGCCATCTCACAGGTCTGCTGGGCTGGAGGAAAATCACCTGGGCATCGATCACTAGGGGCCGACTCACCTATTATATAAAAAATTAATTTTGACTGAATGCATTTAGCTTCAAAAACACAAGCCTGTTCTTTCTTCTATTTCAGATTCCTGTTACAAGATTATTTTCTTCTTCAGTAAATTAGTATTCAATTAACATCCTATTGTTATACAAGGGAATATTCAATTAATACACCAGTAAAAATTATGAGGGCTTTTAAATAACAGAAATATCACAGACTTCTTTCATCTTCCAATAATTATACTGAAAATATAAAAAAAACGCAGTGAACAATCAGTTTTCTGTAATTTAAGTAGAAAATTATGCAAATAAGTTATTTAGCAGGCATGGTGATTGCTCGGTTCCCTCCTCAGAGACGTTGAATGAGCAATATTAAAGCAACTGTAGTTGTAATTAACAGACAGCTTAAAAAATAATCATCCCATAATGAATTTAACAGTAAAATATCAGTGCTTACTACACAACTCTCTGAAATGATTTATGACGATCGGTTGGTGGCATTGAGCGGTCAGATATTTTTGTATCATGACCTCGTACATCTTCCACACTGCTAGTTTCTTGTTTCTGTGGTCTCTTTACTCAAACTCACATACATGCCTCAAATCAATACTTTATGTCCATTTGTTTGTTAATCAATTTATACATTTTATCAGTATGTGTAAAATCGAACCAATGAACTACGTGCTGCTAATGCAATATACCATGCTGTTTCTGCTCCTTCATATAGCCAAAGAGTCTTAAGTTTTATCCGATTTATAAAAGACAAATCAGCTCTACCAATTCTTTCCGAATAAGCTCGAGCTCCTGGAGGCTTACAACGGCGAAGTCACGATCAAGCACACACACAAAACATTATACCTAAATTGTCTGGATACCTTATGATTCACTAAATGTTCATGTCGTTTACGTTATACGCATTTACGCGCGAATCGGCAACAAAACACAGACATTTGATGCAGTTTTACTTAAAGCCTGCCACTCAATGAAATCCAGCATTAAATAAACAAACAAGCACAATTTTGCGCGAATAAACATACTAACTCCATTGTTTCTGTAATGCCGGGTTCACTGGGAAGCTGAACAAGCTTAAATTTTCCTCACAAACAACACACTTTTTTGGTGATGTTGATTTTGTGTCACCTCTTCGTTGGTGTGTGCGTTCGATATTCTAGTTAAAGTGCCCATATATGGACTTCCACTGTACTTTCTGCACTGAAATTGCCCATAAAAGAAAGATTGTAGGTATAAATCTTTCATGTTCGAAAAAACTTGTACGAACCCTTTCGAAGTGCATTCGCCACAGAAATACTCGCCACACGTCCTGCTTTTTTGACACTTTGCCTACTTTTAAACAGAATGCATGAAATAGCTTTAACCCCCCACTTAAAGGTGACATACACTGAAAAAAGTGCACAACGCATGTCATTACTCTAAAGAAGTTTTTATATTTGATCTAACTAAAAAAAATACATTTTCTGTCCAGCCATCAGTTTTATGTAAAAAATGTGTTTGATTTAAATTAAAAGTAAGTCCTGTTGGTGTAAAGTAAATACATTTCTGTAAATTAAATTAAAAATATTAGTTTCCATTGTCACGTGACTTGCGTAACGTCATCCTGCTGGTGCGTCGCGACGTACAGCTGAAGTTCAGCTTTCCGCCATCTTGTTATACACTGCACCGATGGATGAACTCCGCGTGGTACAATGGGATTCAAGAAAATTGGTAAGTAATTTTAAACATACGTTTTGGCGTATTATTACCATTATACATGTGTGATTGTACTGTTGTTTTACATACGGTTAGTATTACTTAGTGGTGTACCGGTCGGATCGCAGTTGATTGAGCATGACGGTTCGGCTCACATGCGATTCGCGGAGTAATGCGCAAATTAAATTAGGAAACGTTTAATCATTTGCACGTGTTTTAAAGGCTTGCAGATGTTAATACCAAAGTGATTTGAAGTAATTTCACCGCAAAAAGGCGCTAGCGTGAGCAGTTTCTATACTCATGCAGATGAATGTGTCTCTATGCCCTTCAAAGATCAGAACTCTTGATGTGTAAACTTTAGCGACAGTTTTGCTACTTTGCCTCATACTGTAGTCGATTAAAATGCATTTGGCCAATAGAGCAATGCGACTGTTTATACTGCATCTCCTTCCGGAAGCGCTGTTTGAAATTCGCGCTCCGTTTCTGTGTAATTATGCACTCAAAACTGCACACGTGCAGAGAAGAGCAAACATAAAATCTTTCGGTTCTTGACACGGCCCATACAAACAAAATGATCTCCACAGTATTCTTTTTTAAATAAAAACTTTTGTTTATGTCACAAGATGTAGTGAACATGTAAATGTCTAGCAATTATCTATTATTTGTTAAGGCCAATCATATCCCATCCCTGGATAGACATCAGCAAACATTATGACAAAGACGTTTGCCTTACGCAGACAAGAGATTGTGGAAAACCAACCTACTGTTCAAGAACTGCAAGAAAGATTGCCAGAGGAGGTAAAAGCATTTATTTTATTATAAAATGTTAAAATTTGACTTGTACTGAATTAACCATAGTTTTTACCATAGGATGTAGTGCTTTTGAAAATGTTTTAGATGCTCTAATTATATATTCATTAAATGTTTTTTGTGTATATCTATTTTTACAACTAGTTCTAGAAATAATGTTTTCAGAAGTGTATTTTCTGTTTCTCTTACTTTCAGATTAATGCAGAAATGTGCACCACGATCTTACCTTGAAAATCAAGATTTATGGCCTCTTTGGACAGACAGAGCTCTCATGTTATTAGGACCAAAGGTGGAGTCCTCCATGAAAAACTAAGGACACTATTAAAGTTATGGATCAGGTATTGGTTGCATGCGAACAAAATTGCTTGTGGCAATTAATTTAGTAGTATTTTGGTCTAAAATAAACAATACATCTTGAACATTTTGTAGAGTCTGGACATAGAAATCAGAAGAGAAAGCCTGCTGAAGTGCCTGATTCATGTACTTTGGTGAAGATGCAAGCTGTCTGATCAAAGAATACCAGGTAATGTAGACAATGCAAACTACTGAAAGTTTCTCCAACCATGTTTGCCTTAAAGGGATAGTTCACCTTAAAGGTGCAGTGTGTAATTTTTAGAAGAAACTCTTGACAGAAATCCAAAATAATATACAAAACTATATTGTCAGGGGTGTATAAAGACCTTTCACAATGAACCGTTATGTTTTTATTATACCTTAGAATGAGATGTTTTTATCTACAAACACAGAGGGTCCCCTTACATGGAAGCCGCCATTTTGTGCCGCCATGTTTCTACAGAAGCCCTTAACGGACAAACTTTTTTTACCAAGTTGTCCGTAGCTTCTCTATGCATTTCAAAAGTGAGGAGTGATCAATGAACTGAGCCATTGGTTGCAATTCGCAACCTCACCACTAGATACTGCTTAAATTTACACACTGCACCTTTAAGATAAAAAATCTGTCATCATTTACTCATCCTCATGTTGTTCTAAACCTGTATGAATTTCTTTTTGCTGATGAACACAAAAGAAGATATTTTGAAAAAAATGATGGTAAACACACAGCAGATAGTGACCATTAACTTCCATAGTAGGATTAAGAAATATGATGGAATTTAATGGGTAACGTCAACTGTGTGCTTACCATCATTTATCAAAATATTTTCTTCATTTATCACAATACTTCCAAAATATTTTTCCTACTATAGAAGTCAATGAACACTATGCTGTGTGTTTACCATCATTTCTCAAAGTATCTTCTTTTGTGTTCTTCAGAGAAGATACATTTGTGCAGGTTCGGAAGAACATGGGGATGAGTAGATGATGACAGAATTTTCATTTTAAGGTTAACTATCCCTTTAAAGGAAAACAACACAGTTTTTCAATATTTTATTATGTTCTTACCTCAACTTAGACAAATTAATCCATTCCTATCTTTTTTCAATAAGTACACTTAATCTTTGTACAGTGTGTCGTAAATGTGTTAGCATTTAGCCTAGCCCTATTCATACCTTAGGTTCCAAACAGGGATACATTTAGAAGCCACCAAACACTTCCATGTTTTCCCTATTTAAAGACTGTTACATGAGTAGTTACATGAGTAAGTATGGTGGCACAAAATAAAACCTGGTGATTTTCTAAGCGGATAAAAAGTGAGAACTATATTGTATGGCAGAAGAGCACTTAGTTTGCAGCACTCGGACCTCGGTCGCAGTAACATCATCAGAACTCTCCCTCAAATTCTAAAAAAAGGGGGACTAGTCAGGTATGATGGTGTGACTGCATGCTGTTTGGATCCTAAGGAATGAATGGTGCTAAGCTAAACGCTTACATATGCACGCTACAGCAATTAAAGTATTAGCCCACTTCTGAATTAACCATTCCTCATAATTTACTCACGTTCAAGACTTTCTTTCTTCACTAAATAAAAGAGATTAAGGTTTTTGATGAAAACATTCCAGGATTATTCTCCATATATAGTGGACTTCAATTACACACAAATGGCTGAAGTATTCTTCAGAGAATTTACGCTGTATGTCCTACGCCTTTCTTATTCTACTTACGGAACAAACGCACGCAACACCAGTTCTGTTTTTTCTGTAAGTAGAATAGGGAAGGCGTAGGACAGGGCTATTCAAATCTTACCCTGGAGGGCCAGAGCACTGCAGAGTTTAGCTCCAACCCTGATCAGACACACCTGAGCAAGCCAATCCTTGTCACAGGTCGAAGAAGCGGACCGCCCCTGTCGCGGGTCACGCTCCTCCTATTTCCACCCCGAGAAGGTCCCAAAACACCCCAATGACCAGACAGACAAAGAATTAAAATCTAACAACTTTTATTTAAAGATTTAAAATGGTGGCTATAAGCAGAGGTAAGAATTACACAGGTGACTGGGAACTTTAACTTTTCCTCCTCAGGTTCGTGGCTGTAAGCAGAGGTAAGAATTACACAGGGGACTGGGAACTTTAACTTTTCCTCCTCAGGTTCGTGGCTGTAAGCAGAGGTAAGAATTACACAGGTGACTGGGAACTTTAACTTTTCCTCCTCAGGTTTGTGGCTGTAAGCAGAGGTAAGAATTACACAGGTGACTGGGAACTTTAACTTTTCCTCCTCAGGTTTGGGTTCGTGGTTGTAAGCAGAGGTAAGAATTACACAGGTGACTGGGAACTTTAACTTTTCCTCCTCAGGTTCGTGGCTGTAAGCAGAGGTAAGAATTACACAGGGGACTGGGAACTTTTCCTCCTCAGGTTCGTGGCTGTAAGCTGAGGTAAGAATTACATAGGTGACTGGGACTTTAACTGTTCCTCCTCAGGTTTGTGGCTTGTAAGCAGAGGTAAGTGTTACACAGGTGGCTGGGACTTTAACTTCTCGCTCAAACACAATGGTTATTCCACACAACTTTCGCTCTGGGGCAGTGGGCTTACAGGGCGGTGTTCAACACAGGGTGCATTCGACTTGGGTATGGTCGTGCAGAGCTGAACGCTCCCCTTGCTCCTCCTCCACTTACGATTCCAGAGATACTGAGCAGGGGCGAACCTTTGAAGAGGCTCCACACAAGGATGGTTATCGTATGAAGACGTTATAACAGTAACCCTTCGTCCAAGAACAATAATTACAAGATGGTTTACTCACACTGGTATGCAGGTACACTTCACCACTCCCCTCTTTCAGAGCCAGGAAAAGGATCCGTCACTTTATACTGAGGAAATCCTATTGGGAACTACCTTTAACCCACGCTCCATTAGCCTCAACGTGCTGTAATCTCCTCACGATTCCTCTGGACTCGAAACGGCTTCTGTCATCACAAGCACAGCACTACACTGCAAGCTTTAAGTGTACACACACACAATGAAGACAAAGACTCACCCACGACACTCCACACACTTTAAGTGACTAAGGACTGAGTTGCTTGGGCGTTATTCTCGGTGGAGGGGGAAAAGTGCCTACAGGATGGACGCCGGACCTCCCGTGTTTACTCCTAGTTGTACTCCTCGGCTCACCCACGCTTCTCTCCACAGTGGGGCCACAACTCTGTGTGCTAGACTCACAACACACGTCAGGTAATATACCCTCTTCAATACCACATTATCAAACTCACAACACACATCAGGTAATGCACTCTTCTTAATACTTCGTGATAAACGTAGCTTGTTACTCACACTCCCTGATGACTCTCTGCTGTTCTTGTTCCTGTTTACAGCTTTTCCGCCGCTGTAGATCGTCCTCGACGACAACTCCGGTGAGTATTCTCCAATGTTACTCTGTTTCTTCTTATAAAGACTTCGCCCAGGCCTCCGCTCTTTCCACACCGGATCGGTCTCCGTGACCATGCACCACACAACAATCGCAGAGACAAGCACTTTTTCCATGGTGCTCCTGTAATATACAGCCATAACTCCTTCCTTTTGGCCTCTCTTGGCCCCGCACTCTTTCCGCTCGCTTTTAAAGCGATCCCCGGATCAACGGCGCTCTAGACTCTTCAAAGGAAGTGTGAGTTCTGGTCCGCCTTTGGCGGAGCGGAGCTCGCCCCGAAAATCAACTCCTCTCTCTGGTGTTTCTGCCACTCTATTTATCTGTCCCATCTTCACACATCCTCCAGTCACAAATCACCACCTCAGTTCTTCTCACCTGTGGCTCGTAGAGCCCCGATTGTGTTGCCATTGGAACAAGTACTGGAAGTACTGGTGTTTGAAATGTTCGGCCTGGGCGGAAACCATCTTCGGGCAGAACCAATCTTCGTCGCTTTTGGTTCCGCCCTATAATAGTCACCATGTGACATCCCCCCCTGCCAAACAATTTTAGTCCCTAGAACGGGCTCTTCTTGGTGACAGGTAAAATCGAGTAGGGTCTTTAAATACGTGGTAGGCCATTGGGGGGCCTTGGTCGCTCAACCCGGGGTGGACTGCCGACTACGCCAAATCTGTCACAGGTACGAGGAGCGTGACCAGCGACGGGTGGTCCGTTTCTCCGACCTGTGACATCCTCATGATCACTAGACAATCACAGGTGGGTAAGTTTGATTAGGGTTGGACCTAAACTCTGTAGTGATCCGGCCCTCCAGGGTAAGATTTGAATAGCCCTGGCGTAGGACATACAGCGTAAGCTCTTTGAAGAATACAGAAAGCTGAAGCAAGGCGATCATTTGTGTCTATAAACCAAATACAGTTGTATTTTTTTTAAACGGCCGATCATTTCTTTGATAAGACACTTATTTTTCATCTGGTATAGTTTAAAGCCCTTTGAAGCTGCACTGAAACTGTCATTTTTACCTTTAGCCATTTGGGCATTATTGAAGTCTTCTATATGGAGAATAATCCTGGAATGTTTTCATCAAAACCTTAATTTATTTTTGACTGAAGAAAGTCATGAACATCTTATAATTTACTCACAATTTACTTACTGAATGAATGGGGCTAAGCTAAATGCTATCAAAGTGTCGCAGCGCGCTCCAGCGCTTACGTGCACGCACACAGATGATAGAGGGATGTATCAACTCTTCTTAGTTAAGGTAATAACATAGTTTAATATTGAAAATGAGTAGACTATTCCTTTAACAGAGGTCTTCTCAAGCCTTGATGGTGAATAAAACATGGAAAAATTTTGATTTGGTTGTGCAATATCGCTTAAAGGAATAGTCTACTCGTTTGCCATATTAAACTATGGTATTACCTCAACTTAGACGAATTAATACATATCTATCTTTTTTCAATGCGTGCACTGTACAGTGCGTTGTGAATGTGTTAGCATTTAGCCTAGCCCCATTCATTCCTATGGTACCAAACAGGGAAGCCACCAAACACTTCCATGTTTTCCCTATTTAAAGACTGTTACATGAGGAGTTATACCAGTTAGTATGGTGCAACAAAATAAAACTTTTTTTTGGTACCATAGGAATGAATGGGGCTAGGCTAAATGCTAACACATTCACAACGCGCTGTACAGTGCAGGCATTGAAAAAAGATAGGTATGTATTAATTCGTCTAGGTTGAGGTAATAACATAGTTTAATATGGCAAAAGAGTAGACTATTCCTTTAAAAGTAGTTCAAGTAATTGTGTTATTTACACATTCTTTTGTGTTCTGTGGAAGAAATCACACAGGCTGATATTTTGAAGAAGGTTGTTAAGAGCCCCCCCATTTACCTGCATTGGTTTTGTGTCCATGCAATAAAAAATGAACATTTTGTCATCACTTACTCTCCTCTTGTTATAAACCGTACACATTTTATTTTTACGCTGAACACAAATTAAGATATTTTAATGAAAGTTAGCAACAGACGTTTGGGCTCTACATTGACCTCCATAGTAGGAAAGCAAACAAAATTGTGTAATACATTTTCAGATGAAGGGGTGTTTTCTTCCTCCACAGTCCCCATAGATATATACACTAGATGTTGCCTTGGTTCTCTGAGTATGCGTCAAAACCGCCGCCATCTTGGAACAGGGGTCTTGTCATAGGAAGTAGCTAGGTAAAGCAGCTATTTCCGCCTGTACTTCAAATTCATGAACGATGCCAGACTTTTGTGCTGCGCATGGATGAAAGGGCTACTAGCACTATGCATTACAGTTAGAAAAAGTACATTTTCATAAAATCAAAACTTTTATTTTTCCCTGTACTAAATGCTAAATAAATGTCTGACTGCTGAAACGAACCAAAAGAAAATCGCGTTCATGACGATTTATGGTGATTTTATTTCTGTTACACCATTGCCTACAATGACGCTGATGCGGGATTCCCCTGTTTTAAGATGGCGGCTCTGTTTGACGCATTCGGTCCAATGAACTGCCGTAGCCAAGGCGACATCTAGTGTACATATCTATGCACAGTCCCTAAATTGGTCTCTGTTCTTGTATGTTTTTAGGCTGACCAGAGGGAAGAAGCGGAGAGGGAATTCAAAAAGACCACCATGGAATTTTTTGTGATCCGTGAAAGTGATGCTCTTAATCCTGCACTGGACATTTCCATTTTCATTGACGGTGTGGAGTAATAAATGAGTTGCCCTCTTTTGCATGTGCATGTTTGGACTCATTTGAACTGAACTTAAAACATCTTGATGGACTCAAATATAACTTTTAAAGCCTTTCAAAAAAAATGTCATGGATGTGGACAGTAAGCAGATGAGCCGAAGGGTGCAGAACCCCTCTTCAAAACTGCAGGAGTACATTTTTTTTCCTTTGACCCAGCTACTGAAGGTAAATTTTTTTGAGCCTTTTATACAACATTAACTGTAATACTGTTTACTAAACCTGATTTGTTTTATCTTGATTGTTTATCTATAAACCATAACTGATTCTTATTTAGAATTTACATTTTATCCAGTGTGTCTACAAATACTAAAAACTGTTATACATTAAGTGTTTTTATAACAATACTATACACATTGTTGAAGTGTTTTATGACAAATTGTCATGATTATAATGTGTTTACATTGTTAGACAGTGTGTATTTGTAAAAACATGTGTATTATGACAAAATAATTTGTCAAAAGTTTGATGCTTGAAGTCATTCATCTTAGACAGATGGTAAAATTACACATTTTGAAAGTAAAAATTTTTTTATATATTAAATTAATATTTTAAATTGTATTTGGTTGGATATTTGGTTAGATGTAAAGTAAAACTTTTGCGTCAACTTGTTACAACTAATTACTTTACTTTTTATCAACCTAAAATTTTTACTTTGAACAGAATGAACTATCCATTACATTTTGAAAGTAAATAATTTTTATTTATATTAAATTAATATTTTAAATTGTATTTGGTTGGATATTTGGTTACATGTAAAGTAAAACTTTTGCGTCAACTTGTTACAACTAATTACTTTACTTTTTATCAACCTAAAATTTTTACTTTGAACAGAATGAACTATCCATTACTTGGCCAAAGCAAAAAGTATCTTTGAATCAAATACATTTTTTAAGTTTAATTAAATGTCAAAATATACTTTGTCTTAATGCATTAACCTAATTATTTTACTTTACATCTAACCAAATATCCAACCAAATACAAAGTAAAATAATTACGTTAATGCATTAAGACAAAGTATATTTTGACATTTCATTAACTTAAAAAATGTATTTGATTCAAAGATACTTTTTGCTTTGGCCAAGTAATGGATAGTTCATTCTGTTCAAAGTAAAAAATTTAGGTTGATAAAAAGTAAAGTAATTAGTTGTAACAAGTTGACGCAAAAGTTTTACTTTGATCCAATGAAACACTTTTTTCAGTGTAGAATGGTTGAACGGAGTATTTATCCTTGTTCTGTGATGTGACATGTAGACAATTTTTTTTTGTTTGTGTCTGTAATGGCTTAGAAGCTTCTTAAAAACCTCTCTCACAGGGACGTGCACAGACATTTTGAGGGGCAGGGGCTCAAGTGAAATAAAGGGCACCTTTCATAATTATGTATATTTTTTGTCAGGATCCCGAATGTTATTAAGTGTATTTTGTCTTGTTTCTGGTGCCGGGATCCTGACACCCCCATATACGTGTTCTGTGTCTGTGTGGAGAGTCATGTGGTCTGTGTTTATGTTTGGTGTACCGCATGCTCTCCTGTCTTTAGTCTTAACCTTACCCTCCTGTTTCCTAATTATGTATGATTAGTTTCCTCACCTGTTTGTTGTTGTCCCCTAATTAGTTTCCCTATTTTAATGCCATTGTGTCTCTTGTCTTTGTGGTATCATTGTATGTTTTTGTGTGACACCGTCAGGAGTCTTGTCGTGGTTTTATTTAATTCTTGTCTTGTTTACCCCCTCGAGGGAGTTTTTGTTTATTAATAAAAGTCTTTTGAGTTGAGAGCTGTCTGCACTTGGGTTCATCCACCACCATTCCTGACAGAATGATACCACCACACTTGAACCCAGCAGACAGCTCTTTTGTTTTGTTTTTTACCTGATGTCGTCGAGTCTGCTGTTGTCCGTCCAGTCCTGCTTTGTCCTGATGTCTGTCCAGTCCTGCCGTTGTCTGTGGAGTTGTGTTCCTGTGGCCGCGCAGTGAGCCCCGCGGGTGTGTTCCTGATCGGTGGCGTCTACGGTAGGGCTACTGGTCGACGAGCTTCGCGGGTGTGTTCCTGTTCGGGGAGCTCCGCGGGACGGATCCAGATCGACAAGCCCCACGGGAGTGGGCTGGTCGGTGAGCCCCGCGGAGAAGTGCCAGGATGGCGTGGTCTGCGGGAAGTTCCTGGTCAGCGGATCCCGTGGGAGTGTTTGTTCGGCGGAGTGTCACCGCGATGGAGCTCTGTTCAGCGAGCCCCGCGACAGAGGATCGGCCAGCAAGCTCCAGGATGCTCACTGGTCAGTGAGCCCCGCGAGCGTTCCTGTACGGCATGTCCTGTGTCCTGTTCGGGGTCGGCGGGCCGAGCGGTGCTGGGTTCCGGGCCCACTTCCTGGGCGGAGACCGTCTGTCCCGTCTTGTTTTCGGGGGTCCGGACATTGGGCACTGTCGGCCTTCTGGCCGTTGGACTTTGTTTATTGTTTTTGTCATGTACTGTTGTGTTGGGTTGCCATGTGGCAACCCTTAAGGGAAGGGTAGTGTCAGGATCCCGAATGTTATTAAGTGTATTTTGTCTTGTTTCTGGTGCCGGGATCCTGACACCCCCATATACGTGTTCTGTGTCTGTGTGGAGAGTCATGTGGTCTGTGTTTATGTTTGGTGTACCGCATGCTCTCCTGTCTTTAGTCTTAACCTTACCCTCCTGTTTCCTAATTATGTATGATTAGTTTCCTCACCTGTTTGTTGTTGTCCCCTAATTAGTTTCCCTATTTTAATGCCATTGTGTCTCTTGTCTTTGTGGTATCATTGTATGTTTTTGTGTGACACCGTCAGGAGTCTTGTCGTGGTTTTATTTAATTCTTGTCTTGTTTACCCCCTCGAGGGAGTTTTTGTTTATTAATAAAAGTCTTTTGAGTTGAGAGCTGTCTGCACTTGGGTTCATCCACCACCATTCCTGACAATTTTTTTCTTTTTTTTTTAAACAAAAAGTATATATATTAACGCAATTCTGACTTCCTTTTTTAAAAAATTATTAAAAAAGTTTTATCTTCCTCAAACTCACACAATTGTTAAATTTTCAAAAGATGTCTACAAAATAATCAGTTCACACAGACACCATGGTCTCCTTAGTACTCTAGGTTTATAGAGCAGCAAAGGAAGCCATTACACAATGTGCATGTTTTGAAAACATTATATTACACATTAATTACAAATTTGTTAAAATGCTAAAACAAAGTTTTGACGACTGAGTTAGCGCTACATGCCAATAAATGCTAATGTTTAGCTGATTAGTTTTTAGTTGTTACTCAAAATGTATTTTTGTCTGATAAGGGCTCAAAATATAAGGTCTGTTTACTAATGTGAGCTTCTGGCATGAGCCTCAGAGCAGAGCAATCAGAGCAGAGCTCAACATTATTATTCATGACCCTTTCAAATAGGGCAAAAATAGACCATATAATTCAAATGACAAATTCTAGGGTTGTATATAGACATGTAAAACCGTTTCTGGATAACTTTTGCGCTTAATAAAGCAACATACCTTCTTTGTAATTGTCAAAGAACAATTTAACATATTATGACAACACATCCTATGGCACCTTTAATCTTAGGTTTCATATTTATCAGGGTTACACATGTCAGAAACAACAAATATAGATTAGGCCTATTTTATTTGTATTTTATATTTTACTTTTTTGTGATGTCAGTGAAAATTCAGACTGGGCAAGTAAAATACTGAACCATCAGATTTCTTCCCAATCTACTCCAGCACTCCAGTATAACACATTATACTTATTTAACAGACATTACAAAAAACGCAAACAAAAAAGCTTACTACTGTAGTTAGCAATTATTTTATTGTTTGTGCTTTATTATTTTATGAGCAGTCTGTTTAAACTACACACTGTTACAAGTTTGCAACTCTTCAGGTTAATATGGGATTGCCATGGAAAACAATGTCCCTGAATCGTTATGTGTAACAACGTGTCCCATATTTTGGTATAAAACTGTTAATACAAGAATGCTTTCTTCCTCACACACTTACCGGTAGATGCCTGCATAATCATGCACATGATCGCGTCTCGTTCAGGGCAGGCTGAGCAATTGGCGCTTGAAGCGCGAATGATGCAGCACGAGTGTAGACAATCCAATCATAACTATAAGTAAGTTAGAGAGGCGGGACTAAGGAAAGGTAAAGCCAACCATATTAGCGATGTGAATTTTGTAGGCGGGACTCATCTGTTAACCGTTTGTGTGCCACAAATAGCGCTATTTTTCTTTATATAAGAGTTTAAATCTCATTTAAACGATTCCTGAATAAATTCATGTTAAATTAGCAACAAGTAAAAAACACAAGAAACAGACAGACATCAGTTGTTATATGAATAAAGATCATAATATTGTTTTTTTTAAAGCACCCCAGAAAAAAAGGGCACTTTCTCTCCAGGAATAAAAAGGGCAGGTGCTCAAGCCCCCTTTGATGTCTATGTGTGCACGTGCCTGCTCTCTCAGATAGCTCTATTAGGGTGGGGGATTTCAAACAAGTGGTTTTGCACCTATTTGGCTCCCCCTACTGGCTTAACTTGCAATCTCATTACTGATTGGCTGACTTTGCTGCCACTCAAAAAATGTAGCCAATTATTTTAAAGTGGATGGGCAGTTAGATGCCTGTGATGTCATAAGCATCAGTTTTTCAGATTGGGCTGTTATCTGGCTGACATTTCTAAAAGAGGAATTTCTACGAGACTGAGATGTTTAGCATGTTTAGCACTTTTTGTATGTTTGTGAATGTGGGTAGACTACCATTATATAACAAAGACATGGTAAAAATGGTTTTTCATTCTCTGTCCCCTTTAATAATGTTTAATAAGCAGTTAAATTGATTATAACAATGAAAATAATGATGATAATAACCCTGATAAGCAATGTGTCCATTAAGGGTGTCACGATTTTAAATCGAAATCGATCGAAATAAAGTCACAACCTCGAACTTCGAATTAAAAAATGGAATCGTCGATTCTGCCACACCCCATGTCACGTCCAGTCGTCTTGCCAAGCGGGAAAAAAGTGGTTTACTGCTGCGAGTCAACCTCCTCTAACTTAGCTAGCTACAGCCAGTCAAAAGATAGCATGGCAGATGCAGGAGACACAACAACTTATTTCAGTTGCTTCAAGGGGATCGCACATCGGACGCACAGCTCAGCGCTGCGCAGTGCCGTTCTAAAAAAATCGAACACATCGCTTTTTATGAGTATACGCACATCGGCGCCGACAGGTGGTGCCTGTCCGCACCGCCCAGCTATGACTCAGGAAGTTGCACAAATCCCTGTTGCGCCACAGAGCGCCACTCACATAGTTTAACATTACATTACATTGTATTTGTCCCAAATCATTAACGTTTAGGCTGCTAACGGATATTTTGCGTTTTGAAGTAGACGCTATTTGACGAAGCTCGCAATATTTAATGTGCACTTCTGGTTTACGTTACCTCTGAGTTGTCCTAGACGCGACTCGATGCGACCCGGCACTGTGCGTCCGGTGTGCGACCCCCTTAAGAGTTATGAAAACAGCATTTAAACATGACTTATTGGGGTATAGTCTCCAGGGCTCGAAATTGCGACAATTTTGGTCGCATATGCGACCGAAATTGAATCTGTGCGACCTTAAAATATATTTGGGAGCATTTGTGCGACTGCCCATTTTGTTGTGGTGCGACTTGACTTAGATTGAGATGCTGCGTGCTGGTGCTGTCCCAGGTTCCGTGTTCTCTCCAATGTTACATAACCAATCAAATTTCACCATTAAGTTCTTGCGTTTAATGAAGACCGCAGATTGGCTAATATGAGCGTCAGTCATTCCTAGTTGCCGTGCTACGTTGGTATGTGAAGCGCGGAAATATGAAAAGACGAACCGCGAGCATGACGAGAACGAGCCGATTACAGCCAATGTTACTACTGTAATTAATGATGACGATCCGTATTCAAATGCGACTCCACCACCGGAAGATAAGACTTGACGTTTAACCTTTCGGAGAGAGTGGCTTAAAGATTATGAGTGGCTCCGCTATGAAAATGGCTCGTTGTACTTACTGTGTTTTATTGTAAATCCTGTAAAACAGTGTTGGTGGCGGAATCTAAATATTTTAAGCGCCAGACCTTGCTTAAACATGCCAAAAGTGCCAAAAAACACAAGACGTGTCGTGACAAATGTGTTCATTATTAATGGAGACACCGACCTGTCTGTCAAAGAGTGTTTGATAGTGTATGTGCGCATGCGCTGGTGAATGGACATCCGACAAACATCCTTGTGGTCCATGTTGATGTGGAACACGACAATGCTGATGGTATGTTTTAGTTGTATTTTTAAAACATTACCTATTTAGTAGTAATAGCATCCTGGTATGCAGTTATCAATACCAATATATATTAGCCTTCTATATTAAGGTCACTTTTGTAATGTCACAATTAATCAGTGTTTTACGTGTTTGCTAGATTTTCTATTGTAATCTTAATCATGTTACCTGTAATTGTTAAATTATTATTGCTGCTATACTATTTCAACAGCATTTGGGTATTATTTAGGAATCTATGCAGCAAAAAAATAAAATAGAAGACCAAATTTTAAATGCTGGCCATAGGATGTGTAAAGCCTGGATGTGTAAAGAATACATTTATTAACATTTACATTGTAGTTGTGGTGTTTTATAATTTTTGGATGGATGCGCCAAAATTTTTGCTGGTGCTCCTAACTCTTTAAAATTGGGAGCACCAGTGCTACCAAATAAAAAAGTTAATTTTGAGCCCTGAGTCTCACAATCTTGTCTGATGGTAAAAAAAGTGCAATTTAAGGTGCAAAGTACTGACAGGAATGTTCATCTGACAGGAAGATTTGTTTGATCAGCTATGTGCGTGTACCATATTTTCCCACTGGCAGCACGACTAACATGGCAGGACATCTTCTGGTTCAAGGTCAGATATTATATTTCATAAAGGTGTAGTCTAAAAATGGCATTGCATTTTTTTTGTGCTTTCAAAATCGAGAATCAAATCGAACCGTGACCTTAGAATCGAAAATGTAACCGAATCAAGGATTTGAAGAACCGTGACACCCCTAGTGTCCATTAAATAACACTCAATTTTGTTGTTTAAAAAACACTTAATAACTTGGCCATTAATAAAATGTACTCTCAGCAGTGTGTTTCTAGTTATTTTACAACAGTTTTCAGTCAGGATTCAGAGTTAGATCTATCCATTTTATTACACAAAAACCTTCACTTCTTCCTGATCACCAAACTAGAAGCGTACATTTGTGTATATCCTCTAATCCTGTACGGTAAGATCTTCACACAAAAACAATCATGCGGTTTATTTCTCAGTTTGGCAGGTACAGAAAGACACAGATCACACGAGCACAGAATCAACTGGTAGATGTTCTTCAGGTTGTTGTGCGATAAAAGAAAAGATAGACTAATAAAACAGATCCCCTCTGAGAATCAGATATCGAGCTGCTATAGTTCATTTCTTCATTACGTCTCTGATGCAGGAAGGACAGCATTTCTGAAAAATCTTTTTCGAATCACATTTTTTTTGCCTTAGATGTAAATGCACAAATGGTGCAAGAAACTGAAACGACTAAAGGTGGTCTTAATATGTACTTTTATGAGCTTTGTAACCACCATCCTGCCTGTTGTTTTATAAAGGTTTATTTTCATTGTCTTTGTGCCGTGCCAGACGGGGAGTTTTTCCACCTAACTGTTGCAGGAAACCATTTCCCAGAGTTATTATGTACCCGGTGCATTAAAAAGCGCATCAGGGGTGCAGAACTGTTTATAGTGAGCAGTCAGAAATCAATAGCAGGATCTGCCTCGTAAACATGTATCAGACTTGCAGTCAGATCACAAAACCTGTATTGACAGCTATAAAACCATCAGACAGATCTGTACAATGTAAGACACAAAACACGCTTCAGTGATCCCATCATCATATTTAAAACACACAGACTCGCATTGAGTATTGCGTATATTGGGAGAAAGCGGGGCACAACCTATTTTGGTTTTGGGATAACTCATCAATGGCGGTAAAAGAGTTGGGGGGGGGGTAGAGCTATTTTATGCATTCTGACTTATTAAAGGAATAGTCTACTCATTTTCAATATTAAAATATGTTATTACCTTAACTAAGAATTGTTGATACATCCCTCTATCATATGTGTGCGTGCACGTATGCGCTGGAGCGCGCTGCGACGCTTCGATAGCATTTAGCTTAGCCTCATTCATTCAATGGTACCATTTAGAGATAAAGTTAGAAGTGACCAAACACATCAAAGTTTTTCATATTTGGGACGAGTGGTTGTGCGAGCAAGTTTGGTGGTACAAAATAAAACGTAGCGCTTTTCTAAGCGGATTTAAAAGAGGAACTATATTTTATGGCGTAATAGCACTTTTGGGAGTACTTCGACTCGGCGCAGTAACACCCTCCCTCTCCCATTATGAGAGTGAGAAGGGGAGCGGACTTTTCAGGCGAGTCGAAGTACTCCCAAAAGTGCTATTACGCCATAAAATATAGTTCCTCTTTTAAATCCGCTTAGAAAAGCGCTACGTTTTATTTTGTACCACCAAACTTGCTCGTATAACTACTCGTCTTAAATAGGAAAAACGTTGATGTGTTTGGTCACTTCTAACTTTATCTCTAAATGGTACAATTGAATGAATGGGGCTAAGCTAAATGCTATCAAAGCGTCGCAGCGCGCTCCAGCGCTTACACGCACGCACACAGATGATAGAGGGATGATTCAACAGTTCTTAGTTAAGGTAATAACATATTTTAATATTGAAAATGAGTAGACTATTCCTTTAACACTGTTTAAAAGCTGGTTTCATAGGCAAAGTGTCAACATATGACAGAGTATTTTTGTGCCGAATGCACTTCGCCAGGGTTTGTACAAGTTTCGGAAAGTTTTTTTCGAGCATGAAATATTTATACGTAGGATGTAATACTACTCTATAGGTACTCAAGATTAAAGGATTACTCTATTTTCTTAAAAAAAATCCAGATAATTTACACACCAGCATGTCATCCAAAATGTTGATGTTTTTCTTTGTTCAGTCAAGAAGAAATGATGTTCTTTTGAGGAAAATATTCCAGGATTTTTCTCATTTTAATGGACCCCAACCCCAACAGTTTTAATGCAATTTAAAATTGCAGTTTCAACGGAGTTTCAAAAAACTCAAAACAATTCCAAACGAGGCATAGGGGTCTTATCTAGTGAAACGATTATCATTTTTGACAAGAAAAATTTAAAATATGCACTTTTAAACCACAACTTCTCGTCTTCCTCCGGCTGTGTGACGAGCCAGCGCGACCTCACGCAATACGTCATCACGTCAAGAGGTCACGGATGACGTATGCGAAACTACGCCACTAAGTGTGGAGAAAGTGGACCGTTCCGATGTTGTTGTATGTGAAATTATACAAATTAATGTCTTTGTGTCAGTTTATTGTTTCAAATTTTCCGCAAATGTGCATTTCATATATGTAACACGTGACCTTTCCACGTCCTTACGCAATTGCGTGGGGTCGCGCTGGCTCGTCGCAGGGCCGGAGGAGGACGAGAAGTTGTGGTTTAGAGGTGCATATTTTTTGTTTTTCTAGCCAAAAATGATAATCGTTTCACTAGATAAGACCCTTATGCCTCGTTTGGGATCGTTTAGAGTCCTTTCAAATCGGTATTTTAAACTGCATTAAAACTGTTAAGTGTTGGGGTCCAATAAAGTCCATTAAAATGAGAAAAATCCTGGAATGTTTCCTCAAAAGACACAAATATCTTCACGACTGAACAAAGAAACACATCAAGATTTTAGATGACATGGTGATGATTAAATTATCTGGATTTTTTTTAAGAAAATAGACTAACCCTTTAACATGAGATAAGCAGAAACAGCATGTGTTATAGGAGCTTTAAAGTTTGTTTCTTATACAATTCCAGAGACTGAAGTCTAAGTGTTACAGTTTACCCCATGCAAACCTTAAAAGAGCTCAGATCCCAAACCCTTTAAGTGCGTCTGATGTGTTTTCTTGTAAATGAGCATTTTTTATCAGACTCTTAATGGATTCTGCCAACAAAGCAATGGCCTCTTTAAGTATTACATTTCTGGAACAGCAGGTTTCAT
This sequence comes from Misgurnus anguillicaudatus, assembly GCF_027580225.2. NCBI lineage: Eukaryota > Metazoa > Chordata > Actinopteri > Cypriniformes > Cobitidae > Misgurnus > Misgurnus anguillicaudatus. The sequence continues at coordinate 27,868,664 of NC_073350.2, read as the reverse complement.
AACAAGACCATATTTATGCAATGTTACTGCAGAGTATAACCTAATTACTGTAAGGCAAGAATCTTATATAACTTCAAGTCAGCTGCATTTCACATTAATGGGTTTGGCATTTAATGTTCACTTCTCATTTATGCAACATCCCTAGTGCATGCTGGGCAGATGATGCTGTCAGGGTTAATGCATATGTGTCTGATGCAATATTCAACTCTGCCATGTCTAGTCATGCCTAATGAATGCCTATCCGGGATAGTACACATTTTAGGAGACATGTATGTTTCAAAGTATTATTATATACAGCAATAAAAATGCATTTAAATATGCATCAGTGCAATCAGAATACAAAAACATATTTAAAATCTAAATGTCAACATCTGTGGGTGCCAAATATATACTATAAAAATATATGTAGTTAAAAATCTGAAACACACCGCAATACTAATACATATCGCCAGGGTTTATACTGTATATTATTAGTCTCTGGACTGCAGTGGTAACACTCTATAGATCACTCATAAGCTTTCTGATGATGGACATCACAGGCGCTTGTCATAGATGAGTGACATTTGGACAATACTGTCACAAACCTCAGAGGACTCCTCCGGCTACATTTTTATATCAGAACTACAGTACATCACTTTGACATGCATCAGTCTGTCAAAGAAGATTCTGATCTTAAACCTGTCAGAAAACAGCTTAGAGACACACCATATGCCCACTGGGAGCAGAGGAGATGAAAACAACTGATGAGCTTTTTAAGCAAGTAAAACAACTGATTCAACATTCAAGATCTGACAAAGGGAATAAAAGAAGGCTGGACACAAAAAGAGTGAATAGGTGTTGTGAGTGGTTTAAAGCCTGTTGCTATGACTTGTTACAGTGTTCTTGGTGGTTGCTAGGGTGTTGTGAATGGTTTAAAGCCTCTTGCTATGAGTTGCTACACTCACAACACCTCTGCAACCACCAAGAACACTGTAGCAACTCATAGCAACAGGCTTTAAACCACTCACAACACCTTAGCAACCACCAAGAACACTATAGCAACTCATAGCAACAGCCTTTAAATCACTCACAACACCTCTGCAACCACCAAGAACACTGTAGCAACTTATAGCAACAGGCTTTAAACCACTCACAACACCTTAGCAACCACCAAGAACGCTTAGGTGTTGTGAGTGGTTTAAAGCCTGTTGCTATAAGTTGCTACAGTGTTCTTGGTGGTTGCAGAGGTGTTGTGAGTGTAGCAACTCATAGCAAGAGGCTTTAAACCATTCACAACACCCTAGCAACCACCAAGAACACTGTAGCAACTCATAGCAACAGGCTTTAAACCACTCACAACACCTTAGCAACCACCAAGAACACTATAGCAACTCATAGCAACAGCCTTTAAATCACTCACAACACCTCTGCAACCACCAAGAACACTGTAGCAACTTATAGCAACAGGCTTTAAACCACTCACAACACCTTAGCAACCACCAAGAACGCTTAGGTGTTGTGAGTGGTTTAAAGCCTGTTGCTATAAGTTGCTACAGTGTTCTTGGTGGTTGCAGAGGTGTTGTGAGTGTAGCAACTCATAGCAACAGGCTTTAAACCACTCACAACACCTTGCTGTTGCTAAGCCTGTTGCTATGAGTTGCTACAGTGTTCTTGGGGGTTGCAGAGGTGTTGTGAGTGGTTTAAAGCCTGTTGCTATGAGTTGATACAGTGTTCTTGGTGGTTGCTAAGGTGTTGTGAGTGGTTTAAAGCCTGTTGCTATAAGTTGCTACAGTGTTCTTGGTGGTTGCAGAGGTGTTGTGAGTGTAGCAACTCATAGCAACAGGCTTTAAACCATTCACAACACCCTAGCAACCACCAAGAACACTGTAGCAACTCACAGTAACAGGCTTTAAACCACTCACAACACCTTGCTGTTGCTAAGCCTGTTGCTATGAGTTGCTACAGTGTTCTTGGGGGTTGCAGAGGTGTTGTGAGTGGTTTAAAGCCTGTTGCTATGAGTTGATACAGTGTTCTTGGTGGTTGCTAAGGTGTTGTGAGTGGTTTAAAGCCTGTTGCTATGAGTGGCTACAGTGTTCTTGGGGGTTGGCAAGGTGTTTTGAGTGGTTTAAAGCCTGTTGCTATAAGTTGCTACAGTGTTCTTGGTGGTTGCAGAGGTGTTGTGAGTGTAGCAACTCATAGCAACAGGCTTTAAACCACTCACAACACCTCTGCAACCACCAAGAACACTGTAGCAACTCTTTTAAAACATGTTGCTATGAGTGGCTACACTGTTCTTGGTGATTGCTAAAGTGTTGTGAGTGGTTTAAACCCTGTTGCTTGAATTGCTACAGTGTTCTTGGTGGTTGCAAAGGTGTTGTGAGTGTATCAACTTATAGCAACAGGTTTTAAACCACTCACAACACCTTAGCAACCACCAAGAACACTGTAGCAACTCTTTTAAAGCATGTTGCTATGAGTGGCTACAATGTTCTTGGTGATTGCTAAGGTGTTGTGAGTGGTTTAAACCCTGTTGCTTGAATTGCTACAGTGTTCTTGGTGGTTGCAGAGGTGTTGTGAGTGGTTTAAAGCCTTTTGCTATAAGTTGCTACAGTGTTCTTGGTGGTTGCAAAGGTGTTGTGAGTGTATCAACTTATAGCAACAGGTTTTAAACCACTCACAACACGTTAGCAACCACCAAGAACACTGTAGCAACTCATAGCAACAGGCTTTAAACCACTCCCCTACTGAAAAATCCAGCTAAGACCAGCATAAGCTGGTAGCTGGTTTTAGCTGGTATAACGTGGCAGTAGCTGAAAAAGCTGGTCATGCTGGTGGGCCAGCTGGTCTTCCAGCCTGACCAGCTAAGTCCAACTAGACCAGCTTTAAAAGTGACCAAAACACAACTAGACCAGCTTGCTACACCAGCAAAACCAGCTTCCTACACCAGCAAAACCAGCTAAAACCAAGCTGGAGACCAGCTAAAACCAGCTCACCAGCTTATGCTGGTCTTAGCTGGATTTTTCAGTAGGGTCACAACACCTTGCTGTTGCTAAGCCTGTTGCTATGAGTGGCTACAGTGTTCTTGGTGGTTGCTAAGGTGTTGTGAGTGGTTTAAAGCCTGTTGCTTTGAGTTGCTACAGTGTTCTTGGTGGTTGCAGAGGTGTTGTGAGTGGTTTAAAGCCTGTTGCTATGAGAGGCTACAGTGTTCTTGGTGGTTGCTAAGATGTTAAAAGTGGTTTAAAGCCTGTTGCTATGGGTGTTTGTGCTCTGGTGTTTATATGTGGTTGATAAGCTGTTGTGCGTGGTTTATAGCCTATTGCTGTAGGTTTCTAAGGTGTTTCTAGGTGGTTGATAAGTTGTTGTGACGGTTTATAACCTGTTGCTATGGGTTGCTAGTGTGTTTCTAAGTTGGTGATAAGCTGTTGTGAGTGTTTATAGCCTGTTTCTACAGTATGGGTTGCGCTGGTGTTGGTGGTTTAAAGCATGTTGCTATAGGTTGCTAAGGTGTTTCTAGGTGGTTGATAAGTTGTTTTGAGAGGTTTAAAGTCTGTTGCTATGGGTTGCTAAAGTGTTTATAGGTGGTTGATAAGCTGTTGTGGGAGTTTATAGCCTGTTGCTATGGCTTGCTAGGGTGTTTCTAGGTGGTTAATAAGTTGTTGTGAGAGGTTTCAAGTCTGTTGCTATGGGTTGCTAGAGTGTTTCAAGTTGGTCACTTACTGTCCCAAGTCTCTATGATACTCTGGTCATTAAATACGTTTAACCAATAGTTTGACCAAAAGTTATGTTTTAAAATACCAACAATGTAAAAGTAAACTGCTCACCAGTGACAGAGAAGCACCCAACAGTCTGTTCTTGGGTTCCTGAGCCACATGATCCATTATGAGGAACACAGGGCCCCTGAGATGTCACTCGCCACAGGAAGCAGATGGGGTCATCACAGATCATTGCTTCGGTGGTATGAGGGCAACTGTGCGACTCTACCCAAGACTCTGTAATTACAGAACGTTTCCTCACTCTGAAACCTGAAAAAAAATCACAGTATGCACATACAATATAATACGAACTGTCAATAATCTAAATTTAATTAGATTTCTTAAGACATGTTCACACTGCAAAGGCAGCACAGAAGCCAAATACTAAATTAGAGTCAAGGGTCAAGATTGGTCAGCGTGGATTATAACTGTAAGATTCTGGGAGTCTCTACTAACAGCTTTTTAAAGGGAACTGTGTATTTAGATGAAACTCTGTGACTAATCTGTATGAATTCGTACATCTCATTTGTTGTACAATCTTCTTTCACTCAGGGTTAAGGGGTGGGGCTTCATTATTTTAAATAATTACACGTTTTGAACGATTCACATCATACACATTCATCCGCATTATTAGTCACCACGTAAAATTACATCCATATTATATTAAAGTTAGTGCACAGCACTTTTTTTCCATCTCCCTTTGACCTCACATCCTACACAAATATCCAGTCAATGAGATGAATAGAAATCCACTCAGGCAGCTTTCTCCATGTGTTACAAATCTACAAGACAATCACATTGATAAGGATGTATACTTCTTTGTGTAGAATCTGCAGAAAAGACGACTCGAACCAAAAACACTCACTGTTGCAGCACACACCATTCCCTAAGAGAGCTTTTACAGCAAGCATAAATAATAGATGAATACAACTGTCCCATCACTGTCAGCTTACTAAAAGGGGGCAGGACAACAGCTCAATTTCAGAAGCACGCCCCCTTTCAGAGTTGTCCCCTCGGACACAAACCATTTACAGTTCTGAGAAGAAAAACCAAGGTCAAGGATGCAAACACGAGTGTGTGCTGAGAGAGATTTAGAGGAAATGTGTGATATGGTTTTATGGGATGTTTTTTGTCTCTTACCTCTCCTCCCTTGAGGTTCTAAACAATTGTCATGGAGACAAGGTCCCCACGGTGACCAAGGGGTGAGGGGGCAATGTTTCTGACAGGGGATGGAGCAAGACTGAGCCAAGGTCAGTAAAGGTCCAGTGCACAAGTTTCTCCTAACAGGCCTGTTGACTATAATGGAAAACATTCAGGAATAGAAACAGAGAGAGGCAAGAAAGATTTACCATAACGCTTCTCCACAGGAGTTATTCTATTAAAATTTTTTCAAAACTGTATGAAATGCATTTATGGAAACCTAATATAAGTCTGCTCAAAAATAAATGTAATTCAAATCCGCCCTTTCACTGTGTGGCCACAGATTACCATTTAAATCAAAAAACAGAAACGCAGAGAAAAATAAATCCCGTCGGTTAGCCCTCAGCATCAACCGCCCATAAAGGATTAAAGAAAATAAAAGCAATCTTCCCTGTCTAGGAAACGTGTCCTAATCGGTTTACTATTAATAATAAAACACTTTCATTTGAGTTGATCAGATTTGTTTATTTACTATAAATTAGAGATAATCAGTCAGCTCTAACTTTACCTGAATCAGCTGTTAAAGGATTAGTCCATTTTCTAAAAAAAAATCCAGATAATTTCCTCACCACCATGTCATCCAAAATGTTGATGTCTTTCTTTGTTCAGTCGAGAAGAAATACATTTTTTTGAGGAAAACATTCCAGGATTTTTCTCATTTTAATGGACTGTAATAGACCCCAACACTTAACAGTTTAAAATAGCAGCTCCAAAGGACTCCAAACGATCCCAAACAAGGCACAAAGGTCTTATCTAGCGAAACGATTGTCATTTGTGACAAGAAAAATAAAAAATATGCACTTTTAAACCACAACTCATCTATCTTCGGTCCTGTAACGCGCGAGCGCAACCTCACGTAATTATGTAATGCCGTGGAAAGGTCACGTGTTACATATATGAAACGAAAATTTGCGGACCATTTTAAACAATTAACTGACACAAAGACATTAATTAGTATCATTCCACATACAACAACGTCGGAACGGTCATCTTTTTCCACACTTGTAAACACTGGGGCGTAGTTTCGCATATGTCATCCGTGACCTTTCAACGTGATGACGTATTACGTGAGGTCGTGCTGGCGTGTTACAGAACCGGAGATAGATGAGAAGTTGTAGTTTAAAAGTGCATATTTTTTTGTCAAAAATGACAATCGTTTCGCTAGATAAGCCCCTTATGCCTCGTTTGGGATCGTTTTGAGTTCTTTGAAGCTGCAATTTTAAACTGCATTAAAACTGTTATGTGTTGGGGTCCATTAAAATGAGAAAAATCCTGGAATGTTTTCCTCAAAAAACATAATTTCTTCTCGACTGAACAAAGAAAGTCATCAACATTTTTGATGACATGGTGGTGAGTAAATTATCTAGATTTTATTTTTAAGAAAATGGACTAATCCTTTAAAAATACATATTCTACCCGCCACCTATGAACCTATGATTTTCTATACTATTGTGATTCCCAACAGTAGTCATAATGATACAGTGACATATCACACTGAAGTATATCGCTTTTAAATGAACATTAATTTAAAGCAAAAGTTAAAATCCGTGCATTGTTTGTGTGGATATAACTGCAATCTGCACATCACTATTGTATCTAAAAAAAACACATGGAATGCCACAGTATGCTTTTACTAAATAATAATGTGCTGTATTAAAAACCTTACTATGGGATGGAGCTGTGTTGTTATGGATTTTGACACAATACGCCTCTCGGGTCTGGATCCCACCTCCACACAGGACACTACTGTTGCTATGGCGATGGTCCTGTTGACTCAAAAGGGGAGTAACCTGACATGGACTCCATTTGGTCACGCTCCATTCATACCTGGATTTCCAGTAAATTAAGATTAAGAGAATGCAGCTCAAATCACATCGATCTGTTTAGTCTTTTTAAGAAAAAAAATAGGTAACACTTTACTTGAAGGGGTGTTCATAAGACTGACATGACACCTTCATAATCATGACACCATGAACATGAAGGAGATTTTATGCATGTTTATGACAACTGTTAATAACAGTTGATAAATAAAGATGACAGTGTTTGAGATTTTTTTGTTATGACAACTTGACATAAACCAATACATTATAACTTGTCATGACAACTTGACATTACCAAGACAACATAACTGACCACTTTTTACAAGTGATACAAATTGAATTTGTCATTAAAATGTCATTAAGTGTTAATACTCTGTCATATGAATATTTTTCTTGACCTCAGCTATAGTGGTAAAAATATAATTTGTCATTAAAATGTAATTAAGTGTTAATAGAGGGTATGCATTGATGTCACTTTTCCATGTGACCACGCAGGAACTCGCCCTGTTGAGTGGCAAACTTTCAACAAAATGGCTGGTTTTCATAGCGGCTGCTGCGAAAATGCCAGTAAAACTGACTATTATCAGATTAAATTGAATTTAGTTGGACTTGATAGCAGAGGTTACTTAGTTACATTAGTTACATTTTCCAAGCATCTGTGCTTTATTAGGGTGTTTGTCTTGGGAAAAAATATTTCACTACATTCTAAAGCATCGAATCATACTGTGTATTCTTTAATATTGCATATTAAAAATTAATTTAATACCTAATTACATTAAAATTGTGTACTTTTACTTGAGTAAAAATTCAATGTAAAACAAAAACTTGCATTTATGAAATGTAATAGAATAAAAATATGCTTTGGAATGTATGTTTTCCAAAGATAAACACGGATAAAATACAAATACTTTTAAGTAGAAAGTAAAACCTCTGCTTGATAGTGACCCGAGCAACTTATCAACCCACCTGTGGTCTGTGGACGTTGGCATGAACGATCAACTTTGTTTTTTTGGCAGTCTGTAAAAACGTTAGCTCAGAATTCTTGTTATTCTGTAAGTACAATCTATCGCACAACAGCTTTTTCAAATTTAGTTGCGTTTTCCCCGTGTTTCCGCTGATTTCACCCTGTACACAAATGCTGCTGCTCTGTCTTTTGCCACTCAGTGGGCGTAACCGCAGTCCTTTTCACCAAAGGTGACATCACGTGCATACCCTCTATACTCTGTCAAATAGTTTTATAACAATGTCATCTTTGCATAAAAATGACATAATTGAACAAATAACACTTAATGACAGTTGACATAAATGTGCATTAAAGCTCCCGTGACAAACGTGTCATGTCAGTGTTATGAACACCCCTTTAAGTAAAGTAATATCAAAAAGGTATTTAAAAATAATTACATCTGCATTTTTACCTTGCGCAAAATGCCAGCGTGTCTTCCAATATATTACAGCGTTGTGTTTCCTCCAGTGCGGGGCATGACTCTCCACCAATAGCTGCTCTCTGTAGGGTGCGGTATCTTCTTCTGAAGCCAGGTGATTGGTCGGATGTTTGACAGGTCTTTGAACAAGGACTCCACGTTGACCAATCAGACACTTTGCAGTCTCTGGGCATCACGCAGGATCGAAAGTTCGCGGGGTTGTTGTCATGGTCACAAAGGCTAGAGAAAAATGTACTGCATCATAACATTTACAACAAAAAATTTATGACACTGTAAAATGAAGAATTGTAGTGTTGTAAAAAGTTGACTGATATGTTGTGGGTGTCCTTTACACATTTACTGGGTTTGTATGTTTTTCATTTTAGTTGTCAAAATGCTATGCTATGTTTTTGTAGAAAAAAGTCACATTAATTTAAATGGTTATTAAAGGTTTTCTGCTATGACTGTTGCCTTTTATAATAAATGTTTTCATTTGCTTCTTCTGAAGCTGTTGGCATGCATTTAGCCTCTGGCTCGCATGATAAAAAAGGTAAGAATATAAACAGAATATTTCTCAAGCTGTCTTTAAACTCTCCAAGGCTTTAACATTGCTGCTGATTCTTGTGAATATATTGGCATACAAAACACGACAAAGCAAACCATGAAATCCTGTGAGAGAGAGTTGGGGTGGTTTGTGGGTGTTTCAAAAGTTTTTTCTGGCTTAGTATAAATGCGAAAAAGTTTGAAGACCACGAGGGAAATCTTGTTATCTGCAAACATGTGAAAATTATATTAATGTATTAGTCATTTTGTGAAAACGAAAGCCATTTTTGCTGGTAACAATCAAAGTTCCTTTAGGAAAGTCGCACCACTGGGCGGCAATGTTTGCAACGCCTCCGGGCAGTTATTTCAGTCATGCAAGACTAAACTTCTATCTACTTGAATGGTGAAAGACCGATATCTCTAAAATCATTAGGAAAATCTGTGAATAGTAAGAATCTGACATGAAGACAGTGAGATCAGTTTTATGCACAAATGTGCGACACAAATTGCCTATGTGATGACAATTACAACATTAAGAATTACCATATTCAGATGTATGTGCATATTTTAAAACCTTTATATACAATCGCAGACAGGGATGAATAAATGCTAACACTTTATTATAACAAAAAGGAAAAACAAAACCCGCAAGGGGGAAAACAACATAAACAGGAAAATATACCAAGAATAAAACACTAAACAAAGAACAAGACTAGACTGGACTAAACACTAGATAAACAAAAAGCTAAACTAGACTTGACTAAACAAAGTACTCACTGGCAAAGGACAAGCAATGTAAGGACACAGGATACAAAACGAAAGTGCACAGAACAGCAAACACAAGGACTTTAAATAAGAGAACTAATGAGGCGAACAGATGAAAATCATAACAGGTAATGGATCGGGTAAATGGTGACGAGACCCGGGAAATGCGTGGTCAGAATAAACCAATACTAAAACCACACATCTCCCACATTAAAAACATTGTACTGTCAGAACCCTGCCATGCTGAACTAGATATAAATACAAACAAGGATCTGGCAGGATCCTGACAATACTCATCTTAAGTATGTGTTAGAAGTGTCAAGTAAGATTTACTACAAGTTGTTCACCAAAGTTGTTTACTCGTTCAGCAAAATGCATCACTGAATAAATAATATTTGGCAGAGAACTTTTTTTTTAAAAATGGAATCATCAATAAATAAATCAATACATTTAAAAAGTCCTTAGCAACACATATTACTAATGATAAATAATTATTTTTATATATATTTAGAATATGAAATTTACAAAATACCTTCATGGAACATGATCTTTACTTAATATCCTAATGATTAAAAACATGGATAATTTTGACCTACAAATGAAGAGTTTGGTTCCAAAATGCAATAAATGCCTTTTTTTATTAGTTACCGCCAAAATCAGTATTATAATAGGTCAGTATTATAAAGTAAATTCTTAATTTTATGCAAAATCTGATATCTGCCGTGTTATTCTGTCATCTTTTCTCTCTTTTTTCCAAAACGTGTTGAAGCTGTTCCTCCTTCTCTGCAGAATGCAATAAATCCGCTCAACAAATCACAGCGCACCATTCCACACATTGTAAACAATAACGGCGGTGCGTTGAATACACACGGAATCCTAGTTTTCCTCATCTACTTTGTACTTCGTGATCAACAAACAAACAAAAACAAAATAATACTTTGATGGCATTGATAAACCTGTGGTGGTTTTCTGTGATAGGGAAGAAACGTAAGCCATCAAAATCTGATAATTTATGTGAGATGCACTCCGGCGAAGGAAAAATGCCGGCTGTTGCTTGTAGGATTGGTTTATTGCACTTTACGCCCAAAACACTCATTACTCATTAGGAGAATATGAACAACCCTTTTCGACCATGCGTTTGGCGCACAAACCATTTTTCCCATCGTTAAATTAGCAAAAGTGGCAACAGACACGCCCATTTAGACAGTGCGCTTCAGACAATGCCCTTTGATTGTTAAAATAGGGCCCTTAGTGTCTAAAGTCACTTTTCCAATGTCATAAAATATTTGGTAAGTTCCCAAAGTTGGTTCAGTCAGAACTGTGTTCTGGAATTTGATTTCCATGAGCTACCGAAGAAACTTTGTCTATAGACCTGAACTCAACAGATGATATTATTGATTTTTATCAAATACAAACTTTTATAAACCAAAACATAATGCAATGGGATTTTGTTTTTCAGTTTCCTTGTGAAATCTCTGCTTTTAAGATAAAAGCTGTGGTTTACTCGTCTCACTGGAATTCCTCTGTTCTACAGCGTAGTGTTTCCCAACATGTGGGAATCTTCTGAATTGTGTCTTAAATTTTTATATTCACTGCAACACATTGCAGTCCAGCGCTCTCACTGGAGCCTATTACTGGGCTTCTCAAAAAAGCAACAAGTACTATTTCCATTAAAATCGAATTAAATATTAATCAAGTATGGCAGGATTGGGATGTTTCCTGGCCAGATTCTCTAGTTTCTTTATCATCCACAGTAAAACATAACATTAAGACACTGTGTAATAAAAGAGTAAATGCAAGAATAAAGGGATGTTCTTTTGTGTAAACAGTTTCAGATATTGTAACAGCTCAGTAGTGGCCAGATGAGTAAAATTTAATAAAATAAAGACTCTATGTGACATATTATAATAAAGGTGTACATTTTTAAGACAAAATGTACACTGACTGTGTCATTTCATCATGTCTCCTATAGAGATGCATAACGATTAATCGTGATTAATCTATAGCAGAATAACAGTTTTTGTTTACATCATATATGTGTGTGAACTGTGTATAATAATTATGTATATATAAATATGCACAAATGCATGTATAATTTTAAGAAAAAAAAATATTTATATATTAAGTATTTATTTTATTTCTAATATAAATTATACATACATATACAAATATACATATACATATCTATCTATCTATCTATCTATCTATCTATCTATCTATATATCTATCTATCTATCTATCTATCTATCTATCTATCTATCTATCTATCTATCTATCTATATATCTATCTACATATATCTATATATATATCTATCTATATCTATATCTATATCTATATCTATATCTATATCTATATCTATATATATATATATATATATATATATATATATATATATATATATATATATATATATATATATATATATATATATATATGCATGTGTGTGGATTTATCTATACAAAGTTATTATATACAGTTCAACACATATATGATGTAAACAAAAACTTTAATAGATGAATCGTGATTAATCGTTATGCATCCCTAATCTCCTATTCTCAGAGGAAAGTCTCAGTGTGAGTAGAGGTTATGGGATTATTTATGTGGTCATAAAAATTATATATGTATGGATGTGTAGATTATGTATTAATTTATTAAATAAAGACCCACCTAAGCATCGAATTCTTCCCATCACTCCTTGTACAACGAAGCTGCCTGGTCTGGTAGCCGATTGTGATTTCCCACAATGCTTTGTGGCCTCTTTTATCATCGTTGTGATTTTGGTGATAAACATTTTCAGTTTGCCGCTTGACAAAGTACGCACCTTTGGCTGCTTGTTTCCCATCCAGCCCAAAACTAAAGTCCACTGTTGTTTTTCCAATGGGTGCCTGTCCTTTCACTCTGCAAGGGCTCCAGGGCCCTACCCATAAACTGTAACTGTACTCCTGTTGGTCAGATGGACATAGGGCGGGGTGGGTGTTGTCATAGTTACAAGGACGTGTCTGGGTAAGACTGGGACAGTCAGCTCCTCCGAAAAGGGGTGCGGCCAGAACGTGCCTGGTGCGTTGCTGGAGAGCCGACCCGCAGGTACGGCTGCAGGTGGACCAATGAGAGAAGGCGGAGACGACGCAGTCGATAGGGCAGGGCAACAAACACGCCTGCTCCTGCTCGGGTGCCGAAGAAAAAGCTTCACACATACGAGGGCTCACCGTGGTGCCGTTAGTACGCTTCACACATTGCACACCTCGGCTCTGTACTCCACGCTGGGCGGTCACACATCGATTGGCTGGGAGGAAAGGGGTCGGGGTGCAGGGACCCCAAGGAGACAAGTGCCATTCGAACAGATCCTTCTGCCATTCGCACATCTGCACACACACTCGCTGGTGTGGTGGGCGTTCAGATGGAAAGCAGTTGGACTCATGTGTGCTCCAGCCTTCGGAATGGATACACCATACTGAGCGATTCTGAAGTCCGACTGAACCGCAATCACTGGCTATGCATAAACCCCATACACCTGCAGCAAAACAAACAAATTACATTTATTTTTACAGTCACTATTGTGTAGCAAAGCAAAGTAACAACAACTGGATTTCAAACCATTACATCATCCTCTGGGGAAGTGAAAGGTCATCACAACAATGATAAGGTCACCAATGCAGCCAACTAATGGAGGGAGTGATGTCAGAAAATACAATGAAACAAAGAAGCATATGGGATGACATCATCACAAACCAGAGGTCAACCAAAAACGCTCTCATCCAGTCAGAACAGAAGACACAACTCGTCTTGGTATTAAAAAAATCTTGTTTTTAATTAGAAAGCTGTCAATAAATGAAAACTCAAAACGTAGGATGCAAATGACTGTTCATGTGCACACTGCCCACACTAAGTTTGCGTGATGCAGGATTTCAAGTAAAACTTTACTGCTGAGATCTGTCCCACTGAGATCTCCAGCTTAATCAGGATTCGGATGGTTGGCATACTGATTAAAGAAGTGGGAATAATCACTTTGGACTGAAGAGATGTGAGGAAAAACCACCATGAAAGGCAATTTCTGTTGTTCTGTTTGTCTCCCTGTGTGTTTTTTTGGCTTTAAGTTGATAAGGCAATTTGACATTTTGAGGGATAAAACAAGGAAAAGCAATAAAAAATGATAAGAAAAGTAGCTTTTATATCTTTGAAATCCTGTTTGCGGTGGCTCTCAAATCTCATCTGCACTTGTGCTCATTCGAATACGCCGTCTCAAGAGCTGTCTGTGAATTTCACCCAAAAAATAAAACCATACAGGTTGGAATGACGTGAGGTTGAGTATATAATAATAGAAATTTTATTGTCAAGTGAACTTTAACAAGCCGAAATACGTGATGCTCTTGTAGCTCAACTGGTAGAGCTTTGTGTTAGCAGGTCATGGGTTTAGATTTAAAGGGAATATACTGAAAAAAGTGCATCTTAAAATGCAGAAAACAAATTAATTTTCTATAAATCCTAATTGGTCAAGTTTTCCCATTTCCACAAAAACATTTTCTTAAAGGGGTCATAGCGTGAAAATCTGACTTTAAGTGCTATAATTGGGTCCCCAGTGCTTCTATCAATCTAAAAATGTGAAAAAGATCAACCCAGGAACTTAGTTTTGGTAAGCCATTTTCTGCAAAAATTTGAAAAAAATAGGTCCTTCAGATTTTGCCTGTTTTGTGAGGTAGGTAGCAAGGCCCACCGCCACTTTATCTGCCCTTATCCAAACCTGACACTGCCATTTAGTGCACAGAGAAAGAGAGAGAGAAAAAATTATTGACAGCACAAGTTTCAATTACAACAAACCACCATCATTGCGATCAGATTTTGCATTTCATCAGCTCATTTGCATTTTAAATGACACACCCAAAATCGGCACCCTTTTGCTCAGGCATACAAAGTGCCAATTTTAACATGCTATAGACCGTTTCAGCAGTAACAACATAAACAAGCGGCTGTCGCGGTCCGCACGAACTTCCCGTAAACTCCGCTAAGAATAAATAACAACAAAGTTCTTTAAACGTAGTTTATTTATATAACAAGCAAAAAAAACAACAACATATAGATTACCTAGAAAACCAAAACATTTGTTATTTTCGACAAGGCATTTGTTCAAGAGATCAGTTTAGCAACTAGTCAGACCATTAAAAAACGAAACTCAGATCCAGATGTGTATCACGTGCGTCCGATGAAACCGTCTATAATAAATTATCTGTGGAGTATTTTGAGCTAAAACTTCACATATGTACTCTGGGGACACCAAAGACTTATTTTACATCTTAAAAAAATCTCATAGAGACAGAGCGCAGTTATGCTAATTTGAAAACCAACCACGCCCACCGGAGGGAAAACAATCCAACCATCTCCATTCACTTTGTATTACGTTAGGCTGCCTCCTTATCATTTCTGGCTTATAACAAAAAACAGGATAATGCCTAAAAGCTGCTGTGTGACAAGGTGTACAGCTAACAAGCTAAAAACCCAGAAATACGTTTTTATAAGCTGTCGACCCAAAAAAACGAGCGTTTAAAGACACAAAAGTAGATCGCCAACTACGTTTCCCTCCAGTGGGCAAAGTTCTAATAATAGTAGTGCTATGAAAAGTTGCCTGTATACACTTTTGTGTCTTTAAATGCTCGTTTTGGGGTCGACAGCTTATAAAAATGCATTTTTGGGTTTTTTGGCTTGTTAGCTGTACATCCTGTCACACAACAGCTTTTGGGCATTATTCTGATTTTTGTTATAAGCCCGAAATGACAAGGAAGCAGCCTCTCACAATACAAAGTCAATGGAGACGGATGGATTTGGTTCCCCTCCAGTGGGCGTGGTTTTCAGGTTATGACCTGTTGAGCTCTGTTTCTATAAATGACCCCTTTAAAGGAACTGTGTGTAGATTTTAAAGGCATCTAGTGGTAGGGTGACCAGATGAGATTGGCTGAAATTCGGGACGGGGGGTGGGGGGGTTGGGGTTCATCCAATAATAGTTTAACTTATTAATTTTATTTAATAATAAAAGACAATGAATTTCAAACTGAATCAATCATATTAATATAAGTACATATGCATATAAATAAATTGATATAATACGTATAGAAGTATTTTATACTGTATACAATAATAGTTAGATCATACAATAATAGTTTTCTTTATTTTACTTAATAATAAAAATAAGGAATTTCAAACTGAAGTTACTGAACTAATCATGTTTTTATTAACATAAGTACATATGCGTATAAATTTATATAATACGTATAGAAGTATTTTTTTGAACAAAGTGCCTTGCCCTCGACCAATCTGACTCCTTCACGCGACTGACTGTCACTGCCTGCACTTTCAACTGTCCTCGCGGTTGCTGCAACTTTCGCTCTCTTAATCAACTATATAAAACAAAAAGGTCATATTGTCTTTGTGCATATAGATGAATTAGATAAATTAATAGAAACAATACAACGTCAGCATATTTCGCGGAGGTTTTAACTGCTGCCAGCACAATGAGAGCCTACAGTATAAAAACAAGATGCTGCAGCCAATGAGCAGCCGGCGACGGCTGGCTGCAGCCAATGAGCATCCGGCGGCTGGCTGCAGCCAATGAGCAGCCGGCGGGGGCTAGCTGCAGGATGACTCAACCTCCTCGCTCATGTTTTATCAGACAACTACTTCTCAAGATTTTGCTTTAGTATAATTTTCGGGGAAATTAAAGCGGGATTCGGGATTAAGATTTAGCTTCAGTATGATTTTCGGGACAATTAGAGCAGGATTCGGGATTCGGGACAGCAGCTTAGATTTCGGGACTGTCCCGAATTTTTCGGGACGTCTGGTCACCCTATCTAGTGGTGAGATTGCGAATTGCAACTAACGGCTGAGTCCACAGCTCACCCCTTCCTTTCGAAACGCATAGAGAAGCTACGGTAGATGCTACAGGACAAACATGGCGTCACCTGAGACAACGTAGTGAGGTAATGAGCTTTGTACAGCAGTTTGGGCATTTAGGGCTTCTGTAGAAATATTGGGGTGCAAAATGGCAACTTCCATGTAAGGGACCCTGTGTGTTTATGTAGATAAAATACTAAAGCAGGGGTCTCCAACCTTTTTGTAAGCAAGGCCTACCACAATGGATAAAGCAATCTGGAGGGCTATTTTTTTATATAATCTGCTTTTTTTCTTTTACTTGTTTTTTTACTTATGTTTATCATTGTTAAAAATAATACATAAAAGAAGCCAAGCTAATATAAATAATAAAATTGAAGCTATTAATAGAATGTGCATTGGCGGGCAACTCACAGACTCTGCGTGGGCAACCTGGTGCCAACGGGCACAAGGTTGGAGACCACTGTTCTAAAGTAATAAAAACAATACAGCTCAGTATGTAAGGTCTTTCAACACCACAAAAAATATAGTTATGTATATTATATTGCAATTCTGTCAAGAGATGTTAAAGTTAAAATCGCACAGTGTTAATATTCTTTACAGTTAAGGTGCACACAATGACTTGTACTGCTGTGACATGCTCTTTCCAACTTGCAGTCTGACTTGTATATCTCGTGGGAAGTCAATCTCCTCTCTGTCGATCTCCTCGCTGTCACTCATGTGGTTGTCATGGAAACACAGCAGGCAAAGAGATGCACAGGGACCTGAGATGTGAGCAGGACTCTGTCCCACAGTGTCATGCACTATAAAGCTGTGAGACGAGATGAGGTCATTTCGAGGGCACTGGAAGCAAAGAAACCAGCAGCAGGATCATGACTGGTTTTACTCTGGTTTTAACAAGCTTGACACCACGAAGACGTACTGTTTGAACTGCTCTTGTGTAGGACATTTTACCCAGTAGAAGTGTCCCATAAAAAGTCACAGATTAGGGACCCTATTTTAACGATGTAAGCGCATTTTCTAAAGCGAACAGACTAAATGGGCGCGTCCGATTCCACTTTTGCTAATTTAATGACGGGAAAAATATGCGCCAAGCGGATGGCCTAAATGGGTTGTTCCTATTCTCGTAATGAGTAATGGGTGTGTTTTAGGCGTAACGTGCAATAAACAAATAAGAGTCTCAGCTCTCATCCCCTTTAAAAGCAAGTTGCGCCATGCCTAATCCCTATTTAGGAAGCGTTGTGAAAAAACAACAACAAAAGAAATCTCACAAATGTCTCCTTTAAAGTTTCAGTAGAGATCTCAACACTGTCACAAACTGAGATTGGATTTGCCAAGTCTGCAATCAAATGATTTCAATATAAACTCAAACATTAGTAAACATTTCATAAGCAGCAATTCACATGAAAACACACAAACCTATAGGGGCGCTATGTGATCTCGAGGGAAGTGTGGGTGTAAAGATGAACATTAGCACTGCTTCTTACAGTATGCTGCTGTACCACATCACCTCAGAAAACAGATCTCATACTGACACATGCTATTGGTTAAATTACCATAATAAGGATAAATACAAGAAGAAAAACACGAACTAAGTCACCTCCTATTAAGCTAAGCCAGACAGTATTTAATAGACATATTTGGCTACTGGTTTGCTAATGAGCAAGTGTATTGGTATATGATGCTACACAGCATGAGATGACAACACAGTTTTTGTTTTTACTGAAAATAAATCGAATTACACATTTATGATGTCTGAAAGCGCTATGCCCATTAGTGTTGTTTATACGTTTTAAAAACATTTTCTGACCCAGAGGTCTCCCGAGACGGGCCGTTTTCTTCCTCTTAAATGCTCGAAGAACGTTCTAGGCTGGCACTCGTGCACTTTTCGGTTTCATCCTGGGTGCAACAATAGGGCACATGACAGATTAATTACTCGCTGATGGGCAAAGACACAATTACAGTGCTTTTCTGTCTATCACAGACACTTGGAAATGGAGCTGTTTTTGGTCTGTCACGAGCCTGTGGGAGTTTGCCGATGGGATTGGTGGATTGTTTCATCTTGAATGCAAAAGCAGAGGAATGCTGGGATGAAAGGTGATGATATTACAGTGTGTGTGTAGCTTACTTGTACTTGTATACACTATGTTTGGAGATTTTATTTAATTTATATACACACATGCAAGTCACACACAGGTTCATTAACTCTTTCCCTGCCATTGATGAGTTAACTCGTTAATTAAGGGAAAACGCTTCCCTGCCATTGACGAGTTTTTCAACATATACAATAAATCCGTGTGGTAGCATTAAAAAAACATTTTAAAATAGATGCATTTGTTTAAAGCAAAACATTTAATTACTTACCAGGCTACATGTGAAGCTGCTCTTTAAGCGTTCTATTGTCTCATAATCGGCCCTCATTTATGTCCAAGAGACTCAATAATGATCTTATACATTTTAATCCTTTTTATGTGCGGCTGCGCATCCATGTGATAATAACAAAAACAATATTGTGCCTTAGCTGCCTCAAAACAAAAAAGCAACGCACCAACAATGCGCATGAACACACCTCGTTTTCAGACCAGAACGCCCATGGGCGCAAATGCATTTGCTATTTAAACAACGTGGTGCTAAACATGGTAATGATCATTGCGCCGTGTTGAAACTAGCAAAAGACACTTGCATTGCGCTGGGTGTATGATAGGGCCCTATATCTGTCAAGACTGGATAGGTAGTTGAACTAGTAAACTACGCAGCTTGATTTAATGGAAATCCATACGCATTTTACGAGTCGGCTAACTCTTATGAATTCGTACAAAGTTATCGGTACAAAAACGTAAGGTTATTAGAAAGAAACAATGATGAAACGTCAAAATCAAATCGTCCAAAAAACACACAAATGTGGTCGTACGAACCTCGTAAAATATGTTATGTTATATATATGCCATAATATTGTGTTGGTAGGTCACACTTGGTACAGGGGGCGTTGATGCGCGTCTGGAGGTCTCGCGGCGTTTAACGCGGTATATACGAATCCGCTTAATTCGTGTGTCTAACTTTGGCGGAAAAACGCGCTGCTTTAACCAATCAGGAGCTTGCTCTAGTAGTGATGTGATTACAGGAAGCGAGCGAAGTCGCAAAAGCCCCTCCCATGACTCGAATTTCTACGTGAATGTCTCGATGACCAGAATTTGACGTGCGAATGACGTGAGAAAACTCAAAATGTTCAAGCGGCAAACTAGACGCGGTAGACGCAAATTTGACGCCTCAAACGTAAGAGATAAGATGTAGTGGTCATACATATCCATACCCATTCCGCATCATAAGCTATTTCAAATCTTTTATAAATCTTTGAGAAAATGTAAAAACAAAGAGAACATTTGCTTCTCATGAACACCACCACCAACAATTTTGTAAATATTTTGTGCGTGTCTGGTGCTGATTTCCTCTAATTCCCTGCACTGTAATCCTTCAAACCAAAAGAATGAAAGAAATTAACGCTAATTGATTAAATTGCACAATTTATAAAACAGGCAGATATTTGCAACCCAAGATTCTTAGCTAAAGATCTAGTTCAGAGACGCTGAGATTTTCATTTTGAAACAAAGTAGATAAATTACAAGAAAAGACAAAACAGATTTTATTTTATACTAAATATGCAACATATAATGCAGTGGTTCTCAAACTTTTTGGCGTGTGCCCCCGACCCCCATGTATGGTGCATCCCTTAATGCCCCCCCAAAAAAATAATGAAATAAAACTAAGAATTTGAATTACACAATATATATTACATATATATTTTAAGTATATATTAAATTATACAATATAGTGCTATTGGTTATAGCTGTATTTTTCTAAGGTTTAATTAAACAGAATTTATTATGAAGGAATGTATTATTAAAAATGTCATAAAACTGGAGCCCATCCTTCTGCAAATCTGCAATAATGCAGTTTCATGATATAATTTAGTTTTTATTTAGTAATTATTTTCTCTACATTTTCCAATTATCTCTTGTTTTTATAAAAGTTGCAATTATCTGCCTGTTTTATTTATTGTTCAATTCAATCAATTTAGCATTAATTTCTTTCATCTTTTGGTTTAAATGAAGGATTACAGTGCATGGAATGAGAGGAAATCAGCACCAGACACACACAAAATATTTGAAAAAACTTAATTTCATTCACTTGCTCACGCTGTGATGTAAAAACAACATTTAGCAAGTCCTGCTCCAACCTTCTGTTTTTACAGGAAATGCATCAACACAAGAAAAAAATCTGTGCTCATCAAAAGTTGCTCATTTGCAGAAATCCTGACATGGCATCAGATCTGCTTCATTTAGTCTTTTTTCTGCTTTTAATAAGGTTAATTTCCCTCTTTACTTGTGCAAGATGAAACAGACTTTTGCGTCTGGCTTATGACGCCAGATAGAAGTAGAACTCCATGGAGACGAGTTTAAAATTAGGTTTTCAAGCTGCCCGACTGCTTTTAAGATACAAACTTAGAGTTTCCTTTTCCTCCACACAGACTTCTTATTCCCAGAGCACGTCAATTGTATGATATGAAGCAACAGGAAGAGGAGAAATCCAGAGCTCACGCAAGAAAGACACAAACAGTAAAATAAACTACACAATGCCCAAAGAACCATTTAGTCAGGTTCTGACAAGGTTCATAAAAGAAACCATTCATTCATACACTTTAAAGTATAAATAACCATTCTCAACTACAAAAAAACTAAAAACAGAAAGGTTCTTCAGGGAACCATACAGCCAAAAATGGTTTTTCTATGCATGAGCTTGTAATGAGGGCTCAGAAACGCTGGGATCCATTTTGTGGTGTTATTAAAACAAACCAATCTGGCAAACAAATCCAAGACGTTAGGCAGAAGAGTAATCAAAGTACAGGCAGGCAGATCAAACACAGATAGGCAGTCCAAACCAGGCAACCAATACAAAGGGCAAATCCAAAGGCAGAGAAACAGATAAACAGGCAGATGGTCACAACAACAGGCAGTCAGAATAATACTCAGAAAACGCTCGGTATGCAGGGGTTAGCTGGCAATACTTCCGCTAGCCCTAAGCTAGCTTGAAACTAAAATAGGGACAAACAGGAAACAGTCAGAGAAGCAGAGGGCGGCGCCATGTCAGTACTCCGGCGAGGGCTCCCTCTGGCGGCGTGGCGGTATGGACGTTACAGAATCCCCCCCTCTAGGAGCGCCTCCTGGCGCTCTACGGGGCCTCCCTCTGGGGAGTGGTGCAGGACGGTCAGGTCTGGCTCGGTGAAACTCCTCGATGAGATTCGGGTCTAGAATGTCGTCCGAGGCTACCCAGGACCTTTCCTCAGGGCCATAGCCCTCCCAATCGACCAGATACTGGAGACGACCCCCGCGCCGTCTCGAGTCCAACAACTCTCTCACGGCGTATGCCGGTTCCCCAGCAACGTCGAGAGGAGGAGGTGGCTCAGGAGGCTCGGCGTTGGGGTCGTACTCCAAATGGTAAGGTTTCAGCAGGGAAACATGGAAAGAGGGAGAAATACGATAATTAACAGGCAGCTCTAACTGGTATGTAACATCATTTATTTGTCTAATTATTCTGAAAGGTCCTACGTACCTCGGACTTAGTTTCTTAGACGGGAGCTGGAGTTTCAAATCCCGGGTGGAGAGCCAGACCCTCTGACCAGGCTGGTACGGGGGATGAGGACGTCTGTGACGGTTGGCGTGGACCTCCTGGTTGCGGATCGCCCTCTGGAGCCTAACATGAGCGCTTTCCCAGACTTCTCCACTCCTCCTCATCCAATCATCAACCGCAGGAACATCTGAAGGCCCTCCTGACCAAGGGAACATGGGGGGTTGATAGCTGAGTACGCACTGGAAGGGGGTGAGATGGGTGGATGAATGTCTCAACGAGTTCTGTGCGTACTCGGCCCAGGGCAGGAATTCTGACCAGCGATGTTGTTCTTGGGTACAATAGGACCTCAGGTAGCGTCCAATCTCCTGGTTTAGTCTTTCAACTTGGCCATTAGACTGGGGATGATAACCAGATGTCAAACTTACATTTATGTCTAAAGTATTGCAAAATGCTTTCCAAACCTGGGAGGTGAATTGTGTTCCACGGTCAGAGACAATGTCCTCAGGGATACCAAAGTTCCTGAACACATGGTGAAACATAGCTTCAGCAGTTTCCATGGCTGTGGGTAAACCCTTGAGAGGTACAAGACGGCAGGATTTAGAGAAGCGGTCAATAATCACCAGAATAGCAGTGTAATTGTTGGAACGGGGCAGGTCGGTGACAAAGTCAATGCTAAGATGGGACCAGGGGCGTTGAGGTATGGGTAATGGCTTCAGAAGACCGGAGGGTAATTCCTTAGGTGTCTTAGACTGGGCACAAACTCTACAGGATTTTACAAATTGGGCCACATCGTGGTTCAGGGTAGCCCACCAGAATGATGTCTTCACCAGGGCCGTAGTGCGGGTGATACCTGGGTGACCAGAACTAAGTGAGGTGTGGACCCATTGCATAATGCGGGGACGAAGTGTGAGTGGGACATATGTTTTTTCAGGAGGGCATTCAGGAGGTACAGGATCTTGCTGGTACTCTTGGGTAATCTCCTGCATTATATCCCACGCTATGGGGCAATGATGTGAGAAGGCGGTATGATGGAAGTGGGTGATCGGTCAGAGGGTGTGGGATCATGACAACGAGACAAAGCATCAGCTTTTCCGTTCTTGTGACCGGGTCTATATGTTATGGAGAAGTTGAATCGGGTAAAGAATAGTGACCATCTTGCCTGGCGTGCATTCAACCTCTGGGCTCCTTTGACGTATTCCAGATTCTTATGGTCAGTCAAGATGACAAAATGATGTTTAGCACCCTCTAACCAATGCCTCCACTCTTCAAGGGCTGCCTTGATGGCGAGAAGTTCCTTGTTGCCGACATCGTAGTTTTTCTCTGCCTGGGTTAGTTTCCTAGAGAAAATGCACAAGGATATACCTTATTTGCTGGGTCATGGCGCTGGGATAGAACAGCTCCTATGCCTGTATCAGATGCGTCAACTTCAACAATAAATTGCTTCTCAGGGTCAGGGTGTTTCAGGATAGGGGCTGTGGTAAAACATGTCTTGAGCTTCAGAAAAGCATGGTCAGCTTGAGGGTTCCATGGAAGTTTCTTGGGTTTGCCTTTCAACAAAGATGTCAGAGGAGCTGCTACAATACTGTAGTTTCGGATGAATCTGCGATAGAAGTTGGCGAATCCCAGGAATCTTTGTAGATCTTTAACCGTGCGGGGGGTTGGCCACTCTGTGACTGCCTTGACCTTGTTATTGTCCATTTCCACTCCCTGTGAACTGATGTTGTAGCCCAGGAAGTTAGTATGAGAAACATGGAATTCACACTTTTCCGCTTTTACATACAGTTTTTTCTGGAGGAGGCGAGACAGGACTTCCTTGACATGACAGACATGGTCCTCCATACTGCTGGAATAAATCAGAATATCATCGATGTAAGCAATGACACATTGGTTCAGGAGATCACGGAAAACTTCATTAATGAATGATTGGAAGAAGGCGGGAGAGTTAGAGAGACCATACGGCATTACGAGGTATTCATAGTGCCCTCTAGTGGTGTGGAATGCAGTCTTCCACTCATCACCTTCACGGATGCGCACCAGATTATACGCGCTGCGTAGATCCAACTTGGTATAAATCTTAGCTTCTCTGAGTTGTTCTAAGGCAGACGGCACCAGGGGTAAGGGATAAGGAAATTTCACTGTAATGTTGTTCAAACCTCTGTAATCTATGCAGGGTCTCAGGCCACCATCCTTCTTTTCCACGAAAAAGAAACCAGCTGCAGCAGGAGAGGTAGATGGTCGGATAAAGCCGTTTTGTAGTGCTTCAGATATATAATCCTCCATGGCTCGGGTCTCAGGTTGAGACAGGGGATAAACTTTACACTTGGGAGGCATGGCATTAGGTAGCAACTCGATAGCACAGTCCCATGGTCTATGTGGTGGTAATTCAGTGGCTTTAGTTTTACTAAACACTTCAGTGAATTCTGAGTATATATCAGGAATTAGAACGTTCTTACCCGTCGGGCTTTCAACTTGGGTCGACAGGCAGGGTTTAGGTTTCAAAGGTACAATGCAGTTCTCCAGGCAACGTGATGACCACTGTTGAATCTCTCCAGATCTCCAGTTGATTTTAGGGTTGTGTGCCACAAGCCATGGATGTCCTAATATGATGTCATAGCGAGGTGAGGATATCACATACAGGGTGATGGTCTCGAAGTGAAGGGAACCAATTTGTAGAAGGAGAGGCACAGTCTGGTGAGTAATGCCTTTGCCAATGGGGACGTTATTCATTGCAGAAATACTCAAAGGAGGTTGACAAGGAATTACAGGAATCAGAAATTTAGCAATAACATCTTCATGAATCAGATTTAGAGCAGAGCCAGAGTCAATCAATGCAGTCAATGGTATGGCTTCGTTATTGTACGTGATAATTATTGCTTGTGAGCACATATCAGTACACGAAGGGAGGTTAAGGAAGTGGCTTACCACATTATTATAGCGAGGCTTCTTAGCCGGACAGTAATTAATGCGATGGCCTGGTTTTCCACAGTAGAAACATAAATTTAATGTACGTCTGCGCTGCCGTTCCTCCATAGTGAGAGGTGCGAACCCCATCTGCATAGGTTCTACGGTATCATTAGGTTCAGCATGAATATGTCTTGCAATACAGGATGTATTCTCGGGCCTAGCTGAGGTTTTCGGCTTCAATTTAGACGGTACATTTCTCATCAGGTTATCAACATGGACTGCCAGAGTTACAAAGTCAGAAAAATTCAGGTTCTCACCTTTACATGCCAGCTCCGCTTGAAGTTCAATATCCAGACTGTTCTGAAATACGTCCTTAAGCGATTTTTCGTTCCAACCGCTTTGTGCAGCAAGCGTGCGAAACTCAATGGCGTACTCGGCGACAGGACGATGATTTTGCGACATGTGAATGATCTGTGACGAGGCACTTCTTCCTCCAGCTGGATATTCAAATACTTCTCGCAGTTGTTGAACGAAGTAGGGGTAAGAAGTGCGAATGTGCTGATCCGTGTCCCAAACAGCGGCTGCCCACTCGACCGCTTTACCAGACAGTAATGAAAACATTTTAGAGCACATGGTAACATCAGAAAGCTTTTCACTCACATGATCCTGGAAATATATATCCAGTTGGCGAAGGAAACCCCTCACGTGTTCAGCAGTACCGTCAAACTTCTCCGGTTCAGATACACACACTCGTTTGGCAGACGTGGATGGCAAGGCTTGAATGTAAACGGTGAGATGTTCATTAACGGACTGAAGACGCGTGAGCTGCTCACTATAACCCTGCAGGAGGCTGCTTTGCTGTTCAAACGCAGCCCTCAGATTGGTGACATCCGCTGGATCGATGGTTGGCGAAGTATTCTGTAAGGATGGCTCAGAAACGCTGGGATCCATTTTGTGGTGTTATTAAAACAAACCAATCTGGCAAACAAATCCAAGACGTTAGGCAGAAGAGTAATCAAAGTACAGGCAGGCAGATCAAACACAGATAGGCAGTCCAAACCAGGCAACCAATACAAAGGGCAAATCCAAAGGCAGAGAAACAGATAAACAGGCAGATGGTCACAACAACAGGCAGTCAGAATAATACTCAGAAAACGCTCGGTATGCAGGGGTTAGCTGGCAATACTTCGCGCTAGCCCTAAGCTAGCTTGAAGCTAAAATAGGGACAAACAGGAAACAGTCAGAGAAGCAGAGGGCGGCGCCATGTCAGTACTCCGGCGAGGGCTCCCTCTGGCGGCGTGGCGGTATGGACGTTACAGAGCTCCTTAGTTTTCTGATATAGGGCCAATCCCATTTCTCTGTCTTACCCCTTCCCCTTACCCCTACCCCTTAGTTTTGCACGTTCACGTGAGAGTAAGGGTTATCCCAATTCTCGTTTTGATCAAGGGGTAGGGCTAAGGGCAAGTGGTAGATACCCCTTAAAACCAAGAATTTCCGCGAGCTTACTTGAAACCAAGGGGTACCCAGAATACACTGCGCAACCGGCAAAAATGGCGGCCAGAGCGTCCAGAGAGTCCCATAAATGTAAGTATTTTCGGCTTAATAATTAATTTAAAAATTACTAACGTCTTGTTTTGTGCTCTACACAGTCCTGTTCATATATATTTGAATTATGTTCTTAATTTAAATGTTTTAAAATTTCGCTAGTTTGCTACGCTAACGTTACGTTGCTGATTTGCACAACATTCCTGTATTTGCTGATTTGCACAACATTCCCGTATTTCTCTAACTAGCCATGAATGGACTGCATGCTTGTCTACAGTTTTAACTAAATTCCATTGACGTTAGCAGCGCATTTCGTTTGATATCAGTGCATAACACTACTTGCTTTGGAGACATCGGTACGTGCTTTACGTATACCATCCTGTATCACACAGGGACGCCAGAAGAAACTCGGCGGCTGATTCACTTTCGCTTACACTTGCACTCGGCATCTTGGAAGTTTGTGATCAACATTTGTCGCGTCTGGTGATGTTGCAGCCAGCAAACGACGATGTATGATGACGTAACCGTAACCAAGCGGTGTCTCATTTCATAGGGGTATGTTTTCACCCCTAGCGCTTAACACTTGGTTTTGAGGGACAAGGGCTAAGGGTAAGACGAAGTGGTAGGGGAAGGGGTAAGACAGAGAAATGGGATTGGCCCATAGTGTTGTGTAATGGTCACATGACATTCAGATTAGACAAATAAAATATATATTTTGTGTACGTAAGTGTTTAATTTGATTTTTAAACTTATTTATATTTTTTTATGATTTAATTGTAATTAATTGTTTTTATCAATACACAAACCCCTGCAATTCCCTCGCGAACCACCAGGTCGGGAAGCCCTGTTCTATGGCATAACACCTTTATTTTGAAAAGCGTAAAGCAAGTTCACTAAAGAGTCACATGTATTTGAGTACAAAACCCTGCATCACAAATACTGACATTTGTTGGACAGCAATCTCTCCTCCTGTTTATGCAAATAAGGCTTATCATGAAAACCGAAATATTCATTAAAGCCAGTTTGTCTGGTGTAAACACCTCAAACTTTTACCATTCGCAGAGAGCAAAAATCTCAAGTTTATTCAATTTCTCTTATCTATCAAAGTTTTTACTAATTGTGGCAGCATTATTTCGTCAAATGATAAAAGTGTGCTAAACTGTTAAAGCTCCCATAACACATGCTGGTTCTGCTTATCTCATGTTAACCTCGAGTACCAGGGGTGCACCGGTAAATTTCCTGGAGCTGCATGTCACAGCTGCATGTGTATGGTTCTTCGTCTGGAGTACATATTGAGTTTCTGCACGAGAGCGCCCTCTGGCTTTTGGATGTAGCAGCATTTCACCGTAATTCATTGAGAAGCATAGCAAGCATCATTGGCTGATATATATCGGTGCACCCCTATTGAGTACCTATAGAGTAGGACTGCATTCTTTATATCTTTAGTTTTATCACATTTATAAAAGACAGATCAGCTCTACCAATCGTTTCCGGAAACACAACCACCTTAAGGCGTACTGCAGGTGGAGTGAGTCAAGAGCAAGAAACACACACAAAACATTATCCCACTATCTCTGGATAACATAGGATTCACTACGTTTGTGACGTTCGCATTATATGCCCTTAAGCACCAATTGACCCTTCGCTAAGCCACGCCCGAAAACCGCCACAGGCCAATCGTGATTTAGCAACTGTAACTAGGCGTGGGGGGTCTGACAAGCTTTCAAGTGAGGGAAACATGCCGAAGCGTTGTGAACATGGATTGTGTAAATCTAATACCCGGTATCCTAAGAGTTTGGACGGGATGGTAGATTTTTTCCCTTCCCGAAACTTAAAACCCAATTTGATAAATGTCCGACGTGGATCAAGAAGTGTGGAATTTACAACTAAATATCGACAGAATGAACAAAAACACATATGTTTGCTCCAATGTAAGAGCACGCTAATGTTAGCTGGCTAGCTAACTCAGCCCTGATGAAAAAACCAGCATGGTCACCAGCTAACCAGCACCAAAAACAACATTATGCTGGTCTTGCTGGTTTGGTGCTGGTTTAGCTGATGCTAATGCTGGTTTAGCTGGTGCTAATGCTGTTGCTGATGCTGGTTTAGCTGGTGTTCACTAGCAAACCAGCACCAAAACACAACATAGGCTGGTCTTGCTGGTATGCTGTTTTTTCATCATTGCTTGCAAATAATGACGGTTCTTTGTTCATAATGCATATTTAACTCATTCACCGCCAGCCTTTTTGAGAAAAGTTGCCCACCTGCATTTTTGTGATTTTAACAAAATTTTCACAAAATTCCTTGCAGGAAAAATCATTTTCTATAAATATATAAACATACAAATTATATCAAATTAAAGAACACACCATCTGCTTTCAAACAAACAATAAACAAACAAACAAACAAACAAAATGGGGAAAAAACGTTTCATTATATATTTACTTTTTCTACTTAATTTAACCACTGAAATATGGATATTTCTCTTCAAAAATACAACATTTTGAGCAAAAAGCTTAAAAAATTGCGTTTTTGTAAAGGAATTTATGTTAGAGATCAGACTCAGAATGACTATCAAACATGAAGGCAGTTAAAATAAAACATAAACTCTTTTTAACTTCCGTTTTTGATCAATTCGATTTGATCCGCCATCTGGTGGATAAAAGCGGTATTACACTTTCACTTTGAAATTCGTCCAAAAAGGCATATTTATTAGTTAAATATGAACTCATAAATGACGAGATAACTCGTCAATGGCGGGGAATGAGTTAAACGTAAAATAAGATGATTAAAGGCAAGACGGAGGCTGACTGACATACTTTAAAAAATGTTTTAACATTTTGTTAGTAGAAGGCCTACCCCTGAGTACCCAATCCGATCCCGGCTCTCCCAGGGTTATATAAGTTCTATAAGCGGGAGACTGTTTTCATTGCAAAGTGGTCAGTCTGATGTCTTGTGTTTATTCCACTGTTTGATTTATAATTATTACATTATTTTTTACAAACTTCACTTACCCTGCTGTGCATGAACAAAGCTGTTCCTCAATTTGTGTGTTTTCCATTTGAATGGTGATCGTATGAGCACTGAGACCTAACGTTATAGGCTTTAGCTTCAATTTTAATAAAATTATTATCTAATCAGTTGCATTTTATGCTGTAGATATATCCATCGAATGCATACTGCAGTCCCATTTGTCTTCCTCTCTCATATATTTCAAATGTTTGAAAAAAATTACTAATTATCTCCTTGGGAATGTCTGACCCTAATGCATACATACTGTAATAGACCTGCCAAGCGCAAAAGCTTGACAGGCGTAGCAACAGTAACCAAGGAGGGCAAGGGTTAGCAAAGGGTCGATTGCCAATGATTGCCAACAAAATACATACATTGGATGCAGTTAGGGCTGAAACGATTCATCGAGTTACTCGATTGACTCGATTCAAAAAATTCCTCGAGGCAAAAATTCTGCCTCGAACTGGGCGGCTCTGTTACACAACGGATTCAATGGGTGCCATGTAAATTGTGTGATAAGCACAAACTCTTTAGGCTTGCATGCGCCATTGACTTTTTTTTTGATGAATCAGGTGCTAAAACACAATTATGTCTCTGTGAAGAGTGAATTTTAGCACTTATGTTTGCAGATTTACGAATAGGCATTTCAACACAAACAAAGGACCGCTTCGATTTTACATTCCGGGAATCATCGCCCCTGTGGGGCTGCCCTTCGATCCAAACACAGCACGTGAGGAGACACAGTCCGAGCCTTTATGGACTGACCGCCCCTTTACAGGGTAATGTCTTATATTATCTGTCCTTTTTGAAAAAGCATTTAAAGCTTTGTTTAACAATACTAAATATTCATCAATCCTTTCATCGATAAAAATTAGAGTTTCATTTCCAAGTTGTAAATCTCTGAAAATTGCAGTTGTCATCTGATATCCCCTGCCTACAGAGATTCACATCAACATGTTGGATATTTTGTTATTAATTCAAAAAAGGGTTGGTTATGGTTATGAAATACATGATTACAGAAGCTTGGCTGTACAGGACAACGTTAACGGGACGAGTGCTAATTTTCTGTCCATCTCCCGCTTAACAATTGTTGCCATGGCAACATGAAGAACACTCAGCGTAACTCCAGCTGGATATAAGATTGATCAGACTTCACGGATAACACAGGCAGATGGTCTCACACTTTTCAGATTTGCCAAACATACATCCTTCCTGATGGCAGATATGTCACCACAAGGATCAATATCTGAACCAAACAGATCAGTTTTTGCAATCACTTGTTCTGTTCTCCTCTATCAAAGGCAGACTTAAAAAGACTATTACCTCCAGGACTGACTGACTGTACCAGACACTGTCATTCACACATTTGATTATATAATCCCCAAGATGTGACTTCTACAAATGGCTCTGACCGCAGAGAAACTAAGCATGAAATAATTGGTCAGACTTCTCAGCTTAGTCTGTGGATGCATTTCAGAAATATAAACGGTGCGTTTGGCGCCTTGAAATTTCTAGAATAACTGCTGTGCGTTCAAAATATCACAGAAACATTTAACCTGCGTACTGTATGAAAAAACATCATGTTCCAATTTCACTTAATGAGTTTGATCCAAACTCATATTGAAATTTCTCCTTCTGTAGGACATTTGAGATATTACGTCCAATTATATCTATTATATCTTCTATTTCGCACACAACAAAAGCACACTGCGACCAGAACATATTTCAACAAGCCAGTTTTAATGTCGGCTTTGGTCTGTTCCCAACAAGCCTAGTCTTGGGATACAGTGCATAAAAACATATGGTATATTTTTATGGGGTCCTTTATCCATTTTGGAGCCTCTATGTACTTTGTTGTATTCATAGGAGAGGCTTCTTGTTCCACTGAAGCAGGAAAATGACATGAGGCGAGTAAATGATGAAAGAAGTTTCATTTTCAGTGAAATAATCCTCAAGTGTGGATCATACTGTAGCAGACAAATGCTGATAATCCAGCTAGAGACAGTGCTAAAAAATTCACTATTGGAGTCAATTCTGCAACAGCTAAATCAAAAGAAATATTGACATCCCACCTGCTTTCCAAACATACAGGCTTCTCTTTGGTCCATCTGCCTCCAGGGGAAGGGTCAATAGGGCTACACAGAGCAAGGACGCCCAGAGAGAGATGACAAAGGTAATGTTATGCTTCAGATATGCCATTCTCCATCAATGCGTTGGTGTCCAACCTGTAACAGAAGAAACACGATTTGAGCTAATGAACATGAGGTTTTACAGCACATTAAACATCAGATCTAAAAGTACTCCAACAACAAGCTACTGGATACTGAAAATCACTTACTGATCATTATTTGTAACCCTGTCTGTGAAGGTTTAAGTCTCATTATCTAATTATGAGATAGCATCAAAGTTTGATTGTAGGCTACGCAAGCTGCGCATCCGCTGCTCATTAAAGGGACACTCCACTTAAAAAAAAAAAAATAGGCTCATTTTCTAGCTCCCCTAGAGTTAAACGGTGGGACGGCAGTGGCTCAGTGGTTCATATAGGTTGTCTACAAACCGGAAGGTTGGTGGTTCAATCCCCGGCTCCACCGGACCAAGTGTCGAGTTGTCCTTGAGCAAGACACCTAACCCCAACTGCTCCCGACAAGCTGGCTGGCGCCTTGCAAGGCTGACACTGCTGTTGGTGTATGAATGTGGGAGTGAATGGGTGAATGTGAGGCAAATTGTAAAGCGCTTTGGATGGCCTTAGGTCTGTTAAAAGCGCTATATAAATGCAGTCCATTTAAACATTTGATTTTTACCGTTTTGGAATCTATTCAGCTGATCTCCGGGTCTGGCGCTACCATTTTTAGTATAATTTAGCATAATCCATTGAATCTGATTAGACCATTAGCATCGCGTTCAAAAATGGCCAAAGAGTTTCGATATTTTTCCTATTTTTTCCTAGCCCCCTGCTATTAGGGGTGCAACGGATCACAAAACTCACGGTATGGATCACATTACGGTTTTTGAGGCACGGATCGGATCAGCAAAAAAAAAAAAAGGATGGGAAAAATCTAATAACAAATTAAGAAATTACAAACATTTATAAAAAAGAACAAAGTTGCACATTAAGTAAGGTCTAAAATTATCATTAGATATACAGAAATTGAATCAATTAAATAATAACACTGTATTTATTGTATTAATTAAATGTAATTGTTATTTTTAGAGATTTCTCTTTGTCTTGGGGTGTTTGATTAACATTAATGACTTAAGTAAGTTAATTGAGGTTACTGTCTCTTTAAGACCAAATAAGCACAGACTGGTTTCTGACTAGAAAAAGAATATTGTGGAGATCACTTTGTTTGTATGTGGGGTACCCTGTCAATAACAGAAAGATTTTATGTTCAATTGCTTTTTGAAACGCGTCTCTCCGTGTATGCACTACTGAGTGCACTTAAACGCACGCACACACACAGATGGTAAACGATACACTGATTCACGGTCTCGGGAGCTAGGGAACAAATTTAGACACAGGAATACTGAAATACGTCCACACAGCAGACATGTTGGTTCAGACAAGCACGTGCAGGTCGCAGTTTCTGAGTCATCACAACATTTCAGCTGTAATGTTTCAGTGATAAAAGTCTTTCGGCAGAAAACCAAAAATGCTCTTTTGGGCCATTTTCGGCCGAAAATTCAGTGGCCGAATATTCGGTGCATGCATCCCTAATAAAAACAGAACCAGTGCAAGCATGTCAGACTCCATGATGTTGATGAAAACCCCAAACTCTTTGTGCATGGTATCATATCTATAGCTGCTTATATGCACAAGTCTCTCCTAAGAAATGTTTCATGCTGAAAGTCTAGTGAGACCTTGGCTTAAAGGAATGCTTCACCCAAAAATGAAAATTCGTCCAACATTTACTCAGCATAATGTTGTTCAAAACCTGTATGAGTTTTTTTAATACAAAATGAGATTTTGATAAATAATGGTAGCTGATGGTACCCAATGACTTCCATAGTTAGGGTTGCCAACCGTTCCGTATAATACGGAATCGTCCCGTATTTGACACATAAAATTCTTGTTCCGTATTGAAGTGATACGGAACGCAGTTTGTTCCGTATTTTATGAAAATTAATTCAGTGCAAATACATGACAGACACATAGCTTATAATATGTCAGCCATGAACGAAGACAGCGTGATTTGTATAAGAAAACCCTGACGGTGCGGTAATTTCTCCCTCTGTTTGTCTATGATCAGCGTAGCGTTTTTAACATCTTGCAGCCCCATCAGGGAATGCCCTTTTAATTGGTCGTTTCAGTCATTGTGATGTCACGTATCATAGCAACGATGACGACAAGTGACAACAGCGGGAAATGTAAAAATGACTGCATCTGAGCAGCCGGCGAAAAAGAAACGAGCACAAAAATATAAAATTGAATGGGAAAATGATTACCTGTGGCTGGAATGGGTGTGGGGCAATGAATACAAGGCCAATTGTACCATATGCCGTCGCGTTTTTTCTGTTTGTCACGGCGAGGTGATATTAAGCAGCACGCATGAGGAGATAATCACAAGAGGAGCGAGAGGCTGCGGGCACAGGATGGAGCAATGTCAAGGTTGTACGTCAGTCGTCTCCAGAGGCTCATATGGTATGTAATTATGTGGATTTTTAAAACTCAAATATAGTTGATAAGAAAGTGATAGGCTAAACCTGTACTATCTCTCCAGTGCTCTCCCTCTTTCCTGTGTCCCGCTCCCCCTCATCTCATAATGTGTCAATCATTTCTGATGGGTTTCTTATTAAATAATTATGGATTTAGATAGCTCAAGGTTTAAAAAGGGGTGGGGTCTTTGAAGAGGGCGTATTATAAACTTAACAAAACCATGGTTCATTGTTGGCAAAATGATCATGATAGCCTTTATATTTCACATCTATGTGGTTCAGTCTTGTATACTTAATAGGCATACTTTGCTATTCATTAAATATTTAGGCCTAAGAAGTTGTATGAAATATATGTATCTAAATTTATTAATTAGTTTCCACTATTTTCACCAGAAGTCTTCATTTAAGTTTTTTTTTTTTCAAAATCCCCCCCCCCCCCCCGGCGTTCCTTATTTCCATTTCAGAAAGTTGGCAACCCTATCCATAGTAGGAAAAACAATGGGTATCAACAACTGTGTGCTTAACATCTATGACCAAAATAAAGAAACCCATACAGCTTTAGAACAACCCAACGATGAGTAAATAATGACAAGAGTTTCATTTTGAGGGAGTAAAAAACATTTATCTAACAAGTATTTCTGTGAAGAACTTTTAGCACAATCAAGCAGCGTGTGTGTGTGTTGTGAAATATACTGTAGGATGTGTCAGAGGAGGAAATCTCTAGAGACACTGAACAAATTTAGACAAAAGCTAAACCTGTGAAATCCTCCACCTATATTTCTTTTTCTCTTTCCATCCCATCTTACTCTTTATTCCTGCTTCTAAGGCACAAATAAACGCCTTACCAAAGGAAGAGGAATCAGGCAGTGTTTTAAAGATAATTCATTGGCACCGGTTAGAGCTGCCCGGCTGATGCGTGTGCTCCGCTCGTGAAGAACGTTTAAGAGATGAACAGAACGCTCTGAGAGCTTTGTTACACAAGAGGCCTGCCTGATTCAACTCTGCTAAATTACATCTGCCACATTCCTACCATGTCAAATCTGTTACTTACAGTGGGGAGAAGAGGAGACAATGTTGAGAGAGGGAGAGAGAGAGAAACAGGGAAAAGACAAAATGTGGAAGATAAAGACAAATTGTGCAAATATGGAGTTACGACGAGACGGAAGGGTGGGAAACCAATTGTACAGTCAGAGAAAAGCTGGTAATTCTTTTGACTGGACAAACACATGGCCACTAAAGATCCACTTAATATGCAGATCTCCGCAGGAACATCCGATTCAGACAACAGTCAATCAACGCTTGATGTGATGTCTATAAGATTTTGGGTCCTCAGTCATGCCACAAAGTGCACTTTACTGTATATTAGTAACTTCACTTAGGCTATTGTGTGGCATGATTATTGGCCTGGTTTCACAGAAAAGGCTTGGCTTAAGCCAGTATTATGCTCTAGTTAAATTAGGATATTTAAGTCACTTTTATAAAATGCAACCTATTCTTCAACCCATACGATTGCTTTGGTTGTTTGTCCATTTCACCAAATACGTAGGGTGGCCATTCGTGCCAGTTCCGCCGGACACGTCCCGAACATGTTTTCGGGTTCGTTCTCCGGAAGTCGCGTTGGTCGACCACATACGTCATCAAGGTTTAATATTTCGGGTTTCATTTCAGAAAAGCAACCGTTACATTTCAAGGTAAGAATAAAAATACAATGATTGTATGTCTTAAAAGAAATAAATCTTAAAGCAACACCAAAGAGTTTTTTTTACCTTAAAATAACGTTTCCAAAAAAGTTTCAGTCGTTCATCCACTCGAAACAGGATGAACGGCACTTTCACATTTGCTTTGCAGCCCTCTATCGGCCAAAACCGCACTAAAGAAGTTTACAACCGTCGGGTCGTGGTCCTGTAGTTCGATTGAAAACTACAAAAACTTGCTTTACGGCAGACCTACAATCCAATCAGAGCCAGCTATGTTGCAGTATTTACGACAGTGGTAATGGACAATTATGCTTCTATCCTGTAGGGGGAGCAAAGAGCAAAAAGTCTTTAGTGTTGCTTTAATTTTCGAATGTATTTTAACTAAAATGTGATGACGTATACGGTCGAGCAACGCGACTTCCGGAGAACGAACCCGAAAACATGTTCGGGACGTGTCCGGCGGAACTGGCACGAATGGCCACCCTACAAATACGACCAATAGATGCATTTACTAAATTAGCGCCTTTACTGGCAGCAAGTGACACTTAATATATTTGGGTATAAAATTATATTTTTGAGGTATAATTTTGCTTTGTTGACATGAACTAGGATTAATTACATTTTATTACAAATTTCACTATTCAGGCATTTAAGGCAAAAAACGTACCCGTTTATTTATTATATGATATAAACACAGCATAATTTTAAAACTTTTTAAAGATGTACTTAAAATATTACAAGTGTACCGAGGTCAAACAATTTATTTGAAGAAAAGATGCAAAAGTGATGACAAACTGCTGTAAATATCAGATCCGGTGTACAGTGGTGGTTGTGTTTAGGGTAAGGGTTAGGATGGGGTTAAATGCTCCAAAATATCTTTAAAACCATAAAACCGTTTCTACATTTAGGGGCTACATTTAGGGGCCAGTCACACCAAAAGCGCTTTAAACGCTTTCATATTGCTAAGCAACCACCGAGTCAGCTGTCTTGTCAATCAAATATTGAAGCGTGAGGGCTCTTTTGCTGTTAACTGTCATATTAGCAGAAACTTTAAAAAGAGGACGCTTGCTCTGACCTTGTTTGAAGGTGAGATGTGCACAAACACGCAGGAGAGAGTGAGCGAGTGGAGTCCGGTTCTTCAAAGCAACTGTAAACCTCCCTAACCACAACGTAAGGCCCGCCTCTTCCCTCATTCGATTGGACAATGGAAAGACGCAGATGACGTCGGGCGCTTCTCCGCTCTCAGCGCTCCTTCAAAAACGCATGCGCGGCAGGCGTAAAAAAAAACGCAAGGCGCTCGGCGCGCATAAACAGCGCGCAAACGCTCCCTGCCCATAGAATATCATTCAAAAAAGGCGCCTGCAACTGCCATAAACGCTTTTGGTGTGACTGGCCCCTTACAAATTCATAGCATTAAATGTGTCTAATCTGATGTATAAGACAAAAACCTTAAAACGTAACAACAGGTCGTATAAGCTACTGCCGCTATAGGACACTCCCTTAATACGTCACTTTACGTTGTAATAAGGTGCTTGCTCAAACGACCTACGAGGTTGTTAATTTTGGAGGACAGTCTTGAAACATACATTACTGGTGTGCATTTTGAGACAAAACAATGGCACTGACAGCTCACGTTCATTTTAGTCTGGAACTGTGTTTAGGTTTTTTTTTACAGGAGGATTAGACCATTAGCATTGCACTTAAAAATAACCAGAGTTTCAATGTTCAATGTCTGTAGTTACATCATGTACTAAGACTTAAAAGTTGCGATTTTCTAGGCCGATATGAGTAGGAACTTTACTCTCATTCTGGCATAATAATCAAGGACTTTATTGTCGTACCATGGCTGCAGGAGGCGCAATGGTATTGCGTAGCACCTGAAAGTAGTCCCCTTGGTAACTTTCAAAAGCAGGGGAAAAATGGTAAAAATCAAATGTTTAACTCTATGGGAGTTTAAATTCAGCATATTAAAAAAAAGTGGAGTGTCCCTTTAAGGTTGAGTAAACTATGGGCTAATGTTAATCTGGGGTGAACTATTCAAAGGGGAAGGAACAAAATGTCATCAGTTCCTCACGCTCAGTAAATGCTGAATGTTCTTATCTTCTCTCCCTCATGTATCTGGGATTTTTTTTGTTGCCAGAATCCCCAGACCACTCAAAATATCCATCCAAAAATCAAAATCATCATTATGTTTCATTCAGCAGTTGGCATTTTTACTTTAAGACAAATCTTTGTGGATCTGCCATGAATGTTTGTTATGCTGCATTTCACTTGTTATAACTTTGAAAGCTTTGCCACAACTAAGGTGGGCATTGAGAGACCATTCCTAACAGTTATCCGTCTTGTTCTCTCAGTGCTGTTTTCTTTGTATTCCCGCTTTGCGTTTTATCATGAGACTTTAGATTGACGCATAGCATTATCTGTTAGCTCGGACCGGAGATTCCTAGCCAACGCTGAGTAATTACAAAGCTAATCATTGTCGACAGGGGCATTCACTCACTGGCACACACGCACAGACTTCAATGGATGCACACATAGGTTAGTTTTACTATATTAGTGAGGACATCTCATGGACTACCTTTGTTTTTATCAATCCCCTAAATCTAACCCCTTAAACGCTAAAGCAGACCATCACTTGGCTCATTTAAGAGCGTTTTTTTATGTATGAAGCATGCACAATGTCCTTACACTAAATTTGTACAATCTTAAAACTAAAGGTACCAAAAATGATCTTTGTCTGGCTATATTGAACCTTAAACATAAAAATTTTACTTTTGCAACAGGAAGAAATTGTTCTTTTAAAGACTTATGTGGCCTTTACGTGCTATCGGATAACCATACTGTAAGTACGATTTTCCTCCAACACCCTCTGATGTCATGTTAACCTGTGAAATAATTTTGATTCCTCAAATTCCCAAGACGCACAGACCTCAAACTTTAAAAATGGCGTATGGGAGAAAGATTTCCACTGTGGCAGGTATGCTTTATCAATTTTTATCTGCAACAGCCTTATTGCCTTGTATTGTCGTTAAATTAATCATTTGAAGCATATTATATGTAAGTATAAACCTGGCATCCTCCATTTTTTCCGATAACAAAGTACCTTAACAGAATAAACTCATAATCACGATTTTAGAAGTGTGAATTATCAAGTTTTCAATAGCATGTGAAGGCAGAATAATGCTGCGTGCATATCATCAGGGACTTTGTTGCTGTGTGTTGCCCGTCTCTTTTAATAAGGTCGTTAGGAGGCGTTCCTAATTCTGGTTGTCCTAGTGACAGTTATTAACAAACGAGAAACCGCCTACCACCGTAAAGGGCGATCACACTACACTTTTCGTTCCATTGACCTCCATTTATACGCATGCAAATATTTCACATTTTGCTATGTACCAAAGTTCAGATTAGGGCTGCATGATGTGAGGAAAAGTTGCGATGTGTGGTGACATTGTTTAATGTTGCGATGACGATGTGAGTTGCGATAAATATTTTATATTTTTTCATGTTTTAGGGGCCATTCACATGTCGCGCCTAAAAACGTGTGGAAAACGCTTGACACATGACCTGCAATCTGCACTTGTGTCATTCCGAAAAGTTAAAATGTTTTTGAACAGCCTGGAAAAAACGAGCGCGTTGCACCGCGTGCGAGTCACGACCATAGACTGTAAAAAAAGATGGACGACGCGACGTCGCCTCCCACCATTGTAATGATTTGAAGCCAAAAATGTCCGACCACGGTCGCCGCCAAGTTACGTAAAAACGTCAGTTTGGAGCCGAGGCATGCGCAGAAGGAATCGTCGGTGAAGCCAGAGGCGGAGCCGAGGTATCAAATTTCCGCCCAAACGCTCGCGCGGCCAATTCAACCACTCCAATCATAACAACACGCCCCGTTTCTATAGCATCAAATTACAAGCTAAAATGAAACTTATCACAAAAATTAACACTTGAACATATATCAGCGTGATAACAACTAATTGAAAGGACCAAAACCATCTTTCGAAAACTTTTATTGGAAGTGTAAATTTTTTTTTATTTAGAGCAAAGTCCTATTCATTTGAATGGAGAGGGCGGGGTTATGACTTGTACTGCAGCCAGCCACCAGGGGGCGATCAAAGAGCCCGAGGCTTCACTTTTCAAGGCTTATGAGGCACACCCGGTCACGACCGCGACGCTTCCAGTGCGCACATACTGCGCGCCTACATTTGAAATAATGAACTTGAGCGCGCAATAGACACAATATGTGAATCACCGCTTCCACAGTACCTGTGTTTGCGGCGTCATCTCTCCTAAATCCAAAATAATTCCATGATATAGCTGAAGTGCTGTTCCTTTTCACCACAAGGTCTTCATTTGACAACACATTTTCCTCACTATTCTCTCCTTCCTCCGCCATCGTTTTTGCTAACAGGCACAGCGTCGCAACTGACACCTCACAAATCATATCTGAGCGTAGCTGACTTGGGGGTTCCCCTGATTGGCCTAATAGCATGAACCCGCAAACCATGTCTTTAGGACTAAACGTGATAGGTCAAACGTTATTACATGCTCTTACCATTCTTACCGTGCTCTTCGTTTCGTCTGTTGCGATGTGTTCATCGCGTGAGTTCATATCGCGATGACGATGAAAATTCGATGTATCGTTCAGCCCTAGTTCAGATCTGGTGAACTCTGACCTGTGATTTCGTATCGCGTGTAGATTATGTGAACAGTAGAAAACTGGTACATCAAGGTGTGACCTTTCTCTATACTAAAAAGCAAAAACGGACAAACACCTCATATTGAACTTATATTAAAGAACGTCTCGGTTACGTATGTAACCCTCGTTCCCTGAAGGAAGGGAACGGAGACGTCACGTCGTGACCGACGAATTGGGAACCGCTTCGCGGGTGACCTATCTACTTCGAGAACTATCAAAAACGCCAATGAACTTGGCATGCAGGTATTTGCATAATGCCGGCGCCGCCCCGCCAGGTGCGTATATAAGGCGCAGGTGCATAATACCAAATCAGCTATATTATTGCTGAGAAGCCGAGCAACAGTGCCCGGCCTGAAAACAGCAATGGAACAGCAAACTGTGGCGACGGGACGTGACGTCTCCGTTCCCTTCCTTCAGGGAACGAGGGTTACATACGTAACCGAGACGTTCCCTTTCAGTCGGTCACTACGAAGTCACGTCGTGACCGACGAATTGGGAATCCCTACCAAAACGCCACTGCAGCTGAACCCTTCCAGTGCCTGCAAAAGCCCTCCGCCCTCCACATAAGGGGCGGAACCTAAGGCAAAATGCAGAAGGCCGGTCACTACCTGTTCCTTAACCCACGATAGTGAAGCAGCGAACTGGGAGAAGCGTCTAAACTGAGCGGAGCTAGAACACTGCGGAAGCCATCCCCTAAGAAGGTTAAATGGATGACATAAAAATATATGAAACAACCGACAGGTTGCTCAAATAAAGTCTCTGAACAATACATGGTATGTAGAGAGGTGCAGAGCAGGCTCTGCTAAGGAAAAACGTGGAGGATTAGAACCCCACGGACTATACACACAAATGAACCCCACGTAGGGGACAAATGTGGACGCCTAGCCTACACAGGTTTACAGAGAATACATCAGTGATAGGTTGACAGCGGATGCTCCGCAACACCAGCTATCAGGCGGTGGAGGAGAGGCAAAAACAGTTTTTTAGACGTTTTTGCCCCGATGGCCTTCCATAATGGTGCAAATGTGCAGCACCAAAATAGAGGCTCCAAGCCGACACACGAGCCGACCCTCGGCATTCTTAACTAGTTAGTAGAAAGAACCCGAGTGGAAACCGGTTCGACACGAACACTATAGAACCTTGTGAACGTATTAGGTGTCGCCCAGCCTGCAGCTCTACAAATATCTGTTAGCGAGGAACCGCGAGCCAGTGCCCAAGATGATGCCACACTGCGTGTAGAGTGGGCACGTAAATTAAATGGACAAGGCACATTCTGCTTTTGATATGCAAGGGCTATAGTATCCACAATCCAATGGGACATCCTCTGCTTGGTGACAGCTTTTCCTTTCTGCTGACCACCGTAACAAACAAAGAGCTGATCTGAGGTCCTAAAACTTTGCGTCCTGTCTATATACACACGTAGTGCACGAACAGGACATAACAAAGCCATGGCTGGTTCTGCCTCCTCCAAAGGCAGTGCTTGGAGATTCACCACTTGATCTCTAAAAGGAGTGGTGGGAACTTTGGGCACAAAGCCGGGCCGGGGTCTCAGTGTTACGCTGGATGCAGCCGGCCCGAACTGAAGGCACGATTCATCGACCGAAAATGCATGAATATCCCCTATCCTCTTAACAGAAGCCAAAGCAAGGAGAGTTAATGTTTTCATTGTAAGAAATTTAACACTCACACTATGCAGAGGCTCGAATGGGGCTTCCTGGAGTGATTTCAGCACCAAGGACAGGTCCCAAGGAGGAATAGAGGGGGGACGCGAAGGATTCAGTCTTCGAGCGCCTCTGAGAAATCTAGTGACTAGGTCGTGCTGACCCACTGTTCTACCGTTTACGGGTGAATGGTGAGCTGATATCGCAGCGATATCGACTTTAATAGTGGATGGTGACAGCCTATTCTCCAAACGACGCTGGAGATATAAAAGCACAACACTAATCGGGCATTCTCGGGGGTTTTCACTTCGGGAAGAACACCAGTCGACAAACAGGTTCCATTTAAGCGCGTAAGCCTGTCTCGTAGACGGCGCTCGCGCAGCAGCAATAGTGTTAGATACCTCTTGCGGTAAATCACTCATATCCTCCGTGCCCCGTCCAGAGACCACACATGGAGGTTCCACAGGTCGGGGCGCGGGTGCCATAATGTGCCCTCTTGTTGAGAAAGAAGGTCCTTCCTCAGGGGAATCTTCCACGGAGGGGCTGTCGCGAGGAGAGAGAGTTCTGGAAACCAACTCCTGGTTGTCCAATACGGTGCCACCAACAGCACGCTCTCCTCGTCCTCCCGGATTTTGCATAAGGTTTGCGCAATGAGGCTCACCGGAGGGAACGCGTATTTGCGCATGTTTCGCGGCCAGCTGTGTGCCAATGCATCCACGCCGAGCGAGTCGTCGGCTAGTGAATAGAACAGGCGACAATGGGTCGTCTCTGGGGAAGCAAACAGATCTATCTGCGCTTTGCCGAAACGTCTCCAAATTTGCTGAACCGCAATGGGGTGGAGTCGCCATTCGCCGGGACGCGCAGCCCGAGAGAGCGCATCCGCCTCTACATTGAGCGTGCCCGGGATGTAAATGGCACGAAGAGACCTCAAATTCTTCTGACTCCATGTGAGGAGGTGACGGGCGAGATGCGACAGGTGACGCGAGCGTAAACCGCCTTGACGATTGATGTACGCCACGGTCGCAGTGTTGTCTGTTCGAACTAATACATCTTTGCCCCGTAACTCGTTGCTGAAACGGACGAGCGCAAGATATACAGCCCACATTTCCCGGCAGTTTATGTGCCAATGCAGCTGGGGTGTCGTCCAGACCCCCGAAGCCGCAAGCCCATCGTACGTGGCCCCCCACCCCGTGTCTGACGCATCTGTGCATACTATCGCGTGCCTGGAGACCTGTCTCAGAGGCACACCGGCTCGGAGAAACGCACGGTCTAACCACGGAGTGAAAGTGCGACGACACGCAGGTGTAATGATAACACGGTGAATGCCGCGCAGCCACGCTCTCCTCGGGACTCGATCGTGAAGCCAATGCTGAAGCGGTCGCATATGAAGCAGTCCGAGCGGAGTTACAGCTGCGGCTGCTGCCATATGCCCCAAAAGCTTCTGAAACTGTTTCAGCGGGACCGCGCTCTTGCTCTTGAATGTATCCAGGCAAGTCAGAATCGACTGTACACGCGCCTCTGTTAGACGAGCTGTCAAATCGATCGAGTCCAGTTCCATACCGAGAAAAGAGATTCTCTGCACGGGGCAAAGCTTGCTCTTTTCCCAGTTGACCCGAAGACCCAAACGAGCGAGGTGTTTTAAAGTTAAATCTCTGTGATCGCACAGCGTCTGACGTGTTTGAGCTATTATTAGCCAATCGTCCAGATACGCGAGAATGCGCACACCTCTCTCTCTCAGGGGTTTCAAAGCCCCCTCCACTACTTTGGTGAATACACGGGGCGACAGAGAGAGCCCGAATGGGAGGACTTTGTACTGGTATGCTCGCCCCTCGAACGCAAAGCGGAGAAACGGCCTGTGTCGGGGGAGAATCGATACGTGAAAGTACGCGTCCTTCAGGTCGATAGATGCGAACCAATCGTTTGGACGAATGCATGGAAATATGCGTTTGGGCGTCAGCATTTTGAACGGCATTCTGTGAAGTGCACGGTTCAGCGAACGCAGGTCCAAGATCGGTCGCAAGCCGCCGCTTTTCTTGGGTACAATAAAGTAAGGGCTGTAAAACCCCGACCTCATCTCGGCTGGAGGGACCGGCTGAATCGCGTCTTTCGCCAATAAGACAGCGATCTCCGCACGGAGGACGTGCGCATCGGCAGCTCTCACCGTAGTGAAACGAACGCCGGAGAATTTGGGGGGACGCCGGGCAAATTGGATCGCATAGCCGAGACGAATCGTGCGTAAAAGCCAACGCGACGGGCTGGGAAGCTGTTCCCACGCCCCCAGATACCGTGCGAGAGGGACTAAAGGCACGATCGGTGTACCCGCGGCGGGCGCAACGGAGGTGATTGCCGGTGTGTGCGTAACGGCCGCACCGACAGCAGTGTTGTGTGTGATAACACTCACCTGAGTCCGTTGCTGGGTGGTTGAGTAAGGGAGGCTCTGCTGAAGACACCTCACACCACTCGATGCACCCTCTGGCGAAGGAGGAGGGAGACGATGGGTTATGAGCCCGTAGCTGTCTCCAAC
Organism: Misgurnus anguillicaudatus; assembly: GCF_027580225.2. Lineage (NCBI taxonomy): Eukaryota > Metazoa > Chordata > Actinopteri > Cypriniformes > Cobitidae > Misgurnus > Misgurnus anguillicaudatus. The sequence goes on along the minus strand of NC_073350.2, from coordinate 27,823,990 downwards.
CGGCTGAGAGCGCGGTGGGGTTATGAGCCCGTGCGTCGCTCTCGTTCTCCTCTGATGAGTCGGAGAACGAGGGGGGGTTATGAGCCCTCTCGTATCTCCGGAGCTCATCTGAAGACCTAGAGATGGAAGTGGAATTCGCTCTTTTTGTGGATTTGTGGGTGCCGACTGAAAAGTCGGCGGAACAGAAAAATGAAACAAAAGATTCCCCAACCGGCCCTCCTCCGGTGGGGGGAGTGGTGCCTTCACCATCTCCCGAAGAGCGATCCCCTCCATCTCTAGGTCGCCCGTCTCAGGGCCGCTTTGATCTTCTTTTACCACCCTTTGCAGCGGGCTGAGCGGGCGGGGCGGGCTGCTGACGACCGGTTCCTCGCTTCTTAGAAGAGCCCCGGGGAGGAACGGAGGCGGCCGCCGCAGGACGCCCTCGGCGAGGAGCAGGCTGAGGCGCCGACGTGGATGGGGCAGGCGCAGGACGCTTCCGACGTGGCATGATCTGAGCGATGGCCTCAGTCTGCTTCTTGGCCGCGGAGAATTGCTGGGCAAACTCCTCGACCGTCTCGCCGAACAGGCCGGTCTGGGAAACCGGAGCATTCAGGCGCCGGGTTTTATCAGCGTCCTTCATGTCCGCCAGACACAGCCAGAGATGGCGTTCCTGGACTACCAGGGTAGACATCGCACGCCCGACGGCGCGTGCGGTGACCTTGGTCGCACGAAGCGCCAGATCTGTAGCCGCACGTAGTTCAGAGAACTCCGCCGAGTCGTGACCTCCCGCGTGCAGATCCCTCAGAGCCTTAGCCTGATGAACCTGCAGCAATGCCATGGCATGCAGGGCAGAGGCTGCCTCCCCACAAGCCTTGTAAGCAGCACCGGACAGCGCCGAAGACTGCTTACAGGCCCGCGAGGGGAGAGTAGGCTGGTCCCGCCAGGAGGAAGCGACACCGGCCGGACACAACTGCATCGCGACCGGGCGCTCCACTGACGGGATACTAGTGTACCCCTTGGCATCTCCACCCTCGAGAGAGGTGAGAGGTGAAGGCTGATACGGCCGGTTCCGGGCGGAAAACGGGGTTTTCCACGACCGCGTCAGCTCTTCATGCACCTCGGGGAAGAAAGGCACCGGGGGCGAGGACTGAGAAGCCCTGGCACCCCCGAAGAACCAATCATCGAGGCGGGACGGTTCAGGTGGGGGAGGTTTAGTCCACTCCAAGCCGACCGCCTCCGCCGCCCGAGCGAGCATGGCTGCCATCTCAGGGTCGAACGCAGAAGCCGCAACCTGGCCCGAAGGCGGGAGCGGATCCGGATCGACGTCCGAGGCTGACAACCCCCCCTCCGACGTTACGGTGGATATCGCGTCAGGTGGAGGCTCGACAGAGCGCGAGGACACCGTAGAACACGGGCCGCTCGTCTCCATCGGGACCTCCGCTGGCAACGGATCAGGGCGCTGGGAGCTACTGGACGAACCAGCAGACCGACCCAGCACCGTTATACGGAGGTCATCCTTCGCCAATCTGGTAGCTGCGCCCTTAGCAGCACCAGACTGGGAAGGCGGGGGCCGTTGCCGGAGGAACGACACCCGTCTCCGCAAATCCGCTATAGTCATGCCCTCGCAGACGGGGCATGAACTATCACGCAACGCTGCCTCTGCGTGCTGGAGCCCCAGACACGAGAGACAACGCTTGTGGCCATCCTGGGGGGCGATGAACACACCGCATCCAGAAACGGAGCACGGACGGAAATCCATCTTTAAAAAGACGACCCCGACCGTGACACGAATGAGTGGCTGTCTTTAAAAAGACACAAAGCTCAAACGTGCTGCTCTTTTAGGGAAATCACTCTTTTGTGCGAGCTGGTGAAACACACAGGGAGAGGCAAACGCACTCACTCGAACTCAAGTCCTAAATTAAAGAGACAGAGAGAGAGAGAAAGGGTGGAAAAAACACTGCGAGCCTCCGCTGAGGTGTCTTTGCCCAACCAACTTCAGCAAGCTGAGATATTTTCTTCCCACACAGCACAGGATCTACGAAGATCAGTAACAGCTTCTCGAGAGCAGATGTCTGCCGGCTTCGAAGCAATAAAGCTGATTTGGTATTATGCACCTGCGCCTTAGATACGCACCTGGCGGGGCGGCGCCGGCATTATGCAAATACCTGCATGCCAAGTTCATTGGCGTTTTTGATAGTTCTCGAAGTAGATAGGTCACCCGCGAAGCGGTTCCCAATTCGTCGGTCACGACGTGACGTCGTAGTGACCGACTGAAAGGGAACCGAAAAATATTTGCATGCTCAAAGTCCAGTGCGAACGCCCCTTTAAAGGAATAGTCTACTCATTTTCAATATTAAACTATGTTATTACCTTAACTAAGAACTGTTGAATCATCCCTCTGTCGTCTGTGTGCGTGCACGTGGGCGCTGGAGCGTGCTGCGACACTTCGATGGCATTTGGCTTGGCCCCATTCATTCAATGGTATCAAACGGAGATAAAGTTAGAAGTGACCAAACACATCAACGTTTTTCCTATTTAAGACGAGTAGTTATACGAGCGGATTTAAAAGAGGAACTATATTGTATGGCGTAATAGCACTTTTGGGAGTACTTTGACTCGGCGCAGTAACACCCTCCCTCTATCATTATGAGAGGGAGAAGGGGAGCGGACTTTTCAGGCTAGTTGAAATACCCCCAAAAGTGCTATTACACCATACAATATAGTTCCTCTCTTAAATCCGCTTAGAAAAGCGCTACGTTTTATTTTGTACAACCAAAATTGCTCGTATAACTACTCGTCTTAAATAGGAAAAACGTTGATGTGTTTGGTCACTTCTAACTTTATCTCTGTTTGATACCATTGAATGAATGGGGCTAAGCTAAATGCTATCTTAGCGTCGCAGCGCGCTCCAGCGCTTACGTGCACGCACACAGATGACAGAGGGATGTATCAACAATTCTTAGTTAAAGTAATAACATAGTTTAATATTGAAAATGAGTAGACTATTCCTTTAAGGAAAACACCATAGTTTTTCCAATATTTTACTATGTTTTTACCTCAACTGAAACAATTAATTAATACATACCTATCTTTTTTCAATGCGCGCACTTTTAATCTTTGAACAGCGCTTCTTGAAGCATTTAGCCTAACCCCATTCATTCCTATGGCTCCAAACAAAAGTTTTATTTTATGCCACTATACTTACTCATGTAACAGTTTTAAATAGGAAAACATGGAAGTGTTTGGTGGCTTCTGAATTAATTCCTGTTTGGAGCCATAGGAATGATGGGGCAAGGCTTAATGCTAACACATTCACGACACGCTGTACACAGATTAAGTGCATGCATTAAAAAGGTAGGTCTGTGTTATTTGTCTAAGTTGAGGTAAGAACATAGTAAAATATTGAAAAACGGTGGTGTTTTCCTTTAACTAATGAGCGATGGATAGCATGAGCTCCACTGCTTTGGTAGTCACTCCCAAAAGTTGCTTATCATTTGCATAGTCAAACTTTTCTTAACTTTGTCAAATTGGTGAACACGCCCACTTTCTTTCGCCAACGGTGACTGTCGTGTTGCCAGAAGTCACAAAGCTTCCATTAGAATGAATGAGATCACATTGCTCTGCAGTTGCTAGTTGCTGAGATATATTGAAAAACCAAAAAGTTTTCTTCTATGGTATTGAAGAACTCTTTAAGAAGCTTTAGCAAACACTTGTACAGACACAAACAATCAGACGCCTGATTAAAAAGAGGGTTCATTTGAGAAATTGCAAGACTTTAAACTTAGAAGTTTAACTGAATAGTTTTTTGTCTGATTGAATAAGTGCATCCTTTTCATTAAGCATTGAAATCTGCTCTGTTCGGGGGTCGAGAGGTAGTTAAAAATAGAATAATGAACAAATTTATCTTAATCTCCAGAATGCAGGCATCATTAAGACCGCAGGAAAAATAACAGTCTCGTCTAAAAGATCTTTTCTAGGCAAGCTGTTTCAATATATGACTATGTTAAAGAGCTCTTACAGCTTAATCATAGCAATAACAAGCACATTAACGTTCACGGCAATTTTCACAGAACTTCTCACGCCTTGAAATTCGGTTCTCACCTACGAGAAACGCAATGACATTTTCATAATGCCAGCCGTAGAGTGCCACCTCATTTAAAACATTAAACTTCAGCGTTAAAATTCAGCCTTCATTAAATCTCCTGCGCCTGAGTTTCAGTGTTTACTTAAACCTCAATTCAGGTGTGAGGCAAACGTGGATATCTAAAATAAATGTCAACTTGACTCGCCTTTGTTTAACCTTTACATCTCTGGTACTGTAGTAATTAACCTGGAGGACATCTGAATTAATCTCGAGTTACTGCAACGGCTGCGCTCGCAGATGTTGTCTCGTTATGAATCTGAGATCTTATTTTCGCTATCAGGATAATTAACTTTCCATTATATAGGTGCTATTAAGAAAAGAGAGTAACCCACGCTTTACAAACAGGGTAAGATTCTGTATTGTTAATTCGTCAAATTCTATCAAATTGCATTTAGATTTATGCATTTGGCAGACGCTTTAATCCAAAGCAATTTACAGTGCATACATTTATGTGTGTACCCTGGGAATCAAACCCATGGCCTTTTGCACTGCTACCAATAGATAACCTGAATTTGCACATTCATTTGTGAGGAGAATTCTTAAAGCTACCTTTTGCATAGTGAAAATATCTGTTTTATATATTTATAAATCACAGTCCATTTTTCTGCCTCAAAAATTCAAACATACCAATTAATTGGTTTTTTGTTAGGAATTATTTGTTAGGAAATTGAAGAAAAGATATTGGATATAACAAGATTGAGCACTCCTATTACTATTAGGGGACAATGCAATGCTCTATATGGCCGCTTTGGCATCAGATGTCCCGCATTCCAGTTAAAGAACACATGTTATCCGATTCACGATTTTACATTTCCTTTAATGTGTAAGTGTGTATTAGTACATGATAATGATATGCAAAAGGTACAAATCCCAAAGTAAACGATGACACAAAGTTATCATTTTCAACTTAAATCTCTTTTCTGGGACTACAACAAACGCACAGATTGTAGACAACAGTTTACTTCCTTGACTTGTTAACGTGGACACAATGGTCATATTCATAATTCCGCCATAGAATTTACTACTAAACCATGACTCAAATGCAAGTTTTGAGCAGTGCAGAGTAGCACTTGTTGTTTGTCATTTCTACGATCACAAATGCAGACATGGTTTTAATGTTTTAGTATCCATACCAATCTGTTACGTCCTGCTCAAGCCGCGCTGGCAAAGTTGATCGATCATCTTGTTTATCTGCCTTTTCTGGATCAGATTCGGCTTTTATTGATAGGGTAGTAAAGACGATATTAACTCCTGTCAGTATTGCATTGTGAGCTAATCTTCCAAACATGGTAAGAAGCGTCACATTTCCGGGTGGCCAATGGAGGACACAACGCTTTTCAGAATAGAAATTAATCGATCTTCGATTAATTGTCAATAAGAATTAATTCGATAAAATTTAAGAATTCGATAAAACTTAACACAGCCGGTGAAAAAAAAATTTAAACAAGCGCGAAGAAGTTAAACTAGCCATGATCACAATGATGCTCGATGCCAAACACACACATGGGCTTTTTAACATCATGCGAGACGAGGCTGACTGCTACGCAACGAAATGGCACAAGCAGTGGATCTGAGAGGGTCCAATGCCGAAAATGCAAATACGGTTAGGAAACTGAAAGCAAAGACCCTCTTCAGGGAAGCCTGCAGGATTAGCATAGCAACGCTGCTATACACAGGGAAGGAGACCAGAAGCCATTTTTAATGAACAGATTAAAATGTAAAACTTAAATTCTGGCAAGAAACTGTTAAATGTAAACTGTAACTGACTGTCGTTACAATCTGAACGCCCGCAACATATATCATTGATCATCATTATCGACTGGCTGAGGCGCTACACGCTAAACACTGTTGCGGGTTTTCTAATGGTTGAAATCTTCATAATATAAGCATCTTTGCTGAAAGTACGCCGCAGGTCTAAAGCTGAGGTGACGACGGGAAAATTGCCCTTTGTGTGCTTCTTGGATATAATTACAACAACAGTGTATCAACTACTCGGATAGCGAGGTGAAAACTAGAAAAATTACACTTGATGATAATGAAACTTTTAGTTTATCATGGACGCACAGACAGAGTGCCCGTTATGAGGCAAAGTTAACTGTGTCTATTATTCATTACAAGATTAAATTGATGAACTAGCATGTTATAAAATATTTTAATTTGCGTGAGGAAGCTGTCGTTTTTACGCACACTTTTATGTCATTGGCTATATGACACTGCAGTGAAGGCTTATTGCACTATTACTATTAAAGATTATTCGATTGATTGATCGTTAATTTAAACAATCATCGAATATGGAAAATTGCATAATTTGACATCCCTTTTTCAGAACGATGAGCTTTGTACAAAATCAATGTGTTTCATAGAGGCAGGGCATAGCGGAGCAACAAAAATGTACAGTATGTGGAAAAAAATTGTTTTTAAATCCATAAACCATGCAAACACATTGTATTACACCACATACACAAAATAATGTTGTTTTAGCAACTTAACAGGTGCTCTTTAAAGGGGACATTTCACAAGACTTTGTTAGGATGTGAAAAAAATCTTTGGCATCCCCAGAGTAGCCTACATATGTGAAGTATACCATATATATAATTACCATATAGATAATTTATAATAGCTGTTAAAATTGCCACTTTGTAGGTGTAAGCATAAAATATGCCAGGTCCTTTAACAAGCAAATTAGGTGATCTCTGCACTAAATGTCAGTGCCGTGGTTGGATAGTGCAGATTAAGATGTGGTATTGTCCCCTTCTGACATCACCAGGGTAGTCAAATTTCAATTACCTATTTTTTTACACGCTTGTGGAGAATGGTCTACCAAAACTAAGTTACCGGGTTTATCTTTTTTTACAGGTTTATAAAAGCACTGGGGAGTAGGGATGCACGATATATCGTCCGACATATCGTTATCGGCCGATAACTGCTTATTTTCAATATTATCGGTTATCGGTCTGATAGCAAAATTAGACCGATAAATGAAAGCCGATAAATTATGGATTATTTTGGTTTGTTGAACCACTTCACTTGCTCATTGCTGGCCATGTGGAGTTTTGAGTGGTGCTTTCTGTGACATAACACGAAGATGACACGTGTTGCGGGCTTAAGAAGAGTATGCTAGTCTAGCGCAAAGACAAGATGTCCGCGGTCTGCGAGTTTTTCATTGTGAAAATAATATGAATATTTATCGGCCTATAGATATCGGTTATCGGCCCCCAAATTTAAAGAGTTATCGGTTATCGGTATCGGCCAAAATGTCCATATCGGTGCATCCCTACTGGGGACCCAATTATAGCACTTAAACACGGAAAAAGTCTGATTTTTATGATATGCCCCCGTTAAAAAGAACCAATCAACAATCGAACAGAGTCACATGAGGTGCATGCCAACAAGTTTTTAGCACAATTTGAGCTTTGAAATCGAACGTTATGGTACAGTTATAACTTTTCCCATTCAAGTAAATATGATTTTTTTGCATAACCAAAATAAATATCTAGTGGTGCAACTTCCCTGAAGGGACTTTGATTGAAGTAAGAGATTTCAGATCAAGTTTGGTTTCAAAATTGAATAGGTCACTGGGTTTACAGGTCAGATTTAGATCAACTTTTTTCTTATTCCTTATCAGAGATCACAAATGCTATATTTTTAAGTCTAAGTGTATTACATCAATAGATTAACAACATAAACTGGAGAGTCGAGTCTCTCCTGCGGTAAGCTGTTCGAGGTGCCTATGTAGAGCGCTTCAAATCAGCCACTTATGAGGCTTCATGGCAGTTAAAATGCTGCATTAGAAGCAGCTGCTTATGTAGGCAGTCAGGCAACTCTCTAAATATTGGAATAGAGTTTGAGTTCATGGTGTTTCAGGTTTAAATGCGTAGGAAAGCCAGAACTGCCAATAATATGTGCAAAATGCTTGGTGCATGGAAATGAATGTCCCAAGCTTAGACAGTATACTGTATATGGTTTCAAAAATCAGAAAGAGCTTTATTGCCAAATATGTTTATGCACACACAAAAAATGTGTCATGGTGACCGAAAGATCCAATGCAGAAGATAAACACAGTGCAGACACAGATAGAAATTACACAGTGAAATAAAATAACACTAATAATATGTCTGTGAAAACCCATCTAAAGTAATTTCAAGTAAGGTCATATCAAAGATTAAAATCAAACTTTGAGGGAATAAACTGTCCAAACAGTGGGTTGGGTATGTGGGAGGGAGGTGTAAAGATCTTGGAGGTTAGGCAGGGGGAAACAGTTATCTTTTCAGCCATGCTGACTGTCCATTGTAGTCTCCTGATATCTGATTTTGAAGTTCAAATTGAAACATAAAAATCTCTGATGTCTCCAATGTATTCATATTATACAACAGACATCAGAAACAATCAATGACGCCACCTTACAGTACATTAGGCAATTACATTAGGGTCAATGGTAATCCACAGTTTGTATCAGTGTGTGTGTGTGTGTGTGTGTGTGTGTGCGCGCTTTCTCCATTTCACTTGTTGTGATTTGCTGTACGTGAGAACACGAGAATCTGTGCATCAATTTTAGTGTTTTATTGTATCTTAGTATCTGTGGCATGAGTCATAAAGGGTTGGATCAGGTAACAGGGTTGGCGGCATATTGTGTGAGCTACTCGGTGACAAACTGACCTTCCCTGCTGCTGAGTCAATTACAGTTCAATTAGGACACAGACCCTGCTGTGGCCCCAAGCACTTGCTGTAAGAAGCATATGGCAGCTATATATGGCCAAACTGGCCCCGGCTCTGCGGGAAACCGTCCCACATACACTTACGAACTGAAGTGGAAATGAATGAATCAATAAAAATGCAGTTTCTATGAGGTCCAAATGAAAGCTCTGCACAGTTACCGGTTTGAACATCTGCTCTTGTAATTTCCATGGAGGCTGGGGAAAGCTAAAGTATTCTGCATAAATAGGATAATGCATGTCGACCTTTAATTGGTAAAGTGTATGAAAAATGGATTGTGCACAATTACGGCTCAAAAAACAAACCTTTTGCTTTAATAAAACCCAGTTGAAAGAAATATTTCAAATGTAAAGTGTCAATAGTTTTTCTGAGACAGCAATTTCCTTGGAGAGGTTTTAGAGGCCATTTACACAACTCTGTTTTTAATTAAAAATTCTAAACTTTTTATTTGTTTACACAAAAACAGCATTTTGGGGGCATGAATTTAAAGTGCAAATTACAATATTTTTCAGTGTAAACTATGAAAACACAAACTTGTGAAAGCATTATATTATTTTTTATATGAAAAAATATAGCCTACTGTCTCTTCAGCTACAATTGCAGCCATTTCAAGCGCAAAATGATTTAAGACATGCTTTTATTGGCGTTAAATAATGGCGAAAATACAAGGAAAATCACATGCACAAACATTAGTAAATCTCCTACCATAAATTTTGCGTCCTAGAAATGCATATGCAATAAGGCCAGTCGCAAAAATAACTAGACCACTCCTTATCAGCGCTAATTATCCACTGCGTGTCTTTTCTAAATCCCGACAGTCGTTAAGTAACGCTTAAATGATGATTTGCGCTGGTGCAAGCTGTTAGTGAATCTGGCCCAAAATATGTTCTCCTTAACTCTTTCCCCGCCACTGACGTGTTAACTCATCAATTAAGAAAAAAAACACTTCTCTGCCAATGACGAATATTTCTGGCTTTCCGCAATACCGCTATTATCCAGCAGGTGGCTGCAACTTATAAAACCCGAATTATCACCCTATAGGGCAAACAGCTGTATGTCCGTGTAAGTTTTGTGGATCGCTCTGATCGCATCTGATCTCTATCAAAAGTCCTTCGCAAAAATGGAATTATTTCAGGTTTTTGCTCAAAATTTTGTGTTTTTGAAGAAACCTACCCATATTTGAGTGGTGAAAAAAATGAAGGTAGGATGGGTCTGTTCTTTAATTTGATTTTTTTACTTTTGTGGAAATCATGAAAAATGCTGGCGCTGGCTGGATTTGAAACCATCGGCATATCAGCAATAGCACGAGAAATACAGATTGTTTATTAATTAACCACATAAAGGCAATGAGTTGCATGTCGGTTGTACAATTAAAATGATTTAATGTTCTGGTGTGCACTACACTTAAGCACAGGCAGAAAACCTTTGTTGAGCTGGCTCAAATGTTTTGGACAATAAAAGAAACAAACTGCACTTTAGTGGGGGAAAAGAAGTCCAACTTTTTTTTGAAGTAGCAATATTTATATGGTCAGTTGAATGTTAATTAGATCCAATTCGTGTTTAGTAAAAATAATTTGATGCAAAAATAAACTAGCTAATTGACCAACTCTATAGTATTATACACAAGTGTTTAAAATCGGTATCGGCATCCGCCAGAAGTTGCCTGTTTAAATTGGTATACTAGACACAAAATGAGTTGTTTTAACACAATCGTTTTAAGAGTGCACGCTGTTGTCTGTACGTGAAAAACGCATAGAAAAAAATTGTCTTTGCCATGTAAATATACCCATAAATGTCTCAAACTGTGCTCATATTTGCTCAGACACCTGAAATCAAAGACTGAAGTCAAAAGTTTCAACCTTTCTCATCAAATTACACCTTTTCCTATAACTGAGATGAAAGCACACTGCTGGACTACCCTATGGAGGATCTCTCATTCAATATACAAGTCAATATTTGTCAACCGCAAAGACAACGAAAAAAAGAGAGAAAAACACAGAGTTTATTAGTCTTTGAGCTAATTTTCACACAGATTGAAATTGTGTTATTTTCATTTGTGCCAGACTAATAAGAGTTTCTGGATGAGAAGTGACTAAGGGAAGTGGATTTCAAAGTGAGTCAGAAACTCAACATGTTTTTGAGTCGTCTTTGATTGTCTTTCTTTCATCTGTTCTTCATTTAGTTCTATTGTGATTCATAGCCACAAGGGCCGAGCAGAGAGCTCAGATTCTTTGGGAGCTGGAATTTTTTTTGACACAGCAGACAGAAATGTTCAGACAAATGTTGACACTTTAACCTTATTTTAATAAGGCTTCCCAGCGAAAGTTTCGTGTTTATGAAACTTTATGAATTGAGTGAATCCATCACATTACAGAAGTTGTAAAGAATGACATTTCATTCAACTAAACTTAATCTAGCTAGCTGAAAACTCAATCTAACTCAATATCTGTGGTGGATACTGACGTGCTAAATACATACACTCCAAAAAATGCTGGGTTGGTTTTAACCGTTGGCCCAGCATTCGGATTAAAACAACATAGCATAGGTTTATTCATAACCCAACAACATATTATGTTTGATGTTAACCAGCATTTTTTTACAGTGTACAGTTGACTTTCATACATGCTGTTTGTTGTTACATTTTTATTGAAGTTTTTTGGGTTATCCATAGTTGCTGTGTTCCTTCTAAATAACCTCTATACTGAAGTGGACACTGTATCCCTGACAAATGCTTTGAAGGTCCAGACAAAATCAGCAGCTGTCAGTGCTTTGATCTTTCCTTATACTCTAAGGTGGATTATTTTTGTCTACTACAACTTCTGTAGTCTTGATCTTCTTCACTGGAAGTTTTACAGCAGAATTTAAAGATCAAACACTGGTGTCTAGACTGGTTTATATGTTCAGCTAGAATGACACATTATACATTAAAGCATGACTTTAGGACAGTGGGAAGATCCTTCATTTAAAATCCTAGATTTGTGTTTTCCACCCCATATAGTGCATCCTAGATGTACATGTTGCATTTACTCAAATATAAGTTTCAGATGGAGGCATCTTAGGAAACATTTGGCTTTGGGTGGGTTTAAGTTGAGATAGCATACAGTAGGTTCATTAGTTGGTTACTATTGTGACTAAAATATGTGCATATGTCAGTTTCATATGAATGCGAGGAATAATTTTTTCACAAGTATTCTTTTCAGAGTGGTGTAAATGTGCCAGTGTATTACACTACATAATTAGTGCATTTAGTAAGAAATCAGACTCGCACAGATGTTTAAAACACCCAGCACATTTTAGACGCATCAACTGTAAAAGGTTCTCACTTGCATACTCAGTATGTTTGCAAATCAGATGGTGAGACACTCACAAGCGAATGTCTGATATAACAACTTTCAAGTGTTCTCAAAAGTGATTAAACCCACAATATGTTTTAACAATGAGAATATTTAAAGTGGATTAATATACTCTAAAAAATGCTGGGTTATTTTTTACTCAGCGTCGGGTCAAAAAGGGACAAACCATTTTTAAAGGGTTAAAATAACCTAGGGGTGACCCCGAATAGTCGAAGATTCGATGCATCGTTATAGGAGAAACCTGATTCTACTACCAATCTCACAGTCGAATCGTCGCAGATGTGTTATGAAATGGGGATCATTCAATTTTGGCCATATATGGGTGCACACATTATCTGACTTCACATAACAGCTTTCTCCCAATATATTAATATACAGCATATTATGATAATGCTGCAAATAATATGTGGAGTAGCAGCTTTCAATAAATATTTTTAAAATTCGTTAATAAATCCAACAGCCACTTTTACATGGCTACACGTCCATAAGAGGTTTCTAGGTTAATAAACCATTGCCTCTTTGTTTCTACATTTAAAAGAAAAAGCTGGCAATTTTGGCAATACTTTCGTTCTTTTAATCATTTCTTTATTTTATTTTATTTATAAATCACTCTGGGTTATCTGATTTATCTATTTGGCTTGTGTTTTGTTTCCGTGCACTTGAGGCATTATGCACATTTGTTCTGCACTTTGTTACTTCTGACCTTATTTTATATAAAAAAAATATTTATTATAAACTTAAATTCTGATATAATTTAAGTCTGTAAATTTTGGATTGCTTTTCATTGTATCGATGTTGCGCTATTGCGTGCTGGCCATGCTTGCGCATGCAATTTAGCCGAACGGGCTAGGTGTTCTGCGTCTCATATTTAGGAGTTCATCAAACTAAACATTAAAAAACGGATGTTTTTCGACGGGTATAAGTTTTAAAATGTATTTCAAACAGAGTGATTATCTTGTCAAAAGTTAAACTACAAAACAGGTATGCCGTTTCGTTAAATTTCGGTGATGAAACGGAAAATATCTGCAACGAACTTATATTTATGCTTGACACGACTGTCTTTCTTGTTATTTAATATTATGGTCGGTGTTCACTTTCAAATGATAGAAAAGAGATTCCTGAAATAAATAATATAAGAATCATCAGTTGTTTCTGTATCTAAAGTGAATACAGAGATTATCAAAGTCAAAGCAAGCAAGCAGGTATTTATGTGCTAATTAATAACACGTAGTGTTTATAAAATCATTAATACAAAAAATATAAAAAATAATAATTTTCAAGACTAAATGTCTTCTTTAGGCATCGTCGGTGTTTAGTGTGACCTCTCTTGGCACTAAACACATCTTGAGCGTTTTTGAGCAGAATAAAGTAAAAAGATTAATTTCTTTAAAGGGGACATATTATGAGATTTTTTTTAAGATGTAAACTAAGTCTAAAATAGGTCTGAGCAAAAGTGTGCCGTTTTAGGTGTGTCATTTAAAATGCAAATGAGCGGATGAAGTGCAACCACTGATCACAATGATGGTGGTTTGTTGCAATTGAAACTCAATTGTGCTGTGAATTATTTTATCTCTCTCTTTCTCTCCATACTAAATGGTTGTGCTGTGATTGGATAGTGCAGATAAAGGGGGCGGTATTACCTTATTCTGACATCACAATAAGGGCCAAATTACAATGACCTATTTTTTCACATGCTTGCAGAAAATGGTTTACCAAAACTAAGTTATTGGGTTGATCTTTTTAACATTTTCTAGGTTGATAGAAGCACTGGGGACACAATTATAGCACTTAAACATGGAAAAAGTCAGATTTTCATAATATGTCCCCTTTAAAATTAGAAATTAGGATTTAATTTTATTTAGGTTTAAGAGATCCTGCAGTTTCCTGCTATTGTTCAAGTGGAAAAAACTTGACACATCATTGACACATTTTTATACAGTTTTTAATACTATATACACATTTCCTGTATTTTCTGGATGTATTCTATTAAAGACACTGAGAAACAATTATATATGATCACTATAACATTGCAAAAACAACAAATCTAATTCTGGCATAGTTGCCTAAGACTTTTGCACAGTACTGTATACTATTTAAATATAACATGCTGATAGTCTGTTGTTTAAGCGCTCCAACTCATGTGAACCATCAATCCTGTTTTCAAATAAATGCCAATTGTAGCTATTCTCATCTACTGTAATAAGGTTGGGTGAAATTTAAACAGAACATTAAGGGTTGAAGATCTCCCATCTTCTCATAAACACATACTGTAAGTACAAAATAGCCTACTGTATGTTTACTTGACAGTGTATTAGCCACTAAATTCACTAAATTCAAACTGCAGTCCACACTACACATGAATCGGATCTAGCACTAAACAGAGAAAGATGGATATGCCAAAAACAGTGCCACTCCAGAAAAATAAGGTCTGACACAGACTAGAGAGAAGCATAATGTTTCATGAGATAAACTGAGACTTTCTTGACAAGTGGACTTATTAAATGGAGACAGAATGTGAGTACTGAATCAAACAAAACTGGGTTACAGCACAAACAAACCGGCATGAGCTAAAAAACTACGTTTAGGGGCTGTCTAAATCTGCACAATGCTTCTGTGCCTTGTGCTGTAGTACAATAACGGCTGTACTGTTGTTTGTGTGCATCCTGACAGTTTGTAGAGTCCTGTGAAGATTATTTAGAGCATCTCTATCTGGACCACAATGACCACTTGGCCTCTGCTAACTGAGATGCTGTGGGGAACCCAACAGTATTAAATATTCAATAATGGGGTTTTCATTATTAAACTGGTAAAGCTGTTGTGAGTGTGAACGAGTTATGGTGTTTATGAGTTTACGTGTGTACATTCTGGTTGACACTGGATCCCCTACAGGCTGAGTTTCGTAACGAGGTTAATTAGCAGATTTAAAGATATGATACAGACGCACATGTGAATAGGAATGAGCTCTCCAGCACTCATTCTCTTGATTCCCATCAAGAGAACTACACTCAGATGTTGTCTATCTCTCTTTCTCTACACAAACATGCACACACATACACTTTCATTTGTCCAAGTAGGAATTTTGAAAAACTACTTTACAATAAGGTTGTATTTGTTAACAAAGTAAATTCATGAGCAAACATGAACAACAAGCATTTAGTAATCTTTGTTAATGTTAGTTGAAGCGTCATGACACACTAACCAACACTTTTTTAGATCTTAAAGGCAGGAATTATCTAAAAAAAACTTTTTTACAAATTTGTTTAAACTGTCTTTATATACCAATACATAAGTCAAATGTTAGTACTCTGAAAAAGAGAGTATAAAAACCGAGTGTCTATAGACTTCTCACGACTGCTCATTTTTCCATTCACTCCACCCCCTCCCTTCTGGGTTTCGTCTAAAGCCACGCCCCCAAAACACATGAACATGCTGGGAGCAGCATTTACCTCAGACGAGCGGAGAGGAAGGAGCGCGGTGCATGTAGTAACATCATGTCACAATCACATGTAATAATACACCTAACTTTATCACTATGAATATAAACAAATAGGATGGCATTAGTACTCAGTATTAAGCCAGTGTTTTGCATGTAAGAGTTTCCATGATGAAAGCATTGTTGACTCTGATGAGGACTACACACCGGAGACAATACCGCTACCGCATCGTCGACTCAAGGAAAAGCCACGTGATATTTACTCTCGTTTAATTGCTTCGTTTATTCCTTTGTTTGCCTTCGCCGCCTGCATGCAGGTACTGTGAGTTCTGAATGCACTTTCTCTACCGTACTTTTGCTCTTCCTAAAGTGCCTCGTGCACGTTCAAATCAATCGATGTGCGCATGTGTGGGCAGATCCCGTAGCAACAGGGGTGGTGCCATGGTCGCGAGAGAGAGTGATAGTCGCGCAAGCCAATCATTTGTTTAGTCTCGAATGGAAATAATTAGCTGTGTTTAAAACAGTCGTGAGAGGTCTCTTTTTCAGAGTACATTTTAATTATGTATTTGTATATAAAGACAGTTTAAACAAATTTGTAAAAAAGTTTTTTAGATAATTCCTGCCTATCCTGCCTTTAACATAGTTAGTTGTGTTGCACATCATAAAAGACAATAGTCCCTTTCACACATATAGTCTTTACTGGTAATTTACTGGTAAATTACCGTTAACATGTCATGTGTGAACAGAACCTTTCCGGTAAATCAGTGCTCCCAATTTACCAGTAAGACAGGTTGTAAGATTACCAGTAATTTACCGGTAAGCGCTATGTGTGAACGAAAATTATAGGATTACCGGCATTTAGAACGGACGACGTCAGACCGTGCTGACAGCTTCGGGCCAATCATAGCGTTTTAATACAGATGACGCGTTTACCCCCGCAGTGTTTACTGACGTTTCCACACACATGCTGCTTGAAAGTTGAGCACACCTGAAGTTTACGTCCACATTTCTTCACCAAAGTTGTTTAAAACAGCTTACCGCCGAATTGCCGACGTCCTTAGCACGCCCTCTGTGAAGCCTAAAGTGCAAACAGTACTGTTGTTAAAAACGCATTTTCGGTTTGACGTCGTCTCATTCAATGTTGTTTGGTCATGAGCAACTTCGCGACTGTTTACCACAGATGTGAAAACAACAAAATACGGACCGTGGTTATGAACGACGTGGATTGTTTACAAATACAACACTGAGCTCGCCGCGTGCTACAGGTACTTCCGCTTTCCAAACGAATTTACCGGTATTTTGATACTGATGTGTGAATGATGTCTTACTGGTAAAATAACGGAACGCCACTGCGTGTGTGAACAGCACATTTTTGTATTTACTGGTAAATTCATTCTGGTAAATTCATGGTAATTTACCAGAATTACTGTGTGAAAGAGGCTATTGTTAGCATCTGTTAATTTTAACATTTGGAGAAAACTAGTTAATTTTTAGCTTTTTGTGATATTTTTGTTTTCCGGGTTTAAACTCCATATTGTGTCAACATCACAGGCTGTGACGTGGCAAAGCACTGTAGTACATCACGGCGCATCAGTGTCTCATTATTATTTATGAGATAGCGTGTTCTTATCCAGTGCGAAGACGTTTCGCTTTTATGTGTGCGCATGTGCTCCATGCAGCCAGGTCAGCCGGGGGTGTTAACAGTTGCAACTTTTGAAAATGTATTAGTAAATGCTGAAATTAACATGAACCACAACTAATAAATACTGCAGAAGTAATGTTCATTGTTAGGTCATGTTAGCTAATAAATTAATGTTGACAAATGCAACCTTATTGTAAAGCATAACAGGAATTTGGTTTTCCAAAAATCTTCACTGGAATCTATTTGTCAAAATGGATCTGTTGGAAAAGTTTGTATGGTAAATATTAAAAAGCAAAAAAACAACAACATTAAAAATTAAAAAAACAACATTATCTTGTGTATTTAGTATAATACAATGTGTTTGCGTAGTTTATGGTTAAAAAACACATTATTTTCCACATACCATAGTAACCGTACATTTTTGTAGCTCCAGATTTCACTCGGAAAAGCTATGGATTTTGTACAAAACTCATCAATCTGAAAAGCTCCGTGTCGCTGATTGGCCAGCTAATCTGTACGTTGTGATTGGCCTGAATTCCTCTGACGTCAGCTGGAAATGTAACACTCATTACCATGTTTGAAAGATTTGGTTGCTAACTTACAGGCTGAGTCTGAAGCGGAAGGAATTATGATAATGTCGGTCTTGTTTACGTCACCAATCCCAGGAAGTAAACAGTTGCCTACAATCTGTGTTTGTTGTAGTCCAAGAAAATATATTTACACTGGAAAAGATAACTCGTGTCATTGTTTACTTTGGGGTCTGTACCTTTTGCATATCGTTGACATGTACTAATACACATTTACAGTACACACCAAAGGTAATGTAAAAACGTGAATCTGACAATAGGTGCTCTTTAAATCCATATTAGATATAAAATCTATGGTGAATATTCCTGTAGCTGACAGGACACAACTGACGCTACCCATTAACTTCCACTAATCTTCTCTTGTGTTTAACAGAATAAAGAAACTCATACAGGTTTAAAACAACATGTTTTAAAAATGATGATTTTTTTGGGTGAACTATCCCTTTAAGAGTGTAACCAGCTAACTTTTAAAGTGTATATGATGGCGGCCGGTGTGCCTGGCCTTATTTCCTGACAATTAAAATAATTTCCCCAGAAAAGCCTTGATTACTAAGTGCCCTAACTACGCCTCCTATAAATTATGAAAACAATGGCATTAATTATGAATCACGCTATAGGCCTTAAACATTCACATCACACTCCAGTTCACAGCACACTCATTCAATCTTCTGTCACTAATGGGCACTTTCAGGGGAATACACGGCACACATGCACACTGCACTCTTCTTTCAAGCCAAAACACAATAGAATCAAACAAATCTCCGATCAGCGCATCCCAAATTCATGACCCTCAGAAACGTACGCACAAATATTTTATGGCTGTATAGATGAATACACATAAATCCATCACGACACAGATCTACGAAAATGAAAAAGGAGAAAAAGGAAAAGTGACAGAGAAGGATATGAACAAGACTTAGACAAACAGATGGATGGATAATGAATCATATTTTTTATATAAAACTGTAGGTCAGAAATAAATGTATGTTGTTTGAAATAAATGAAAGAAAAAGGCAGATAAAGAAAATAGTGGGGATGTGCAGAACATTAAAAGCACATCTGTAAGGGGCACAGGTAATCCTTTGCCTGCTTTAACCTTAATGGAAAATTTAATTAAAACTTGGGCGCGAAGAGACAGCAGGCATATGTCTCATGCTTAAATGAGCGCTTTATACATTACACAGAGTAAAGTGACACTTTATCTCCTAATCCACCAGCTACTCAAACATCTGCTTCTCACTTTTGATTAAAACTTAAAGAACAACACAAGATGTGTCTGGTTTGCTGTCAAGGTCATATTGCCCACACATTGCATCTCCTTAATGTCTTCAGAGGTCTCTAAACTAAAATCTGTTCATCCAGATGCTTTTGTCACATTTTTCTGTCTCATACGAAAGAGGTTTAATCACCAGAAAAACTTCTTAAAACAACCAAAAGAAGGTGGGACTGAAACATGCCCACAGTAATACCACATATCACAATCTCTTGATACTAAACAACAATGAAAAGGAAATGTAGTCGAACAAAGTCTCTAAAGATTTTCCTCCCGAAAAAAAAAACCCCAGTAATCTCATTTGTCTCATTCATAGTTTTGAATAATATCTCGAACTATTCTCGGTTTGCCAAAACACCAAAGTCTGCATGAACAGAAGTGAAGTGCATATCATAAAAAAAATCCTCTGGCACGGAGTAAACTGAGCTACCCTGTATGCCAGTGTTGTAGTCGAGTCCAACTCGAGACCAAGATCAGAGATCAAGTGTCGAGTCCAAGTCAAGATCGAGTCCACGTCCAGCTTATTTAAACTTGACTCGGACTCGATCTCTGGTCTTGACTCGGACTCGACTACAACACTGCTGTATGCTATTCATTTCATTCACTTTCAGTTAACAAGTGCTGTTAATTGCTAATTTGTATCTATTTTTCTCTCTCATAAAAAGCTTATATGAAACTGAAATTAGGTCTCATGAGCTTTACAAGTGCAACATCTGAGCAATAAAATAAGCAGTATGACTTAAACACAATACACGCATAAACAAACCATCCATCAGAAAGATAATTGGATTAAACAACACAATATCTTCATTTACTTTTCACCCATCTATTGCTTCATCTCACATACAGTATATATATATATACATGCTGTCTTACCTGTCCTACTGCGTCCTGTGAGTCCCTCTGCTTGTGAGAAGATGTGAGCAGCAGAAAGGGAGTGATAAAAGAGGAAAACAGGAGGAAAATGACCACAAATACGAAAACAAAGTGTCAGATAATGAGAAAGAAGAGAGAGAAAGTGGGAAAGGCTGATTAATGTGTGAAAGACAGATAGAGAACAGTAGAGAACAGTATCCCAGTGGGCAGTCCTTTCTGAAGATTAAGCATCTGAGAGGAGAGAGAGAGAGAGAGAGAGAGGGAGGTAGCGGACGAGAGACAGCGAGATGGGATTGTCTGTGTGTGGTGTGCAGACACTGCCAGCATCTCTCTCTCTCTTTCTCTCACTCTCTCTCTCTCTCTCTCTCTCTCTCTCTCGCTCCTTCTGTCACTCAGCCAACACCCCCCTCCACCCACCCGTTTTCTATCTCATTTTCAAATAATGAATCGCCATTCAAAGCATATCAGACTGGCTCTAAAGAGTTTAACTCTCTGAACCATCATACATAAATTGTATAAGACTGCAAATATATCTGCATTTCAATCTGAATTTGGGCAGGCGCAATTCAAGTTTCCTGTTGCTTTATTGGCTCATTAGTCGTACTTACATTATTATCACCACGGCTTTAACCTAAGGTTTGGAACAATCTGTTGCCCATAACATTTTAGCACGTTTTACACCCAAAGCATGGTTCATTTAAGATTGCTCAGGACGGGAACACAAAAGGCAAGACGTCATTGGGGGTTAAATAAAGCTAAAACTTAACATTAGGATGGGCTTCAGTGTTGAGATAGTGCCTTACTTTCTGTTTTCTTCAAAACAATTGCATCCTATTGACGAAAGTGTGCTTGGGGACAGATCGATAAAAGTAAAAAAAAAAAAACACTAACTTTAACAGAAAAAGTGATATTATAGATTCCTGCAGTCTCATTTACAGTGGCGGCTCGTGATTGCTCATCCGAGTGGCACAAATTCAAAATAATTTGGAGTGTCATGTGTGTTGATTGCGTTTTCAAAGTGTGTTTGTTGCGTCATGTGAACCATGTGCATCACGTGTTTTGTCAAGGTGATTGCCTGCTGCACACGCGTCAAAACCGTTTATGATAAAAGAGACGCTCACGTCCACAAAATACACGCAAGACACTCCAACCCAATATCACGCAAATACGTGACTATTTCACGTATGGACCAACGTGAAAATGACACGTTTTGCCGCGTTTGAACGTGAGCATGTCATTCCTTTTTGTCTCACTTTCACGTTTTGGTTACTCAACTTTGTTGTCCTAATTTCTTACCATTGTCGCTTCGGTTTAGGGTTAGATTTACATAAAATGACATCCTTACCTAAACAAACTCTAACCCCAATGTCGGGGACAATTGGTTAAAGTTTAGAAAATATAAAAGAATAAGTCTTGTATCTTTTTTTTTAATAAACCAATACTTAAAGTGACAAATACTTAAAGTGACATATAACAAAAGCACCAAATCTAACCCTAAACCAGAGCGAAAATGGTTTGAAAATGGGACAAAAAAGTTGAGTAACCAAAACGTGAAAGTGACACAAAAAGGAAACGTGACATGCTCACGTTCAAACGCGGGCAACAGTAAACTCTGATTACGCATGAGATTATGCGAGTATCTGGCAAACGCGTCTCTTTTATCATAAACCCTTTAGACGTGTCTGCAGCTGGCACTTATTTTGACAAGACATGTGATGCACACAGGTTCACTCAACGTGCAGAACACATATTTTGAAATTACGAACCACACACATGATAGGCTACATACATGTTGTGGAGAACATCGCATCGAGCGCCATCGAATAAAGAAGTCACTGGCCACCACTGCTCATTTATAAAACTGTGTGTAGGATCTTTACTAAAAGTCTATGTACACACAAAAGCCAAAAATGGCATACGTCAACAACTATTAAGACTAAAACAAAGCAATGTTCCCTTTATAAATCACCGATCACCTGCAAGTGTGCAAGTATGAATCATCCTCAGATCCCACCCTGCGAGCCCATTTTCCTGTCAAGTTTGTTTTTTTATAGATCACAACCTTTGCAGGGAAATGGCGTACGCACATTTCCAGCCCTGTTTTGTGCACACTTTATAATATAATATTATAATTGAGACCCCTGGGCTCTTTGATTTAGACTAAAAAGTAGCCACCTAGGAACTTGTTACAAACCTCTCAAAACACTTTAGCAGTTCCAACAGTGGCAGGAAGTTTTGCACAGACAAGCAACCCCCATTTTGCTTTGGAAAATGCACAAATCAAGCTATACATTTTTTTATATTTTATTAAGTTTATTTAGCTAAGTCTCTCACCTCTGTTTTGTGACAGTACCTCCACCCTATCGCCTCACTCCCAGTTGTTAGGAAGGGGGGAGTACTCTGGGTTCAGGCTAAAATTCCCTCAGACAGCACACCAAATATCCTTTATTATCATATTTGATTACATGTTATGCAAATTTGTGAATCTGTACAGTCTTAAAAATTAAAGATACATTAGGGTGTTTTCAGACCTGAGCCTTTGTTTCAAAACCTGGTCTGTTTTCTCCCTTGGTTCGGTTCGTTGGGATGCTCCGATCAGGATTTTTGAAGCCGAAATGATAGCCGATTTGTTATCTTTGTGATCGTCCGATTCTGATTCAGATATCGATTTTTTTAAGCGGATATGCAAGCTCTTTAATGACTGTAACTGTTAACATTTTTTCTAGATAAATTAATAGCACATATGTTGTCTTTGTTATATTACTTTATGATTAGGTATATTATTGTTTTAATAAAGAATTAAATAAATAAGCACAACACATATTTATTCTGCAAAGATACATTTAATATTTCTTTAAAAAGGTTTATGTCTCTTAAAAGTAATGAAAATAAAACACTTCAAAGTCTTTACTGTATGAATTAAATATACAATCATTCGTATGAAGTACAACAGTTCTTTAGTCAAGAGCAAAGAGTGATTTTATTGAGAGATAAATTAGGTTACTGTAGCTTTAAGACGTGCGCGTATACCACTGATGACAGGCAGCTGTGTGTGTGTGTGTGTGTGTGTGTGTTGGGTGTACGCAGACAAAAGCAGCTGTGAGAAAAACGAAAGTTTAAACGGTCAAAACTTTAAAACGCATGCAAATAATACTTTTGGCATGAGGATGCAATTATCCGCGATAGATATGTGTTATATGCGCTGTTTGATGGGGATGTGAAAACGTGTCGCGCTGTTAGGATAGGAGCGCGTCCTCATAGAAAATACACATATCTCTGTAATAAACTTAAAGGCAAAGAAAGAAAAATCCAAATCTGCACGTCGCACATGAGCAACAGGTATAAAAATGCTTGCACTACGTAAAAAAAATTCTCTAATTGCAGCCGCATTCAGAATCCCTGTAATGACAAAAGTTAAACAGAAAGATGAGTTCATGAGATCGGAAAATTTAGCGAGTACAGAACGAGTCATTTAATGCCATTATCGGCCGATAGCGATCGGATCATCCCTAGTTTAGGCATATGCGAACACGGCAAACGCGGTCGGCCAATCCTTTTCTCTGCTTATAAACTCTTAAATATGGGTGTTTTTCTCATCAGGAACACTTTTTTAATGCAAATGTTTTCTCTTAATTGATGACATAACTTGTCAATGGCAGGGAAAGAGTTAATCGCACATGACTTGTATTAACAAAGTCTGGTCCATTTGGAAATATTAAAACCGAACCCAAATGAAATGGCAACATTGTAGCCATTTAACCCCTGGTTTCGGAACAAAGCAATCGATCTACAGGTCTGAAATCGTCATCAGCGTCATCGCTATGTTTAGTTGGAACATGCACCAAACCCTCTGAAGTATTTTAAAACTTTAAAATGAGTCTCAAATCTATTTACAGTATGCACTCAAAAAGCTTCAAAATACTTTTCAAGTGCCTCAAAGATTTCACATTATCATGTTTAGGGTTCTTGAAAGACCTAAGATTTCAGAATACTTTTAAACATATAAAAGGACGTTTGAAACTCTTAAAAGGTGCTTCAGACACGGCACCTGAGGAACCTTAAAGAGTGCCTTGAGAATCTTCAACTTTTACCAACAGGAGACTCACAAAAAGTTCAGTGGATATTTTAAAATGATTTCCATACGTCTGACATCTCACATTACCAACGAGAGGAGTAAAAATACAACTCTGGAGATTTGAAAAGAATCCATGATATGCTGCTCATAATGGTCTGAATGGCTTTGAAAAGGACAGATGATGATCAGTGCACTGTGAAAAGCCCATATCAATGAGACACATACGTCTGCATTCATTGAAAGAAATGCAAAGTACTTTCCAGGAATAGTTTATCCTTCATCTGCAGTTGCACTAACACACACACACACACACACACACACACACACACACACACCAGATGTGATGTTCACATAGCAGTGGCGAACAGGGAAGAGGAAGATTTCTAAAGAACTAATACGATTGAAAGTTTTAAAAAGCATTCCTGTCTCGTGTCTAATTCCAGCTCCATATCTGTCTGTTTAGAGTCGGACGTCCATTAAAGGCGGGGTGCATGATTTTTGAAAAACACTTTGGAAAAGGGAGTCAGTCCAAGTACCAAAACACACTTGTAGCCAATCAGCAGTAAGGGGTGTGTCTACTAAACAACATTGTTGCCTGGGTTACGAATGTGTGGGGCGGATCTATCAACAGAAGGTCCAGATTCTATTGGGATATGAACATGATTGTTCAGGTTTGTTTAGACTATAATATTTGCATCGACCTAAAACTTTGACCATACTCAACTACTTTTTTGAAGTTTTCAATTTAATTCACTCATTTATTGCAAACCACTGCGTTACGCACTTTTGCAATATTTCGATAATTTCAGAATATTGCACAGCCACAGAGATTATTGTGCATATGCAGAACAGAGCTGATTTTATACAGTATGTTAATAAAATCTTGACAAAGTCTTTACAAGCATGGGCCAATGAATACATAAACTACAAGGGTTCAGAAGTCTAAAGCTCATACAATCAATGACAAAAAATTATGTGACTATTTGTCTGTGGTTGATAGTTTCAAATGTAATATTGACCTTACTCAATATCTGTGGTGACCTTGAGGTGAACAGTGATGAGTCTGTTTATTCACAGCATCTTTTAATTTGAATCCGCCACAGGGCTGCTGGTGTTTATAGTTTTTGCAGAACTATGAATGCTAATTAGACATGAATACATTTTTCTTCCAGAACTTTAGATAGACCTTTGTGCATCAGAGTGTATCCATGACAACGACATCGGGGAGGTGATGAATTCAGACTAAAGGGCAGAGCCCGTAGGCCAAACAAATCAGAATGTATAAATGAGGGATGCAAAATTCAATAGCAGTTTTTTGTCTCCAAGATTACAGCTTAGAAACCCCAGCAGAAAGATTAGATACAGCCGCTCTTTATTCAATGCACAAACACTGCCTGACTCACTCTGAAAAAGCTTATTAACTCCTCTTTTCCTGTTTATTAGTTTACTGTTGATTCAAATCTTTTTATGGACTGCAAGAAGTGCAAAATCAGCAAATATTGCCTTATGATATGTAATAATTAAGGCCATAACTGGGCTCTTATTGAATATAATGTTTTTATCTGCATTATTTATGAGAAAGCTGCATGTGAACTACTGTACGTTGTAAATTGAAGGGTAGTTATGGAAAAGTATTTTTTAAAGGACCACATTAACTTAGCATGCATATAATAGAATAAAGTGATGTTTACACATTTTCAATATTATATGTACATGAAATCTTAAATAAGTACTACGGTACTTTTTTTGTTTAACAAGAAAAAAATAAGTTACAAAAAAGAGCAAAAATCTTACATTTGTTTATAAATAATTAGCACAATAATACGATTTCATTTGTGAACTTTACCTTCGGTTCGGATCCTGTCATCAAAGGATCACACTTCAACAAACTTCTCGTTAATTCCTGTGTGAGTTAAAGTTGTAATGGTTGACTTCTAAACTGTGTAATTCATTCATTAACCAATCTGGACGACATTAGGATGAGAATCAAGTCCAAACGCGTCTCGGTTTTACTTTTTTCGGTGCTGGAAAGAACGATCTACGTGTGACATCAAAATATCGCGAGAGAGTGTGTTTGGAAATTATTCTCGCGATACCTTAAGTCATAAGCCGATTGGTCTGCGCAGTCGAACACATCTGCATACTTGCACTGATTTTATACCAGATTAATGCATTTTTGTCCATTAACTGTACCCTCTAACGTGTGCGTACATTATATTAAAGGCAAACTTAATTTGGCAGATTTATGAGCCTTTTTATCAAGCGAGGAGCAGCAGTCCTCACAATGTGCTTGTCATGATATGTTAATGAGGACATTTGGCCATTATCTAAACTTTTAAACTAAGGACTGTTCGATCTCAAAGTTTGCAATATTTGTTTTGTTTTATTTTTGTACTGACCATTAAATTTTCATTTTGGGAGGCACTTAAAACTGACAACGAGTAACTCGGCTAATGCGTATTTAGCTTCGATTAACATGTATTATTATCATGATATTTATACAACAGCGCCCTCATGAGGTAGATATGCGATATGCTATATTTTTTAAACTTGAATTGGTAAATGACCCAACTAAAGAAGACTGTTAGTGCTACAAATTTAACGACATCAATTTAAATTCAACCACTTTATTGGACCATAACTCGGGTATCTTTAAATAAGTAAGATTATATGGTTGTCCGGCATCAATGCCTTATAAGTCTCTGTTTGATAGAAGTGCGCAAAAATGTGCTGACGTCAGAGGAAGGGTGTAGACGCTTTACTGTCTAGCCCGTTTCTATGGTCTATAGCCTGTCCACTCTAGACAGTATTGTAGCACATTACGACGAGAGCAAAAAAGTATTTTTGTGATTATAACTATTTACATTATCTTTCTACATAATGTAAAGAACATTTAGAAAAAAATATAACCTTGATATCTTTAATATTGACTGAGTAAGGCCATGTCAAAGATTGGAATAAATGTAAAAACAATAAGTGAAATCAAACTTAAACTCAACTAGATTAGGAGACTATATATTTTACTACATTGCATTGTATTGTATATTATGCATCATATTATGTTATATACTGAATTATAATATTATAATGACATACAAAATATGCCGACCAGCACGAGAACCAACCCGGAAGTGTGAGCTGAGTGGCACCACCTCCTACTTTCAGAAGAACATCTTTGTCTGTAAAAGAAGAGGAAAAAAGTGAAAAGCAACAGATTCGAGGGGCGTATAGTTTTTGTGTGATTAAACCCTGAGTTTATCTCTGGATAAGTCGTGTTGAAGGGGATGCTGGGTGTCGCAGACATGACGGGCAGGTAAATACAACAAATATGACTGCGGTTTATACATTTTATTTTGCAACAGAGATGCATGAAGAACACACCGCCAGTTTTATTGCATTATCTTTTTCTTATAGTTTTATTCTTGTTTATGTCTCACTCTATCTCCGTTTGCTTCTGTAACATCGCTATTGTTGATTGTTTTTAACTTAGAGCGTTAATATAAAAGATAATGAATTGCGGGATAACGGTGAATGCTAAGCTAACTAACGTTAGCCTCCCTAGTGGAGTCTTCCTGACACGCACGCACACGCGCAGTGTTTAGATTAGCGCCGCAGTCATACTGTAATTAACTCTCTGCGCAATAAAAATGAATGAAATGTGATGTAAATGGAGTAAAGTATCTGAATAAGAAGATAAATGTTTAAATCTGTACACGTAACGTACAGGTAAGTAAGGTATTTAATAGATTACAGTAGCCTATGCAAAACTTAATTTTAGTGACGCTAATGACGGATAGGACTCTTCCTAAATTCATTACAAATTAAATTAATAAAATTGTAAGATGTTTTGTTTGTCTGCATGTTGGGAGAACATATGAGTTCAGTTTTTCCAAACATTCCTGAGATTGTTGCTTAAACTGACTGTCAGATCTCCCTGAGGAGACGCATACAATCTACTTCCTGTCCTGAGATCTGATAATGCTCTCCAGTACACTTTGAACTGGAAATTAATATGATCACTATCACTATTTTACTTTAACGCGCCAAAATCCCAGCCTTGTATCTCAGACAGTGTTACATGTAACTTAAAATATTTAAGGAGTTATAAATGCACATTTTGGTTTGGGGACAGAAGCAGCTTTACCCACAAACACACAAATGGTTAAATATCTCTGACTTTCTCACACAGCAGTGTCAGGTCTCCAGTGTTGTTCTTGCACACGATAAGTCCTTGGACATACTTTTCTTAAAGTGATAGTTAACCCAAAAAGAAAAATTCTCTCCTCATTTAATGATGATGTATGAATTTCTTAAATACAGGGAAAGAAACCAAGTGTGCCCAGTTTGACTTTTGGGTGAACTAACAGTTGTAAGAGCCTTTATCTCTTAAAAACACGCATATGATCTATTTTTGGATCTGCTCTGTGTTGGTAGACAAGCAGATCCGCTTTGGTTTGCCATATTAGGGAAGATGGCCTTAGAAACATCAGTCTGTTTTAACACCCAGGCAACGGTGGGAAGAAGATCCACCCTCCTAATAGCCACATCACTCGTGATGTCAGAGGATAAATGTCTGTCTGGGGAACCGTGAGTGGTTAATTTTGAATGATCATGTCTGGTTTCAAGGCAACGGCCGGCTATTTATGTTGATGTGATGTAAACTTAGTTTCAGTCTTGTACAGTCATTGCGAGTCATTTGCAAAGTGCTGAACAGGCCTACATGGAGTTTTTAGGTGGAGAAACTTCATCACTGTCAAAATCACTCTGTTTGTTAGCCCTATTAAATGAAGTGTGTTAATAACCCATTTTACTTCTGTTATTTGTGATATTTTTTTGTAAAATATTCAGATAATAAGAAAAATATAACATTTATTATCATATAATACAATCAGGTCCGTGCATTAGGAAAGTAAAATAGGGTCCACTTTGATTTTGTGTTAAAAAACTATTAAAATATCCACTGACAAAAGATCAAATATGTGGAGTGGAGTTTTGCTTTATTCCTTGGTCTTGTTTGTAGTGTAGATACTCTAATGCCATTAAAGCTGACCCATGGCTTTGTGTTTAGGTAATGGCCGACATAAAGCAATGTTAATCGATTTGGATGTGAAGATCTACAGATCGTAAGCTCACAGACACCACTGATCCATTTATCCTCTATTTGATCTTTTCCTAACAGCAACATGGCTAATGCCCTGGCAAACGCCTCGTGCGAACGGTGCAAAAGTGGCTTTGCTCCGGCGGAGAAGATCGTCAACAGCAACGGTGAGCTGTATCACGAGCAGTGCTTCGTCTGTGCCCAGTGTTTCCAGCAGTTTCCAGATGGACTCTTTTATGAGGTACTATATGGAAACATGTCATGGGTGACCTACGCTTACAGAGTATGCGCGGATAGTGCACATGTACTATTTTGATGATGAAATTTGCATCCACCATACATTGTATGCTTGCGAGTGATTCTCACGTAATTCATATTTAGAAGGTGTCCAGCATTCAGAATTATTAAAAAGCCCTTGAAGCCAATTTTTTTGCACATATAAGATTAAGGTCTGAACTTACTATAACCATTTTTTAGAGGATTTAAAAAATATTTCCTATAGAATAATTTACATTTTTTAGTTGATCATTATCAAAAATTATCATTACCGCAACATGATATTACATTAAATATATGCATTTACAAACTCATGTTTCGGTAATGAGAACTAAAAAGTTTCTAAAAAACCAAATTCAACTTTTATCTGGAGAGAAAAAATAAGAACTGCTTACCTGGAAGCCATCTTGAGTGTTACAGTCAATTATGTCCCTTCCAACAATTTTTTTTAATTGTTAGTTCCTTGAGGGCTTAAACAATGATTGAAAATTGTTGCGGAGGATGAGAAAATTGGTCTTGGCTACATTTTATATTCCTTTATTATTGTCTCTACATTTTCCAATGATCACCAAATACCACACGTTTCTTTACTGTAAATGTTTATAGTATAACATGCACTGAAGCTTTTTATTTTTTAAATTTTTAAATTATAAATATTTTCATGTCAAAGAACCCAAATTCAGTCATGGACACGTTGCGGTAATGAAAATTTTCCCCTTAAATGTGGAAAAAACTACAAAAATGGTTTGTATGATGTCATTTGAAATCATGTGAAAAATAGTACGTGAAGAGATGTTTGTAACTGTATGCTTCTTATTTTGATACTCTTACTTTGCATTTACTTTTTTTATCAAAATGTTTCATGACACCTCATAAGTCTAATTTCGCGAGAATCACCCATGTGTGTACAGGAGTATGTACTATGTGGGCTACGAAAGGTGTTGCGAATTGTTGCCATGCGCATGTGTCAAAATTAGCGCATGTGTATGAGTCAAATTGACTGTGCTTTGCAAGACACTTAACTGTGCACGTACACTCACGTGATAGATAGATAGATAGATAGATAGATAGATAGATAGATAGATAGATAGATAGATAGATAGATAGATAGATAGATAGATAGATAGATAGATAGATAGATAGATAGATAGATAGATAGATAGATCTGTACATAACTTTTAATTTTACGTTTCAAACAGAGATGGCGATAGAGAGATAAAATTAATTAAATGCAGCTTTAATGTACTTTTTATGTACATTGAGTGTTCATTTGACTCTTATTACAACTGATGTTGTGCTTTTTTGTTGATATGTTTATTTTTCTGTATTTTTATAGTTTGAGGGAAGAAAATACTGCGAACATGATTTCCAGATGTTGTTCGCTCCATGTTGCCACCAATGTGGTAAGAATCGACGCACAGAAGCGCCCACACAAACACAGGTGATGCAATTCCCTGACTGTGTTAATTGTAAATTTCATTCCCACAGGAGAGTTTATAATTGGGCGTGTGATTAAAGCCATGAATAACAGCTGGCATCCCGACTGCTTCTGCTGTGATATCTGCCAGGCCGTGCTCGCTGACGTCGGATTCGTCAAGAACGCCGGGCGGTGAGTTTGTAGCCAATTAGAAGTCTCTCTAGTGATGAGATCACAGACAACAAGTCTTAAGACTGATCTAGGATCATCCTACAAACTAAAATTGACTGTGTTTACCAGCCACCTGTGCCGCCCGTGTCATAACCGCGAGAAGGCTCGCGGTCTCGGGAAGTACGTCTGTCAGAAGTGTCACGCCATCATCGAGGAACAGCCTCTCATTTTCAAAAACGACCCGTACCATCCCGACCACTTCAACTGCAGCAACTGCGGGTCAGTACAGTTTTTACTATCTGCTACATCTGTTTACAGAAAAAGAGATGAATTTGTGGTTTCGTGTGTTTTACAGTAAGGAGCTGACCGCTGATGCTCGTGAGCTTAAAGGTGAACTCTACTGCCTCCCCTGCCACGATAAAATGGGTGTGCCTATCTGCGGAGCCTGCAGGCGTCCAATCGAGGGCCGTGTGGTTAATGCCATGGGAAAGCAATGGCATGTTGAGGTGTGTGTGTTGTTTTGTGACAAGACAGTGTGTTCAACATGTTCATTTTCTCTTTCTAATTTCATTTCTTAATGAGACATTTGGTTCAGACAAGCTTTACAGAACAAGAAAAAGAGAAAAGCCTCATTTGATAGTGATTATAACTGACTGCATAGAGGTTTCTACAGCGCACTCATTATGGTACTGCAATCTCTTTAGTTACCGTTGCTCTACTGTGACCCAAATCAATACCTGAACAAATTAATGTAAAGTTATTAACATTTTAATTTACCTTGGAGCAATTGTAGGTGTCTGTACCGATACTGTTATACATGCTCATACGGGAATGAGGTTTGATGTGTAGTTTAATCCTGAGAACCCACAGCACATTTAGATGTCTGTCTTATTTAACACCCCTGATTTATATCATCAGCTCATTATAACACAGATCCATGAGACAAAGGTTGCTTTAATTACAGGCCTTTGTAACTATCTTTAGTAATGCTATTGAAATATGAATCCTGTTCTTATATTAGTCATACTTTACTTCACTGCTCTCCTGTATATATTGATCTTTGTAGCTAAATTCTGTATGTGTGTGTGTGTGTTTGAGCATTTTGTCTGTGCTAAGTGTGAAAAACCCTTTTTGGGACACCGTCATTATGAGAGGAAAGGTCTGGCTTACTGCGAGACTCACTACAACCAGGTAAGAGATGCAAAACTCAATTATGGTCTAAAAAATGTCTTAAAATATGTGAAGATGGACACTTTAGCTGCACAAGCTCCATTTCATGTTTTGTCCAAAATGTCACATGCACCGCAATTCAAAATTAGAGCCCGTTATTGCAACTAATTTAGTGATTTGATTGTTTTTATATGGTTTTGATATAAATATTTCATTAAAACTATTACTTTTGCAGACATAGAATTTATTTTGTGTGCTGTCACTTTAAGACCTACAGTGTTCCCACGGGTCCTTGAAAGTTGTCCTTAAAAGTGAATCTGGGGGGAAAATTCAAGGCCCTGGGAAGTTTTTGAAAATATACATGCATAGATACAGGTCATTAAAAGTGCTTGAATCTATTTTATGCAAGAAGCTTTCTGGATAAAAAAATCCATATTATTCCCTGTGTAGTGTAGGATAATATCATAAAAATTCTAGACTTTTTAAGCACACGTGCTAAACTGTTTACTTTAAATGCTTATATCTTCTGTATGCGAATGTTGATTCATACCAAAATGCTTTTTTGCATAGTTGTGTTTGACACATGAAAACATCTCAGGTTACATATCTAACTGTTGTTCCCTGAGAAGGGAACGAGATGCTGCGTCTCCCTTGCCATACTTCCTGCGTCCCTGTAACGCCATCTTTGGCAATATTTCAGATAGCGATATACTTTCTGGCTCCCGCGTCATGCTGTCTTTGTCGTTAAGCCTCACCATGAATTTGAAGTTTACTAAGGTGTGGCAACCCTGAGTACATGAAATGCACTGATCCAGTATACTGTTACTCATGGGATTTATTTCTAATTTGTTCACATTCACACATCACACTACATTTACAAGAATAAAAGAAGTATAAAATAGTATCTATTATATAGTATATCCTCTATAGAATCAGCTTTATTTGTGTCTCTCTCTCAAGGTTTTTTTTCTTCCTAGGACTTTTTTCCTACTGACTAAAAAGCCAGGAGTTTTTTTCTCCTAGGAGGTTTTTCAACCCCTATGGAGTCAGCTGACCTTGGCTTAACTTAGCACTTTTGTCTATACGTTACATTATTACTACACTAGTACGGTTTAATCTTAGCCACTGTCCATTGATTTTTCTGTGTTTTCTCCTGCATTTATTAATGTAAAGCTGTTTTGAAACAATTAAACAATTGTGAAAAGCGCTATATAAATAAAATTGAATATTTAAGTGTGGCTTTTCAAATAATTTTGTTAAAATCAATCCCAGACACAAAACTTTTCAAACATTGAGATCTGTTAAGCATCTTGCTTGAATATTTAAAGGCGGAGTGCACAATGTTTAAAAAACGCTTTGGAAAAGGAGACGGGCCGACTACCAAAACACAATCAGTAGTAAGGAGCGTGTCTACTAACCGACATCCTTGCCGGGTGCGTAAGTGTGGGGCGGGTCTTTTAAAAAAAGGTCCAGATTCTATTGGGGTAGGGGCGTGTTTGTTTAGGTGATTTCAAATATCAACATTGGCTTTCAAACATTGTGCACTCCGCCTTTAAGTGCCCAAGGCATAAAACACGTAAAAATGAAAAACATTGCATTCTTGCTAATGACACATTTATGTCAGACTAGCATACACTGTGCTTTATTTCCTGAAGCAGTTTTTACTTTCTTGTTGTTACTGTCATGCCGACAGTTTTAAGCCATTTGCTGAGGAAGTTCGTTACAATCAACATTTATAGTTAACTAGATTTAACAATACAATAACAATCTGGTTTAATGGCACAAACAATTTAAAACTGCATTTGCATACTTGTGTAAAACAAGCCTTAAAGCCTCTTAAGCCTAAAATGCTGTCACATTTATTGCCACAACTTTATGGTTAAAATCGCTTTGATTCTGATGTGAAATTAAACTGTTTGTCTATTTGGCAGCTTTTTGGTGATGTTTGTTACCATTGCAACCGCGTGATCGAAGGAGACGGTAAATACTGTTTACATTGCTTCTTTAATGTATCAGCTAAATGTCTATAGGTCTGAATTTAAAGATTGTTTGTTGGTTTTTTCTCAGTGGTCTCGGCTCTGAATAAGGCTTGGTGTGTGAACTGTTTCTCCTGCGCAACATGCAACACCAAACTCACCCTCAAGTAAGTGATTTTACACAAATTTATTCATCATTTCTCTGGGTTTTAACCCTATGTGGGGTGAGAGATTTCTATTATAAAATTAATCTTATGGATTTTAATTATACTGAGAAATATACATTTCTTAAAAACTTAACCTTCTGTTACGTATTTGGGAGTTTTGGAGCATAAAAAATAGTACTGCAGACCAAACAGATTAAGGACCTGTGCGCTATCACCAATTCCTCCTTTTCGTTTCTTTGTTATTGACTCTTGTGTGTCTCTGTAAATTTGTCTTTGTCTGTGCTGAAGTGCTTTAAATTGGGAATTCTAGCTTTTGTGTTGTGATGTTCTTCTGTGGACCATTACTAACCTTTCTGTGCTCCTAATGCTTGTATTTTCTGTTTCTGTCACCTTCAATCCTCTCAATCGCTCTCAAAACGGCACCACATTCTATTTCTCTTTCCAACTTTAAATCCATTTCCTTTACCCATTGTCCTCCACCTTTCCTATTGCCGCTCGTTTCTCCTCTCGGTGGTCCTGAAGAGAGAGATTCGTGGAGGTGGACCTGAAGCCGGTGTGTAAACACTGTTACGAACGGCTACCGGAAGACCTAAAACGTCGGTTGGCGAAACGGGAACGAGACTCGCGCGAACGTCGAAAGAAATCCATCGCCGTCTGTCTGTAACCCTTTTCTATCTCTTTACCTCTCCATTCTCATCTGCTTCACTCCTTCCTTGTCATTGGTTAGTGTCCTCACGTGTTTGTGTCATTTCACATCTCTTTGTTTCTTTTTTTTGTATTCGCTTCTTTAATGTTTAATAGTGTTAGATTTCAATCTTTGGTTACACAGGATGGTCCTGATTGTCATATTATTAGTGCCATTGTTTTTTTTTTTTTTTTAATCATCGATCTTTCCATTACTCCTA
The DNA here is from genome assembly GCF_027580225.2 of Misgurnus anguillicaudatus. Taxonomy (NCBI): domain Eukaryota; kingdom Metazoa; phylum Chordata; class Actinopteri; order Cypriniformes; family Cobitidae; genus Misgurnus; species Misgurnus anguillicaudatus. The sequence continues at coordinate 27,788,735 of NC_073350.2, read as the reverse complement.
CTTTTAAAGGTGCAGTGTGTACTTTCTAAAGTATTTCTTGACAGAAATGCAAAATAATATACAAAACTATATTATAAGAGGTGTATGAAGACCTTTTTATAATGAACTTTTATGTTTTTATTACCTTAAAATGAGACGTTTTTATCTACATACACAGAGGGTCCCCTTACATAGAAGTCGCCATTTTGTGCCGCCAAGACAATTTTTTTTTACGAAGTTGTGTCCGACAATGACATGCTTTTCCGGTGGCGCTACCGTAGCTTCTCTATGTGTTTCAAGCTGTTGAGCTGTTTTTGAGCTGTTGTTTGCAATTCACAACCTCACCACTAGATGCCACTAAAATGTACACACTGCACCTTTAAGTATTTATTAAAAAAGCACATAACAAAACATGTATTGTATAAACATGTAGAGCATACTTTAACACAAGTGCACGTCTCTATGTAAGCACAATTGTACGTCTTGTGTTTAAATGATCACATTTTTATTGTATGTGGAACCCAAATTATAATGTGTAATGCAGTGTGTAAAACGTAGCGGTACGCTTGCAAATACGGACTTATGTTTACGTAAAAACTTGTTTCTGGCAAAAGTGTTTGAAAATGGCTAAATTTTGCAATGCTTTTTCAGGAACAAGTTTGTGGAGTTTGACATGAAGCCAGTATGCAAGAAATGTTACGAGAAGTTTCCTCTGGAGCTGAAGAAAAGACTCAAGAAGTTAGCGGAAACCCTGGGACGCAAGTAAACCTCCTCACCTGCAGGAGGAGCCAAAGGGTGATCAAGTATTACAACAATGGTGCTTAAAGAAATGAACACAGACCAAAGAAAATCTGGATATCTGCATATCCGATGCATAACTTACATGTCTTAAATCTTACTGTTTTTTATATTCTACTAAAAGATGTCTCTCTTTTTTGACATGACTATACGTAGCTTGCAGATTTTCTTTGGTCTTACACCAAAAGTTGTTGCTGTACACGCTTGTATAATCACTGAAACCAAACGTTGTCTAATGATATATGTATGTACTTGCATGTTTATAAAAGTAAATTCTAGATCTAGTCACACCGTTCAGGGGTTTTGGGATCATTCAGCACGTATTTCAGCTTGTTTTTTTCCTTTCTGTATCTGGCCATGGGCCTCGGCTTTGATCTGTTGATCTAAGAGTGCTTGATATTTAATGTATGCCCGAGTCTTACATTTTCTCTCTGAAAGGGAATCAAAAGTTAGCGCATGATGTAATGAGATTAGAGGAATGCGAAAACTTTTAAACCTTTAAAACCAACAACTCGATTGCAGCGTGATGATCTTTCCTCAAATGATTGTGCTTTATTAAAGCTTTTGCGGTGTGCTAGAAATATGCAATAATTTATATCACATTCATTTATGCATAGTTTTAAAAACAGCATTGACTTGTCACATTCTTTCACTTTTTTACTTTTAAGAGTTTAGATTTAGGATGCATCTGCCTTATTTTATTACAGGGCTCTTGTAATCGACAAATTTAAATGATGTGCCTTGTGTTTTTTATCTAAATGGATGGCAATTATGTTTGATTTATATAACAAATATAATTTCATTGGAGAACATTCTGTCCTTTTATGGGTTGGTTCTGTATCCACCTTCTAAAATGTCTTAAAATGGATTATTAACTTCACTACGGTTCTGCAAATGCACATTTAGTTATATTTGTAATGTTTAATTGTACATTAAAGTGAAAAATGGTCAAAATAAATTAATTCCCAGCTGTCTCTGGGGCATTACCCTTTACAAAAAGGTCATAATAATATGTACCATTAAGGTACAGATATGTACCTTTTGAGATACTACTATGAGCTTTTCAGGTCCAAAGCTGTACTTTTTGAAAGGGTACCGCCCCAGTGACAGCTGTGGTACATATTTTGAAAATTTATTTTGATACGCATATGTTCTAGTTTTATTTGTTCTCCTCTTTAAAAGAATTGGCCTTTAAACATTTCATAATAAAAATGTATTAATTTCATAACAGAAATATATGGAAAAAGCAAAACTAGTTTTACGCATTTGTCTTATTCTGTATTCACAAAAGCATTTAAGCAAAATATACAAAGTTGTGATGCTTGGCAGCTTTGAAATCTTAAATTTCACTAATGTTCTGTATGAAATGTATTAATAAAGTATGCACTATTTCATGGTCATTTAAAGTGTCATATACTTTTTGTCTATCTGGTGTCTAAAAAATATGATTTTTTACCTTTTAAATTAAATTATTCCACAGGACTGTTGAATGCTTTATTCTGATTGGCTGAGAAATGTTTCATGGGTGTTGATTATTTTTCTGTAAACCGCACACACCTTTTAAATGTCTTGAAAATAGGCACCAGAGCAATGTTTGTGGTAACCGTGGTATAAAAGGAATAATGCACGCTTCGCGTCATGCTACATGACCACCTTGGGTGTGCATCATTTTCGAATTATTTAATAGCCTGTCGTCAATTATTCCTTACTTTGTGTATTGTAGTTTGTACAGAATGATCTGATACCCAATGGTTCTCAAAATAAAGCTGGTGGGTAGATGGAGCCAGGGGGCCCTTAGTTTTATGACGTTATATAAAATACAGTAATTTATCATAATTTGTGTAATCAAACCTTAAAAAATATATAACTACTAACCAACAGCACTGCTTTGCATCAATATGTTTTGTTTAAATCAAAGTTTGAAGTTATGTTATGATTTTCTTTGGGAGGCCGTAAAGGGATGCACCCTACAGAAGGAGGGGGGGTACACTTAAACGTTTGAGAACCACTGTGTTAACCTTTAATATTGTTTCATAACAACGAAAATGTATTAAATATAGAGTTTAAAAAATATATATTGTTTCATGAATCTGCCTTAGGTGTTATGTGTGATGTGTAAACATGTCACCAGGTGGTGCTCTTCACACAAAAAACATCTCTGATAAGTCTTCAAAAGTTAAAGAGATAGTTCACCCAAAATTTAAAATTCTGTCATCTTTTCATCCTTATGTTGTTCTAAACCTGTATGAATTTATTTTTTCTGATGAACACAAAAGAAGATATATTGAGAAATAATGGTAGGCACACCTGATTGTAACCATTGACTTCCATAGTAGGAAAGCAATTTGCAATTTTTTCCATAGTAGGAAAAAACAAATGGGATGGAATTCAATGGGTACCTTACCATCAACTGTCAACTGTGTGCTTACCATCATTTATCACAATACTTCCAAAATATTTGTTTTTCCTACTATGGAAGTCAATGGGTACCGTCAAATGTGTGCTTACCATCATTTATCAAAATATCTTCTTCATTTATCACAATACTTCCAAAATATTTGTTTTTTCCTACTTTGGAAATCAATGGTCACAGCAGATGTCTCCTTACCATCATTTACCAAAATATCTTCATCATCATTTATCACAATACTGCCCTACAAAGCCAAAGTGCAGTAACTACTCATTTGGTTAAAATTAAGTTAGGGTTGAAATGGGCTTAGTGAGATCTGTTGTGTCTTGTGACAAAGTCTCCTGGTTCAATTTTGTCCCATTTCAGAGAAATGCGTGCCAAAATTGCAGTAACATGTTTGACTGGCTGGTGTAAAAAACTTTAAAGGCCTTTTTCTTGGTTTCAGTGTTTGTGTAGTTACTGCACTTAGTTTTTGTAGGGCAGAATACTTCCAAAATATTTGTTTTCCTACTATGGAAGTCCATGGTTACAGCAGATGTTTGCTTACCTTCATTTATCAAAATATCTTCATCATTTATCACAATACTTACAAAATATTTGTTTTCCTACTATGGAAGTCAATGGTTACAGCAGATGTGTGCTTACCTTCATGTACCAAAAAATCTTCTTCGTCATCTATCACAATACTTTCATAATATTTGTTTTCCTACTATGGAAGTCAATGGTTACAGCAGATGTGTGCTTACCATCATTTATCAAAATATCTTCTTCATCATTTAACACAATACTTCCGAAATATTTGTTTTCCTACTATGAGAGTCAAGGGTTACAGCAGATGTGTGTTTACCATCATTTATCAAAATATCTTCGTCATTTATCACAATACTTCCGAAATATTTGTTTTCCTACTATGAAAGTCAAGGGTTACAGCAGATGTGTGTTTACCATCATTTATCAAAATATCTTCGTCATTTATCACAATACTTCCGAAATATTTGTTTTCCTACTATGAAAGTCAAGGGTTACAGCAGATGTGTGTTTACCATCATTTATCAAAATATCTTCGTCATTTATCACAATACTTCCGAAATATTTGTTTTCCTACTATGAGAGTCAATGGTTACAGCAGATGTGTGCTTACCTTCATGTACCAAAAAATCTTCTTCGTCATTTATCACAATACTTTCATAATATTTGTTTTCCTACTATGGAAGCCAATGGTTACAATCAACTGTGTGCTTACTATCATTTATCAAAATATCTTCATCATTTATCATAATACTGCCAAAATATTTGTTTTCCTACTATGGAAGTCAATGGTAACCGCAGATGTGTGTTTACCATCATTTACCAAAATATCTTTATCAGTTAATACTTCCAAAATATTAGTTTTCCTACTATGGAAGTCAATGGTCACTATCTGCTGTGTGTTTACCATAATTTACCAAAATATCTTCATCATTTATCACAATACTTACAACATATATTTTTTTCCTACTATGGAAGTCAATGGTTACAATCAGCTGTGTGCCTACCATCATTTATCAGAATATTTTATTCATCATTTATCACAATACTTCCAAAATATTTGTTTTTCCTATTATGGAAGTCAATGGGTACTGTCAACTGTGTGCTTCCAAAATATTTGTTTTCCTACTATGGAAGTCAATGTAAGATATATAAAAACAAAAATCTCTAAAAGCTTATCAATTATAAATAAAGCAAAACTCTATCTTGATAAAAATGCACTCCGTATTTTATATTGTACCTTGGTATTACCGTATTTTACTTATTGTGTTGAAGTGTGGGGAAATACTTACCAGAACACAATAAACCCTTTGATTATATTGCAGAAAAGAGCTGTGAGGATCATTCATAAGGTTGGTTTTATAGAACATACTCACAATCTGTTTACGCAGTCAAAGTTGTTAAAATTTGATGATCTTGTACAATATAATACAGCAATGGTCTTATACAAAGCATTTAATAAATTATTACCCCCTAACTTACAACGTTTTTTTAAAACTCCAGTGCGAACTCATAATTTGAGAGGTTTTGGACATGTTTCCATACCGAGAGCCCAAACCACACGTAAATGTCACTGTGTGTCTGTATGTGGAGTGAAACTTTGGAACAGACTGGACTTGCTATTAAAGCAATGCAAAACTATTCATCAATTCAAATTCTTATATAAACACTGGATCTGGTTAAAATATAGAGATGAGGGTCTTTAACTTAGATTGTTGTTGTACTCTGTCTCATAGTGTGAACATGTGCTCAGTGTTTCCTTACCATCGTTGCTATATTGTCCATTACATTGTTGGCATTGTTTACTTCTATTATATTGTGTCATGTGTCTTATAGTGTTAACATGTGCTCAGTACCATTTACCATCATTAGTATATTGTCTTTTATCATTGTTGGTATATTGTCTATTATTATCGTTGGATATTATCCGTTAATCATGGTTTGGATTGTATGTTTATTATTTTGTTGGAAACAATTGTTGTTATATAAACTAATTTGTTATTGTGGTAACGCCACCGTGATATATATATATTTTTTTTTTCAATCTGAGAGCACAGTAAATATGAAGCCTAAATATTAATTACAAATGGTGACGTAGGGGTGGGATTAAATAAGTTGTCTTCTTCCCACTCCCTTTCAGGCAGAATATGATTATTATATCTGTATATTTGAATATTGTATATTTGTTTGATTGTTATTTTTTCTTTTTTCGTCGTTTTTTTGAACTATATGATTTACCATATTGTCTACTGCCTGGAATAAAAAATCTAATCTAAAAAAAAAAAAAATCTAAAAATGGGTACCGTCAAATGTGTGCTTCCAAAATATTTGTTTTTCCTACTATGGAAGTCAATAGTTACAGCAGATGTGTGCTTACCATCATTTACCAAAATATCTTCATCAGTTATCACAATACTTCCAAAATATTTGTTTTCCTACTATGGAAGTCAATGGTTACAATCAGCTATGTGCTTACCATCGTTTCTCATCAGAATTTTCATTTCTGGGTGAACTATCCCTTTAAAGTTCTTTAAAGAGCATCTTTTCTCTCACCTTTTCTTATTTTATTTTCACATTTGCACTTTTAATAAAAAATAGCAACGTTAATGAAACGTTTCAATCAAAAGAACGTCAAACAGGAAAGTGCCAAATATGAAGCACTCTCAGGTGGATTGGATTGAATAAACAGCCTCTCAGTTTCACTGATCCGACGAACGCTTTCCGTCGTATCCTCTTAAGCTCCGCTCCTAAGCACAAGTTTAAACAATACCTCTGATTTCATTATTGTGACTCAATAGCACAGCCGAGAACTGAGAAATATTATCTGCCTGTCGTCTCTCGACTGTCATCGTTTACAATGGAAGTAATTTACATTCAGCCTAATTTCTGCGCTCCCTTTGGCTCCAGCAATTCGTCATTTCCCTCGTGAGAGTATCTTTCTCTTTTCGAATCAAACGAGAGAAGGAAATGACAGAGAACAATAAGACATCCAGAAAGTCCTGAAAGAGGACAATCGAAGAGGGTGGATGCGTGTAGTTAGTTTCCTTGGAGATAATCGGGCACTGCGCATGTACGTACGGCACCGTTTCTCTTCACTAAGAGGCTTTTTAATATAACTTGTTCATCTTTATCTACATGCACTGGAACAAATAGATTTTGCTCTCCTTGTTCATTGATTATTATCTAGCGGCTTCATAACAACCCCATAAAAAAATCTTAAGTACGTTTTTAAAAATGTAATACGGGTAGCGGGAAACCAGAACTGGGTGGCGTCTGCTTATTAAGGATTTACATCAAACTAAATGTTTGTTTGGGGCCTGCAGTGCCCATAGGTCTATTTTAGTCTTTATGCGAATGAAGTATACCGGTGGAAAGCAGAGTTTGTTGAGACCGTGTCCATAAGTAGCCACCTTTAATTATTCATGCTGAGTGGGAATAGTTATTTGCTTGACTTTGTTATTCAAAGATTGAACGCATTGATTGACTACTGTAGACATTTGGTCCTCTTGCACGCGTTGGATCAATTTGTGTTTGTGTGTGCGTAAGAGTGAATACAAGCAGAGAGGTTCATTGCTTTGGGGAGTTATCGCAAAGGACTTAAAATCTATCATGGTGACAGTGTGCATGGAAAACGTCGATACGTGTCACACATAGAAACCCTTCCGGGTGGATAAAGGAAGGCGACAAGTGCCGAGCTGGGGATCTGTGCGCGGAAACGTGCAGGTGCTGCAGCGCTTATCGGGTTTCTGGTTGTCCAAACATAGCGCGGTTCATTTTTTTGATTAATATTATTGATCCAACAGGGAATATTATGGTGGGCCACTCATCCGATATGAACACGGTTGCTCTTCCGTGCCGGCTGGTGATTTCAAAGTTGCTTTTCTCTAAAGTTTAGCGAGGGAAAGTTTCGGGAGATGTTTCACGCAGGATATTGGCATGTATGCATTATTTATATATTTTGGTGGTTTCTATATATCTACTTGCCAAATCTACTTGTTCTCTGCATAATTATAAGTAAAAGGAGTAACATTATGATGGATGCAGTAAGTCTCTGCATCCTTTACTTGTGGGGCAGGTGTCACTTTGTCACTTTTCAGGAAAAATGCTCTCTAAATGTACCAAGCTGTCACTGGGGCAGTACCCTTTAAAAAGGTCCTAATGTGTATAGAGGGTATGCACGTGACATCACCTTCAGCGAAAGCGAGTGCGTTTACGCCCACTGAGTGGCAAAGAGTCTGAGCGACAGCATTAGCATAGCGTGAAAATGTGTCTAAAATTGGAAAAGTAGTTGTGTGATCACACAGATTCAAAAAAAATTTGGAGTGGTCTTTTTCCAGACTGCAAAAAACACTTAAAGCAGAAGTAAATAAGTAGCAATAGGGTGATTCTCGCGAAATTAGACTAATGAGGTGTCATGAAACATTTGGATAAAAAGTACATGCAAAGTAAGAGTATCAAAATAAGAAGCATATACAAACATCTCTTAATGTACTATTTTGCACATGATTTCAAATGACATCATACAAACCAATTTTGTAGTTTTTCCACATTTAAGGGGGAAATTTTCATTACCGCAACATGTCCATGACTGGATTTGGGTTCTTTGACATGGAAATATTTATAATTAAAAAAATCTAAAAAAATAAAATAAAAATGTAACATTTACAGTAAATAAACGTGGTATTTGGTGATCATTGGTAAATGTAGAGACAATAATAAGGAATATAAATTTGTCCAAGACCAATTTTCTCATCCCCCGCAACAATTTTCAATCATTGTTAGCCATCAAGGAACTAACATTTTCAAAAAAAAAAAATAATAGTTGGAAGGGACATAATTGACGGTGACACTCAAGATGGCTACGCAGTTCTTATTTTTTCTCTCCAGGTAAAAGTTGAAATTTTGTTTGTCATAGTACCTAGACAACTTTTTAGTTCTCATTACCGAAACATGAGTTTGTAAATGCATATATTTAATGTAATATCATGTTGCGGTAATGATAATTTTTGATAATGATAATCTAAAAATTTAAATAATTCTGAAGGAAATATTTTTAAAATCCTCTAAAAATAATGGTTATAGTAAGTTCAGCATCTTATATGTGCAAAAAAAAAAATGGCTTCAAGGGCTTTTTAAAAATTCTGATGATGGACACCTTCTAAATCTGGATTTCGTGAGAATCACCCAGTACTAGCCATATGTCAGGTATGTAAAATTTTGGGTTAAAAATACTTTAAAATACAATACACCAATGAATAATCTTATTCTGTGTAATTGCAAAGGGAGTCTTCATTAAAAAAAACATCCATTATGATGAGCCTTGTGTTCTACAAAGGTGGGATGGTTTAAAAGTGTTACCCCTCGTTCAGACAGCCAGCGACTTATCGCTGTGTCGCCCGTCTCTTTCAATGAGGCGTTTCTAAATCTGCTTGTCATAAACAAATGAGTACCATCCACGCCAGTAACTGACAAGAGAAGGATGATGTGAACTCCACTGCTTCGTTCACATTGGTAGTCGCTCCTGAAATTCGCTCGACATTTGCATAAAGTTAAACTTTTCGTAACTTTCTCGCGTCGCTGGACACGCCCATACGGTCGCCAATGGTCACTTTCGCTCGTGTCGCCAGAAGTCGCCCGGTTTCCATTGAAATTAATGAAATCGTGTCGCTCTGCTACTGCTGGTCGCTGGCTGTCTGAATGGGGGGTTAGGCAAGACAAACATATATGTCAGGAAAAGCAATGTCTAGCCAAATGCCAATGTCCATAGACTACTGGTTGTTTGGCAAGTTGTAAGGGTCACAGTTAAGGCCAACTAAATTCAATTTAAGCTGATAATAGTCCGTTTTACTGGCGTTTTTGCAGCAGCCGCTATGAAAAGCAGACATTTTGTGGAATGTTTTGCCACTCAACAGGGCAAGCTCCGGCGTGTTCATGTGGAATAGTGACGTCGTTGCATACCCTCTATTTAGGTACAGATATACATTTGGTACTAATATGCACTCCAATACCAATATGTACTAATGTGAACTCTTTAGGGGCAAAGTTGTATTTTTGAAATCTGTAATCTTACGTAGCTGGAGGTCTGGGAACCATGGCCGCTTTGAATGGTCAAGGACCCCCCAAGAGGCCATTTGACTGACACGTAAAGCAGCCAATCACGCTACGCTTTATGGCATGTCATGTTTAGGGTGTGGAAATGTCCAACCATCAGTAAATCATTCATTCACAATGTTTCTGAAGTTCAAAACAACAATGGCAAACACCTTAAAGGAATACTCCAGCCAAATATCAAAATTACCCCATGATTTACTCACCCTCAAGCAATCCAAGATACATACGGTATGTCCATCATCTTTCAGACAAACACATTTGGAGGTATTTGGTAGAAAACAGGGATCAGGGAACAACTTCTGACTTTGAACCCCAAAAATGTGCATTAAACCTTCACAGAGGCAATCCACACGCCACCAATTGGTTAATAAAGGTCTTCTGCGGGTAATCGATGCGATTGTCTAAAAAAAATCCATATTCCAAACTTTATAAACTGTAATATAGCTTCTGATAACGGTGCCATCTTGTACTCACGCAATAGAGCAGGGGTGGGCATTCCTGGTCCTGCAGGGCCACTATCCTTGATTAGGGTTGGAGCTAAACTTTACAGAACAGTGGCCCTCCAGGACCAGGAATGCCCACCCCTGCAATAGAGGGTATGCATTGGCGTCACTTTTCCACATGACCACGCCGGAGCTTGCCCCCCTGTGTGGCAAAACATTCAACAAAATTGCTGGTTTTCATAGCGGCTGCTGAGTAAAACGCCAGTAAAACTGACTATTATCAGCAAGAATTAAATTTAGTTGGACTTGATAGTGACCCTAGCAACTTGTCATCATCCCACCTGTGGTCAGGACGTCACGAGCAGACCCTCTATTCATGCAAGAGTTTTAGAATAGTGAGCATTGGTTGCCATGGGTACATTGCGTAGTGACTTGTTCCTGGAAGCTTATTATTGATTTTAGTTTAAAAAGTTTGAAATATGGATATTTTTCTTACAATATCGCATCGATTACCAGCAGAACATCTTTATTAACCCATTTGAGGCGTGTGGATTACTTCTGTGAAAGACGGATGCACTTTTTTGGGCTTCAAAGTCAGAAGTTGTTCCCTGATCCCTGTTTTCTACCATTATAAAGTTTGGAAGAGCAAGGACATTTACTAAAATAACTCCAAATGTGTTCATCTGAAAGATGATGGACATATGCATCTTGGATTGCTTGAGGGCGGGTAAATCATGGTCATTTTGATATTTGGATAGACTAGAGCAGTGTTTCTCAAACTTTTTCAGCCCAAGGACCACTTTATCTTCCAATTTTTTTCTGAGGAGCACCTAACAGAATCCCACTCTAACACGCCCCCAAAAAACAACAAAATAGGAAGGATAAGCTAAATTTAAGTTTAATATGCAACTGTTTCAAGTCAAAAACAAATTTTTTAAACACAAATGCAATGCTATGTTCAGAAATTATTATATGAATTTTATTTCATTTGAAAACGTAAATGTGAAATGAGTTGCAGCTTAATATGAAAAATCAGTGTGACGATTGTATAAACACCTAGTTTAGGTCATCTTTTGGTGGACCACTGGGGGGGTTTGGCGGACCACACTTTAAGAATTACTGGACTAGAGTATCATATTAAAATCTTTTTTATTTTGCAATAATTGTGTCAAACAAAACTCTTTTAAAGACTTTATGTCTTGAACCGTGCATAATTCTTTAGCTTTGTGTTTTTTCCAGGTGGACTGTTAACTCTTTCCCCACAAGCGTTTTTTTTGTTTTTGTTTAAGTTGCCAGCCAGCGTCATCATTTTTCATGATTTTCACAAAAGTTTTATGCCTTCCAGAAAATGTTCTTTAAATATAAAAACATACAATATATAAAACAAAATAAAAGACCGTCTGCATGACACACACGTCTTCCAGAAATATAATTCACCCAATCAGAGGATGACTTTCGAAGCTGCTAAAGTGTTTTCAGAAAAGTGTGCCATATGCATCACATGTTCATCCAACGGTCCGTGGGCATGACGTCCAAGGCTGAGACTAACGCCCCAGTGACAGCTACCATTTTTTACCATATTTTTCTAATAGTGTGGTCCACACTTAGTTTCTCAAGTGGAGCAATCCGGATAAATCCAAACAACTTTAATTGCGAAACTAGGCTATGAAAAAGCAGAGTTGTGTAATTTATATAATTTCCATGAGTCAAGTGAAAAGGATTCAGAGATGCTGTATTGTGCTGAAACTATTTCTAGACACAGCTTTTCTACATCCCATTGGGCCAGATTGCTTCCCAAAATGAAGCCAACTGAATCTAAATGGGACACATGTTTTATTCAGTATATAGACAAGCGATATCATGACTGGCTCGCTTGTGCATCAGGGAAAAGTGTGTGGCTGTTTTTTGTTTAGGTTGTTGTTTGATTGTAAGTTACTAAACTGAAATTACTTTAGGTATTGATTTTTCTTCTGTCCATTATCTTATAATTTAGGAACACGGTCGAAGGGAAATGCTTTCACGGATATCTTATTTAAGAATGGCGTTAAATCTAAAAAACGTAATGAACCTTTGAAATGTGGGGCGTGAATTAGATGTGTTTGTGATGCCAAAGGTTTAATTGCATCGTTTATCAGTGTGGCAGTGAGTTTTGCAAAATATTTAGTTAAGATGTGGTTCCCATGGAAACGTAATGGTAAAGCATTTGTTTTGTGATCGAAAATAAGATTGCCCTAATGTATTTTTCTTCTACCATTAAATTTTTCATCCACCTTTCAATACTTTCCCATACTAGTCATTTTAAAAATAAAGATCCTTCAGTATGTTTGTAATCTAGGGAAGTGGGTCTCAATCCTGTTCCTGGGGACCCCCTGCTCTGTACATTTTGTATGTATTCCTTATCTAACACACCTGACTCTAATCATCAGCTCATTAGATGAGAGCTCCATGAACTAAGCAAAGTGTGTCAGGTTAGAGAGACATACAAAATGTGCAGACTAGGGGGGTCCCCAGGAACAGGATTGAGAACCACTGATTAAGGGTAGGGTTTCCTAAACTGGGGTTCCCCTGGTGGTTCAAAAGAAAATTGCAGGGGTTCATGAGTTGATTAAAAACAATGAATTCCAATAAAATGTAAAAATAATAATAAACAAATCTAAAAAATAAAACACGTGGAACTCATGCAAAATGGGCAGATATGTTTTATGTACCAATAAAAGAAAAGTACACTGAAAAAAATGACTCATTCAATTTACTAAATTTTTTTAAGGTAAGTGGTTGCAATCAATTTATTTAAGCTAGACTTAAGCTAAGGTTTTTTATTTTATTTTATTTTTCTATTTTGTTGTTTAAATGTAGCTTAAATAAATTGATTGCAACCACTTACCTTAAAAAAATTGAGTAAATTGGATGAGTCATTTTTTTCAGTGCAGATGAAGATCCAATAACATATAATAATAACAATAACTAAGTAAAGTAGAGGTCAACCGATAGTGGATTTTACCAATACTGATAATTAGGATGGTCCCTTCTTGCCGATAATCAAATAACCTATAGTTTTTAAAATGTTTACTGGATTAAAAAACAAAAGTGAAACGGTGCTGAAATGTATTACAAAAGTAATAAAACAACAGTACTGAACCATGAATGGTCAAAAATAAATAAAGTAACGAAATTATGTCTAAATAAAAATATATTATTTATATTTATAGTATTGAAGTAAATGAAGAGTTTGGTTCCAAATCGCAATAAATCCATTTTAACAAATTGTGGTAAAAATGTGTTTTCTATACCAAGAAAGTGACAAGATGAAAACCACTTTTTCTGTTACAAACTTTCACATAGGATCTTTAGGTTATAAAAACATAAAAAATTCAAATCCATAACTTGATTTTCAAAGATTTATTATAAAAACATATTATTTTTTCCACAAAATGCAATAAATCTATGACAATGTTTTTTTTCCAAATGCTATAAATCTATTCAATCAATGTATTAATGTGCATTCATCTTAACCATGTTATATTCATTTAGTTGACTAGTGGTATACACTGATAAATAAAATAAACATTAATGGCATTAATCAAAACACTTACTTAATCATATTAAGAACACTGTCATTGCTGCAGTTATACTTGACGTCGTCGCTTAACATTTTTCACAGCGATCAGCTGTAAAAAATTTTGGTCCTGCTCGATTTTCGTTGACTTTGAGTAAAATAATGTAAAGTTTTTCATAAGATCCCCTGGGGTCAATGTGTTATCATGACAGAAGCTTGATGCTGTCGGGAGAACAAGCCTCTCGCATAAAGCCGTCTCCCGAGTGCCTCTCGCGTAAATTATTAGATGTTGATGGCTTACATTTCTTTCCCGTCACAGAAAACCACCACAGGTTTATCAATGCCATTAAAGTATTATTTTGCTTTTGTTTGTTTTTTGATCATGGAGTACAAAGTAGATGAGGAAAACTAGGATTCCGTGTACTCAATGTGCCGCCATTGTTTGTTTACATTGCGTGGAATGGTGCGCTGTAATTTGTGGAGCGGATTTATAACATTCTGTAGAAAAGGAGGAGTGGCGTTTATCGCGTTTTGGGAAAAAAGGGAGAAAATATAACAGAATAACACGGCGGATATTGCGTAAAATTAAGAATTTACTTTTAAATACTAACCTGATATAATACTGATTTTGGCAGTAACTCATTTTTTTCAAAAATGGCGTTTATCGCGTTTTGGACCCATGTATATTATATGTGTAGTCTTGTTGCTTCTTTTTAAACATTTAATGATTTTAAATAATTTAAATAAAAAAGATTTATTGCAGTGATGATAAAAAGAACTGAATTCAGATTTTGATTTGTTGGATATGTTAACGTAGCCAACAGCTGCATAGTTCACTTTTTCTTGTTATTAACTAAAATATGTATAAATCATAGATAAAAGTAACCAGCTGGATATAAACTAATGCGAATCGATGGTAATAATCATGACATTAAACATTTAGGTTAGATTTATCTGCATGTATGTGAGGTACTACTAATATTATTGTCCTGTCAGCCTTGATGACAAACTTAGGTTTCTACTGTTGTTTCTTTGCTCTATTCAGCAAATTAATAACTTTATAATGATATGAAGTATTTTCCTATTTTCTTACAATTGTCGCTTCAGGTTAGGGTTAGATTTACATAAAATGACAGCCTTATCCAAACCCAACTCTAACCCTAATATCAGGCAACAATGGTTTAAAAATCAGAGAATATAAAAAAGGAAATCAGAAAAAATAGTATAAACCAATACTTAAAGTAACATCCTAACGCAAACACCGAAGTGACACATAAACCGAAGCGACAATGGCTTAAAAATAGGAAAAAACAGTTGAGTAAACAATACGTGACAAATAAACAGAAATTTGTGAAACGATCACGAAAAAAAACGTAAAAAATTAATGACACTATCACGAAAAAGAATCAAAAAAATTATGTGACTATAGGTACATAATTTCGTGAGACTGCATAGCATAAAAACTATTGGCATGCATTTTTTGCCAATAGCCGATTGTTCTACCAATTAACTATTGGTGCTGATTAATCGGCAAAACCGAATCATCGGTCTACCTCTTAAAAGTACTACTGATAAGAACAATTGAAAATAAATGTTTTTGCAGTTAAACATCTAAATGTATTGAAATATCTTTAATTCAATACCTAAACCCAATAACTCAAATGACCCAATAACCTAAAATCTCAGGGGTTACTTCAAGTAAATAATTTAGGTCAAGGGGGTTCAGCTGACAAAAAAGTTTGAAAACCCCTGATCTAGGGTGCTTGCAACTCATTTGATTAGAATAAAATGTCCATATTGATATAATGCATAGCTTAAATGTAGCATAAATTGCTTAAGGTGCGTCTGCCGAATGTATCAATGTGTGCAGCAAACAAGAAAACCATTACATTAACCCAGGGTTGAAAATTGCCCCGGGTTTACAATTTCAAAGTGAAAATGTTGCCCAGAGATCCTCCACTCAAAACCGTCTATAACCTGAATGAAATAACTTTTTTTGCACCATTACCTCGTCAAAAATGCCTATAAAGCCAAGACTTCATTGCATCCAGGCCTTCTGAGTAACATTAAAGGACGACAGCGTACCAGATTCACAACCCTCCTGAAGGGTCATACTGACAGTATCTTATTTCTCCCTGTACTCTCTGTCTACAAATCCAGGTAAGCTAAAAGCAGATAATTTGTTTCAGACCGAGCACAGTATGAGAGCTCTACCGGCTTTGTGAACCATCACTCTGAATCCCACTGCAAATAACGGAGGCATGGGAACGTAACTTTATGCTGGATTTTTTTTTGACACTGCGACGGTGTTAACAGAGCTTAACCTTCTCCAGGTTTAATTGCACAGGTGCCAGTTTAAATGTCACTGCTGCCCTCATGATTGAAGATGCTCTGCCGTGCTGTATTTCCATGAAGTTATTAAATAATCTCTAGCCTGCTATTTTGGTAATGTCTTGGTATATTAGCAGTGATTATGTTTTAGCTGTGAAGTAAAATATGAAGATGGATCTGTAGGCACTTTGCTTTTTTGACAGCTAAAGTAAGTGGATGAAAAGTTGACTTTGAATATAAACATTTTATTATTACTATCAGAGTAAGTCTGACATTTTGTCATAATACAATATGATGTCAATTCTCTCTTCTCACATGATGTGAAAAGGACCATGGAGTTAAAATGAATGTGCACAGGGAGGGGAACTGTAAATTATGCAGTAATCACTAAACATATATATGTATTTGATAAATGCATTAACCTTTGATATTAATATACCTGCCGTGTGCTGCCGTTACTGATAAATCTGATTAGGATTGACCTCCGTGGCCCGTTAACCTTTACTATATTGCATATTACGTTTTGTGCGTCTGAACTGAATCTGTCCCTCTTGATGAGACAGTGAGAGAGTGTGAGAAACAGCAAGGAAAGGCGAGCCATTGATTTGCCATCCAACGTCTCTGCCGTAATCACCTGATTGTTCCAGACAAATATACGAGGGGTTCGACGCGAATACAAAATTAGATCTCTCTTCCCCCTGGCTTCCTCCCAACAGACCACAATTTTTTCTTGACCATGAAATGTCTAACAATGAGAAAAGTTAAACCACAGCCAAACTACAGTATAGGGTATTTGGCATAGATTTCACTTACCCACAATGCTATCGGCGCCAACAACTATGTTACACTCTTATCAAAACCTTTATCATGTTAAATATGTAAATACAGAAACAGGAGGGATGTTCATGCACAATTAACCAGAAAATTTGAAAGTAGAGCTAAAGTCAAATGACAACACTTAATTGGCTGTTAGGTACAGCAAACTTGAAAAGACTGTTTAAACAATATAATTATAAATAAAATATTTAGAAATTCTATATTAAAATATTGCCTTTTTTGACATTAACAAACAAAATGCTAAATCAGTTACAATTTTTTAAAGGGTTATTAATTTACCCAAAAATGAAATTTCTATCATCATTTACTTACCCTCATGTCATTCTAAACTAATAAGATCAAGTGTAAAAATGATCTTTTGGCAGTGATCCAATCGCAATGAAAAAACAATCTTTATTATATACATTTAGAAATTCCTAATTTTATATTTAGAAAACGAAATAGGGACAATAATCTGGAAACTGTAAATATTTTTCCATAGTCTGATTTATTTTTCCATACTTTTCCAGACCTGGAAATTACTCAAATCAAATTCCATACTTTTACAAACCCCGTAGGAACCCTGTATAAGTTATGTCAACTTTTTAAAATTAAATCTTAAAGGTTGAATTGACTTGCAAAAAAGTTGTTTTAACCTAATACGGCATTTTTTTAACAGTGTGTGGATGCAGATATCAGATACAAGCAGTGTTGGGTAAGTTACTCAAAAAAAGTAATTAATTACTAGTTACTAATTACATCTTCAATCATGTAATTAGATTACTTTACAAATTACTCTCTCCAAAAAGTATTTAATTACTTATTACTAATTACTTTCTAAATCCTATTTAGTACATGATACAAGGATAGGCTTGAAATGGCTCGAATAAATAATATATAAAAGTACATCAATTATTCTGGTCCCACTTTAGGGTCCAATTCTCTCTATTAACTAACTATGAACTGCTTTTGCCTCAATGTACTCCAACAACTAATACTAAAGAAGTTTAAAGTATTTGGTAGAAATGGGAACGGTTAAGGATGTAGAACAAAGGTTTTGCAGAATCAGGCATTAATATGTGCTATTAAGTATTAATAAACAGCCAGCATCTCATTAATATTAATGCTAATAATCAACCAGTTAATAGTGAGAATTGTAAACTTAAACCATGTTAAATCCACTATTGTATTATAGTATATATAATTGTTTAGAGTCCATACACAGTATTTAGTTACATCAGAAGTAACTGTAATTAGATTACAAGAAAAATAAGAGTAATCCCTTACTTTACTTTTTCAAAGGAAAAGTAATTTAATTACAGTAACTAATTACTTAGTAACTAGTTACACCCAACACTGGATACAAGTTGCCTTTACAAGATGATGTAAGCGAGTTGTCACGGATATAATCAACAAATTGGAATTGGACTTTATAAGATCTGCAGTGTAATTCCAGCCTAAGTGTGAGATTTATGTGTAAAGTTTTAAGTGTGAGATTTTTAAGTGTGAAGTTGTTATGGTCGGCTCACAAACAAAAGATTTGTATAAGGGTATATTTGCAAATATCCTCATTAGACGAAAGTTTAGACATCTACAAACTTACCAAATTATAATTTCACCAGCTGTGAACAAAGACATGTTTATTCTCACGTTGCCTCTGGGCTGTTGTGTAATTTCCAGTTAATTAACTGGATAAGTTAATAGTTACGCTGCTGCTTTTTCAAGGAAATGACTCTTCAAAAGTTGTGAATAGCTTGTTTCTTTAACTCTTTGTCACAACACTCGATTCTTTTCTTTCCCATTATCAGCATGCTGACATATTTTAACACATGTTGCTCTTCAAAAAACATTCACCCTAACCATGCAAAAATCTTAATACTTTTTACAATTCTTAATTTAACATAGTTAATCTACAATGATGCTAAAAGTAGCTAATTAAATATTTTTAAGAGGAAAAATAATAATTAAAACCTTTTTTGGCACCAAAATAATGGGGAACGTCTCGGTTACGGATGTAACCCTCGTTCCCTGAAGGAGGGAACGGAGACGTCACGTCGTGACCGACGAATTGGGAGCTCGCTTAGAGAGACCAATCTGCTTCGAATACTACTAAAACGCCAATGAACTTGGCATTGAGATATTTGCATAATGCTGGCGCCGCCCCGCCAGGTGCGTATATAAGACACACGTGCAAATAGGGAAATCAGCTTCTGTTCGCTGAGAAAGCCGGAAGGTGACCGGCCTAAACAGCAGGTGGCAGCACCTGTGGCGACGGGACGTGACGTCTCCGTTCCCTCCTTCAGGGAACGAGGGTTACATCCGTAACCGAGACGTTCCCTTTCAGTCGGTCACTACGACGTCACGTCGTGACCGACGCATTGGGAAACCCGACTACAACGCCACTAGGGGCTGACCTCGTCCAGTGTCTGCTTAAAGCCCTCCGGTTCCATTTACGGATAGGAGAATTAGGTTTCAAGGCAGAAGGCCGGGCACTAGATGTTCCTTTAACCCCACAGTAGTGCCAGCGACTGGGAAGCGCCCTATCTGAGCGGTATAGGGACGCTGCGGAAGCCACCGCCCCGTTAAGGGCTAATGGTGGACGAAAGTCAACCGTAGTTGAGGTATAAATGACAGCCGTGGCTGTGTAAGCAAAGCAGTGCTCTGCTAAGGGAAACGTGGGCTAGTAGGATTAACCCCACGGAATAATACTCACAAAGGAACCCGTTGGGACACAATGTGGGGCCCTGGCCAAACACGTAGGTTCGTAAGAATACAGCTAGTGAAAGGCTGACAGCCAATGCTCCGCAACAAAGGCTGTCAAGGCAGTGGAGAGAGCAAATCAAACCATTACGCATTTTTGCTCTGTTAGCCTTCCATACTGAAACTCAATTTGGAGCCTCAGTCGGAGGCTGCAAGCCGACTTGCGAGTCTGCTCTCCGTGTCCTCCCTGGTGAGGACAGAACACGAGAGGATACAGGCTCGATACGAACATTGTAGAATCTAATGAACGTATTAGGTGTCGCCCAACCAGCAGCTCTACAAATGTCTGTTAGCGAGGAACCACGAGCTAATGCCCAAGATGAGGCAACACTCCGAGTGGAGTGCGCTCTCAAATTAAAGGGGCAAGGAATGCCCTGCAAATTGTAAGCCAGGGCGATAGTATCAACTATCCAATGAGACATCCTCTGCTTAGTGACAGCTTTCCCTTTCTGCTGGCCACCATAACAAACAAAGAGCTGGTCTGAGGTCCTGAAGCTTTGCGTGCGGTCCACGTAGAATCGCAGTGCGCGTACGGGGCACAACAAAGCCTCGGTTGGGTTTGCCTGCTCCAAAGGCAATGCTTGCAAGCTCACCACTTGATCTCTGAAGGGAGTAGTGGGAACTTTGGGCACGTAGCCTGGTCTGGGTCTCAAGGTCACGCTCGAGACAGAAGGACCAAACTGAAGGCACGAATCGTCAACAGAGAATGCATGTAAATCCCCTATTCTCTTCACCGAGGCCAATGCTAGTAGGGTCAGAGCCTTCATGGATAGAAGCTTCAGACTCGCAGACTGCAAAGGCTCGAACGGAGGACTCTGTAGCGCTTTCAGCACCATGGACAGGTCCCAGGGAGGAATAGAAGGAGGGCGCGAGGGGTTTAGCCTGCGAGCGCCTCTCAGGAATCTAACAACCAAATCATGCTGGCCCACTGATCTGCCGTTAATAAGTGAGTGATGCGCAGATATAGCGGCGATATCAACTTTAATAGTGGACGGTGACAGCCTACCATCTAACCTATGTTGAAGATATAAAAGCACAATGTTAATAGGGCATTCTCTGGGGTCCTCGCGTTGCGAAGAGCACCAGGTGACGAAAAGGTTCCATTTTAACGCGTAAGCCCGTCTCGTAGACGGAGCTCGTGCCGCGTCAATAGTGTTAGATACCGCTTGGGGTAAATCACTTAAACCTTGCGCGCGCTCAACGACCAAACGTGGAGATCCCACAGGTCGGGGCGCGGGTGCCATAATGTGCCCCCTCCCTGAGAAAGAAGGTCCTTCCTCAGGGGAATCCGCCAGGGAGGGGCTGTCGCGAGGAGCATTAGTTCCGGAAACCAATTCCTGGTCGTCCAATATGGGGCGATCATTAAAAGGCTCTCCTCGTCCTGCCTGACTTTGCACAGTATCTGTGCTATTAAACTCACTGGGGGGAACGCATACTTGCGCAGGCCCCGCGGCCAGCTGTGTGCCAACGCATCCACGCCGAGGCTGCCCTCGGTTAGTGAATAAAACAGGCGACAATGGGTATTGTTCGGTGACGCAAATAGGTCTATCTGCGCTCGACCGAATTTCCTCCAAATCAGCTGGACCGTCTGGGGGTGGAGTCGCCATTCGCCGGGGCGCGCTGCTCGGGAAAGCGCGTCTGCCGCTGTATTGAGCGAGCCCGGTATGTAAATGGCACGAAGGGACCTCAGATGCTTCTGACTCCAAAGGAGGAGATGACGAGCGAGATGCGACAGGTGACGAGAGCGCAAACCGCCTTGACGGTTGATATACGCTACGGTCGCAGTGTTGTCTGAGCGCACTAGTACATCCTTCCCTCGCAGCTCCTGAGCGAAGCGTACGAGTCCCAGATATACTGCCCATAACTCGCGGCAATTGATATGCCAATGCAACTGGGGTGCTGTCCACACCCCCGAAGCCGTGAGCTCGTCGTACGTGGCTCCCCAGCCCGTGTCGGAGGCATCTGTATGCACAACAGCATGCCGGGAGACCTGTCTCATGGACACGCCGGCCCTGAGAAACGCGGGGTCTGACCACGGGGGGAATGTTAGGCGACACGCAGGTGTAATGGTTACACGATGGATGCCAGCGCGCCACGCTCTCCTCGGGACTCGATCGTGAAGCCAACGCTGAAGCGGTCTCATATGGAGCAGCCCGAGCGGTGTCACGGCCGCTGCTGCTGCCATACGCCCCAGGAGTCTCTGAAATTGTTTCAGAGGGACCGCATTCTTCCCTCGGAATGAACCGAGGCAAGTCAGAATTGATTGGACGCGCTCTTCTGTTAAACGCGCCGATAAATCGATCGAGTCCAGTTCCATACCGAGAAAAGAGATCCTCTGCGTGGGGCAAAGTTTGCTCTTTTCCCAGTTGACCCGAAGACCCAAACGGGCGAGATGTTGAAGTGTTAGATCTCTGTGTTCGCACAGCGTCCGCCGAGAATGCGCTATTATAAGCCAATCGTCGAGGTAAGCCAGAATGCGAACACCGCTCTCTCTGAGGGGCTTTAACGCCGCCTCTACCACTTTCGTGAACACACGGGGAGAGAGAGACAGCCCGAACGGTAGTACTTTGTATTGATATGCCCGCCCCTCGAACGCAAACCGGAGAAACGGTCGGTGACGAGGGAGAATGGACACATGAAAGTACGCGTCTTTCAGGTCTATCGCTGCAAACCAATCTTGGGGGCGTATTGCACTGAAAATTTGTTTCGGTGTAATCATCCTGAAAGACCTCTTCTGAAGAGATTTGTTCAGGACACGCAAATCCAAAATCGGTCGTAACCCGCCGCCTTTCTTGGGTACTATGAAATACGGGCTGTAAAAACCCGATCTCATCTCGGTAAGAGGGATCGGCTCGATCGCGTCCTTCGCCAGCAGGACTTCGACCTCTGCACGCAGTACATGTGCAACGGACGCTTTCACCGTGGTGAAACGTATGTCCGCAAATTTGGGAGTGTGCCGATTGAATTGAATTTCGTAACCGAGGCGGATCGTGCGTAAAACCCAACGAGACGGACTGGGAAGCTGAAGCCAAGCCCCCAGGGACCGTACGAGAGGAATTAACGGCACTACCGGTGTACCCGCGGCGGGGCAGCGAGGCGGGACAGGCGGGACTGCCGGTGCGTCTGCCGTGACAGCATAAGCATCTACAGTATGTGTGTGTGTGACACTGACCTGAGCCCGCTGAGGTAAACGGTCGTCCGGTCTCCTCAGCTGAGGACGCAGACTCCGAAGGGGTTGCTGGTGGTCCGGTCTCCGAAGGGGAGAGCTCGAACTCCTCAGAACACCCACTGGCGACAGAGGAGAGGGAGGAAGAGCATCTGACTGCCCGCTCACATCTCTCTCGATCCTCTGGAGACCTGGAGAAGGAATAGGAATGCACTCTTTTTGTGGTTTTGTGGGTGCCGGCTGAGAAGCCGGCGGAACAGAAACAAAACGAAACAAAAGATTTTCCACCCGGCCCTCTACCGGTGGAAGGAGCGGTGCCGTCACCGTCTCCCGTAGAGTGATCCCATCCAACTCCAGGTCGCCCGTCTCAGGGCCGCTTCGATTTCCGTTTGCCACGGGAAGCGGGTGGTGCGGGCGGGGCGGGCTGCCGACGGCTGTTCCCTCTCCGTGGTCTAGAAGACGTTCTAGCGGGGGGGGCGGAGGCAGCCGCCGGAGGGCGCCCTCGGCGAGGAGCAGACGGGGCCGCCGGCGCTGGGGGGCGAGATGCAGGTCGCTTGTGCCGGGGCATGATCTGAGCGATCGCTTCCGTCTGCTTCTGGGCGGCGGAGAACTGCTGGGCAAACGACTCCACCGACTCGCCGAACAGGCCTGCCTGGGACACGGGCGCATCCAAGAACTTGTTCTTCTCTGCATCCGACATGTCGGCCAGACAGAGCCACAGATGGCGTTCCTGGACCACCATCGTGGACATCGCACGACCGATCGCCTGTGCCGTGACCTTCGTAGCACGGAGGGCCAGATCCGTAGCGGCCCGGAGCTCCGAAAGCACAGGCGAGTCGTGTCCTCCCTCGTGCAGATCTCTCAAGGCCTTGGCCTGGTGGACCTGCAGCAACGCCATAGCGTGCAGGGCTGAAGCCGCCTCTCCACATGCATGATAGGCAGCCCCCGTTAGACCGGAAGACTGTCTGCAAGCACGGGAGGGGAGGGCTGGGCGATCCTTCCAGGTGGAAGCGGTGGCCGGACACAATTGCATCACAACCGCACGCTCCACGGGGGGGATTCCCGTATAGCCCTTAGCGGCTCCATCGGTGAGGGAGGTGAGGGGGGAGGGCTGAAACGGCCGTAAACGGGTAGAATACGGCGACCTCCAGGTCCTGGTCAGCTCCTCGTGCACCTCGGGGAAGAAAGGTACCGGCGGAGAGGGTTGTGAAACCCGGGCAGCTCCAAAGAACCAATCATCCAGGCGGGACGGTTCGGGCTGTGGGGGGTGAACCCACTCCAACCCGACGGTCTCCGCCGCTCGAGAGAGCACGGCCACCATCTCTGGATCGAAATCCGGCGTCACGACCCGTCCGGAAGGGGGGAGGACATCCAGATCCTCAGAGGTCGAGGGCCCACCCTCGGATGCTGCGGTCTCCGTGGACCCGGCGGGAGGCACGACAGATCCAACAGACATCGTAGAACACGACTCTGAAGTTTCCATCGGCGCATCAACCGGCTGTGGATGAGGAGGCTGAGAGGCAGAGGACGAATCCCCTGCCCGGTTCAGCACAGTGATGCGGAGATCATCCTTCGAGAGCTTCACAGCCGCACCGTGGCGGCGATCAGAGCTCGTCGGACGTGGGTTGCGTTTTTCCCGGAGGAAAGACAACCGTCTCCGCAAATCCACAAGGGACATGTTCTCGCAGTGAGAACACTTACCCCCAGCGAACGCTGCCTCAGCGTGCTCGATGCCCAAGCACGAAAGACAACGCTCGTGACCATCCTTCGGACCCATATACTTCCCGCATCCAAGATCGCACGGACGAAAAGCCATCCTGAAAAGGACGCTAATGTCCGGATATACGAGAGAGTGGCTGCCTTTAACAAGGCACAAAGCTCTCTCGTATCACTCTTTTAGGGAAATTCACTCAGATGCTCAGTTGATGATGCGCACAGGGAAGGCAACGCACACACTAAACTCAAACAAACAAAAAAGATGCAGAGCCTGTGGAATACTGCGAGGCGTCCGCTGTGGTACTGCCAGTCCAACCAACTTCCGCAATCGATCCCAACAGAGTGAAGTAGCTTCTCAGTAGCAGATACTGCCGGCCTTCGAAGCGATAAAAAGCTGATTTCCCTATTTGCACGTGTGTCTTATATACGCACCTGGCGGGGCGGCGCCAGCATTATGCAAATATCTCAATGCCAAGTTCATTGGCGTTTTAGTAGTATTCGAAGCAGATTGGTCTCTCTAAGCGAGCTCCCAATTCGTCGGTCACGACGTGACGTCGTAGTGACCGACTGAAAGGGAACTCAATTATGCTGACAGTTTTAGATTTACGGAAATTTACTGTATATCTAACAGAATTAATAAAACTAAATAAATACACTTAATTGAATACATAGTGATAAACAGCAGCATTTAATTAAATATTTCTTTTGCTAAAGAAAACAACTATCCATTCAAAGCATTTTTGAGATAAATGGGAATGCTGACTCAAAGCCAGACCACATCGGCCAATTATCAGTGCCTGACCTCACCGATGCCCTTGTCTCTGCCGTCATGTCTCAACACTAAAAAACCTTCATAGAAAAGTTTTTCTACCAAAACCTTTGCAGTGCTAACTTAATAGTCTCTCTACCAACTCAATAGTCCCATTAATTTTATTATTTTCTTCCCCTTGCTGTTTGGTAGCAATATAATTAAAACTTTGCGTAATGTCCTATGGGTGTTTCATGACATTTGAGATCTTTCTAAGTAAATGTTTCGAGCTATTTGTCGAGGAAATTGGCATTAGTATGATAATGTGTTTTAATCGGCTATTGTTTTCTTACCAAAGTCACTTTGGTGAGCATTTATGAAAAAAAAGAAATGTAAACCCAATTTCTGTGCTCATTCTAAAGGTTAAGTGTGTTTTGCTATAACTTTGTTCATTATTCGTCCATTACCTGATGCTGTGGTCGTGTAATGGCTATGGATCTGAGCTGATAATAACACAGAGGTTTGAGGTTCATTTCCAAATTGGCGTGACCTATGAACTACCGAATCATTTGAAACGTATTCCCGCTCTAATGCCATTGCGGCAGGTTGCTTTGGAAGGCTTTCTATGCAATTAGTGTCTTTTACGTTGCTTTGAATGAAAAGCATCTGTTAGGCCAGCAACACAATACTCCATTCTGTAGAGTGGGTTTTAATGGAAGGGGTTGAGGGTTATTTGAAAGTGTTGATTGATGTTTTAATGGTGTCATGATGAGAGGTTACAGGCTGATTATGCAATGTGCCATTTCAGGTGGAATTATGGATAGTTTGTTTTAATGCTGCACACGGACATACAGAGCAGACAATATTAAAATGTTCAGAAGTAAATTACTATTGTCATGAATATTGTTCGTTTTGTATCTACATTTCTGTAAATTCAAAAGTACAATATCAATCTCATCCTAAATCTTTAATAAAACAACAATGGGCTGCAGTTATTTATTTACTGTTTTTCATTGTTATCTCAGGCAAACCTCCAGTTACAGAGAGAGAATAACAGTGAAGCTTGGAACTGCTGTAGTGTTGAAGATTTACAAAGGTTAATGCAATAGTTCACCCAAAAATGAAAATTCATAATTTACTCTCCCTCATGCGCCATAGCAGATAGAACAGAATATCTTAACCCTCAAATGGTACTCCTTTTCTTGTTTACAATACTGACCCTTGGGGTCTATAGTACTCCAAAATTGAAAGCATAATTGTAAGAAAAATATGCATTTTCAATAATACAAATTATATATATATATATATATATATATATATATATATATATATATATATATTTACCATTTACCACTAACTTCCTCAACTACACCATTAGCTTGCCTAAAAAATATCAAATTTTTATGACAAATTCACATAAATTATGATCTAAATTTTATTTAATTTGTTTTAGATATTGATATAAGTGTTATTTTTTAGAAAAAAAAAAACATTAAAGAATTACAGTTTAGGAATTAAATCATTTCGACCAGCAGATGCCCATAGAGACGCATTCATTTTACTGAATGTGGCCAACTGCTCACATCACTACTTTAGTGATACATTTTGTAAATGTATGTATATAAAAACATTAGAAAAGACATTAAAAATAAATATTATTATTTCAAATAGTATAATTTTTTGTAGTTTTTGATGCATTTTGAAAGTATGTGCGTGTGTGTACATGTGTGTGCATTATGTCACACCCCTTTATATCTTTTTTCTGAATTTGTGGCTGATTTTATTTGCCAAATTCTATACAAATGCTCTCTGTGGCAGTCATACCTGAGTGTGTTTGTGTATTTTTGTGTGTGTTTGTGTGAGCATGTGTGTTTTCTGCATTGCGTTTGTGCACAAGTACCAGGCCTTTGTTTCTGTGTCAAAAGTTTTAGATTAATGCTGTATTTATTTATATTTTTTGACAAATGGAAAAAATTTAATTTCATTCATTTTCAATTGGGGTCATATTGACCCCAAGGGACAGATTAATATTTTTTTTCCTTCAGAACAACCAAATAAAGCCCAGTTTTTTGTGTATGAATAGAAAGATTCTTTAGGAAATTCACAAAATTGTATATCTCTGAGATGAAGGGAACCTTTTTTAATGAAATATCGTTTGGGGTCATATAGACCCCAAGGGCCAATTTATGTACTTTTCATGTACATACTGTATATACTGGTAGGTCCCAAAGTATTAAAGGGATAGCTCACGCAAAAATGAAAATTCTCTCATTGTTTACTCTCTCTCATGTTGTTACAAACCTGTACAGTCTAATAAATGGTGATAAATAGCACTAAAAGTGGTTCACTGGGAACCATTTTAATGGTAAATGGACTGCATTTAGAATACTATGGAAGCAAATGGGGCTTCTGATCAGTTTGATTACAAACATTTGTCAAAATATCTTACTTTGTGTTCATCAGAACAAAGAAATGTAGTGTTTAGTGCATAGAGTGAGTAAATGATGACTTTATAAAGTACATCCATCCATCATAAACCCAAAATCGAAAGCAAGACTGCAATGTCTGAGCACTAAAGAATGTTGATAACTTCAAATCTGATGACAAAATATCATTTGACAACCAGGCACGAGAACCAATGATATTTAAAGTTATAAACAAATTCGTTTTCAAGGAATCTTACTTAATATGTTTTGTTACAACATAAAACGAGAAAATTATCACTGATTTTTCCTTTTTGGAAATTTGGAATTATTTGGAAATTAATTAAATTTGATTTTTTTTGGAAATTTACCACAAAATAAAAGTCAGTCATTGTAGATGTTTTACCATCAAAATAATATAAAACAAACAAACAAAAAATTCACAATAATGTAATGAAATGCATGACGATTGTATATTACCTGTGTGCAAAATGACATTAAGTTTGTTTAGGTGCAATAGTGTTACACAGATTCATACCAGTGTGCCTAATAAATGTACAATAAAAGCAATAGTGCTAAAACAAAGGTCTGACATGTACATGAAACGGTCAGCCAAAACTAGATGTTGATGGTCAGGTTAAAAGTATCAGGGCTGCAGTTTCAGGTTTAAAGTACACTTTAATACAGTTTCCATTTCCAGTAATACTTTAATTGTGTATTGATTTTATTTCCCCAGAGGCATAACCAAGCTTTTGAAATGGCCTGAATTCCCAGAAACCCATTATGTCAAATACAAGCCTTAGAGACATTCAATCAGCAGTTCACACGAATGTGGGGAGCCCATCAAACCTTAAGTGGCTCATTTTAAGTAATCTTAAAGGGTGTTAACTTAGTTCAACAGTCATTTTTTGCATTTTGTGTATGGGCAGGTCCATTTAGCTTTTTAGGAGCAGTTACAAGTTTTGCAGATGCTCTCAGGGAAAGGAAATCATAGAATTATTATAGACATCTTTTAGGCAAGTACATGCAAATGCATTTAAATCTGTATATACAGTAAAGTCTGATTAAAAATCTGGAATTTAAAATCTAATGTAACTTGCAAATAAAAAATGTTTTTAGGATGTGAATAATTTTTAAAAGATTAATTGGGGCATTGACCATGACCATTTTAACTCAAGTACAAAAATTTTGCTAATTCAAAATAAGTGTTCGGAGTGTCATGTGTGTTGCTTGCGTTTTCAAAATATGTGTTTTTTGCGTCACGTAAACCATGTGCATCACATGTTTTGTCAAAATAAGGGCCTGCTGCACATGCGTCAAAACCAATTATGATAAAAGAGACGCTCACGTTCACAAAATATAAACGCAAGACACTCCCTTAACACTAAACATAGGATCACTCAACCCGCGAACACATATTTTGAAATTACGAACCACACACATGACGGGCTACATGCTTGTTGTGACGAATTTCGCATCGAGCGCCCTCGATCAAAGAAGTCACCAGCCGCCACTGATTTCTAAGAGGAATTGTCAAGTTTTTCTAAAAAACGCTCTCTGTACACCACATCTACAAAAAACTCTCAAAATATGTATCCCAGTTGTCACTGGGGCTGTACCCTTTTAATAAAGTACAGTTTTACACCTAAAGGGTTCATATTAGTACCTTCACCGTGATCTCACGAAAATCTGTACATATTTTATGAGATGGCTAATTTGTATAGAATCGCACAAAGTTAATTGTGCAAAAATGTATGATTGTCAAAAAAAAAAACACCCCTAACCCCAACGCCACAGGGGTCAAGGAAAATCGTACAAAAATGTACGAATATGGTCATACATATTAATACGAATTAGCCACCTTGTAAAATATGCATGAATTGCCGTGAGATAACGTTGGTACCTCAGAGGTCCATATTGGTACCAAAAAGTGCATATTAGTACATCAAAGATGTACTTTTTTAAAGGGTACTGCCCCAGTGACAGCTGCGGTACACATTTTGATATTTTTTCTAAAAGTATAACCATTTCATTTCCTTACTGTTTGAACAGAGAACGCAAAATCTATACACTTGTTTTGGTAGCCTATAGACGGTTTCAGCAGTAATGACATAAACAAGCAGCTTTCGTGGAAAACACGTAACTTCCGGTAAACTTCGCTAAGAATAAATAATAACAACGTCCTTTTAAAGTAGTTTATTTATATAACAAGCAAAATAAACAACACGTAGATTACCTAGGAAACCATTTTTTTTTTCAACGAGGTAATTGTTCAAGAGTTCAGTTTAGCAATTAGTCAGACCATTAAACAAACAAAAAACGGAAAAAAGTTCTGACCAGAAGTGTAATCGCGTCACCACACGTGAGTGCAATAAACCGTCTACAGCTATTAGCAATGATTGTGTGTGGAGCTTCGCTTTCTCTGCAACATAAAAAATTTTCTGAATTAACTTTCGAAAGATGCCACCTTTATACCCTTCATCAGTCTTCACAAAAAAAACTTTGACCAGTGAATGATGAACGACTGAAAAATTAAATGTGTTTTTTAATAAATGAACAATTTAGTTTGAAAAACCGTTTCCAACAAAAAGCTGAGCTCTTCACATCTGAGCGATACTGAAAAGGTTATACAGATTGATTCCAAGCATTTCAACCTATTTCGAATCCATTCATCTTCCAGGGCAAGCTGTCAAGCAACTACTTACATGATCAACAACTCTGCAATAATCGTAACGTCACTCAATACATGTTCGGTCACTGCGATCACTTTGTTTTTTGGCATTTTAAATTGAGCCTGGCTGAAACTGGCAATGGATTCTGGGAACACTTCCAGCTGGGAAGCGTCTGTATACACTGGTTTGTGTGAAAGCACTATTAGACGTCTAGCTGATAGGCTATATTTTTCCACCACTAAGAACACTAATCCTTGTACTGTTTGCTGATCTCTTCTTTACTGGAATGAGCAGCCTGTGATGATACACTTGGCAATGGTTGTTGTGGAAACCATCTAACCAAGGGAGACATATTTGCTCCTTCATTGCAGCTGGAAATTTAATTTAAATTGAGCTATTGATCCGTCTGTGGCTGCATGTTTGAGCTCAAAAGTGCATACTACATCTTGTTGATTCGGGCACTGATGCACTAATGGCTGTATATACTTGTGCTTTTTAAGCCTACAAACCTTTTTGTGTTTTGGGTCAGTGACATGATCCTCTTAAAAGGATAGTTCACCCAAAAATTAAAATAATGTCATTAATGACTCACCCACATGTCGTTACAAACTCGTAAGACCCCCGTTCATCTTCAGAACACAGTTTAAGATGTTTTATATTTAGTCTGAGAGCTTGTTGACCCTTCATTGAAAATCTACATACGGTATACTGTCCATGTCCAGAAAGGTAATAAAAACATCATTAAAATAGTCCATGTGACATCAGTGGGTCAGTTAGGATGTGTTGAAGCATCGAAAATACATTTTGGTCCAAAATTACGACTTTATTCAGCATTGTCATTTCTTCCGCGTCTGTTGTAAAGTGCATGGGCGAGACTAAAGTCACGTGACTGCAGTGACGCGGATGACGTACGACGTGGCTGACGTGTTATCTGGTGCTGTTTTTCGTTTACAGTCTGAGGGAAACACGGTGTAAGTTTGAAAAAAAAAACTTCGCAAACATGTCTGAGGATAACACGTCATCCGCGTCACAGGACTTTAGTCTCACGCATGCGCTTACAACAGATGCGGAAAATGTATTTTCGATGCTTCAACACATTCTAACTGACCCACTGATGTCACATGGACTACTTTGATAATGTTTTTATTACCTTTCTGGACATGGAAGTATACCGTACGTAGATTTTCAATGAAGGGTCAACAAGCTCTCGGAATAAATATAAAACATCTTAAACTGTGTGAAGATGAATGGAGGACTTACGAGTTTGTAACGACATGAGGGTGAGTCATTAATTACATTCTTTTCATTTTTGGGTGAACTATCCCTTTAAGCTGACGGTGTGCACACTTATGCTACAATACTAGACAATGCTCACTATCTCTTTTGATGTCTTTGTTCAAACACGTTCAATCTTTAGCACTGAGTGTACTTGATTTTGTGTGATAAAATCTAATCCATTTATTCAGATACTAAACAGATCGGAGTCAAATTTGCCAAAAAATCAGCTTTTTGCTGTCTTACTGAACAAAGACTTCTGTTGTGTAGAGTGTGTTTGGCCCTACAGGCATGCAAATACTGAAAACCCCTCACAACCCAACTTGGCAACCCACGTATAGTTTATCATGTTGTTCAGACAGCAGAGGTTCCCATTACATACCGCAGAATCATCTAGACCACCCTGATGGAGCCATATCCTTAGGCAATGATGTAACACTACATTATGAATATTTACACCCTAAACTCAGAGTTTTGACAAATGTGAGAGATAAATATTTTTCACATGTCAGATGCGGCAGAGGCCGCCGAAAACACTTTGCGGATCAGTTCATCTGTGTAGGTCTGCGGGGGGACGATCGGGATGAGAAAATATGTTGTTTGGGACGCCCAGCCATTTCAAAGACATGCTGAGCACAGAGCTTGTAGCTTATCTGAGGTATAAAAAAATGTCAGGCTCTCGTAACGCGACTGCACGGGCAGAAGTAATTTAAACAATTATGCTGCTTGAGTAATCAATGACTCTGGGATGGTCACCAGATGTAAAGAGCGCGTGTGGAAACAGGTGTGACTCCGCGCCTCTGCGCTACCGTCGAGTCTCATTGCCCACACCCTGCCAAGTTTGCAAATTGAAGCGTGAAGTGGCTCAGGTAATGTTACAGCAATTTAAGGGCTCTATTGCAGGCTTAAAGTGATAGTTCAACCGAAAATGCAAATTCTGTCATTTACCCAGAATAGTAAGAGCATCAGTCTACATTCACATATATAGAAACAAACCTGCATTATAATTCTTGGGTGAACTTTTTAAAGTTACAAAGCAGCTGCACTTAAACTTGTGATTATACATCACCAACTACTTCCATTAAAGTGGATGTTTAATGCTAATTTAGGGATTCTAACGTATTAATACTGCATCAGAGTTCTGCAAGTTTGTTTCTGGCATTTACGTCAGTGGTTCGCAAACTTTTTTAGCGTGCGGCCCCCCCTTGTGTACAGTGCATTTCTTCGTGGCCCCCGAAAGAAAATTTATGACAAATTTGTTCTAAAATGTAACATTTGAATTAAACAAAACATATAAAATTATTCAAGTTCTGTTGGTTAGTAGCCTTATATTTTTTTGGTTTAATTACACAGAATTCATGATAAATTAATGTATTTGATAAAATCTCATAAAACTGGGGCCCCCCTGGCACCATCTCGCGGCCCCCCTGTTTGAGAAACACTGATTTACTTGATGTATGTTTTATAAACAAGACCCATTCAACTCTGGATTTACAGATTGTTTAAATTGAAAGATGGAGCGGTCCCAGGGATAAAAAAAATCACGATCACGAGTCAAAACCGCAGACAGTTTTGTTGCCAATCAGCTCGTAAGTGCATATACAGTAATGTAATGAAAGTAGCTAATCAAAAATTATCCAGGGATAATGTGATGACGTATTGGGTGTGTTGCATAGTTGTGACTCATTCTCCCACTACACGCCTCTAGAAGCTTGTCAATTTTCGGAAAGGAGCGGTATGGCTGTGTCTGTCTTTTATAAATTTGATAAAACTAAAGACTCTTTGGAGATATGAAGGATGCAATATTTCTACTGTATATAGGTACTCGGGATTGACAGAAACTTTAAATTGGCTTTTTTATTTCAAGTAAACGCATTTACACTTCAAAGTTCATAAAAATGTTTTTCATCTGGGAAGATTAATTTTGGACAAAGCGTGTAAGTGTCTTTAAATTCTGTTAAACAGAGCATTTTTTTCTATGGGAAAAACCAATGAGCTTTTTTGCGAAGGAACCAGTGTCCCACTAACTTCCGGGTTGGCCTACAAAAATACGTCATCCCTGCTACACGCTGTTTGCCTATTTATTTCGGAAACAAAAACAGCTTTAGCTAAATAAATATGCCATGAAAGCATTCAGGTCATTTTAACTACACACTATAAGAAATATTGAGATTTTTTTTAAAGTGCACCTATTTCATTGCTAAAAAACTTTATTTTGTGTATTTGGTATAATACAATGTGTTCGCGTGGTTTATGGTTAAAAAAAAATATTTCCACATACTGAACATTTTTGTAGCTCCAGATTTTACTCTCTTCCTAAAACGCACAGATTTGAAAAGCTCTGTGTCCCTGATTGGCCAGCTAATCTGTACGTTGTGATTGGCCTGAATACCTCTAACATCAGCAGGAAATGTGACGCTCCTTACCATGTTTGAAAGATTTGCCGTGTGTCTCAATTCGTTCCCTAGCTCCCGAGGTCGTGAATCAGTATATCGTGTACACAGGTTCGGGCACTGGTAAGGACCCTAGCTCACTTCACATTGGGACGATGTTCACTTATTTTTCTGTCACGGCTGCTTAAGCGCGTTGTAATCACTCACAGCTGTTACTCATCAACAACCAGCAAAACAAACATCTTTCTGACTTAATTTTAAAAACAGTACATTGTGAAAAATGCTGTCATTATTCTCTTACATATCTGTGCATAAAATTGGAGGCATATAATTACATTTTAAATGTAATAAATATATTTACAATTTTAAATAAATATTATTTTTTAAAATATTGAGTAGATTGTGGTCCCTTACTGTGTAGCAATGTGTGTTTATATTTACAACTAAAACAAACGTTTGTCTTTATAAAAGTTCTGTAACATTTCATAAAGTTTATTGAGTTGGATCACGTGATGTTCGGTTGGCGAGCTTCAGAAAAGGTCACGTGATTTCCGGTTAGGGAACATAGGGAACATCGATGCTCACTGGTTTTTGCGTTGCATTGTGGGAATTTTTAGGGAACGAACGTTCCAGTGCACTGAACGGATTTTGCGATTGAGACAGCCCTTAAAATGGCCGACTCCCTGATCAGTGCCCTGACTACTGAACAAGGGAGCTGATTGAGACACACGGTTGGTCACAATGCAATGCTAACAGGAGTTAACTTATAGGCTGTGAGTCCAAGCAGGAGGAATTATTGTCTAAATAAACAAGCCCAGGAAGTAAACTGTTGCCTACAATCCGTTTTTTTTAGTCCAAAGAAAGAGATTTACAATGGAGATGATAACTCACATCATTGTTTACTTTGGGGTATGTACCATTGCATATCATTAACATGTGCTAATACACACCTACACACCAAAGGAAAAGGAAAATCGTGAATCTGACAACAGAGGCTCTTTAATCTAATGTTGGTTTATCCATAACTAATGTTGGTTTATCCATAAATCTATGATTGTTTTTTGTTTCCAAATATTGGGTGGAAACAACCCAGCATAGGTTTATTAATAACCCAGTGGTTGATTCTGTCCAAAACAACCCAAATTTTTTTAAAAGTGCAGGTGTTTTATCCATCAATAGAGCTTTCCAGCCTGTACAGTTAAATCTACGGTTGTAAAGTAAAGCTCAGCCCCTAATGTGAGGGATTCTGCTTTCAGATCCGGGCTGTGTAATTAAACCTCCACTAGGATCTCTCCGGAATGACTTTTTTGTCTTTTTTCCAAGCAAATACAGATGAAATTGCCAACTCCGCCAATTAATAGCTTTGAAAACGCAATACGTGCTCAAAATGACAGTTTCTGAGCTTCATGGCCAGAATCCAACTCATATCAGTCGCCCCAAAGGTCCATTTGTCCAGGCGAGTTTTCAAAAATACTGCCAGATCCTAAACAATTAATTATGAGTTTATGCCAGCTTTTCCCCATGAGATCATGTTGCGGATAGCACAGATGACACACAATAGACACACAGGGTTAGAATCTCGTCCCAAAGTAAATGGCACGCAAGGTTAATTAGCTTCTCTGGCCTCCCTGGAGGCTGATCGACAGTATCAAAATTGTTTTGCTTTTGTTAAGTGCGAAGGGTGATGGGTTTAATCAAGGCATTAAGTAGAAAAGATTTAGTCACCACCAGTGATGTAGTCTGCGCTCCTGGCGTTTGACTGTCCACTGTGCATCCAATTAAAATCAATGTGAACCATAATTGTATTTTATAGTAATAGGTTTGTTCATATTCAATCAACAGACTGGGACTCGCCTGTTGAAACTGTGTTTGGGAATGCTGCCTGAAGCTTTCATTCTGCATGCTGATAATGGAATGCGCTCCTGACACAGTCAGCCTCGTGAATGCATAAAAAATGAATGTGGCACACAATTAAGCTATTTTATTGCCTACCTTCCATTTAGATTTGGGTATTTTGTCTTCTTTTCTCGTCATTCCAGCCTTTATAGATTCAGATTTTTTGCTTTTGAGAAAGCTATGCCAACACGCAGGCATACACATACAAAAAGGAGATAGCTGAATGAGTACAATCATATATAAATGCATCTGGGTGTCATTAAATCACTTTCACTGATTCTTTTGTTTCAAGGCCAAATATCCATACAGCGAAGACGGAGTCATTTATTTCCCTTTATCTCCCTTTCACATTCTTTTCTCCCTTGTCTTTTTGCTTCAAAGGGTTGAGGCGTTCGTCTTTGATTAAAAACACGTCTGAAAACAGTCTTTCAGGTTAGCGATGCTACATTTTTCATGCGCTGCAATTGCACATTCACACTTCTCAAGATATTCAGTCATATTTGGGCAGAATTGAATTTGGACTCATTGATAATTCAATCTCCTCTCTGTTTTCCTTTTATCTGGCTTAGAGAAAATAGCAGATGAGGTTAGCCATGTGAAACATCAGCCTGTGTAGAGCCGCTCAGCGTTCACAGGTTTCGTGTGTTTCTTTTGTGCTCCTTCTGTGCTCAAAATGACTTTAATTTTTTTTTACAGAATTTCATAAATAAGATACATTTTTGAATTTTAGATCACGAGAAACAAATTCAGTTAAGCGTGTCCAAACTGTGTGTCACATTACAGAGGGTTTTAAAAGTCCCCTTGTAGTTGATAATGTTATCCCCTAAAACTTATCTTTGAGCATCAAAATAGCAAATGTAAAAAAATTCCAGTGATTATAAATATATGTGAGTGAATATAACTCAACACCATTGCTATGTATATGCAAATTAGTCATCAAACCAACTCAGAGCATAGATATATATGTACACAGATGCCTCATTCAGCAGTTACTGCCATGTAGCTTATAGTTTCACCATGCATAAGTTGCGTGTTTTTGCCGTTTTAGCGCCTATCTATTCTTCAATCCATTCATAGTATATGTGGCTCGAACTAGAGGTATTCTCAGTTCCAAAGGAATGTACACGAAATTACCCAAATCACTTTATGCCCAAACCTGACGTGCATGAATAATTTTTACATTTTTTAAAGAAAGACCCGACCTGAGACAAACCTGAGAAAATTAGACCAGAGTCTGACAAGTGGCATATTTTTAACCTGTAAACGGTAGTGACTTGTGTGCAGGGTGCATTACTGCACGCAACAGTCAGACAGAAAGAAACCCTGTTGGCCTCGCATCCAATTTGGCCCGCTGCTCCATTTATTTTCCCAAGGTAACCGCTAAAATGTGCATTCAAAATTGATTGACAGTTCTGTCTCAAAGAAAATGAACCTACCGCCAGCCACACGATGTCGCAAAGCGCTCTTGGCAAACAGAGGGGGGTTGGAAAAGGGCTCGATGTGCACACACACAAGATAGTTTGGGTCTTCTCGGGTCCATCCGTCAAAAACAATAATTTAAAATTACCTAAGACCCGATGCCGCTATTCTTGTACCCGACTTGTGTCCGAGGCACGCGTAAACCTTTAAGACCCAAACACGCTCGGGATGGACCTCGGGTTTGCAGATCTAGACCCGATGCCACCATTTTTGTACCTGACCAGTGTCCGAGGCATACGTGAACCTTTTAGCCGGAACCTGCTCGTGTTGGACCTCGGGTTTTCAGATCTAGACCCGATGCTGCTATTATTGTACCCGACTTGTGTCCGAGACACCCGTGAACCTTTTAGACCCAAACCCGCTCGGGTTGGACCTCGGGTTTCAGATCTAGACCCGAGGCCACTATTTTTGTGCCCGACCAGTGTCCGAGGCACACGTGAACCTTTTAGCCCGAACCTGCTCGTGTTGGACCTCTGGTTTTCAGATCTAGACCCGATGCTGCTATTATTGTACCCGACTTGTGTCCAAGGCACACGTGAACCTTTTAGACCCAAACTCGCTTGGGTCTCAGGTTGGACCTCATGTTTACAGATCTAGACCCGATGCTGCTATTATTGTACCCGTCTTGTGTCCGAGGCACACGTTAACCTTTTAGATCCGAACCCGCTCGGGTCGGACCTTGGGTTTTCAGATCTAGATCCGATGCCTCTCGTATTGTACCCGACACGTGTCCGAGGCAAACGTGAACCTTTTTGACCCAAACTCACTCATGTCTCAGGTTTACTGCTATTATTGTACCCCGACCTGTGTCCGAGGCACTTGTGAACCTTTTAGACCCAAACTCGCTCGGGTCTCAGGTTGGACCTCATGTTTACAGATCTAGACTTGATGGCGCTATTATTGTACCCAAGACATGTCCGAGGCACACGTGAACCTTTTAGACCCAAACTCCCTTGGGTCTCAGGTTGGACCTTGCGTTTACAGATCTAAACTCGAACCGCTCGGGTTGGACTTTGGGTTTTCAGATCTAGATCTGATGCTGCTATTATTGTACCCAACCCGTGTCCGAGGCACACATGAACCTTTTAGACCCAATCTCGATTGGGTCTCAGGTTGGACCTCACATTTATAGATCTAGCCACGATGCCGCTATTATTGTACCCGACCCATGTCCGAGGCACACGTGAACCTTTTAAACCCAAACTCGCTCGGGTCTCGGGTTGGACCTCGGGTTTACAGATCTAAACCCGATGCCACTTTTATTGTACCCAACCCGTGTCCGAGGCACAAGTGAACCTTTTAGACCCGAACTCGCTCAGGTCTAAGGTTGGACTTCTCGTTTACAGATCTAGACCCGAACCTGCTTGGGTTGGACCTTGGGTTTTCAGATCTAGACCCAAAGCCACTATTGTTGTACCTTACCCATGTCAGAGGCACACATGAACCTTTTAGACCCAAACTCACTCGGGTCTCAGGTTGGACTTTGGCTTTACAGATCTAAGTGAACATGTGAGACCTCTAGCTTAAACTACTGATCTACTCATTCAACTGTGTCAACGTTATAAACTGCATGTTTGTGACATAGGAAACCCAGGCATTTTCAAACTGTGATTTTGAGTGTGAAGAAAATACTCAGCAATGGTTTTGACTGATACATTCGCACATGCTTTGTCTTATAACATATCACCACATAGACATATAAACAACAATAAAAATGTGTTTTTTACCACATGGGGACTTAAAATTGTGAACCAGTCAGACAGTACTGTAAAAATAAGATGGATCTGACAGTGGGTGGTTTTGTTTGGTTTGTCCACATCCTACCTGTTAAAGCAGATGGCCACGAGAAGTTGTTTCATTACCACTGTATCCTAAGGGTCTCTCTATCGATTTCCTCTCTCTCTTTCTTTCCCTCTCTATCATTACTTCAAGAGTGTCTCTTCCTCAGGGCTGAGAATAAGAGCATTCAAGATAAACAATTCAACTTTTTCCTTTTACTACCCACAAATAGAAACAAACAGATTCATTTCTATAGAAATATACCAGTTCAATAGGCCATCTACACTCATAAGCTCATAGAAAGCTCCTTTTATTAAATATAATTATGAAATGTTTATGTACAACACTCATTTACAACAGTCATTTAGAAAAAACAGCCATAGAATTCATTCTCGATAGAAAGCAAGTGTTGTTTTTTGTCAGGAGATTTAACGCACTTCAATAAGAAGGAAATTTGTTCCGGGGACACAACGCGTACGCTCAGTTGCGAGACCGGCTCGATTGTGGCGGGAAAGAGAATTAAATAGCCTGAATCTGTCTTGCCTTTGGGAATAGGGGATACACACAAATGACTCATATTCCATTCCTCAGTCGCTACTGATAAATTCTTATAGTCCTTTGGTGACTAATCCCGGCCTTTAGTGGCTCCTCGCACCAGTCGATAGTTTCAACATCAAATACAGTCTTGTCAAATGCGAACGTCTTTAATCTTTTCTGTGTCGGGGGGTGGGGGGCACATTGAGCGACGATCGATCTTTTAAAAACAATGTCTGGGAAGGTCCACCATCCTG
Organism: Misgurnus anguillicaudatus; assembly: GCF_027580225.2. Lineage (NCBI taxonomy): Eukaryota > Metazoa > Chordata > Actinopteri > Cypriniformes > Cobitidae > Misgurnus > Misgurnus anguillicaudatus. Next base: position 27,748,665 of record NC_073350.2, on the reverse strand, counting down.
CCACAAAACCACTCCTTCCGAACCCTCTCCGCTGGGGTTTCAGTCCATTAGCTTAAACCCCCTCTATATTCCGGTGCTATGAGATGGACAGGTTTGAGCAGGCTGGGTTTAAGACCTTTCAGAGTGATGCGCCAACCCTCCCGCCGTGCTGTTTGCTTTGAAAGTATGTGTTGTGCATGTTTAACCTACTATTATGCCTTTAAATAACAATATACAGCTCTCTGAGCATCCAAGAGGCTTTTACACAACATAAGCATTACTTTCATGGTAGAACACAAACAAAACAAATGTATCTTGTAATTTCATGTACCCCACCTATGAAAGTAATCTCTGTTAAGCAACTGGCCGCTGTCAGGTTGCGCCATCCACAGCTGGAATAAAACAGGCTTTCTGATTGGCTGCTCAGCCTGTGGTGATGATACAGTGCAGAAGAGTCTTTGTGTGTTTTTGCACGTACACACGGAGAGGTCATATGTAGTATTCTTTGCTGTCGTGGTGGGGTTTATGAAGGTCCAGTTCAGTCCGGTATGGTGGACGCTCCATACTGGGGCGATGTGTCTTTCCCGTCATTCCGGAGGGTACTGAAGTCCGTCTGTGTCGGTATAGGTAGCGGATGATTATCGCCAATGCGCAGAGTGTGATGAACACCACTGCAGCCACTAGCCCTGTTTAAAAATTAGCACTTGGTTAAAATGCAGGTACAGGAAAACAATAAAGGTAATATCTAATGTTACTGGGATAAGTCTAGCTTGGGAATGCAAAGGATATGTATTATTATTTTGATCTCATCCCAGTTTTGTGCTGCAGTCATACAAATGAGAATTTAACAAAGCATAAACTAAAGATATAATTCTTAATTCATAAGTTGTATGAGGCTGTACAACGTCATAACGGAGGATGGTCTATTACTTGTCATCACTGGATTTTATTCTAAAAAGTATTTTTCTGAGAATAATATCATATGGATCTATACCTCCGATTAGGGCCAAGTCATTTTGTTCTTCTTTCTTCAGTGGGCCATTGCCTCGGTTTGATTTTGCTGAATCATCTGTAAGTCAAGAAAAGGTAAAAGACAATCCATTTAGGGTTTGAAACATATAACATGAAAATATAACCTTGATATCTTTAATATTGATTAAGGACATGTCAAAGATTAAAAATCAAACATTAATGTTAAACATTGGTAATTAGATTACACCAGACACGGTAGAGGTGGAAAAACGCGCTATTCGCGCATAGTTGGACGCCTGAACAATTTTAGTTTACTCGTTCATTTGCGCATGAAATTCTAGTAATTCGAGACATTTACAGGGAAAATCGCATCATGGGAGGGGCTTCTGCGACTCCGCTGGCTTTGTAATCACGTCAGTACTAGAGCAAACTCCTGATTGGTTAACATGGTGCATTTTTCGGCCGAAGTTCAGATTTTTCAACTCGCGCGTTTCCAGCATCAACGCTCAATTCACATCATTCGCGCAAATTAGACCCGCAAATGAGGCGGAATCGCATTTACCGCGCTGCACTAAACAGCTCATTCGCGCCACGAAACCTCCAGACACGCGTAAACGTGTCTTTACATTAACTTAAAGGGGACATTCCATGAAAATCAGACTTTTAACATGTTTAAGTGCTATAATCGGGTCCCCAGTGCTTCTACCAACCCAGAAAAATAGCAAGCCTGTAACTTTGTTTTTGTAAGGCTCTCTCTGCAAGCATGTGAATATATAGGTCATTCGGATTTCGTTCCCCCCATGATGTAGTTAGGGGATCTTATTATAATAATACCGCCCCTTCATCTGCACTATCCAACCATGACGCGGCCTTACGAGTGCGAGAGACAGAGAGAAAGCATGACGCGGTTGTATTCCCTCAAACACAAACAGTAGCCTACAATCTTATAACTTGTAGTTTTAATGGTCTTTCTAAAGGTTGAAGATGAGGATTAACGTTACTTTAGTGCAAGAGAGAGAGAGCGAGTGAGCGAACGAATATGAGAGAGGGAGAGAGAGAGCAACGCGACGGTTCACTTTCATCAATACAAGTATGTTGTTTAACTCTTTCCCCGCCATTGACGAGTTATCTCGTTTGGTTTAATTTGGTGTTTTTGATGAAACCTACACATATTTGAGAGGTGATAAAAACAGAACACATGAAGGTAGGATGAAACAGATTTTTTTTGTTTGAAAGCAGAGGGTCTGTTCTTTTATTTCATATATTGTATGTTTATATATTTAAAAAGAGCATTTTCTGGAAGACATTAAACTTTTGTGAAAATCATGAAAAATTTTGGCGGTAAAAGAGTTGATATGTTTCTCTGAAGTTTATATGAATGGACTCGAGGAGAACAACACATATTTACTATCATACACAATAAGCATAAATAAGTTGTGTAATTTTTCTCTGAAGTTTAAGCATTAAACGTGTTGTTTTATTACAGATCATTTAAATGTGCTCGTGTGGTTTGGTCAAAAAGTAAACTTCTGAGTGTTTGTGGAAGTGTATTTTATTGTAACACGCTGAAAATCATTGTGCCTGTTTAAAACACTAGCAGCATGAGACCTAAAAGTCTTTACTTTTATTCCACAATGTTCCCCATCTGTTGATAAACATGTATTTAGTATGCATAAAACAGATGATTGACTTCTTAAACTTGTTCAAATATATAATGCTGAACATCTCTTACTTCTTCTGTGAGAGAATGCAATGTCTTGTCTACAGCGTGAGCGCTTGAGACTCCGCCCACCTGAGCAGCTCATTTGAATTTAAAGGGATACACACAAACACGCTGCATTTTTGCTCAGACCCATAAAGTGCCTATTTTAACATGCCACAATAAATTACCTATATGGTATTTTGAGCTAAAACTTCACATATGTACTCTGGGGACATCAAAGATTTATGTTAATATCTTAAAAACGTCATGTGGAATGTCCCTTTTCACATTGAAATCACTCGCGCTTGACGCCTCTACCGCGGCTGGTGTGAACGCAGCATAAGACTTTAGCCTGGATTTCACAGACAGGGTCATGAACAAATGTCTGAACATAGTGAAAAATCTTGTTTTCTGGTGAACGTAGGTGCATCTCTTCATAAAATGTCCTAAAACCGATGCCCCCAGTACCATCTCGAGCCACTGCTTTAAAGAATGGCTTACCGGACAGCGTGTGTGTATTGGTTATAGTGTTAGGGCTGGATATCGTCCCGCAACTCGATGCCTCCAGACGGCCGATAACAGTAACTAACGGGCTTTGGCTGTTTTGTAGGGCTTCCTTCAGAGGGGAAGCCTGATTAAATTGCACTGAAGACAAGCAGCCAATAAATCCTCTCGATCCAGCTTGGACCAATTCCTTATCGATAAAATCACCACCTAAAAAGAACAATAAACTGATCACAACTGTTTATAAAATCAACACATTAAAAAGACTTGTACTTATAAGACTCACAGAAGACTCTATTAAAAAACAATTAACAGAGTTTCATTATTATTATTACATGGCTGTCTCTTTCTAAAATTGAATAAATTAGTGCATCCAGTGCTGGTTCCTGTGTTGACTAATTCAGAGTCTAATAAGAGACTGCTGTAGTTATGCGACTGACTGCATTACAGGCAATTTATCTTTAATGTTATTTCATTTTCATCAAAGCCCTACAGTTCATGGCACTTCCAGACCTCCCATATTTTTTATCCTGTAAAAAGTAGTAGTCTCCTAGGCAACACTGAGCAATTCCATTTGGCTTTCACTTGGCAACTCAGCTGTCACAGCGCTGTCAGATGTGCGCGCACCATACAACCCCTTGCTCTTTTTACCTCTGCCGCTTTGCCCAGCCAACCACCCACCTTGCTCTGACCTGCCCGGATTACAACATCTGACGCCACATTGGTGAAATATAAAAGTGTAAAATAGCATACAAGGAGCCCTCTGGCTGGAACTCACCTTGAATTCTCCCCAAAATCACTGTCCTTACTGGGCTGAGAGCAGGACCGGGAGACAGATTGTACTGCTGGGTTATTGTGTTGTCAATCTGGAAGGGCAGAAATATTAAGCCTTGGACAATTAGCCAACAGGACAATTAATCGGTGATGGTCAATTTGACATGGAAGCAAATGAGTACATTTAAAGACCTTCATATCAAAAGTGCACAATTACACCACAACAGATGTGTGGATCTCTCACTTATTTTTGTAAAACAAACAGACTCACCTGGACAAGTAGTTCCTGTCCTTTTCGGTTGATTTTGACCCAGTGGAATCTCCCATCTGCTAGATTGGCTGATTTTGCGCTGAACACTTCAGTTCGCTTTTCTTGGCTCAACAAGTATCGTATCTGCAAGCTGCCTGGGAAATCAGAGAAAAGCTATTGATTTACAGTCATACGACATTTTGTTCCTTCTTTTCATATTATAACCACAACAGAGATAAGGAGGGGACGGTTCACATTCAGCTCGGCATTTTAGATTATTAAAAAAGAAACCCTAAGAGTGTGTATGGGACCTCAGCATTAAGTGGAGCACAGCCATCGGTGGTCTAAAAAGATTTTACAAAGAGTGAGTTGCCTAAGGCCACATCCACACAAAGCCAAAACTTTTCCTATCCGATCTTTCTTTATCCTCGTAAAAAGTGTAATTCTGCCACAGAGATACACTTAAAACAGAGAAGAAGACAGGGAGCATGCGCATAACCTTGTTGTTGTCCACAATTATTTGTTGCTCACTATAGGAGGAGAAGATTTTTCTTTAGAAAAGCTAATAGGCTCACTACCTTCTCCAGTAGTCCGCCACATGACGTAGCGATGTCTGACTACAGTTGAGACGTGGAGTGATGACATCATCATATCACAAAATATACATATTGGCTGGGAGACGAAACCGCAAGTCTTGTTTAGGTTCATGCTCCCTGGGACCCGTTTTAAAAAATAGCAGTTTTAGGCTCCCAAAACGACCAATCCATCTGGATGAAACGCTGATCCAATACAAAATTTAACCATATACAGCTAAATGCTTCTGTGTGGATGGGCTCTAATAGGGACTAACATATTAAAAATACCACAAAATACGTCCTGTAACTGGACTCTTTTGTGCAAAATACATGATTCAAGGCAGACTGCGAAGAGTATTTCTACAATGACAACGCTAACCAAAAGCACTTGCATGTTGCTGCATTGGTGCACAATAAGTCGATGTAAAGTCTTGAGCACAAATTATAGGGAGAGGCAGGGGCGGAAGTACCATTATTCAGAAAAACGTTATTTTAAAAGATAATGTTTTAGACAGAGATATATTTTGCCGTGGTCAATAACTCATAAGTGTGGTCTACAGTATCAATACCAGGTTGAATTTTAAGCAAATGTAAAACGACAGTATAATTTCACTTGAAGGTCAGCTGGGACGAAAGTAACACACAGGTTGGTCAAAAGTAACACACAAGAACAAGATGTGCGTTTTTGAGTTACACTTGTTTTTTTATTTCTAAAAAACAGAGGTATTGACATCCAAAAACTAAGCCTATTTATTGCATTTTTTACCCATTTAGTGTATGCATGCGTTTGTGTGTGTGTGAAGGGGTTCTTTCATAGGCTATACTCTCTTGCAATTGAACGTGAATACGTTTACTACTTAAAAACATCAAAGCTAAACATCATATCTAGTCAAACCGCATAACAACATCGCTACAAATACAGTATGGGATTAAAATCAGCGAACATCAATAGGCTTAGGCTAAGTTACCTTGTTTCAGCGACGCTTGAAAAAACTTTAGACATTCTCTGCCGTTTATGGACATCTCTGCCATTGCGCCAACTGAATTCAAAATGTATCACGCGCTATGGTGTGCTTCCTGAACATTGAACAATGGTCCGTGTGAATCAGATCTCTGCGCATGTAGTGCACGCGTCATAGGAATTTAACGAGGCTTCGAGGCCGAATTTTTGCCTCAAGGAATTTTTGTTATCGAGTAAACGAGTAACTCGATGAATTGTTTCAGCCCTAATGAAATTACATTTTCATTTTAAATTTCTGTTTCATCAAATGTTTCAAAAGCAACAAGACAGTACAAACTTGAATTGTTGAACATAAAACAAATTAAACAGTTGAACAATATGAAAATGACATAAAATCAAATTAGAATAGTATAAATTTTCAACCTAATGCAACAGTATAAGCAGCGGGACAAACGTAACAAGTGTTACTTTTGTCAAAACAGGAACTTCTGACATTTAAACTTTACTTTTATTTATTTTTTTTAAATGAAGAGAAGGCAACCTTCAGGATGTGTTAGACTAGAGCACTAAATAACCTGTAGATTGATCAGTATTGTAACACATGAAACCAGAAACACAAGGCGTTATAAGAAAATGACCGCTTTAGGAATTTACTTATCATTTGTTGAAAGCAGCTTTCTGGACATACACGCGCAAAACGGTGACGAAATATTTGTCAGCTCTGTCAAGGGTTGCTTGCTAAAGATGCTGTCATAGTTTGGAATGCAAATGTAGTCACGTTACTTTCTCCCTAATTCTCCCCTACTTTGGCCATCCACGCGCCATCCAATTTTTGAGACCGCGTGGACAGTACGCATACAACGATGTATGCGCAAAAAAAAACTTAAGACAAGAGAGGCCTCTATACACAAAAATAAAAATAGTAAACACGCAGCGGTCACACAAACACACTATTGTTTTTTCTTCTTATATTTTCTTCTAAGAACAGAAAGCTAAGAAGAGTTTCCCTCTTTACAATGTTTGAGGCTTGTTTCTTGTTTGTTCTAAACTTTGTTTGCAATGATGGATATACTTTTTCTTATCTATCCTAAATATGTGAATGTCCTGTAAATGGCAATGCTACCCTGCCGGTCTAGTAGAGTCTGGTAGGGTATTATTATCATTTGTACTGTGTTTGTGTCGCACTCAGCCATCCGGGCTGAGACGGAGATAAACGCAGAAAGTAAAGTACTGTATACCCACGCCTTTAGACCCTTGCCAAAAGCATCTTTGGGTGATTCTCACGAAACCATTGAAACACCACGGCACTAATGATTTTAGCTTTAAAATGTGTAATATAGTAACATTAAAAAGCATCAGAATTAACACAATACTGTGTTCTACCTTGCACAATGTGTGATTTCAACATAAGAATTTATAATTGGAAATTTTATCTTATTTTCTGCTGAACTTCTCATTACCGCAATGTGTCCGGCTGTGTTTGAACATGCGTTGTAATTTAATTAAATGAACACAAAAATATTAAGAAAAAAATAAATGGATGTTTTGCTAGACTACTTTAGATGACAGAAAAATATTTACTGAATATTCATGTATAATAATAATGAAGAAAAATTAGGAAAATGATGTGTCCATGCCTGATGTTCTCATCCTCAGCAACACTTTTTGAGAACAGTTTAAGCACACATACAGAATTTTAATAAAGTTTGATTTTGAGTGACCAAGCACATGGACCAGTTACTTCAAGATGGCTACCAGGTAAGATCATTTTTTTTACAGTTAATTTGAAATATTGTCTTGTCAGAATGCTTACACGACATTTTGATTATCATTACCGCAACAGATGCTTATTAAATGTTAATTTAATTAATAGAAGCATAATACTTTGATTTTTAATGCATGTACAGAATCTCCAAATTATGTTCTTTCAGGTTTGTCATGTCATTTTAAAAATATGTCAGTGTTGATGTTTTTTGACTGTTGCGGTAATGAGATTTTTTAGGACTAATTTTTTTAATTATGTTACAAAAAGTGTTAAATGATAAGTAAAAGTTTTTAAATTAATGTTCCCATTTACTCCAGACTTTGTTTTTCAATGTCTGGTGGGAAAAAAGTAAATTTAAGCAAATTTTACATTTTCATGCTTGACATTTTTAAAACCAAGTTTTCGTGAGAATCACCCCTTTATGGTGCCACCTGCGGTTAGACCTGTCTTGCAAGGTTCAACAAGTTTTCCTCCTCTGCTTGTCCTCTCCTGTCATCCTCCACTTTTTATAGGTTTTGCATGTTTCTGATATTTATTTAAATAATTCCTAATCATGGAGTACTTTACCTCTTATTTCTCTTCATCACCTCCCTATTTCCTCTTTTTAAAGCTTCTAGCACTTTCCACCCCTTTCCTCTTTTATTCCTACACCGTATGTCAAAGTGCAATGTCTGCCATTGCGAGACAAGTTAGTCAATCATACGCTTTCTTGATGAGATGGTGTCAAATTCTTTTCCGCCAGCCAAAAAAACCTTGAGAGGCGTGAAACCCAGAGTAAATGGTGACGGCAGACAATAGAAACAGCTTTTAGCTAAGCTGGCATGTGTTCTTTATTTAAGATGTGTGAGAGACATGTGCTAAAGCGAGAACAGTGTGTTTGTATATCATTAGTTTTGGTGCTTTAGGTATGAATATAAAGGCTGACAGCAGGAAATTTGCAAGATGTGAGATTAAAAACATGGTCGATCTATTTTTGGCTTCTTGTATTGGAGTGAAAGAGAAATTTTGATAAATGACATTTTGACACAAAAATCTAGTCTGCAAATATATTTGGTTTTCATTTCTAAATGAATGATGGATGAATTAAGGTAGTAGTTCATCCAAAAATGAAAATTCTGTCATGATTTACTCATCCATCAAGTAATTTCAAACCTGTTTGACTTTCCTGTGTGGAGCACAGATTATAATATTTTTAACAATATTCACTTTTTATACAGTGAAAGCAAAACAGTACCAGGAGCCGACAATCTACAAAAAGGAAAAAAGATACCAGAATGTTCTTCTTGCATAATTCTTAAAGAATAAACACTAATGTGCTGTAGGGGTGCGCGGGGCAAAAACGAACGCGGGATTAGTTGTAACTAGGGATGCTCCGATCGATCGGCCGCCGATCGGTATCGGTCGATAATGGCATTAAATGACTCGATCGGTGCTCGCTAAATCTGCCGATCTCATAAACCGATCTTTCTGTTTACTTTTGTCATCAAAAGGATCCTGAATGCGGCTGCAATTAAAGACATTTTTTACGTAGCGCGAGCATTTTTACAACCTGTTGCTCATGTGCAGCGTGCAGATTTGTATGTCTCTCTTTGCCTTTACAGAGATATGCGTATTTTCTACGCGCTCCGGTAAACAGCGCTCCGGTAAACAGCGCGAGGCGTCTTCACATCCCCATCAAACAGCGTATACAACACATATCTATCACGGACAATTGCATCCTCATGCCAAAAGTTTCTTATTTGCATGCGTCTTAAAGTTTTGAGCGTTTAAACTTTTATTTTCCTCACAGCTGCTTGTCTGCGTTCAGCCGCCGCCCACACACACAGCAGCCTGTCATCAGAGCACGTGAACAGAGCGATCTCTGTCAAGTCTTAAAGCTACAGTAACCTAATTCATTTCTCAATAAAATCACTCTCTGCTCTTGACTAAAGAATTTTTATACTTCATACGAATGCGTGTATATTTAATTAATACAGTAAAGACTGTGAAGTGTTTTATTTTCAGTACTTTTAGGAGACATAAGCCATTTTAAAGCCATATTAAATTTCTCTTTGCAGAATAAATATTTGTTGTGCTTATTTATTTGAGTCTCTATTAAAACAGTAATATACCTAATTACTGCAAGTAATATAACAAAGGCAACATCCGTGGTATTATTTTATTTAGAAAGATTGTAACAGTTACAGTCCTCATAGAGCTTGCATATCAGCTTTAAAAAAAATCGGAATCGGTATCGGCCGATCACGAAGATTACAAATCGGTGATCGGTATCGGCTGCAAAAATCCTGATCGGAGCATCCCTAGTTGTAACACGGACTGTTTACATTGTAGCGTTTTGTTTTTCCGGTATTTTTTCACGCTGCCAAAAGACGATCTCCCGCAAATTATTGGAAATGTATACTGTTTTTCCAGAGAGTTATTGATGAACGAGTGTTCCCTTTCAGTCGGTCACGACGTGACATCGTAGTGACCGACTGAAAGGGAACACTCGTTCATCAATAACTCTCTGGAAAAACAGTATACATTTCCAATAATTTGCGGGAGATCTTCTTTTGGCAGCGTGAAAAAATACCGGAAAAACAAAACGCTACAATGTAAACAGTCCGTGTTACAACTAACCCCGCGTTCGTTTTTGCCCGAATTGGGACCCGCTTCGCGGGTGACCTATCTACCTCGAGAACTATCAGAAACGCCAATGAACTTGGCATGCAGGTATTTGCATAATGCCGGCGCCGCCCCGCCAGGTGCGTATATAAGGCGCAGGTGCATAATACCAAATCAGCTTTATTGCTTCGAAGCCGGCAGACATCTGCTCACGAGAAGCTATTCTAAAAACTGATCTTCGTAGATCCTGTTCTGGGAAGAAAAGTCTCAGCTTGCTGAAGTTGGTTGGGCAAAGACACCTCAGCGGAGGCTCGCAGTGTTTTCTCCACCCTTTCTCTCTCTCTCTGTCTCTTTTTTTAGGACTTGAGTTCGAGTGAGTGCGTTTGCCTCTCCCTGTGTGTTTCACCAGCTCGCACAAAAGAGTGATTTCCCTGAAAGAGCAGCACGTTTGAGCTTTGTGTCTTTTTAAAGACAGCCACTCATTCGTGTCACGGTCGGGGTCGTCTTTTTAAAGATGGATTTCCGTCCGTGCTCCGTTTCTGGATGCGGTGTGTTCATCGCCCCCCAGGATGGCCACAAGCGTTGTCTTTCGTGTCTGGGGCTCCAGCACGCAGAGGCAGCGTTGCGTGATAGCTCATGCCCCATCTGTGAGGGCATGACTATGGCGGATTTGCGGAGACGGGTGTCGTTCCTCCGGCAACGGCTCCCGCCTTCCCAGTCTGGTGCTGCTAAGGGCGCAGCTACCAAACTTGCGAAGGATGACCTCCGTATAACGGTGCTGGGTCGGTCTGCTGGTTCATCCAGTAGCTCCCAGCGCCCTGATCCGTTGCCAGCGGAGGTCCCGATGGAGACGAGCGGCCCGTGTTCTACGGTGTCCTCGCGCTCTGTCGAGCCTCCACCTGACGCGATGTCCACCGCAACGTCGGAGGGGGGGTTGTCAGCCTCGGACGTCGATCCGGATCCGCTCCCGCCTTCGGGCCAGGTTGCGGGTTCTGCGTTCGACCCTGAGATGGCAGCCATGCTCGCTCGGGCGGCGGAGGCGGTCGGCTTGGAGTGGACTAAACCTCCCCCACCTGAACCGTCCCGCCTCGATGATTGGTTCTTCGGGGGTGCCAGGGCTTCTCAGTCCTCGCCCCCGGTGCCTTTCTTCCCCGAGGTGCATGAAGAGCTGACGCGGTCGTGGAAAACCCCGTTTTCCGCCCGGAACCGGCCGTATCAGCCTTCACCTCTCACCTCTCTCGAGGGTGGAGATGCCAAGGGGTACACTGGTATCCCGTCAGTGGAGCGACCGGTCGCGATGCAGTTGTGTCCGGCCGGTGTCGCTTCCTCCTGGCGGGACCAGCCTACTCTCCCCTCACGGGCCTGTAAGCAGTCTTCGGCGCTGTCCGGTGCTGCTTACAAGTCTTGTGGGGAGGCAGCCTCTGCCCTGCATGCCATGGCATTGCTGCAGGTTCACCAGGCTAAGGCTCTGAGGGATCTGCACGCGGGAGGTCACGACTCGGCGGAGTTCTCTGAACTACGTGCGGCTACAGATCTGGTGCTTCGTGCGACCAAGGTCACCGCACTTGCCGTCGGGCGTGCGATGTCTACCCTGGTAGTCCAGGAACGCCATCTCTGGCTGTGTCTGGCGGACATGAAGGACGCCGATAAAACCCGGCTCCTGAATGCTCCGGTTTCCCAGACCGGCCTGTTCGGTGAGACGGTCGAGGAGTTTGCGCAGCAATTCTCCGCGGCCAAGAAGCAGACTGAGGCCATCGCTCAGATCATGCCACGTCGGAAGCGTCCTGCGCCTGCCCCATCCACGTTGGCGCCTCAGCCTGCTCCTCGCCGAGGGCGTCCTGCGGCAGCCGCCTCCGTTCCTCCCCGGGGCTCTCCTAAGAAGCGAGGATCCGGTCGTCAGCAGCCTGCCCCGCCCGCTCAGCCCGCTTCAAAGGGTTGTAAAAGAAGATCTAAGCGGCCCTGAGACGGGCGACCTAGAGATGGAGGGGATCGCTCTTCGGGAGATGGTGAAGGCACCACTCCCCCCACCGGAGGAGGGCCGGTTGGGGAATCTTTTGTTTCATTTTTCTGTTCCGCCGACTTTTCAGTCGGCACCCACAAATTCACAAAAAGAGCGAATTCCACTTCCATCTCTAGGTCTTCAGATGAGCGCCGGAGACACGAGCGGGCTCATAACCCCCCCTCGTTCTCCGACTCATCAGAGGAGAACGAGAGCGGCGCACGGGCTCATAACCCCACCGCGCTCTCAGACTTCTCAGGCGGTAGGAGACAGCTACGAGCTCATAACCCATCGTCTCCCTCCTCCTTCACCAGAGGGTGCATCGAGTGGTGTGAGGTGTCTTCAGCAGAGCCTCCCTTACTCAACCACCCAGCAACGGACTCAGCTGAGTGTTATCACGCACAACACTGCTGTCGGTGCGGCCGTTACGCACACACCGGCGATCACCTCCGTTGCGCCCGCCGCGGGTACACCGATCGTGCCTTTAGTCCCCCTCGCACGGTATCTGGGGGCGTGGGAACAGCTTGCCAGCCCGTCGCGTTGGCTTTTACGCACGATTCGTCTCGGCTATGCGATCCAATTTGCCCGGCGTCCCCCCAAATTCTCCGGCGTTCGTTTCACTACGGTGAGAGCTGCCGATGCGCACGTCCTCCGTGCGGAGATCGCTGTCTTATTGGCGAAAGACGCGATCCAGCCGGTCCCTCCAGCCGAGATGAGGTCGGGGTTTTACAGCCCTTACTTTATTGTACCCAAGAAAAGCGGCGTCTTGCGACCGATCCTGGACCTGCGTTCGCTGAACCGTGCACTTCACAGAATGCCGTTCAAAATGCTGACGCCCAAACGCATATTTCCATGCATTCGTCCAAACGATTGGTTCGCATCTATCGACCTGAAGGACGCGTACTTTCACGTATCGATTCTCCCCCGACACAGGGCGTTTCTCCGCTTTGCGTTCGAGGGGCGAGCATACCAGTACAAAGTCCTCCCAATCGGGCTCTCTCTGTCGCCCCGTGTATTCACCAAAGTAGTGGAGGGGGCTTTAAAACCCCTGAGAGAGAGAGGTGTGCGCATTCTCGCGTATCTGGACGATTGGCTAATAATAGCTCAAACACGTCAGACGCTGTGCGATCACAGAGATTTAACTTTAAAACACCTCGCTCGTTTGGGTCTTCGGGTCAACTGGGAAAAGAGCAAGCTTTGCCCCGTGCAGAGAATCTCTTTTCTCGGTATGGAACTGGACTCGATCGATTTGACAGCTCGTCTAACAGAAGCGCGTGTACAGTCGATTTTGACTTGCCTGAATACATTCAAGAGCAAGAGCGCGGTCCCGCTGAAACAATTTCAGAAGCTTTTGGGGCATATGGCAGCAGCCGCAGCTGTAACTCCGCTCGGACTGCTTCATATGCGACCGCTTCAGCATTGGCTTCACGATCGAGTCCCGAGGAGAGCGTGGCTGCGCGGCATTCACCATGTTATCATTACACCTGCGTGTCGTCGCACTTTCACTCCGTGGTTAGACCGTGCGTTTCTCCGAGCCGGTGTGCCTCTGAGACAGGTCTCCAGGCATGCGATAGTCTGCACAGATGCGTCAGACACGGGGTGGGGGGCCACGTACGATGGGCTTGCGGCTTCGGGGGTCTGGACGACACCCCAGCTGCATTGGCACATAAACTGCCGGGAAATGTGGGCTGTATATCTTGCGCTCGTCCGTTTCAGCAACGAGTTACGGGGCAAAGATGTATTAGTTCGAACAGACAACACTGCGACCGTGGCGTACATCAATCGTCAAGGCGGTTTACGCTCGCGTCACCTGTCGCATCTCGCCCGTCACCTCCTCACTTGGAGTCAGAAGAATTTGAGGTCTCTTCGTGCCATTTACATCCCGGGCACGCTCAATGTAGAGGCGGATGCGCTCTCTCGGGCTGCGCGTCCCGGCGAATGGCGACTCCACCCCATTGCGGTTCAGCAAATTTGGAGACGTTTCGGCAAAGCGCAGATAGATCTGTTTGCTTCCCCAGAGACGACCCACTGTCGCCTGTTCTATTCACTAGCCGACGACTCGCTCGGCGTGGATGCATTGGCCCACAGCTGGCCGCGAAACATGCGCAAATACGCGTTCCCTCCGGTGAGCCTCATTGCGCAAACCTTATGCAAAATCCGGGAGGACGAGGAGAGCGTGCTGTTGGTGGCACCGTATTGGACAACCAGGAGTTGGTTTCCAGAACTCTCTCTCCTCGCGACAGCCCCTCCGTGGAAGATTCCCCTGAGGAAGGACCTTCTTTCTCAACAAGAGGGCACATTATGGCACCCGCGCCCCAACCTGTGGAACCTCCATGTGTGGTCTCTGGACGGGGCACGGAGGATATGAGTGATTTACCGCAAGAGGTATCTAACACTATTGCTGCTGCGCGAGCGCCGTCTACGAGACAGGCTTACGCGCTTAAATGGAACCTGTTTGTCGACTGGTGTTCTTCCCGAAGTGAAAACCCCCGAGAATGCCCGATTAGTGTTGTGCTTTTATATCTCCAGCGTCGTTTGCAGAATAGGCTGTCACTATCAACTGTTAAGGTCGATATCGCTGCGATATCAGCTCACCATTCACCCGTAAACGGTAGAACAGTGGGTCAGCACGACCTAGTCATTAGATTTCTCAGAGGCGCTCGAAGACTGAATCCTTCGCGTCCTCCCTCTATTCCTCCTTGGGACCTGTCCTTGGTGCTGAAATCACTCCAGGAAGCCCCATTTGAGCCTCTGCATAGTGTGAGTGTTAAATTTCTTACAATGAAAACATTAACTCTCCTTGCTTTGGCTTCTGTTAAGAGGATAGGGGATATTCATGCATTTTCGGTCGATGAATCATGCCTTCAGTTCGGGCCGGCTGCATCCAGCCTGACACTGAGACCCCGGCCCGGCTTTGTGCCCAAAGTTCCCACCACTCCTTTTAGAGATCAAGTGGTGAATCTCCAAGCACTGCCTTTGGAGGAGGCAGACCCAGCCATGGCTTTGTTATGCCCTGTTCGTGCACCACGTGTGTATATAGACAGGACGCAAAGTTTTAGGACCTCAGATCAGCTCTTTGTTTGTTACGGTGGTCAGCAGAAAGGAAAAGCTGTCACCAAGCAGAGGATGTCCCATTGGATTGTGGATACTATAGCCCTTGCATATCAAAAGCAGAATGTGCCTTGTCCATTTAATTTACGTGCCCACTCTACACGCAGTGTGGCATCATCTTGGGCACTGGCTCGCGGTTCCTCGCTAACAGATATTTGTAGAGCTGCAGGCTGGGCGACTCCTAATACGTTCACAAGATTCTATAGTGTTCGTGTCGAACCGGTTTCCACTCGGGTTCTTTCTACTAACTAGTTAAGAATGCCGAAGGTCGGCTCGTGTGTCGGCTTGGAGCCTCTATTTTGGTGCTGTACATTTGCACCAATATGGAAGGCCATCGGGGCAAAAACGTCTAAAAAACTGTTTTTGCCTCTCCTCCACCGCCCTGATAGCTGGTGTTGCGGAGCATCCGCTGTCAACCTATCACTGATGTATTCTCCGTAAACCTGTGTAGGCTAGGCGTCCACATTTGTCCCCTACGTGGGGTTCATTTGTGTGTATAGTCCGTGGGGTTCTAATCCTCCACGTTTTTCCTTAGCAGAGCCTGCTCTGCATCTCTCGACATACCATGTATTGTTCAGAGACTGTTTTTTGAGCAACCTGGCGGTTGTTTCATATATATTTATGTCATCCATTTAACCTTCTTAGGGGATGGCTTCCGCAGTGCTCTAGCTCCGCTCAGTTTAGACGCTTCTCCCAGTTCGCTGCTTCACTATCGTGGGTTAAGGAACAGGTAGTGACCGGCCTTCTGCATTTCGCCTTAGGTTCCGCCCCTTATGTGGAGGGCGGAGGGCTTTTGCAGGCACTGGAAGGGTTCAGCTGCAGTGGCGTTTTGGTAGGGATTCCCAATTCGTCGGTCACGACGTGACGTCGTAGTGACCGACTGAAAGGGAACGTCTCGGTTACGTATGTAACCCTCGTTCCCTGAAGGAAGGGAACGGAGACGTCACGTCCCGTCGCCACAGTTTGCTGTTCCATTGCTGTTTCAGGCCGGGCACTGTTGCTCGGCTTCTCAGCAATAATATAGCTGATTTGGTATTATGCACCTGCGCCTTATATACGCACCTGGCGGGGCGGCGCCGGCATTATGCAAATACCTGCATGCCAAGTTCATTGGCGTTTCTGATAGTTCTCGAAGTAGATAGGTCACCCGCGAAGCGGTTCCCAATTTGTCGGTCACGACGTGACGTCTCCGTTCCCTTCCTTCAGGGAACGAGGGTTACATACGTAACCGAGACGTTTTGGTGGTATGCAAGTTATTTTTTTCATCATATGTTTTTTTTTTCGGTTTCTAAGTTGGGTGTGTAAGATACCAAATCCAATGCTATGTCATATTAATCAGTGTCTTGTTGACTAAAACATAGCATCGTTTTGAAATATGTATGTAGCTTTTAGCAACTTTTTTGGTGGGCTTGAAAATATTTTGACCCAGCGGGGTTAATTGTAACCCTGTGTTACAACTAACCCCTCAGCACTTACGATATGAAAAACGCTAACGTTAGCGTAATTCTTGCCGTTGTTTTAAATAGGCTACACACGAATGATTGCTGGCTGCCAACAAAATAAATGTGCCTGTCTTATCAAACATCGTGTGTGAAATTTATTTGATGCTCATTATCTCAGATTTGATTTTGAAACTGTAGTATGGTTATTACAGACTGGGTCACATATAAAAAAAAATGTTTCGTCATAATTGTGCTGCTTTTCTCACATATTTATACATTTGTATCCATTTATAATTAAACCATTGTTAAAAAAGGGCTGGATGAATGAATACAATGTGGATACCTGTCTATTATAGACAGATATAGAAACAATATCCACTTCAAGTATATAGACAAAATTGTGAAATATTAGCATGCGAACCTAATTTTTAGCAAGTGTTACAACTAACCCCTTGCCTGTTACAATGAACCCCACCTATAGAGTTAGTTGTAACATTTGCACTTCTGTCACGTTTGGTGTAATTGTCCAAGAATGGTAAGTACTAGAAAGAAACTTCAAATTTGTAGCAGAGATGTGCATGTTGCTTCTGTAAAATATAATTAATCAAACTCAAATATTTTTTGAATGATTGAGCCAAAACCCCATTGTATAATAATGTATGACTTGGTACCGTTTGATGCTAGCATAACAGCCATATAGTGCAGGTCAAGAGTGTAAGCTGTCAGGATCAGCGCTGGTGCGTGATTCGTCAGGAACCCGAACGACACTTCCTCTTGAGATTTGGTAACTTCTGCATCATGGAATCCGGCTAGAGTTCGTCTGGCTTCCTCATTCAGTATTCCGGAAAATGGCTCCTGGAGAGTGAACAGGACTGAGGATCCGCTTTCAAAGGACGCTGCCAAAGCTGTGATGGACACGGAAAGACAGAGCATTCCCTTGAAACCGAACTGTTGCATTATGGAGAACATCATAATCTCTATGCAAATGCAGACTGTGAAGCAAGAGTGAATAAACTCTACATCTCATCTTTCATTATTAGAGCCATAAAAAACAACAACATTAACTTTGTTTTCTCCACAACACAGCTGAGACCGTGCTCCTGCTGATTCTTTCTGTCTCTTCTCATTTTCTGGTCATCTATACTAGTTAACGGTAAGCAGCCGTGGCGTGAGCGGGACCCAATGTGACATGGCATTGAAAAGAAACAAAGCCATTACATCACTAATTTGACTGACAGGCTGCTGGGTGGGTACATGTCAGAGCAATGGTCGCTGTAATTAAATTTCATTTGTCAGTTAAAGCATTTCTGCCAAGCCAGCCTCAAGGAATTCAAGCTGTGTACGCCATCAAGGACGTGTGTCAAACTGGAGGTCGCCACTTCTGATCCAATAGGAAATTACATTGAAAGGTTGCCTAAAATAGAAGCCATTGGGTAATTTCCATAGACTGCATACAGAACTGACTTTTATGCCTGCGCTGTACACATTTTAGGTCAAGTTCCTCCTGAGCAGTGCAGCTCCATTTGAGTCTACCACTAACTCACACCAAGCCTCAGCTAAAACAAATATTAAATATTAAAACCAACTCCAACAGAGTTAATTCACTATACACCTATACAGTGTCAATATTCTGGCATTTATGAACTACAAGCATCTTAGGTGTGCTTCGGTCAGGGGCCTCTTGAGTGTCGATTTCATTTAGCTTTCTTTTAATGGTGCACTAGGACCTATGAATAAAAGATTGGTAATAGGCCATCATAAAAACAGCAACCTTACCTGTTCTGCAGTGAGGTCCATCAAAGGCCGTCTGCGTGCAGTCGCACGTGTACCTGTTCCTCTCCTCGACACATCTCCCTCCGTTATGGCAGACGCTGTCACTGCTACAGTGACCCGGACAACCTGAATTTACCCCGGGGGTGGTCTTTGCTCGCTCATAAAGGTCAAGAGTTACTCCATTAATGGTGAGGGCACGTAAGCAACCAAGAAAGCCCCTCTGTCTAGAAGATGTTCCTCCTAATAGGGAGATTAGAATGATTAATAGTCAACTTATTTATAAAAACAAGCCCTTTACACTACAGTTATTTCATTTATTTGTATATTTTATAATCATAATTACACATATTGATATATATGATGAGATATTATATTGATGAAATACAGATATGATATTGATCAAAATGAATTCTAGCTTAATCTATCTGTTGCTCTCTGTGTCTGCAGTTTTTTCTTAAGCTGTTAACTAGTGTTGTAGTTCTCGAGACCGGTCTCCGTCTCAAGACCACTTTTTAAAGGTCTTGGTCTCGTTTTGGAATCGACCACATTTTTGCTCGGTCTTGTCTTGGTCTCAGACAAAGAGGACTCTGAATTTTATTTTAAGACCGATCAAGACCACAGCTGATGCACACTGCAAAAAATGATTTTCAAGAAAAAAAAATTCTTAGTATTTTTGTCTTGTTTTCAGTAAAAAATACCTTAAAATTCTTAAATTAAGATGCTTTTTCTTGATGAACAAAACGACCCAAGAAAATAAGTCTAAAATATAAAATTTAAGTGATTTTGTGCATAAAACAAGCAAAAAAAATCTGCCAATGGGGTAAGCAATTTTTTCTTGAATTTTTCTTGACAAATTTATATGGCCAAGTGTAACGAATTGGATAGCTTTCCAATATAAGAAAACACCATTGCATTTGCATTATGCATATATGCAGATGCTTTTATCTAAAGCGACTTACTGTATTTATATGTGTGCTTGCTTCCTGGGTTCGAAACCATGACTTTTTGCGCTGCTTAGTTATCACATCTGATCATCTAGCTAATGGCCACTAACATTGTTGGTGATGCTTGGTGATTGTTTAAATATAGACTTCCATACCAACAAAGAGCTGACTGCTGAGCTGAAGTCGGTAGGGTCTCTGAGACGGTGCTTCATTTAGCTCCAGGGGCAGCGAGTCCACCTGAAGAGAAGCTTCCCTCACGTTTCGCTCGACACGAACATAATGCCACTGACGGTCATTTAAGGCCACAGGTGACCGAACAGTAAGAATTACAGCTCCATCCCCCAAGTCAAAGGTGAAGTTCACTGTGGAGGGAGAACTAAGAATGACAAAGAAAGTGATATGATGATGATCAGTTTGTACAATACTAAGCTCCTCAGAGATTTTTTCTTATAAAAAACCTTGTTTCTTGGAATAGTATATGAAGTGTTCAGATGCAAAACCCTCTAAGGGGCCAGTCACACCAAAAGCGCTTTAAACGCTTGCAAACGCAAGGTGCGACGCACTGCCTTTTTAAAAAAAAGAGCAGTGTGACGCGGCTTTTCATATTGCTAAGCAACCACCGAGTCAGCTGTCTTGTCAATCAAATATTGAAGCGTGAGCGCTCTTTTGCTGTTAACTGTCATATAGCAGAAACTTTAAAAAGAGGACGCTTGCTCTGACCTTGTTTGAGGGTGAGATGTGCACAAACACTCAGGAGAGTGAGCGAGTGGAGTCCGGTTCTTCAAAGCAGCTGTAAACTTCCCTCACCACAACGTAAGGCCTGCCTCTCCCCTCATTTGATTGGACAATGCAAAGACGCGAATGACGTCGGGCGCTTCTCTGCTCTCAGCGCTCCTTCAAAAACGCGTGCGCGGCAGGCGGCAAAAAACCGCAGGGCGCTCGGCGCGCATAAACAGCGCGCAAACGCGCCCTGCCCATAGAATATCATTCAAAAAAGGCGCCCGCAACTGCCATAAACGCTTTTGGTGTGACTGGTCCCTAAGTGTGTCTGACATGTTTTCTTGTAAATGAATTTTTTTATCAGACACTTAATAGATCCTCCCAACAAAGCAGTATTTCTGAATGACCCGAGGCCTTGATTAAAGGGATAGTTTAGCAAAAAAAATTAATTTCCATATGATTTACTCACCCTCAAGCCAATCGAGATACGTATTAGAGGTCGACCGATATGTTTTTTTCTCTGTCCGATGCCGATTCTGATATTTAGAAATCAGGGCAGCCGATGGCTGATATTTCTATTTGTACATAATAATCAAAACGTCCTCATCATTAGCAGATATTTTAAATGTAAAAATGTCACTATTTAAGCCAAAGTATTTAAAAAAACTAGATATGCAATTCCCAAGGAATTACCAGTGCATGAAAATGCAAAAAAAGTTGATTGACAGAAATGTTAAAGAAATTTAGTCTAGCAGTTTACCTGGCTGTTGACATGTTTTAGTGTAAAGCTAGCATGATTTAAAAAAGCATGAGTTAACATGATTTAGCATGAAGCTAGCAGGATTAAGCATGAAGCTAGCATGATTTAGCATGACATTAGTATGATTTACCATGAAGTTAACATGATTTATCATGAAGCTAGCATGATTTAGCATGACGTTAGCATAATTTACCATGAAGCTAGCATGAATAATCATGAAGCTAGCATGATTAAGCATGAAGCTAACATGATTTAGCATGAAGCTAACATGATGTTAACATGATTAGCATGACTAGCATTGAAGCTAGCATGATGCTAGCATGATTAGCATGACGCTAGCATTATGCTAGCATGATTAGCATGAAGCTAACATGATGTTAGCATGATTAGCATGATGCTAGCATGATTAGCATGAAGCTAGCATGATTAGCATGAAGCTAGCATGATGTTAGCATGATTAGCATGAAGTTAGCATGATGCTAGCATGATGCTAACATGATTAGCATGAAGCTAGCATGATGTTAACATGATAAGCATAATGTTAGCATGATGTTAGCATGATAAGCATGAAGCTAGCAGGATGCTAGCATGATGGTAGCATGATTAGCATGAAGCTAGCATGATGTTAGCATAATTAGCATGATGCTAGCATGATGGTAGCATGATTAGCATGAAGCTAGCATGATGTTAGCATGATTAGCATGAAGCTAGCATGATGCTAGTATGATTAGCATGAAGCTAGCATGATGCTAGCATGATTAGCATGAAGCTAGCATGATGTTAACATGAAGCTAGCATGATGTTAACATGATTAGCATGATGGTAGCATGATGTTAGCATGATAAGCATGAAGCTAGCATGATGCTAGCATGATTAGCATGAAGTTAGCATGATGCTAGCATGATTAGCATGAAGCTAGCATGATGCTAGCATGATTAGCATGAAGCTAGCATGATGCTAGCATGATTAGCATGAAGTTAGCATGATGCTAGCATGATTAGCATGAAGCTAGCATGATGCTAGCATGATTAGCATGAAGCTAACATGATGTTAGCACGAAGCTAGCATGATGCTAGCATGATTAGCACGAAGCTAGCATGATGCTAGCATGATTAGCATGAAGCTAGCATGATGCTAGCATGATTAGCATGAAGCTAACATTATGCTAATATGATTAGCATGAAGCTAACATGATGCTAATATGATTAGCATGAAGCTAACATGATTTAACATGAAGCTAACAAAATTTAACATTAAGCTAACATGATTTAGCATTAAATTAGCAAGATTTATTATGAAATTAGCATAAAGCTAGCATGAAACTAGCATGAAGCTAGTATGACTTAGCATGAAGCTAGCATGAAGCTAATATGACCCAAAGACCCAACCCCTATGTCTCTATGATGTTCTGATGCAGAGATATAAGGCTTTGTTTATTCTGTGTCTAGGCTGCTCATATTTGGTTGCCAGGGGCATGGCTTAATACCGTAATAAGGATGGTGAGAGACTGATTGAATGTCTGAGTAAAATGAGCCCACCCCCATGTCTCTGTGACACTGCGCTGCAAAGATATCCATTTGGGCATTTTATAATGGCAGTCTATGGGAAATGTTGCTAGGGTGCCCAAAATGGTTGCTAGGGGCGTGGCTTAATAGCTCAATAAGGATCCTAAGGGACTGATTGGATGCCTGAGTAAAATGAGCCCACCCCCATGTCTCTATGACACTGCGTTGCAAAGATATCCCATCTGGGACGTTTTTATTTCCTTATATGGGCATGATTCCTGCCCCATTATAAGTCTATGGGGAAATTTGGGGGCCTCTTACACCCCAGGGGTACAACTTACACCCCATTGTGAGGTATGTTCTTACAGAGCCTGCCAGCCTCTTCAAATGTGGCAAGTCACAAGTTTCTGTGAAATTCTCGGTCTGAGCTACGAATCGTCAAAGTTTGTCTCCATGTTAAGTCAATGGGATTTTTCGGCTGCTTTTTCGCCCCTGGGGCGAAGACCGTACCTCCGATCGCTTATAAAAGTCATAGCACAGTATTCCCGAATAGTCCGCACGTTTGAGAGTTTGAATGAAGTTTCTAAGTTAAACGGTTCGAGCCGTATTAATTGCGGAAATTTGGTTGGAAGAATAATAATAATAATAATAATAATAATAAAAAGCCCAGTAACAACAGTACAGCGCATTTTCAATGCACTGTAATTATGACTGATCTTTCTGAAGAGTTTTACAACCTACTCCACACCATGCATTTATCACAGATTTTACCTGACACTCTGCTGTCATCATCTTTGATCAGTTTTTTACCATGGCTTTTTTTGCTTTGTAGGATAAAATCCTTCTTTGGTAGACCTAATAAATTATTTATTCATCATAAAGTTAACATATATAGTAAAAGTCTATGTTTTTAAGTTTAGACTGTTATTTAGGACAAATCTTTCTAAACACATTCACTTTCTCATTTCTGAGGCGCTATGAGTGATTGATTGTGCTGAAGCAAGTTCAGTGTTTATTCAAACGAATCGGTTCAAAGAGACAGTTCGCGAATCGGACGAGTTGTGTGCGCTAATCCAGGCTGAGCAACGCAAAACTGTAAACAAAGTGTTACTGTAACAACACAAAAAACATTTCCTCAGTGGATATGATTTGGTCTTCCGACCTTTCGCCATCTTGTCAGTTTTGTTTTGAGTAATATGCGCAAGGGAGAAAGTAGAGAGACCGTTTAAAGACAGAAAGGGTGAGCGCGCGGCTCTGCTCATCACTCATTAATCACATGAAATGAGCCCAATCTTTGCACGGACGGTGTACCGCGAGACATAAGCCCGTCGCGCTGTTGTACTGGCTGCTTAATTCACGCGATCCCGCCATTGTTTACTAAAACTGTTTGTGAAAAAAGCACGGCTGTCTCACACACACCCTCAGGGAGCAATTTGCTTGCAGCAAGAGGCTGCGTCACGAGTTCTACAACAACGCTTAGGTGCCCGCAGATGCGCCTGCCTATTAATCGGCCTAATTTTGCAGCAAAATCGGACAAAGCCGATATTTTAAAATATGCCAAAATCGGTCGACCTTTAATACATATGTCACAATTTGAAATTATTTTAGTGAATATCCTGACTCTTTCAAGCTTTATAATGGTAGAAACAGAGTCTACAACTTTTAAGCACAAAAAAGTGCATCCATCCTTCACAGAAATATTCAACACGGCTTCAGGGGTTTAATAAAAGACTTTTGAGGGTAACTGAATGGGTGAACTTTTAAGAAAATATCCGCATTTACAACTTTATACACTATAATAAGTAGCTTCTGTTAGCAGCCATTGCGCATTCACCAGAGAGCTTCAGCATAGACGTGCAATGCATAGTGACATAGTAATGTAATGACGAACGTGAAGAGATCAAAACAACACCAGTCATAAATAGTCTAAACCAAGGATTTTAAATAAAATAGCGGAGGATTTTGATTAGGGCTGACCCCGAATAGTCGAAGATTCGATGCATCGATAGGAGAAGCCTGATTCGACTACCAATCTCACAGTTGAATCGTGGCAGATGTGTTATGAAATGAGGATCCTTTAATTTTGGCCGTATATGGGTGCACTGTGCACAACTCTGATTTCACATATAACAGCTTTCTCCCAATATATTAATATACAGCATATTATTATAATTCTGCAAATAATATGTGAAGTATCAGCTTTCAATAAATATTTTTAAAATGCGTTAATAAATCCATCAACCCCTGTGACCGGGCTACACGTCCATAAGAGGTTCCTATGTTAATAAACCATTGCCTCTTTGTTTCTACATTTCAAAGAAAAAGCTGGCAATTCTGGCTATACTTTTGATTCTTTTAATAATTTCTTCATTTTATTTTATTTATAAATCACTCTGGGTTACCTATTTGGCTTGTGTTTTGTTCCGTACACTTGAGGCATTTTGCACATTTGTACTGCACTTTGTTACTTCTGACCTTATTTTATTAAAAAAATTGAATTATTATAAATGTAAATTCTGATCTAATTTAAGTCTGTACATTTTGGATTGCTTTTCGTTGTATAGATTTTGCACTTTTGCGTGCTGGCCATGCTTGCGCATGCAATTTAGCCGAACGTGCTAGGTGCTCTGGGTCTCATATTTAGAAGGTCATCAAACTAAACATTCAAAAACGGATGTTTTCAACGGGTATAAGTTTTTAAAATGTATTTAAAACATATGGTTATCTTGTCAAAATTGTATATAAAGCTTAGTTTTTATAATTTGCAGTAATAATCACAAATTATTTGTCATTTCTCATTTGTTGTTTTTTTTGGTCATGACTGCTTTGACGCGCTTAATCTCCAAATTAAATAAAAACACTGAATTAGCCGAGGTTTCCAAGGCAGGATCACCTTTGTTATATTTTTAGGTTTCGTTATCAAAATGTTTTTTGTGTGATGTTCTGTAGATCGTGGCTTTAAAATGTTATGAGGAATAATTAAACAAATGTTGCCTTACATTTTACCTTAAAAATATATAAATGCATTGTCAGTTTTGTCTTCGTTCATCACTTGAAAGACAGTTTTTGGTTACTTTATCAGAAAGTTGTTTATGTGTGCTGCTATCAGAAAGTTGTTTATGTGTGCTGCTTGTGAAAGAAAATAAAAGTTATCAATTTGTACCTGGTCTGACCCCCTCCCAACCCATGCACACGCACACATAGATGATTCGACTATCGGTCGACTATGAAAAGATTCGACAATTCTGATTCGAATATGTAAATCCTTAGTCGAGGACAGCCCTAATTTTGATATACAGTACTGTGCAAAAGTCTTAGGCCACCACCACCAGACATACAAAATACAGGAAATATGTACAAAAAAATACATTTTTAGGACTAAATAGCATTGTCTGTGTTTAGTGTAACCTCTCTTGGCACTAAACACATCTTAAGCATTTTTGAGCAGAATGAAATAAAAATAAAAATTTCTTTATAATTAGAAATTAGGATTTAATTTTATTTAGGTGTAAGAGATCCTGCAGTTTCCTGCTATTGCTCAAGTGGTAGGGGAGTTTACACATAAAGTTAACATTTTTATACAGTTTTTAATACTGCATACACATTTCCTGTATTTCCTGGATGTATTATATTAAAAAGACTGAGAAACAATTAAATATGATCAATATAACATTGCAAAAACAACAAATTTAATTCTGGCATGGATGCCTAAGACTTTTGCACAGTACTATCGCTATCTGTAGCTAAAACAACTCACAACGCATGGTTCTTGAAAGAGTCTATTCACACCAGATCTTACGCATTGTGCATTAGCGCTAATGGAAGCTAGTTATTATAGTTTATAAAGTTTTAAATATGAATATTTTTCTAACAAAATCGCATCGATTACCATCAGAAGACCTTTATTTACCCCCTGGAACCGTGTGGATTACTTCTGTGAATGATGGAGATCTCGGATGGCTTGAGCGTGAGGAAATCATGGGGTAATTTAATTTTTTTTCGCTGAACTATCGCTTTAAGCGGATTCAAAGGGAAAGTTTTCAATAATACGTGCCAAGACCGTTCGATAATATTATTTGATAGAGGTGGCGTTTGGCAGCTTTTGCATCTGAGTTCCTCACATCTTCCCTTTAATTAACCAATACTTGATGCTCGAATAAGTGTACAATTCTATCTGACATCTTGAAAGTTTTACTAGTAATATCAAATAACCGTGATCAGGCACTCACAACTAAGTTCCAGTCTAATGAAGTCTCTGACTCCTAGATTCTCCAAGACGACCCCTGAGAGAGCACTGGTTTTGAAGAACAGCGAGATATCGACGCTCAGTTCAGCTTGTAGAGTAGGGAAGTGCAAATATGAAGATTCCTGGTAAAAGGATGCTGAGTTCCAAAAAAACCCTGTAGAAGAGGAAAAGTCAAAAACAGCATACAACATGTTGAAAGGCAAATTGCGCACTGAATTCGATAAAAAAAGGATCCATCTCTTTGGTATTCAGAAATATGAAAATGAATTCAGTAGAGTGCAGTATTACCCCCCATCCCCTTTTAAATTTGGTAAACAAAACACCCACGGTCGCCATAGCAACGCAGCGGTCCAATTTGGAGCACGGCCTGCGAGCTTGTCCTGTTTGTGTCTCCAATGGCGATCTCACTGAGGGGTAAATGGTCTTTGTAAGACAGCACGCCGGTATCATTTGCCCTGTGAAAAGAGAAAGAAAATGAAAGAATGTACGTAATGAACAAACTGGTAGGATGAGCCGGCAGCTGGGAGGCTTTTTAATCTGTCTCTAAGGTAGACGATTGCCTTGCGAGAAGTGAGCATGCTTCACTTGTTCCCTAAAAAAATGCTAATACTTGCCCTATGGCGAAACATTAAGCTCCGTGGAAGTGTCTCGTTCGCTATAACGGCTATTCGGTGAGCCTTTAATTGACTAAAGCTTTTCGATCTATCTCGTTCTCTATTAAAAAGCTATTGCAAAAGTGAAAAAACTGAAATGAAGATAAATGATGGTGGTTTACCAGGTGTCCTGGTCTGCATCACAGTTGCAGAAATAATTCATGTCTCTGCAGTTGCCATCCAAGCTACAGGAACACTGCTGGACCCCAGGCAAAAATCCCCCCCAATATGTCCTTTTCACACCATCTCTATCCAGCCACCAAGACAGAGGCGTCCCATCTGTAAATGAAGGAAAAGTGATCTTTGTTCTTTTCAGAAATAAATAATTATGCAAATAATGACAGCACAGTTTGAAGCCTAATGTAGTTTAGTCATGCATGACGACATCTGGTCTCCTGCCCCTGCTGATCCGTAATGAGCTCTGAGGATCCTGTCAGTCAAATAGCCGTAATGGTACGGCTACAATGTGCGTGACTGGGCATCTGCTATCACTGCGGTGTAGCGATCTGGCCAAGAGTGAAGCCCTTGACAAATGGCAATCTGATATGCAAGATGTCTAGCGCCGCACTGTTTGGTTGGTTTAAAAGAAATGTTTGTGTGCAGAACGATCAAAGGTTGATCGTGTGCACCAGGGATTTATCGTTTTGGCAAATGAAAATGATGCTGATTTCTACAGCGTGTGCCAAGAGTTGGTCGTTAAGTAAGTTAAGTCGTACGAACCCAGAAAAGTATTAAAGCAGCATGCAAAAAAAGACACATGGATTCATTTAGCGTGCCAGCTTAAAAGTCTTTAAAATGCAACTAAAATGATCTCATCATCACGCCCCGTCTCCGCATCACAAGCGTTACATTCTAACCAGTTTTTAAGTGAACATCATCATTCACCACACATCGTCTCCATGTCACACTTCAGCCCCTTTAATATCTGCGGTAATAACCTGCTGTTAGCTGTGAGGTAGTTTTTAGCTCCTATAGAACATATTAACCAAATGTGGAGAATAGGAATACCTGGGTTAACATAAATCACAGAGTTTAAAAGGATGACAACAGTACCCAAGGTTCCCACACCATAGTAAACTTTAAATTCAAGAACCTTTCAAAGACTTTCCAGGTCCAATACCCTCAAATTCAAGGACTAAATGTGGGGATACATTTCAAGTGAGAGCAAGGTGTTACCTTTGAGGATACATTGTTACAGTTCCCTTTTGAGGGAACTTGTGCTGCGTCACTGTGGTGACACTTTGGGGATGCCTTCAGGGGTTAGTGCATCTGAATGTGTTTATCAAATTCAACCAATGGTTAGGGCCTAACGACAAAGACAGGGTGACGCGGGAGCCAGGAAGTATATTGCTATCTGAAATATTGCCAAAGACGGAGTTACAGGGACGCAGGAAGTATGGCAAGGGAGACGCAGCGTCTCGTTCCCTTCTCAGGGAACAACAGTTACATACGTAACCAGACACGTTTTCAAACTCAACTATGCAAAAAAGCATATTGGTATGAATCAACATTCGCATATAAGCATTTAAAGCGAATAGTTTAGCATGTGTGCTTAAAAAGCCTATGAATTTTTATGATATTATCCTACACTACACAGGGAATTATATGGATTTTTTCCAGAAAAGTTCTTGCATAAAATAGATTCAAGCACTTTCAATGACCTGTATCTATGTATGTATATTTTCAAAAACTTTCCAGGGCCTTGAATTTCCCCCCCAAACTTTTAAGGATTTCAAGGACCCGTGGGAACCATGAAAATGCACGGATCCTGCCTACACGACAATAACGCTGTTAAATCCACTATGGAGTATTAAGAAAGCAAGACCAACCCCAGGTGTCAAAAAGCCGTGACTTCCTGCAGCGATATATCACTTCCTGTTGGCAGTGTTCTGAGGAGGTCACAAGCGAGCGCAGATGATACTGTGATATGGTGTAGTTGAAGATGAGAACGAACGGGCTGCGTGGAGTGGATCCTTGAATGTCTATGGGTCCCGTGTGATCGTGACCCACCACCGTCCAAACTTTGTCTTCTGTACAAGAAACACACAAAGACACAGCATGCGTGAAAAAGCAGAATGCAGTACAGACTGAAATCCCCATTGACTCTTATCGTGTGTCGTCAAGCCTTTCAAGCCTGCACTCAATCGACCGCATGTGCCTGCGAATGAAAATGAGAGATTAACAGAGTGATGAAGTCGTATGCAAGTACCTGATGAATATTAAGAAGCGAACAGAAGGTCGTTCCTTCAGGAGATTGTAAAAAAGGTACACCTTTTACCAGTCAAATTGAAATTCTCACATGTGGCATCCAAAGGTGCCTGTTTGCAGTCTCGCAGAATTAGCATAGCTAATAGCTTCAGTAATTGAGGTCAGTTTCAAACGATTTTCTTGCCAGCGCCTGTTGGAGACGCCGGGGAGAAAATGTCTATTTGTATTAGCGCTATTCTAATGTATGCAGGATGGCAAATCTACTTTGCAGGAAGGCTAAAGCTCAATCAAAGATAACTTTGTAAATTAAGCCTGCTTAGCTGTGCCAACATGCAGCGGGCGGTCGTGGCATGCGGTCATGGCGTACGACAGCTTCCTGGGTGCTTACTTTTCGCAACTCTGCTTGCAGCTTTAGTAACCTCGAAGCAAAAGCCAGCTGCCTATGAAATGAAGAAAAATGGAGCTATCAGTCTCAGCTAGTACGCACTGCCGGTCTCTGCTGGCTGACATGCTCCCTGAATTTTTTTTTACCGTCACCTGCACTCCCCCCTGCCGATGACATAATGGTGCCTGAATTTTCCTGCGTGATGACAATGTATTACAGTCTCATCTCAGGGACGAATCAAGCTGGCATCTGATGTGGACGGCGAAGAGAGTCAGAGGCTAAAAACCGAGACCTGAACATGGTGATGAATTTTGACATGATTCATGAAACAGCTAGTGGGTAAAGCAGATGCATCCTCTGCATGTATTAGTTATATATTTTTTCAAAACTGGTTAATACAAGCTAACTACTGAGACCTACTGTAAGACAATTCCAAGAATATAATGTTTATATAAAGTCGCATAAGACGGAAGTAGCGAATTCATACATTGAGAACTGATTAGATAGTTTGAAATTGGGTCATGTTGCTATTTGCTAATAAAGAAATATCTTTCGAGGAGGGGAGGAGATTTGCTTTTTTGATTCAAGATTATGAGGGCGCATGATTTTTTTTTAAAGTCACTCAGTTCATTGCTAAAAAACAATGTTATTTTGTGTATTTGGAACAATAAAATGTGTTTGCGTTGTTTATGGTTCAAAAAACACATTATTTTCCACATACCGTACATTTTTATAGCTCCAGATATCCTGTCTCCATAAAAAAAAAAACACACAGATTTTGTATGAAACTCAATCTGAAAGCGCAGTGTTCCTGATTGGCCAACTAATCTGTACGTGATTGGCCTGAATACCTCTGATGTCAGCCGGAAATGTGATGCTCCTTACCATGTTTAAAAGATTCCATCACAATGCAATGCTACCAGGAGTTAACTTACAGGCTGTGAGTCCGAAACGGGAGGAATTATGATAATGTCATGAAATGTAAAATTGTGAATCGGAGGATAGGTGCTCTTTAAATAATGAAACTCACAGATAAGTCATTTGCAAAAAAAACTTTTTTCAAAATGTTCAAATTTATTTCAATTTCAATTCGACTCTAAAATGAAAACTAATGTGTAACAGCGCATATCAGCTCCAAATATTGCTACCTCCAACAATTCCTTCCTTTGCAGCATACAATATAATATTCAGTAAAAAAATATACGAAAATGTATCTTTAAAGGGATAGTTTGGCCAAAAATGATATTAAACAAACAATTCACTCATCCCCAAGCTGTCCGAGATGCACATGGTGGCGTTACCGGAAGCTAGTTATTTTCGTTTGTAAAGTTTTAAATTTGGATATTTCTACAATAGAACGGCACAGATTACCCTCAGAAGGCCTTTGCTTATCATTGTGGAGTCGTTTGGATTTATTTTGTGAAGGATGGATGCACATTTTTTGTACTTGAAGGAGTGGACCTCTTAACTTTACATTTGATTAACTGAAAGATCTAAGACATTTTCTAAAATAACTGAAAATGTGTTTGTCTGAAAAATGATGGACATATACACGTCTGACAACTTGGGGGTGAGTAAATCATGGGTTAAATATCATTTTTGACCGAACTATCCCTTTAATATATGTGACCCTGGACCACAAAACCAGTCATAAGTCACACGGGTATATTTGTACCAATAGCCAATATTGTATGGGTCAAAATAATACCTTTATGCCAAAAATCATTAGGATATTAAGCAAAGATCATGCATGTTCTGTAGATATGTTGTACATTTCCTATAGTAAATACATCAAAATGTATTTATCATTAGTAATATGTGTTGCTAAAGACTCTATTTGGACAACTTTAAAGGTGCTTTTTTGCACCCTCAGATTCTAGATTATTGTCCTATTCTAACAAACCATACATCAATGTAAATCTTATGTATTCAGCTTTTAGATGATGTATAAATTTTAATTTTAAAACATTTACCCTTATGACTGGTATTGTGGTCCAGGGTAACATATCTACAATGCACTGGGACAAACAGACTGAAAAGAATAATGTAGATTATAAATAAAAACATCTATTATTCATAATATTTAATTATTTATACAGATAACAATACAACATTTTTTGAGTGCTATTGCTTGAGACTGCAGTGTCACTTCAGGTTCCATGATGTTAAAGGAAAACACCACAGTTTTTTAATATTTTACTATGTTCTTACCTCAACTTAGATGAATTAATACATACCTATCTTTTTTAATGCGTGCACTTAATCTTTGTACAGCGCTTCATGAATGTGTTAGCATATTAGCCTAGCCCAATTCATTCCTATGGCTCCAAAAAAAAGTTTTTTTTGTGCCACCATACTTCCTCGTGTAACTACTCATGTTACAGTCTTTAAATAGGGAAAACATGGAAGTGTTTGGTGGCTTCTAAATTCATCCCTTTTTGGATCCTAATGAATGACTGGGGCTAGGTTAAATGCTAACACATTCACAAGGCGCTGTACAAAGATTAAGTGCATGCATTGCAAAAAGAGAGGTATGTATTAATTCGTCTAAGTTGAGATAAGAACATAGTAAAATATTGAAAAACAGTGGTGCTTTCCTTTAAGATACTCAGTTTTGGATCAAAAAAGTACCACGAAAACATTCAGAAAACTCCAATACCGTACCATCTAACACTATTAACTGCTTCGTTGGATCTAGTCTAGCTGAATCAGGGATGTTGGTGTGTGACTTGAGCAAAAAATCTGCATCACCAGAGGCTCCCTGGGAGGAATGTTGGCCAACCCAGATCCAACCTGCTGAACCAGACAGCCTCAGGAGAAGATGCTGAACTTACTTAATGAGATGTGTGATTTCTCTAGGCATTCCCTCACACATGCTGAGGTCACACCTGTTCAGGCACTGAATCAGATTTGTAAATGAGAATTGCTGGGCTGTCGGTTTCATCATGTAATATTATGAAACATGATGAACGTTAGTGTCCCAGTTACCTGCCACTGTGCAGTTGACTTGAGTGTGCTCGAGTGGGCCGCTGCCATCAAGGTCGATTGTAAACAGACCCGACTGGCTTCCTGTTTTCCTGAAAGCCTGACAGGATCGCTCGTATATTGCTGAAATAAACAGAAAAAAATAGTAATACATTTCTGTTATGTTATTTTAATCTTCTGATTTGATTGGCTAAGGGGCTTCTCATAGAGTGCTGATATTTACAGTAGTAAAACAACACTGGGATTTTTGTATCACTTTTTGTGATATGTTAGGTAAAGTATGGTTTGATTTGACACTCTAACACAGCTTGGCCATTCATGTCTATGAGAAACAATGTTTTGTGCCTCAGAAGTTCACACAGTGCAATTATGTCAGATTATTATTATTCGTATCAAATCAGAATTAGTTATATGGTGACAAAAATAGTAGCTACCTTTCAAATCAGTAATTGTGTTTATATGCACACAAGACTTCTTTCATTAAGTTTAAATGAATGTCTCTACCGGTAACATAACTAGATAGCAAATTTCAAACAGTTAATTTAGCAAACAGAAGTAATTAGTGTTTATTTGGGGTTCATTCGTCATGAACGAGATGTATGGCAGAGAGAGCTAATTTGTTGCACACGTTGTTTTGCTGACGGTGTATCAAACAGCAAGATTAAAAAAAAAAAATTTTTCCTCCCTCTTGGATTTTTTAATTCAATGAGACTAACAGATGGGCTTTGTCGTGCCTTGCCCCACAGAGTCATAAGCATATGATGAAACTGTGCATGTGGTGATAGATTAGAACATATTGATCCAAAAAATATGATTACGGCAAAGCACTGTAAAAACAGATCTGATGAAAATAATTACAGCTTAATCGAGTATTCTCATAAGACACAGATGCCAGCATTAAATAAATACATTTCAAATAATAATTTCACACACACGTAGGTTTGCATCTGTCTACTAATGCATTATAAATGCTATAATTAACAATAATGATTTGTCACAGATATAAAGCAGTAGCTTATTTAACAAC
Source organism: Misgurnus anguillicaudatus (assembly GCF_027580225.2). Taxonomy (NCBI): domain Eukaryota; kingdom Metazoa; phylum Chordata; class Actinopteri; order Cypriniformes; family Cobitidae; genus Misgurnus; species Misgurnus anguillicaudatus. Next base: position 27,714,821 of record NC_073350.2, on the reverse strand, counting down.
AACAAAAATGTGACCCTGGACCACAAAACCAGTCATAAGGTTAAACTGAGACCTATGTTATAGGTCATATATATAAAAAACTTCTTGTATCCAGTATGTTCCTTTTTATTACTGAAAACTCGTATTTTCTTTTTTTAATATTTTAAAAGTGCAAGTGTAAATAATCAACACATGTATTTTTGTATAGCACTAACTGTAATGCAAAGCTCTTAAACTTATTTTGTTTATAACTGTTTAACTTTCATAAATTGTTGTATGCACAACATATAGCCAATCTTCTCCTAATGACTAAAATTACACTTCATGTCTTCTTTTATATTTTAAAGATATATAGGCCAAACCGCCTGTCAATTGTACACTACATTTAGATGCGACTGTCGGGGTTCGCCCCCTAGTGGCAGTCGTAATGAAATTTCAGTTTAAGTTGCACAAGTATTTTTTATGCATGCAAAGCTTAAATTGGATTAGATAATTATGCACCCGCAGATGGTTGGCACCTGACGCAGCCCCTTTATGACTTTCCTTCCAGTTTATCGGTTGTTATTTGTACAGTGGAAAGGTAGTAACCACAATGATTTTAAATCAGACAAAGATGACAGGTAGGCAATCAAAGATGATTGCAGGGCCGCATTTGGCCCGCAGACCGCCAGTTGACTAGCCCTGATGTATGGTTTTTTAGAATAGGACAATATTTTAACTGAGATACAACTATTTGAAAATGTAGAATCCGAGGTGCAAAAATCTAATTATTGAGAAAATCGCCTTTAAGTTGTCCAAATGAGTCCTTAGCAACACACATTACTAATTATAAATATTTTTTAAATATATTTTACAGTAGGAAATTTACAAAATACCTTCATGGAACGTGATCTTTACTTAACTCATTCACCGCCATTGACGAGTTATCTCGTCATTTATGAGTTCATATTTAACTAAAAAATGTGCCTTTCTGGACGAATTTCAAAGTGAAAGTGTAATTGTAATCCACCAGATGGTGTAATCCACCAGATGGCGCCAAAACAAATTTATCAAAAACGGAAGTTAAAAAGAGTTAATTATTTTTTTTAACTGCGTTTATGTTTGATAGTCATTCTGAGTCTGATCTCTAACATAAATTTCTTTACAAAAACACAATTTTTTTAAGCTTTTTGCTCAAAATGTTGTATTTTTGAAGAGAAATATCCATATTTCAGTGGTAAATTAAGTAGAAAAAGTAAATATATAATGAAACGTTTTTTCCCCATTTTGTTTGTTTGTTTATTGTTTGTTTGAAAGCAGAGGGTGTGTTCTTTAATTTGATATAATTTGTATGTTTAAATATTTATAGAAAATAATTTTTCCTGCAAGGAATTTTGCGAAAATTTTGTTAAAATCACAAAAATGCAGGTGGGCAACTTTTCTCAATAAGGCTGGCGGTGAATGAGTTAAAGGCGGAGTCCATGATGTTTGAAAGCCAATGTTGATATTTGAAATCACCTAAACAAACACGCCACTACCCCAATAGAATCTGGACCTTTTGTTAATAGACCCGCCCCACACATACGCAACCCGCCATTTGATTTGATTTGATTGGCTATAAGTGTGTTTTGGTAGTCGGCCCGTCTCCATTTCCAACGCATTTTTTCAAACATCGTGGACTCCGCCTTTAATATCCTAATGATTTTTAACATAATTTCTATACAATGTATTGTTGGCTATTGTTACAGATATACCGTGCGACTTGTAACTGGTTTTGTGGTCCAGGTTAGGGTTATAAAAAACAAAAAGTGATGAAAAGTGACAAGATTGTTATAAAAAACAAAAAGTGATGAAAAGTGACAAGATGTATTAAACAAAACTTGGCAACATGGAAACTTTAACAAGACACAACAAAATGTCACCAAGCATGCAAATTTCAACAAGACTTGTAGTTTTTTCAGGCTAAACTTTTACACAGTGACATCAAGCTCGCAAGGCAGCACTGGACTGCTTGGGAACTTTGTATAACTTACGGTTGTGGCAGGTGGCTCCTGTGTATCCTGTTCCAGAACAGTCACAGTAAAATTGGTCCCAAGACTGGATGCACTGACCACCATGCTCACAAAGATTGGGCAAACACCTGTTGGGACAAACATGTTTATTATATTAATAGTGCTGGCTAAAACTAGCTGCACTAATATTATTGTTTAGCCAACAATAATAATCACACACACATATATATATATATATATATATATATATATATATATATATATATATATATATATATATATATATATATATATATATATATATATATATATATATATATATATATATATATATATATATATATATGCCCTGCTATTTTGCAAGTTGTCCCACTTGAAATTGTCATCGTATGTGCATGTCCACTGTGAGAGACATAATCTAAAAAAATCCAGAAATCACAATGTATGATTTTTTAAATATTTATTTGTATGATACAGCTGCAAATAAGTATTTGAACACCTGAGAAATTCACACTGCAGGAGGGATTTGACCCACTCCTCCACACAGATCTTCTCTAGATAAGTGAGGTTTCTGGCCTGTCGCTGAAAACACGGAGTTTGAGCTCCCTCCAAAGATTCTCTATTGGGTTTAGGTCTGGAGACTGGCTAGGCCATGGCAGAACCTTGATATGCTTCTTACAGAGCCACTCCTTGGTTATCCTGGCTGTGTGCTTCAGGTCATTGTCATGTTGGAAGACCCAGCCTCGACCCATCATCAATGCTCCAACTGAGGGAAGGAGATTGTTCCCAAAATCTCGCAATACATGGCCCCGGTCATCCTCTCCTTAATACAGTGCAGTCGCCCTGTCTCATGTGCAGAAAAACACCCCCAAAGCATGATGCTACCACAGCAGGGATGATGTTCTTGAGATGGTACTCATAATTCTTCTTCCTCCAAACACGTTTAGTGGAATTATGTCCAAAAAGTTATATTTTGGTCTCATCTGACCACATGACTTTCTCCCATGACTCCTCTGGATCATCTAAATGGTCATTGGCAAAACTTAAGACGGGCCTGGACATGTGCTGGTTTAAGCAGGGGAACCTTCCGTGCCATGCAAAATTTCAAACCATGACGTCTTGGTGTATTACCAACAGTAACCTTGGAAACGGTGGTCCCAGCTCTTTTCAGGTCATTGACCAGCTCCTCCCGTGTAGTTATGGGCTGATTTCTCACCTTTCTTAGGATCATTGAGACCCCATGAGGTGAGATTGACAGTCATGTTTAGCTTCGTTCATTTTCTAATTATTGCTCCAACAGTGGACCTTTTTTCACCAAGCTGCTTGGCAATTTCCCCGTAGCCCTTTCCAGCCTTGTTGAGGTGTAAAATGTTGTCTCTAGTGTCTTTGGACAGCTCTCTGGTCTTGGCCATGTTAGTAGTTGGATTCTTACTGATTGTATGGGGTGAACAGGTGTCTTTATGCAGCTAACGGCCTTAAACAGGTGCATCTAATTTAGGATAATAAATGGAGTGGAGGTAGACATTTTAAAGGCAGACTAACAGGTCTTTGAGGGTCAGAATTCTAGCTGATAGACAGGTATTCAAATAATCATTTGCAGCTGTATTAAACAAATAAATAGTCAAAAAAAAATCATACATTGTGATTTCTGGTTTTTGTATGTCTCTCACAGTGGACATGCACCTACAATGACAATTTCAGACCCCTCCATGATTTCTAGGTGGGAGAACTTGCAGAATGGCAGGGTGTTCGAGTGCTTATTTTCCTCACTGTATATATGGAATATGATCTTTACATAATATTCAAATAAATTTTTTATAAAAAAGAATCTATAATTTTGATCCATAGAATGTATTTTTGGCTTTTGTATTTTTTGACATAACTTATTTGTGGTCCAGGTTCACAAATGATAAACTGACCTGTCTTGAATGCTGCAAACATCAAAGCTAATCTGACTAAAGTTGCCCAAGCTTCCCTGCTGAACTTGCAGAAAGCTGACCAGATGATTGTTGATGAAAAGAAGACGAAAGCAGCCCTGGTATCCTCTGTTTGGGTTCTCACAAACAAAACTTGGCTGGGATACAGGACAGCCTAAAACAATGGAAGATCCAAGTTACTTTTAAACTTTTTTTAATCGAATACAACAACCACAACTAATACTAAGTTGCTCAAAGATAAATCTCCGTTCTGGAGAATTCTAGCAAAGCAGCTTATAAAATCTCCGCAGGACTGCTTTGTCTCAGAAGCAAGCGAAATGAGAGATTTAAAGGCCTTAGTTAAGACACCGAAAGTTTGAGTCGAAGATTTGAATTACAGCTTTAAAGAAAAAGCATTTATCCTCTACAGTAATTGAATGCGTTTAGAGCTGCCTGAATGAACTACAAGAAAAACCCCTCCAGGAGTGTAGGGAATAACAGCTATACGTGAGAAATGAATGGACATTAACATAGATCTCGGCTTGCCAAACCTGTATTTTATCAGGGATATGGGGAACGTTTGGTTGATAGAGGTTAGGCTTAATAAGATAGGAGCTGGAAAGAAAATTGTCGCTTGCTTTCAGGCAAATGTTGTGGGTAATAACCACTTTTCGCCAGGAGCGATTAGGTTAGTTCAGCTGATCTGAGCTTTGTGGAAAACAGCCTTATTATAAGCGATGCATGATCAAAATAATGTAACTTACTGCATTTTGACAGCCATTAATTTCAAAAAATCTAAAAGATAAACTATCCATTGATATAACATTCAACTGGTCCATATATGTAGACGCATATGCCATTTTAGAATGGTCCTGATGCATACGTCACTCACAGGTTTTTAGGATACACTGTTTAACCTTTGGTAGTTTAGTTGTAAATCTTGTAGAGATTTCAATTCCGTGAAAAAATGTGATAACATTTACGGTTGTTGTGCACGCACAGTCAGCTTGCTTGCTATCGGGCTTGGCAGAGTTGTCAGATTTGTGTAAAAATCAAATCCAAATTACTTTTTCCCAAATGCCAAAACTTTACTTTCATAAATAAAATATTATCTTAATATTTACAACAGGTGAACAAAATCCTTCCACATATAATCCGTGAATAAAACCATTCATGTCAACAGTTTTAAAGGAAAACACCACCCTTTTTAACATTCTACCATGTTCTTACCCCAACTTAGACGAATTAATACATACTTATCTTTTTTCAATGTGTGCACTTAATCTTTCTACAGCGCATCGTGAATGTGTTAGCATTTAGCCTAGCCCCATTCATTCTTTAGGATCCAAACAAGGATGAATATAGAAGCCACTAAACACTTTCATGTCTTCCCTATTTAAAGACTGTTACATGAGTAGTTACACGAGTAAGTATCGTGGCACAAAATAAAAAGTTTATAAAAAATAAGAACTACATTGTATGGTGGAAAAACACTTAAATTTGCAGCACTTCGACCTTGGCACGCAAATGTCGGTTTATCCGCTCAAAAATCGCCACGGTTTATTTTGTGCCACCTTACTTACTCGTGTAACTACTCATGTAATGATCTTTAAATAGGAATTTTGTCTAAGTTAAGTACATAGTAAAATATGGAAAAATTGAGTTTTTCCTTTAAAGTAATTTGATTCCGCAGGAAGCCTTCAACTTGGCAACAATGGCAAGCCTTGGACTATTTCCAATATGGCAAATGACTTCCATATAAAAGCCCATAAAAACAGACGCTAATGATGTATCTAGTTATGCTGTGGATATCTATGGAACTATCGAACTTTATTTATAAGGCCGTACCTCCAAAGTAGATGGTTGTTTTTTGAACGCTATTGCTAAGGCCACGTATTTCCATAGTGTCTGGCTTTTGGTTGTCGACAGTTAAAGTCAGCTTCTGACCTTTGACCTCGACGGCTATGGAGTGCCACTGTCCATCACTCAAATTCTGACCTGAAACACAAGCATGAGAGGCTCATTTTGACATAGAGAGATCTGCTGCGACAAAGCAACTGAAAAACTTAAAAAGAGACCTTGCATGAGAATTTAAGCCACCAAATACTATCATCTGAGACATTATGGTTAAAAACATTATTTTTTCACGGTATGCGTGGTAAGCATACACCTACAGATGAAAAAAATTTACATCAAGAAAAACAGTGACCCTATTTCTTATATTGTAGATGCTGTAAGTCACATTAAAATGCTGTTTAATCCTATAAGTCTCACCGCTGAAAACCTGAGCAGAGTGAAGTTTTTCTCCAGAGAGGGCGAGGAGCAGCCGGGCCTGGCTGAGCTGTACAAGGAGGTTAATAAGATCTGGATCATGAGAGAGTTGGACTGAGAACAGCAGCCCATCCTGGTTCCACGTGCGGAACTGGAGGCGTACGGATAGATCCTCTGTTCCGTAATCCACAGGGAGCGCAAGGAAGCTGCTCATAGAGCTGAGGAACGTCACAGCGACTGAGGAAGTTTCAGAGCAGGAGAATGTCACATTACCCTTAGAAAGAAAAGAGAAGAGAAAGAAGACAATAGTCCCTTTCACACATTACTGGTAAATTACTGGTAAATTGCAGTTAACAGATCATGTGTGAACAGAACCTTTCTAGTAAATCAGTGCTGCCAATTTACCAGTAAGAGAGGTTGTAATAATACCAGTAATTTACTGGTAAGCACTATGTGTGAACAGAGAGTAAGGATTACCGGAATTAGAATGAACAATGTCAGAACGCACTGACAGCTTCGGCCCAATCAAACGTTTTAATACAGATGACGCGTTTACCCCGGCGCGTTTTACGGACGTTTCCACATGCACGCTGCTTAAAGTCGAGCACACCTGAAGTTAAGTCCACATTTCTTCACCAAAGATGTTTAAAACAAATTACCATCTATTTGCCGAATTGCCCACGACCTCATTCCCCAGTTCAGTTCTGTTTAAAGTCACCTAATACAATGTTTGGTCACGAGCAACTATGGTACTGTCAGCGTTTGCCACAAAAGTGAATATGATGGATATGAAGTCATGACCTGCCATTATTTACAAATACAACACTGAACGCGCGGCGTGGCAGTTTAGAGGTAACTTCCGCTTTCTCACAGAGTTTAAGGGCGCACTCACATTATCCAAACCATGCCCCAGCGCGATTGTCACCCCTCCCTACTCCCCCAGGTGCACGCACTCACACTGTACATTTTATCGATCCGAGTCCGGGCGCTTTCGTCATTAAGATGCAATTGTTTTGAAAAAAGGAGAAGTAAAGCTCTCTCTGAACCCACCGTAATGATAAGTCTGTGTTTTTTATTCTGAGTCGTTTGGTGCGCGATTACAGACAGCCCTCTCACATGTCATCATATTGCTTAGTTGATCTGTCACGTGTGAAGCTCGGACATTCACGTAACCCCGCTGCTCGCATCAAAAGGTTTTTACGGAGGCAGATGAAGGTGAGTGGTTGCGCAACTGACGTCTTCACCTTTTGAATTGCGCTCAGGCGCGATTGCGCTCACACCAAGTGAACCGCGCTCCGGCCCACCTCTGCAACTTGGCCGCGGCGCGATTAACCAATCTGCGCCCGGGTGTGGAACAGAGCGATCACACTAGTCAAACAAACCAGGCTTTGGGGTTCAAACGTACCCGAGCGCGGTTTGGTTTGGATAGTGTGAGTGCGCCCTAACATTATTTTTGTATTGATGTGTGTATCTTACTAGTAAAAAGAAACGCCACTGCATGTGAACAGCAAATTATTGTATTTACCGGTAAAGTCATTATGGTAAATTCATGGTAATTTAACAAAATTACTGTGTAAAAGAGGGTAATGAAAGAACGGATAAACATGTAGAGAGGAGATAAACTGAGTAATGAAAGGAAACATGTAATGGAAGAAAGGAAACAAGGGAAGGTAAGACAAAACTGATGTTGGTCATAAGCATTTGGGGCATAAATAAACTAAAAAGAAAGAAATATAGGATTGCAGAAGTGTTGAATTAGAATGCCGAGTATTTTTTCCTGTGTTTCTTCTACCTTAACTCTTTACCCACCATTGACGAGTTATTTCGTCAATTAAGAGAAAACATTTGCATAATTTTTTAATGTTAATCTGCAATGCCGTGAACATCCACTAAATGGCCTTACCCAATTTATGAAAAAATTTAAACTGGGTATGTTTTGATAATCGTTCTGAATCTGATCTCTAACAAAATTCCTTCACATAAATGCAATTATTTCAGCTTTTTGCTAAAAAATATTTTTAAAGAAAAATGCCCATATTTTAGAGTTTATAAGTTTTTTTGTTTGTTTGAAAGCAGAGGGTCTGTTCTTTCATTTGATATATTTGTATGTTTATATATTTTTAGAAGAACATTTTCCTGGAAGGAAAAATCACAAAAATGCCGGCAGGCAACTTTTCAAAAAATGGCTGGCGGGGAATGAGTTGGCCATACTCCATACAGTAGATCAATACTACTCAACACTTGGCTGCACAATTAATTTAATAAATAATCAAGATGATTACTGTTTAAAAGTGTCTGCATATTAATGCAGTAATGAATGCATTTATGGCCCAAACTAAATACATTTAATATTTCGTTATTTAATTTAATATGACCATAACATCTTATGTTAAAGGATTACTCCACTTTCATAAAAAATTTACTCATCCCATGTCATTCAAAATGTTTATGTCTTTCTTTCTTCAGTCAAAAAGAAATGAAGTTATTTGAGGAAAACATTCCTGAATTTTTCTCCATATAGTGGACCTCAACAGTTTACAGTTTCAATAAAAGTTTAAAATTGCAGTTTCGATGCAGTTTCAAAGGGCTCTAAATGATGCCAACTAAGGCATAAGGGTAGAATGAATAAAAATAAGTACTTTTAAACAACAAATTCTCATTTTGCACTAGCCCTGTAACGCGCCAGCGCAACCTTAAGTATTACGCAATCACGTCAAAAGGTCACGCGTTACTAGGGATGCAACAATACACTTAGTTCACGGTTCAATAAAATTTTCGGTTCTTGTCCACGGTTTTTGGTTCGGTTTCGGTTCTGATGCCTTGGTCTATTAAAGTGTTTTTAAATTATTCTATGCTTAGGTAACAGGAGCAGTGAGATGTTAAGAAGCAAAAATACTGGTTTTAATTGCAGTTCTCTTCATTTTATTTAAATGCAAAAATCATCTTACACATTTCTAGTGTATTGATACAATAATATAAGATATAATTAAATAAAGATATATAAAAATGATGTCCTATTCAAACTGGGGAACATGTTAAATCATTACAGTACATAAATTGGCCATTTTATATACCTGTACTTAGTAAATTAAACTTTACATTGTAAATGAAGGCTATACCATACTGCAGTACTGCTAAGTCCAACAACATGCTGTCTGTGTAGAAACCAAAAATCAAGATTACTGGTGGGATTTATTCTAGCATCATGCGCATTCTCTTCTTGAGTTGAACTTTTTCAACTTGCGCTTAAGACGTGTTTGAGGCAAATAACGCGCTTTTGCGTCAATAACAAGCCCAATTTGCGTCATTCGCATTGCCCCACGCTAATTTACATCTTTACATTGATGTTGTATGTAATCTAATCGTGCAAATAATTAATTCACACATCAGATTTAAAAGACAGTGGTGCTGCTTCTTTTTGTTGTCGGACTTCTGTTGTGTGTGTGTGTGTGTGCGCGCGCGAATGAAATCTGACACCAGCATTGCAAGCAGAGTTCAAGCAGAAGCAGCTAGCGCACAGTGACTGGATATCAACTCGCTGTGGCGTTTAAGCGTGCAGATCACTGACAGATCTAGATGGATAAAAAAAAACACCGCAATTCATATGCACGTATTGGACCGTGGGGGTCGACCCGAACGGTTCAATATTATATTGAGAATTGTGGCATCCCTACGCGTTACATATATAAAACGCACACTTGCAGACCATTATGATGTTTTCACTAGATAAGACCCTTATGCCTCGTTTGGGATTGTTTAGAGCCCTTTGAAGCTGCATTGAAACTGCAATTTTAAACTACATTGAAACTTTTTTATGAAAGTGGAATATTCCTTTAATTGAAATTACTGCAATAACAAATCTAAGGTAGCTTGATACATAACACTTTTCACAATTAAATACAAGCAAAAGTTTGAGTAATAAAGTGTTGGTAAGTGGTAGGCAAAGACAAAATACTATCTTGCTTATTGTAATAAGTAATGAAGCTAATAAAATAAGCAGAATGTATATGAGACCACCTGCAGAGAAGAGGAGAAGAGACTTTACTGCTTAAGAGTAAGAGAGAGCTTTATTAGCGTTTGACAGATATACACAGCAACTTCAATTGTAGGATCACACCGTGCCTGCCCTTTCAATGCACAGTATGATGAAAAGCTACTATACATAAAAAAGTCAAGCAACTGAAAATGAAAAGGTTAGAAGTGGTGCTACTTTTAATTATTTACTCCCTAACACGGACATACACTATTTTTCAAACACTATGGTAAATAAAAAGGTAAAAGCAACTGAGTTTTTTCAGTAAGTAGTGGCTAATATTGTTATGCTAGCATGTATGAATACCAAGGCCATGAACTAAATACCCATGATAAAACGAATGCACTCGATGTTGCCTTGTATAACATGATGTGCTCAATGAATAGCTGTATTTAAATACTAAAACACAAAACATCAGCACTTTGCTTTTACAGCAGTCTAATGGCCTCCAAAACTACTAGCTGAGGTGCCATTTGATTCCCAGAGATGACAGATATATCGGAAAGGTGTATTCACGGTAATGTCAATTGTAAATAACCTTACCACCATATAGATCTGTGGCTTCCGTCTCTTGGCCATGTCGATGACATTGACGCCGTTGTAGTTGAGATTCTCTATACAGCCATGGAAATTTTCATGCAGAAATGTCCCAGGCTTACCAGGCAAAGGAATTCCTCCAAAACTGAGCTTGAATAAGGACACACAAACACATACACGCACACATACACACACGCACACATACATACAAACCAGAGATCCCAGAGATCAGTAACACAACATTCACTGCAGAGCCTAGAGGACGTAAATGGATCTAACACAAAACACAGGGATTTAGCAGGAAGGGTGACAACAGATAGCACATCACTGCAATATGTTAACCAGCCTAATTCACTGTTAACTTAAGTGTTAAAAGCATTTACATATATACACCCTTTAAAGGGACACTCCACTTTTTTTGAAAATATGCTAACTTTCCAGCTCCCCTAGAGTTAAACATTTGATTCTCTTTGGAATCCATTCACCTGATCTCCGGGTCTGGCGCTACCACTTTTAGCATAGCTTAGCATAATCTATTAAATCTGATTAGACCATTAGCATTGCGCCTAAAAAATAACCAAAGAGTTTCGATCACTGATCTATATAAATGACTGGATTGTGCATAGAACGCTTAACGTAACAGCGTGAGGTGAAGCCAGCGCAGAGTTCGAGCCGCCATCTTGGTATACCCAACCAGCAGAGAGCGTCATTGACTTCCATTCAAAATCATGTTTTAAATTCACCCGCTTTACAGCGTATCAGTCACGCAAGATTTATTTTAGGATATGTGTACGTAAATTAACTGTTAATTCTGGTGTTATTTGCAATGTTTATGTTTTAATCAAGCAGGAAAATGGATTTATAAAAAAACGTTAAGGTAAGTGTGTCTGCTGCGTTCTGTTAATGACACTGGTATAAATTTTTTTTTTTTTGACATTCAGCTACACGGTCAGCGTTATTTCTCTAAATAAGTTTAGGTAATTTGTAAGTTTAGATAACATAAAACCAGCAAATTATTGCGTGCACATACGGTTCAAAGTATGATTATTTATTTAAATTTCAGAATGAGCACGTTTGTCATTAATACTAAATATGCTGCGGTCTGTCTGCTGATTTGATACTGTAATGAAGATGAATGTATAATAACTGATTAAAAACTAAAATGTGCAACTTTCAGTAAATAACTATGTACATGCTTAGGACGTTTATGTTGTAATAATGTACAGGGTAACTTCAGATATAAAAACAAAGACTAGTAAAGTGATGTTTTATCATTAAAATCTGATCGCGTCCATTGATTTAATAGAATGTTTGGGTATACCAACATGGCGGCGCGGTGGCTTCACAGTTGTGACGTCATGCGCAATCCAGTCATTTATATAGATCAGTGGTTTCGATATTTTTCCTATTTAAAACTTGACTCTTCTGTAGTTACATCGTGTACGGAAAATTAAAAGTTGTGATTTTCTAGGCAGATATGACTAGGAACTGTACTCTCATTCTGGCGTAATAATCAAGGACTTTGCTGCAGGAGGTGCAATGATATTAGTGCCCAAAAATAGACCCTCTGCTATTGAAAGATACTAAGGGGACTATTTTCGGCTACTGCGTAATATCATTGTGCCTCCTGCAGCCATGTTACAGCAACAAAGTCCTTAATTATTATGCCAGAATGAGAGTATAGTTCCTAGCCATATCGGCCTAGAAAATCACAACTTTTAATTTTCTGTCAGTCTTAGTACACGATGTAACTACAGAAGAGTCCCGTTTTAAACAGGAAAAATATTGAAACTCTTTGGTTATTTTTTAGTGCAATGCTAATGGTCTAATCAGATTCAATGGATTAAGCTAAGCTATGCTAAAAGTGGTAGCGCCAGACCCAGAGATCAGCTGAATGGATTCCAAAATGGTAAAAATGAAATGTTTAACTCTAGGGAAGCTGGAAAATGAGCCTATTTTCAAAAAAAGTGGAGTCCCTTTAACAATCATTTATCTTTTCTTTCCTAATGTGACAATGTTATAAACTGTTATAGACATTATTACAATGATACAAATACCAAAACGTCTATGAACAAATATTGATCTCACATTAAAATTTGTGATGATACCTGAAAGTACCCAATGTTCTCTATGTGGTACTTGAGTTAAACTTTCATAAGTGCTCAGTGACTGTAATTTAATAAGATGTGATAAAAAGTGGTTGGATAGTGAGAAAATGTAATATCTATGTGCATGTTAGAGTAAGGGATTGTCTTCTTATCTTTTGTTCTGTGGTGTTGTGCTGATATGAGAAATGGTTATTAGGGGCAGTTTTAAGTCATATCCCAAAACAAATATCATGTTGTGAATCATTCATCGAAGGAAAAGTCAGATAAGAATAGTCAGACTGGCCTGATGATGAAATACACTCTAAACTCACCTCATAGTCTATCTCCAGTGTGTCTTCTTGGCCCATGCTGCGAAAGTGTTGTGTGTGCCCGTCCACGGTGAAGTTGACATGTTTGTTAAAACGTTCAATTTGAACTGAATGCCAGTGGTGGTCGTCCAGTAGGCTCCCTAACATGACAGAGGTTGTCCGACCACTAGGCTGGAGTTTGGCATTGTCTGTACAGAGATAGCAGGACAGAGCATCTAAATCATGCCAGCCAGACAATGAAAGCAGAGATTTGATTAGCTGCACTGAATTAAAGGGGACATTTCACAAAACTTTTTTAAGATGTCAAATAAATCTTTGGTGTCCCCAGAGAACGTATGTAAAGTTCTAGCTCAAAAAACTCCATAGATCATTTATTACAGCATGTTAAAATTGCCACTTTGTAGGTGTGTGCAAAAATGTGCAGTTTTTGGGTGTGTCCGTTTAAATGAAATTGAGCTGAACTCTGCACTAAATGTCAGTAGTAAGGGGCGGTATTATCCCCTTCTGACATCACAAGGGGAGCCAAATATCAATACCTATTTTTTTCACATGCTTGCAGAGAATGGTTTACCAAAACTAAGTTACTGGGTTGATCTCTTTCACGTTTTCTAGGTTGAAAGAAGCACCTGGGACCCAATTATAGCACTTAAACATGGATCATTTTCATGATATGTCCCCTTTAAAGTAATACTCAACTTTCCACAAAAAATCCTGATCATTTACTCACCCCTATGTCATTCAAGATGTTTATGTCTTTCCTTGTTCAGTCGAGAAGAAATTAAAATTTTAAGTAAAACATTCCAGGATTTTTCTCCATATAGTGGACTTTATTGGACCTCAACAGTTTACAGTTTCAATGCAGTTTCCAAGAGCTCTAAACAATCCCAAACGAGGAATAGGGGTCTTATCTAGCGTAACGATCGACATGGTTGCAAAAAAATCTGCACTTTTAAACCAAAGTCTTGCAGTAGCCGAGTGATGTGCCAGCACGACCTCACATATTACTTAACTCTTTCATCGCCAGCGTTTTTTAAAAAAGTTGTCAGTCAGCGCCAGCGTTTTTCATGATTTTCACCAAATTTTAATGGCTTCCAGAAAATGTTCTTCTTTAAATATATAATACATACAATATACCAAATGAAAGAACAGACCCTCTGCTTTCAAACAAAAAACCCCGTTTCATCCTACCTTCAGTGGTTCTTTTGTAATCAGCTTTTGAATATGCAAAAACACCACATTTTGAGCAAAAAAGCAGAGATAATTCCATTTTTGTGACGGACTTCATAGAGATCCCATTCAGAGCGATCTTTAAAACAGACACGGACATGCAGCCGCTTGCCATAGGGCAATACTTCCGGGTTTAAAAAGTTGTGGAAGTATCCACCTGGTGGATAATAGTGGTATTGCGGAAAGACGGAAAATCTCGTCATTGGCGGGGAAGCGTTTTCTCTTAATTGACGAGATATCAATGGCGGTGAAAGAGTTAATCACGTTGAAAGATGACATATTACATATGTGAAACGCACACTTGCAAACCATTTTAAGCAATAAACTAACCAATAGACATTAATCGGTATCATTACACATATAAGAACTTTGTAACAGTTCTTTTTCTCCACACTTGCAAACACTAGAGCGCTAGTTTCGCATACGTCATGCATGATTACGTAATACGTAGGGTCTCGCTGGCGCTTCACACGGCTAGTGCAAGACGAGAAGTTGTAATTTAAAGTTTTTTTTGGGGAAAATGATGATCGGTTTGCTGGATAAGACCCCTTATGCCTCAGTTGCGATTGTTTAGAGCCATTTGAAGCTGCATTGAATCTGCAATTTAAAAGTGCATTGAAACTGTAAACTGGTGAGCTCCACTAAAGTCCCCTATATGGGGAAAAATCCTGGAACATTTTCCTCAAAAGTTTAATTTCTTCCCTACTGAACAAAAAAAGACATAAACATATTGGATGACATAGCAGTGGCGGCCGGTGACTTTTTTTTTAAGGGCGCTCGATGCAAAGTTCATCACATCATGTATGTAGCCCGTCATGTGTGTGGTTCATAATTTCAAAATATGTGTTCTGCGCGTCGAGTGATCCTATGTGCATCACGTGTCTTGTCAATATAAGTGCCTGCTGCAGACGCATCTAAAGGGTTTATGATAAAGGAGATGCTCGCGTTTGCCAGATACTGGCATAATCTCATGCGTAAGACTTTACTGTTAAGGGAGTGTCTTGTGTGAATTTTGTGAACGTGAGCGTCTCTTTTATCATAATTGGTTTTGACGCGTGTGCAGCAGGCGCTTATTTTAACAAAACACGTGATGTGCATGGTTCACATAACGCAACAAACACATGACAATCCGAATACATATTTTGAATTTGCGCCCCTCGGAAGAGCAGTCACGAGCCACCACAATGACATAGGTGTCAGTAAATTATCAGAATTTTTTTAATAAAAGTGGTATATTCCTTTAAGCACCAAAATGAAGGTCACAGCTATACAAGAGCAACAGGTGATGTCACATATCGCACAAAGTCCTTCAGATGGTTCATTTAACTGTACAGGTGTTAAAGCAAGTCTAAATGAAAAACGTTGCCACAGCAACCAAATTTTCATGTAGTTCCTTATTTCACAAACAGTTTAGTTTACATCTCAGGTGTATCTCTTTAATCTCTCATTTTATTCTCTTCTCTAAGATCATTCTGCAGCGTACAGTGCGATTCTCCTCAGCAATTTCCTATTTCTCTAGAAAAAAAACTGTAATTTCCTATTCTCACTTATCTGGTGTGCTATAATTCGTTCCAGTCCTCTCACCCAAATTGAGATGCAAAGTTAGTCTTCCTTTCTGAAGTTCCAAAGTGAGGAAATCTCCTCTCTGGCCCTCTCCGTGAACCAAAACCCCTTCTGCCTGATGACTCCTGAATCTCAGGGAGATCACGTCTTTTACTGTGCTGGTGGACTTTTGGTTGAACCGGTAAAGCAAGGCACTGCGACCATCAAAGTCGGCTACGTCAGACTCTGTGGAGGACAGGAAAAGGGATCAAAGAAATCACTCATCCGCATGCACTTCCTTTGACCTCCTAAGACGTTAATACTCAGACACAGAGTCAATTCGAAATTAAGCTGAGCTGACTGGATTTCAGAAACACTCTTGAAGACGTTAACTTAGTTAATGGCAATGCTTACATCATGAAACCCTTATGTTTGTGATTTTGCGTGTATGCATATGAGATAGTGTTGTTAGCACTTACTGTATGTGCAACCATAGACCTCCAGACGTAGACCTGTTCCTCCTTTGGGGCTTTTCTCGAGGGGTAGAAGCCTCAAATATCGAGTCCTGATTGAGTGAGGGAGTTTGTGTTGGACCACTGTGTCTGCATCAGTGTTCCCTGTGAATGTCTGCGCATAAACACAGGCAAGGATCTTGGTCAGACAGTGCTTGGGAAAATACCACTGCCAATACTGAGATTAAATATGTTCGTACTTTTCCCTTTATTTCTGCGGGTCGATGTTAATTTCACTAACAGTTTATTAGAAACTCTTCAAGAAAACAACTGACAGAAATACTATAGATATTAAACAGGCCCTGAGGACAGCATTTAGTATACAATGCTTTTGTAAGATGCAAGCCTTATATTTACACAAATTATTCACTCCGGGTTTGGTTATTTGTTCTCCAGTACTGATGAAATCAGACCAAATTGATTTTGGAGGAGTTGTGACCTTCTTGGTATTTTACTATGTGCTGATTTATCTCTACTGGATTCTTTTGTTTAGTTATTTTTATTAAGAATGGCTGGAAATAAATCATTCCCAAAGCTTGTAAGAGGGAAGATGACAAACTGTGTTTGGAAGATGGCAGCCGTCTGTTTGTCTTTCACTGAGGTAAAGTGTGCATACAAAATCCAGACCAGAATAAACTAATTTCCTTCATCCTGTCTGCTTCACTAAAAGTGAATGAACGTTCAAGGATGTGATGAATCAGTGGGGTATGTGAAAACACAGCGTGACCTCACGGAAATTCTTACGTATTTTACGATTTGGCTAATTAGTGAATCGTACAGAAACGTATGATTGTTTTAAAAAACAATAATGAAACCACTCAACCACTTTTTTTATACAAAAACGTATAAGCATTAATACGAATTGCCAACCTTGTAAAATCTGTACAAATTGCCATGAGATTGCATTGGAAAATATAGAGGAACCTTATCATAAAAAATCAAAGGTGTGATGAATCAATGGTAAGATATGAGAAAACGCAGCGTGACCTCATGGGAATTCGTACCTATTTTAAGAGTTGGCTAATTCATACAAAGTGAATCATACAAAAGCATAGGATTGTCATAAAAAACAATAATGAAACCACTCTCCTAACACCAACGTCAAAGGGGAGAAAGCAAATCGTACAAAAACGTACAAGTGTGCTTGTATGAATTCATAAGAATTGCCAACCTTTTAAAATCTGTACAAACTGCCATGAGATTGCATTGGAAAATATAGAGGAGGAACCTTCATTAAAGTTAATGAAAGATCAAGGATGTAATGATTCAATGGTAAGATATGAGAAAACACAGCGTGACCTCATGGGAATTCATATATTTTACGAGTTTGCTAAGTACGAAGTGAATCGTACAAAAACGTAGGATTGTCATAAAAAACAATAATGAAACCACTCTCCTTACAGCAACGTCACATGAATGAAATCATACAAAAACTTACAATTTTGTTCGTATGAATTAATACGAATTGCCAACCTCGTAAAATCTATACAAACTGCCATGAGATTGCATTGGAAAATATAGAGGAGTTAAAGGATAATTCCGGTATTTAACACTTTGAGTCTCATTTCTGGTTTGTTTTGGATGAACTACAGTGATGGACACAGAAATTTTGACAATTGGTCGTGTCTTGACTTTTCGACTCATTTAGAAGCGTCTCTTGACTGCTTCAGAATGGAAGTCAATGGCCATGCACAAAATGTCATTAAAACAACACTTAACATTCATTTTCAAAACTGTACTACTCACCGAGTGGTTCGTGGTGTTCGTTGATGATTAAAAACAAATATATTGGCGCAATGTATGATGTCAATCCGTGTTATTTGCTATAGTGGACCTATTTTTTCAGATACCTCACAACCGCGTATATACTTCCGCTCTATATTTGAGTCTGAAGCATGAATGAACATAGTCCAACAAACTGTAATAAAACGGTAGCATACTTTCAAAATCAAGTTTATTTATAACACTTACACCATAAACATCAAATTCCACACATCCAATATGTTTTTTTCATCGGCAGAACAATAAAGAAGATATTTTGCAGAAACCCCAGTGCTCCGTCATGCAAGTCAACAGATCCGCACACTTTAAGAGCTAAAGCATATATATCCAATACAACAGTAATCCCCCATAACTCCGTGTGACATATTGACGTCTTGTGAAGCAAATCAATCAGTTTTTGCAAGAAACTGAACGTTATTTACAACATTATTAGCGTGAATGCCAAAGCAGGAAGCGTATTTTCCGTTTGAGGCGATCTTCCACTGGTGCAGTTTGGTGGCTGTTGGCTCTGGATGTTGGTCTCTCTGCGCCACCTATAGAGCGGGAGCGTGAAGCGCACTTCCTGCTTGGCAAAAGCTCTGCATTAACGCTGTAAAATATTTATATATATATTCGAATCTCAAAACTGAAAATCGAATGTCAACCCACGGAACGAATATTCAAATATTCTGGTCCAGCCCTACAAATATGGGAAAATTTTATTCTGAGAGAAACCGAGCGAAAAACAACAACCACATGTAAACAGTCCCTTTTCTGTTTCCCGGCGGCGGAGTGATATATCAGCGAGCAATAAGTCTTCCAGAGAAGTCAATGGAATTTTACAAAATGCCAAATAAAACACGACAGAAACTGTATTTCGCTACACAACTTGTTTTTAATCATCAACGAACACCACAAACCACTCGGTGAGTAGCACAGTTTTGAAAATGAACGTTAAGTGTTGTTTTAATGACATGTTTGTGCATGGCCATTGACTTCCATTCTAAAGCAGTTAAGAGACGCTTCTAAACGAGTCAAAAACTCAAGACACGACCCATTGTCAAAATTTCAGTGTCCATCACTGTAGTTCATCCAAAACAAACCAGAAATGAGACTCAAAGTGTTAAATACCGGAATTATCCTTTAAGTTAATGAAAGATCAAGGGTGTGATGAATCAATGTTAAATTATCAAAAAACACAACGTGACCTCACGGGGATTCATAACTATTTACAAGTCGGCCAATTCGTACGAAGTGAATCGTACAATAATGTATGATTGTCATAAAACCACAATAATGAAACCACTCTTCTAATACCAACGTCACAGGAGCGAAAGCAAATCGTACAAAAACGTACAAGTTTGTTCGTATGAATTAATACAAATTGACAACCTCGTAAAATCTGTACAAATTGCCATGAGATTGCATTGGAAAATATAGAAGAACCTTCATTAAGTAAATGAAAGATCAAGGATGTGATGAATCAATGGTAAGATATGAGAGAACACAGCATGACCTCATGGGAATTCATACGTATTTTACGAGTTGGCTAATTCGTACGAAGTGAATCATACAAAAACGTAGGATTGTCATAAAAAACAATAATGAAACCACTCTCCTTACAGCAACGTCACATGAGTGAAATCGTAAAAAAACTTACAATTTTGTTCGTATGAATGAATACGAATTGCCAACCTCGTAAAATCTATACAAACTGCCATGAGATTGCATTGGAAAATATAGAGGAGTTAAGTTAATGAAAGATCAAGGGTGTGATAAATCAATGTTAAGTTATCAGAAAACACAACGTGACCTCACGGGGATTCATACCTATTTACAATTTGGATAATTAGTATGAAGTGAATCGTACAATAATGTATGATTGTCATAAAACCACAATAATGAAACCACTCTTCTAATACCAACGTCACAGGAGCGAAAGCAAATCGTACAAAAACGTACAAGTTTGTTCGTATGAATTAATACAAATTGACAACCTCGTAAAATCTGTACAAATTGCCATGAGATTGCATTGGAAAATATAGAAGAACCTTCATTAAGTAAATGAAAGATCAAGGATGTGATGAATCAATGGTAAGATATGAGAGAACACAGCATGACCTCATGGGAATTCATACGTATTTTACGAGTTGGCTAATTCGTACGAAGTGAATCATACAAAAACGTAGGATTGTCATAAAAAACAATAATAAAACCACTCTCCTTACAGCAACGTCACATGAATGAAATCGTACAAAAACTTACAATTTTGTTCGTATGAATTAATACGAATTGCCAACCTCGTAAAATCTATACAAACTGCCATGAGATTGCATTGGAAAATATAGAGGAGTTAAGTTAATGAAAGATCAAGGGTGTGATGAATCAATGTTAAATTATCAAAAAACACAACGTGACCTCACGGGGATTCATAACTATTTACAAGTCGGCCAATTCGTACGAAGTGAATCGTACAATAATGTATGATTGTCATAAAACCACAATAATGAAACCACTCTTCTAATACCAACGTCACAGGAGCGAAAGCAAATCGTACAAAAACGTACAAGTTTGTTCGTATGAATTAATACGAATTGACAACCTCGTAAAATCTGTACAAATTGCTATGAGATTGCATTGGAAAATATAGAGGAACCTTCATTAAGTAAATGAAAGATCAAGGATGTGATGAATCAATGGTAAGATATGAGAAAACACAGCGTGACCTCATGGGAATTCATATATATTTTACGAGTTGGCTAATTCGTACGAAGTGCATCATACAAAAACATATGATTGTCATAAAACCACTCTCCTAACACCAATGTCACAGGGGTGAAAGCAAATCGTACAAAAACGTATGAATGAATATGAATTGCCAACTTCGTAAAATCTGCAAATTGCCATGAGATTGCATTGGAAAATATAGAGGAGGAACCTTCATTAAAGTAAATGAAAGATCAAGGGTGTGATGATTCAATGGTAAGATATGAGAAAACTCACGTGAATTCATACCTATTTTACATGTTGGCTAATTTGTTTAAAGTGAATCGTACAATAACCACTTTACTAATATCAACGTCACAGGAGCAAAAGCAAATCATACAAAAAGGTACAAGTGTGGTCGTACAAATTAATATGAATCAGCCACCTTGTAAAATATGTACAAATTGCCATGAGATTGCATTGGAAAATATAGAGGGGGAAAGGAACAGACTGACATGCTTTCTTCACTTCCAAGTGAACTTCACACCCCTGCTTAGGTTTTTTTTTTTTGGGTAGGACTAAAGAGGGGTGTAAATGAGCAGGATGTAAAAAAAGGATATGAACTACATTGATGTGCTTTAAACAAACTGTCCGTGAAATGTCACCAGAAATGGCTCAATTAAAGTCAATTAAATTAATGATCATTTATTTAATCCTGAAAGTTAGTGTAATGTGATCAGTGTGTTTTTGATCTTTTGTGGTCTGATGTCTTTAAACTTGATATTAATAATTCATTTAGTGAGAAAACAACAGTGAGAGAAACAGCCGTAAAAAGGCAAAAGAAAAGAGAGAGGAAATGGAAAATAAACTAGGATGATGAAATTATTTATATAACAGCACAACAGCTCTCAGAATTATTACACGTAGAAATCAGAAGAAAAGGTCACTGATTCTGGTAAGCGTTTTATATCAATTTCATCATAACAGCAAACATTAAACTCTGTCTAAATTTTATTTTAAGCATCTTCATGTATAATGTTGATATAGATGGTCTAGTTTGCATGCTGGCTGTACTGTACACAGACTGGTTTAATGTGAATGAGCAATTTTGACTTCCTTTGACTTTCTTTGTCTTATCTCTTCCACGTTTCACAACCTTTCATGGGGGAATAAGCATGAAAAATAGTGCAAAGCAAAAATTCTATCTATAATTCAACAATACTCCCTGTATGTTTTATTCATTGAAGAAGGGAATAATGAAATCCTTTTCGAACGTCCTCCAACATCCCAGTGGACAATAAAAGAAAAACTTAATTTACAAGTAATTCACCTTCTCAACCCAGGGATAAAGGCCTAGGTGTTTAATCCATGTACAGAAAAAAAGATTTGGTATTTGTGTGTTCACTTAGCTTAGGCTAAGAGATACGTGAAAAGAACAAAAGAGAGAGAGAGAGAGAGAGAGAGAGAAAGAGAGAGAGAGATACAGTAAAGAGAGAGAATATTTTTCCAAAGATGTTCATTTGGGAGATACACTATATTCAGAGAGGACTGAGGAAGTCTGACTGGGAAGAATTAACTGTGAAGTTAATATTTAAAAGTGCTTATATAAAAATGACAGGTAACAATATTAGGGTGCTTTCACACCTGCTTTGTTTAGTTCGGTTGAATCGTACCAGAGTTTGATAGCTCATTTGGTGTGGTTTGTTTGGGCAGGTGCAGAATACAGCAATCGAACTCTGGTGCGCAACAAAAACGGACCAAACAAGCAGACCGAGACCTCCTTGAAGAGGTGGTCTCGGTACGCTTTCAAGCGAACTCTGGAGCGGTTTGTTTGTGATGAGAACACAATCCATTTTTGGACTAAACCAGCTGCCGTAGTCAGCTGAACTGTGCATTATGGGATAAGGAAGTGTTTGTTGACAGTTTCTATTAGCAATATTAGCCCAATGGTAGATTGCGGACATAATTACAGCACGCAGTCGTCTGTCCATAGTGTCTGCTGTATTTTCCTCCTTTTTGTTTACTTCCGATATTTTGTTGAAGTTTCTTGCACATTGATTCTGACCAATCGAGAAGCAGTTTAGGAAATATCCAATGAGTGATTTGTATCTTATCACATGACCAGATTTTGGTTCGTTTCAACTGGCGCAGACCAGAGCGATCAGTGTGGTATGAAAAGGAACCAAAACTGCTAAAAAAGCTACATGTACATGTATAATTTTTGCTTTTGGTCCGGACCAAATGAATCGAACTTCAGATGTGAAAATATCCTTAAGGGGGTCGCACATTGGAGGCACAGCTCAGCGTCGAGTCGCGTCTATGACAACTCGTAGGTATCAGAAACCGTAAGTGCGCATTAAAGGCGGAGTCCACAATGTTTGAAAAACGCTTTGGAAAAGGAGACGGGCTGACTACCAAAACACACTTATAGCCAATCAGCAGTAAGGAGCGTGTCTCCTAACCGACATCCTTGCCGGGTTGCGTATGTGTGGGGTGGGTCTATCAACAGAAGGTCCAGATTCTATTGGGGTAGGGGCGTGTTTGTTTAGGTGATTTCATTGGCTTTCAAACATTGTGGACTCCGCCTTTAAATAGCGCAAGCTTAGTCAGATAGCGTCTACTTCAAAATGAAAAATATAGTTTAGCAGCCTATGTTAATCATTAATGATTTGGGACAAATATGATGTTATTTAAAACAATGTATCTTACACAATGTAACCTTGCTCTCACTTAAAATGTGTCCCCACATTTAGTCCTCGAATTTGGTTGTATTGGACCTGGAAAGTCCTTGAAAGGTCCTTGAATTTGAAGTTAACTAAGGTGTGGGAACCCTGCTTTTTCTAACATAAAATGACATCCAAACCGCGATTCTAACCCCAACTCCAAGCGACCATGATTTAAAAATAGACAAGACATGGAAAAAACTATATATTAAATGTCATCCTAAAGCAAAACCCAAATCTAACCATAAACCCAAGCGAAAACAAAGAGAAACCGATTAATAAAACACACAAAAAGATGCATCATATAAGTGAACGGGAAGGACTGCAATTTGGCGTATCTATTGAACGATAATCACACTGTGCATTTGGTGAGAATGGGTTGGTTAAACTGAGTTGTAAAGAGGAATACAGAGGCCTTAATGTCATTTTAAATTATATGCAAAACTGTTACATTCTTACACACACCTTGCAATTTTAAAAATGTCAAATGATAGAAAATTACAATAGAGAATTGCAAAACCTACATTTATACTGTAATGATATCTATAATTTAACACTCATACATTTTTATGTCATGTTTTAGATGTGGTTTTTCTATATCCGTAAGACCCAATGTTGGCAGATTCAGTACTAGAGAAATATTGAGTAGTTTCTGCAAAATCATTGTGTAGATTTTCACAGTGCCTCCTATTGACTCTGGTTGTCTCCTGTTTAGTTTGGGCTTATTGCGACATCTCTGAAATCGATTGCCTCAGCCTCTCTACACCACACTGCTGTTTTGTGTGTGCCTGATCCATTAGGTGTAAAGCCCACCGTAGCCCACGTACATGGACTTCTACAGACCCACACATACATAAACACAAAATCAATATATTTCATTTCAGAACACTCTCTTATCTGTTCCTCTGTTTGGATTGGTAAAAGCCGGTGATCCTAGACAACTTTTCTCAAGCAATAATGTAGGGAAAATGTACCAGAAAATATGAAGATCCCTTATCTTGTAAAAGGGCTGTCGGTTTTACATAAAAGCTTTCACATACAAAGCATTAGATGCTATTTACACAAAAAAATGAAGTTTAAAACTTCTTATTGTATATTTACACAATAAAGAACTATGAGTACAGTGCTTTGGAAAGAAAGGTAGGCTATTCATTTTAATGAAATGTCTGTAATCTCTAAATACATATCTGTAAGTAGGACCCGTGCTGGTGGTATTAAAATATTCATGAATGCAATTATTAATGTTTTCTATTTGTCATCTGAAAAAAAAGGCCTCACAATTAAGTGCAATGTTTGAGGTTTGATTGCAAATGTATTCATCAGCATCATAAAAAGGTCATAGAGGCTGTGTTCTTTTTGTGCTGTGTGCTCCGGCTCTCGCCAGGCCTTTTCATAACGTTTATATTTTCCATCAAATGCTATAAAGCCTTGGCTCTGCAAACCGCCCACTTTATATCCCGCATAATACGATTTTGGTATTATGGTCAGCACCTATTTAAAATCAATGCCAATGACGTGGAGGAGCTTTAGCGTAAGTGGCTAACAGCAGCTAATGTGGCAAGGAAGATTCATCACATTGTGACAGATTCCATTACGCCACCTTAAAAAGGTCAATCAGATCAGAAGCGTGTTTATAGATATTTTCTCCTGGCCTTTCACATATATGGCTCTGTCTTTGTCTGGCGGTAGAGTTGCTTGTCCACATCAGGTGTGGCCTATTCGTGTTTCAAGAGAGCTGGAGGGAAAATGTCAAGTATTGATTATGTTGAGCTAAAGCCGCTAAAGGCTCAAATTAAATCATCTTCATGTTCTGGAAAAATATGTTTACAGAAAGGGCTTTGACTTCTCTATTGATTTGACACAAAAGAGAAGAAATATTAGGATATCACTTAGATAGATAGATAGATAGATAGATAGATAGATAGATAGATAGATAGATAGGTAGATAGATAGATAGATAGA
Source organism: Misgurnus anguillicaudatus (assembly GCF_027580225.2). Lineage (NCBI taxonomy): Eukaryota > Metazoa > Chordata > Actinopteri > Cypriniformes > Cobitidae > Misgurnus > Misgurnus anguillicaudatus. Next base: position 27,689,245 of record NC_073350.2, on the reverse strand, counting down.
TAGATAGATAGATAGATAGATAGATAGATAGATAGATAGATAGATAGATAGATAGATAGATAGATAGATAGATAGATAGATAGATAGATAGATAGATAGATAGATAGATAGTAGGGATGAGCACGAGAACTCAATTGCTCGAGTACTCGAACGTGGCATCGATGATCGATCACGAAAACGATGATTGTGTGGGTTTATTTATTTTTTATGGATATGGCGGCATTTGGATGGCTGGTTAGCGTACAAGCGTAAAGACTGGGTCTGGAGATGCGTGTTTGACGTCGTGTCGAGCTACGCAGACCGACGTATGACATCAGTAACATTACCATGCGTGATTCAAAAACAAACAGATAATTCCGCGCGACCGCGCCTGGTGCGCAGCAGGAACCCGCCGATCTGCGCAATGCGCGGCAGACTGCCAGCCCGCGAAGCCGGCCACAACTTACATCACTGAGGCACTATGGTTTAAAAGGATGCCGTGATTTTCGGAAATAAAGTCAGTCAGGTGCGAAATGTACAGCGCCGTCAAAAGTTCAATGGTTTATCATCTCATATTTAAACATCAATTGTGAAGAGATACCAGAGAGCCATACGAGCATTAACATTACATCTTGACTGAGGTAAGAGGATGACACGACACAGCTAAACGCTAAAATGATAGCAAAAGACTTAAAGCTGCTTAATGTTATGAAGCTTGAGCTTTGACTGGACATGTTTAAAAGTGCACCGTTTATGATGCACATCCACAAAGGGAGTTAAACTTTCTTTTTTTTAGATAACTTAGTTGAAAACTTAGTTGAAGTCTTGCATTTTATGCAGATAGATGCACGTTGTACATTTATGTTGTATAAAGGCTTAATATTATGCAGAGTGCAACATATAGAAAGAGCTTCGGTTTGTGTTTATTAACCCTTTAGTTTCACTTCATCACGCAGCTTTTCCTGTTAGAGGTTTCTGTTAAAAAACATTTAATTCATTTAAAATCTAGTATGTGTTTTTTGTTCTGTCATAGTTTCTTCAAATTAAGTTTTATTTGAGTGTTTTTAATAAAAATATTTTCATTTTCACCATGACGTGTACGCCCCGCCCCTTTGATTGCCCCACCCCCAGTTAATAGAGTACTCGTTCTTCAGACCTATGGATTAATCGAAATGAAAAAATGACATAAATGCACATCCCTAATAGATAGATATTATATTTATATATTTTCCATAGGTCAAAAAGCATCCTAGTACATTAATATGAGATCGTTGACAAACTCATATCTGCATTCTGCACCCACAGGACTTTCATATCTCCGCTTTCAATCGAGGTTCAATACCTCAAAGTTAATTGACCTATCTAGTGAACTTTTGAAGCAACGCAAAATGTCAACAGTGGCTTTAAAATGCAAAATAATAATGATTATAATTTAAAAATCAATACTTGGCGTCTGTGTATTGATTCTATATCGAGATGAAAGAGTGTCACGGTGTTATGCTACATCGATTTTTTTTCCCCTCCACCTTGTTCAGAGCACTCAAATGCCATGGCATCACATTGGCCAGTTACTAGACAACATTTCAACTTTAACCCTAACCCCTACCAAAAGGCAGATAGTAAGCAATGTTTTGCAGTATTAAAGGCACAATAAGCAAGATTGTGCATTAAAATATCCCAAAAATACTAGTGCAGTGTTATATACTTTGTTGTTTACTTTAATTATCCCAAATGTTTTTAAACAAGGTTTGAATCCAGAGAACTTGAAATGTCAAAAAAAATTCTGCCCCTGTTCATAGAGTCACCTGTTGGTGGTGTCATGTCCACATTATAGATAATGTCCATTTTAATTGCAGTAGAAATCATAGATGTGTTTGACTTCATGCAGCGCTGAGCAGATTGATCGGCATATGACATCATACTAGTATCGCAAGAGCACAAAAGCAGTATAGAGACAGAACGCAGTTATGCTAACTTGAAAACCACACCCACCGGGTGGGAACAATCCAATGGTCTCCATTCACTTTGTATTAAGTGAGGCCGCCTCCTTATCATTGTGTGACAACTCTCAAGGTGTACAGCTAACAAGCTAAAAAACCCAGAAATACGTTTTTAAAAGCTGTCGATCTTAAAAAAAAACAAGCGTTTAAAGACACAAAAGTGGATTGCTGCCGAATACGTTTCCCTCCAGTTGGCATAGTTCTAATAATAGTAGTACTATGAAAAGTTGCCTGTATCCAGCTTTGTGTCTTTAAAAGCAATTTTTTTGGGGTCGACAGCTTATAAAAACATATTTTGGGGTTTTTGGGCCTATTAGCTATACATCCTGTGACACAGCAGCTTTTGGGCATCATTCTGGATTGTTTTCCCCCCGGTGGCCGTGGTTTTCAGGTTATGACCTGCGTTGCGCTCTGTCTCTATACGCCAATCAATCTGCGCACTGACGTATGCAGAAGTAGTATTGTAGCATCACGCACATCACTCTGTCGGCTTATGTCATGGTTCCTCACACCCTACCAGAGTCGGTGCCCTGCAGAGTTTAGCTCCAACCTTAATAAAGCACACCTGAGCAAGCTAAATAATGTCTTTACGATCACTAGAAATTCACAGGTAGGTGTGTTTGATCAGGGTTGATGCTAAAGTCTGCAGGGCACCGGCTCTCCAGGGTAGGATGTGAGGAACCCTGGTTTATGTTATAGGTTAATGTAGCGGTTATAAAACATTATTTTATTACATCATCCGTTAACATGATTTGTGAATCCCTTCTGACTGATTTCCAGTCGGCAGTGAAGACTACAACTCCCATCATTCTACGCCCCTTCATAACGTCATCATGCAACAGTCGTTTTTGAATGGCAACCTCTATTAAAGAAAATTATGTATTGTGCCTTTAAAATTTAAATTAGAAATAATTAGGGAACTAAATTAGATTAAAAGTAGATAAAATATTGATTAAATAACAGATATATTCAACCCATTCTCACCCCATGGCGTCAATATTTGACGCACTTGACCATGCGTCAATATGTGACGCGGAGGGTATACCTTTCGCGTCATTTTTTGACGAACTGGGGACTTCAATACTATTACGTCCGTTGCATTCTCTTTCCTATTTTCTTACCATTTTCGCGTCGGTTTAGGGTTAGATTTACATAATGACATCCCTACCCAAACCTAACTCTAACCCCAACGCTAGGTGACAACTGTCATACCTAACTCTAACCCCAACGCCAGGTGACAACTGTTTAATTTCGCGTAATCTAACCCTAAACCGACGCGAAAATGGTAAGAAAATAGGAAAGAGAATGCAACGGACGTAATCGTATTGAAGTCCCCAGTTCGTCAAAAAATGACGCGAAAGGTATACCCTCCGCGTCACATATTGACGCATGGTCAAGTGCGTCAAATATTGACGACATGGGGTGAGAATGTGTTGATATATTTGGTACATGGAAGCAGACAAATGTATTATTTTTTGATAATATATATTTTATTATGAACTAGGAGATGCTGAAATAGGCTTGGTATATCGGGATGAGCCCTTTTGTAAAGGTACGTGATAGATTGAGAACAACTTAAACAACATGGGTGAACACATTGTTTTCTTTGAGTATACGCACACGGGCGCCGTCAGGTGGCGCCTGTCCATGGCGTCCAGCTTTGACTTAGGAAGTTGCTCAAATCCCTGTCGTGCCACAGAGCGCCACTCACATAGTTTAACATTAAGATCCATTGTTACAGTTCCTTTTTGAGGGAACTCACGCTGCGTCACTGCGCTGACACTTTTGGGACGCCTCCAGGGGTAAGTGCATCTGAATGTGTATATCAAATTCAACCAATGATGAGGCTTAACGACAAAGACAGGGTGACACGGGAGCCAGGGAGTATATCACTATCTGAAATATTGCCGAAGACAGCGTTACAGGGATGCAGGAAGTATGGCAAGGGAGACACAGCGTCTCGTTCCCTTCTCAGGGAACAACAGTTACATACGTAACCCGAGAAGTTTTCATGTGTCAAACACAACTAAAAAAGCATTTTGGTATGAACCAACATTAGCATACAGAAGACATAAGCATTTAATGTGAACAGTTTAGCACGTGTGCTTAAAAAGTCTAGAATTTTTATGATATTATCCTACACTACACAGGGAATAATATGTATTTTTTCCAGAAAACTTCTTGCATAAAATAGATTCAAGCACTTTCAATGACCTGTATCTATGTATGTATATTTTCATAAACTTCCCAGGGCCTTGAATTTTTTCCCCCAGATTCACAAACTTTCAAGGATTTCAAGGACCCGTGGGAACCCTGAAAAAGTTGCTCTAATCCAAAACCCAAGCAACAATGGTAAAAAAAGAAAACAAATGAGAAACCAATAAATAAAACGACACGAAAATATGCGCCATATAAGGGAATGGGAAGGACTGGTGTATCATATGCACGCAAAATTGGAATTTGGCATATCTATTGCATGATTATCACACTGCGTGTTATTTGTACGCATATTGGTGAGAATGGGCTGATTTACCACATTGGGACAGGTTCCCAGGCAGAGTTTAAGTCTAGCCCTAGACTAAAATTCATGTTTGAACTGTCTTATCTTAACGTATATCAGTGTCATGATGCATGATGGTTTGTATCAAGATGCACACCCGTAATGTTTAATGTTTTTGTGAGCTATTTTTGTACAAACTAACTAACGTGATACTCAAGGCAATAATGAAAATTACCCCATGACTCTTCACCAGAGAGTAGCGTAGCGTAAGATACGGTGAAAACTAGACTCTCGCGAGAATTGTGCGTTGTTAGTTGTTTTAGCTACAGATAGCTACAGAATCAATATAGTTTATAAATTTTTAAATATGGATTTTTTACAAAATCACACCAATTACCCTCAGAAGGCCTTAATTAACCCCCTGGTGCCATGTGGATTAGGTCTGTGAAGGATGGATGCACTTTTTTGGACTTCAAAGTCAGAAGTTGTTCCCTGTCCCTGTTTACCGTTATAAAGCTTGGAAGAGCAAGGACATTTTTAAATATAACTTTGATTGTTTTTTAAAGATAATCATCTACATCGAGGATAGCTTGAGGGTGAGTCATTTTTATTATTCGCTGGAGTATCCCTTTAACTGTCCTAGTATACCTAAGGACTTACCCTACCTTCTGGCTTAACCTAACCCATGTATGGGAAACCACCCCACTGTTTCTCTTCTAATAATAAACTAGCCACTCTTGTTCATATGGTGCTTTTCTAAAAAATGCACAACCCCTGCTAACAGCCACATCAACTGGTCATAAATAAGCATACAATGTGCATCATTGCTTTAACTTTCTCCACTATTGTTATAATTAGTCTGCAAATTAAACCAAACATCTTTAATAAAGGAAATTAAGACTATAGATGTAAAAATATTCTCCAGTGGAACTATTATGTGGTTCTTCTCTGCTGAATTAAAGACATATGATATAAACAGCAGAGCAGATGTTTCTATCTTAACTTAATCTGTGTGCATTCTTAAAATTAACTCTTTCCCCACCATTGACAAGTTAACTCGTCAATTGAGAGAAAACGCTTCCCTGCCAATAACGAGTATTTCCGGCTTCCCACAATACAGCTATTATCCACCAGGTGGCTCTTTTCGCAACTTATAAAACCTGGAAGGATCGCCCTATAGGGCAAACAGCTGTATGTCCGTGTAAGTTTTGAGGATCGCTCTGAATCTGATCTCTATTAAAAGTCCTTCACAAAAGTGGAATTATCTCAGCTTTTTGCTTAAAATTTGGTGTTTTTGAAGAAACACAAGATACCATATTTGAGAGGTCATAAAAAGAGAATTAAAAACATTAATTCTTTAAAAAGCAGAGGGTCTGTTCTTTCATTTGATATATTGGAAGGCATTAAACTTTTGTAAAAAACATGAAAATGTTGGCGCTGGCTGGCAACTTTTTTTAAAACGCTGGCAAGGAAAGAGTTAAAGTGTACTGTCAAAATGTTTTTTTTTCCAAAATATGCACCCCAGCTGTTACTGTGCCAGTAGCCTTTCAAAAAGTATAGCGTTGCACCTAAAGAGTTCATATTTGCATCTCAAAGGTATATACAGTATTGGTACCAAATGTATACATATCTGTACCTAATGATACATATTAGGACCTTTCTCAAGGGTACTGTCCCAATGCAAGCTGGGGTACATATTATGACCATAACGATGTTTTCTAACCCATTTTTCTCACGATGCCATAGCTAAATGGCTCCATAAAGAACAGTTAACATACGAAGATTATAAAAATGTAAAACCTTTAACTGAATGGTTATTCCAAAAATACCAAAAATAGTTTCTTTATGGCATCGCTGAAAAGAACATTTTAAGCACCTTTATTTTCAAGTGTGTGTGTTTTAACTTGCACTTGTATGGACACAGGTGACTAAGGTTTATAGATCTCTGCAGTGCTAAGAAGTAACAAACCGAAAGTAAGGATGCTATAATGCTAAACTGTAATAAAACGCTACATCAGTATTTCTTTATGTACTAATTGGTAACAAATAAAAATCTTCTCATAAAAACTGTCTATTCAGCCTAAATAGCTTTAGCGTGTGGCGTTTGCCACTTTTCGAAAGGGCAGCTTGACTGTAGTTAAGCGACTTCAAATTACGAGTAGCTGGTAGATTGACATGCTACATTTTCAAAGCTGTGTCTTTACTGCCGCCCTGCTCTTTTCCAGCTGCTTTCATTTCTGGAAAGTCTGGAGAGTAATATCAACATATCTATAGGACCTGTTCCACCATCAGCAGCCAATCCCATAAAACATTGTATTGCTATACCTCATTGAGCAGCCAATCCATTATAAATATTCCATCTCTCTGTATCTCACAGAAGAGCCGATCCAATCTAAACTCTCTCCATATACCCACTATAGCCGCCGGTAATGTTGTCAGAGCTGCACTGTTTGAACACAGCAGATACAGGAAACATTGAGGAGCAGGACATATATTTATAAACCAATTAATCTCAGTGTAACACAGTGGTACTCAAAGTGTGTGTCTCAGTGACATGACATTTTATAAAATAGATTCATTTATCATCAATTCTGTGTAATTAAACCTGTCGGCACTACATTTTATAACTTAATATGTTTCATTAAATTTAAATTCTAAGTTGGGGTTTGTTCTATCATTGTTCTATATGTCATGCATTTTTTTTTTGGGGGGGGGGGGGTGCGAATGGATGCACCCTACACAAGGGGGTCGCATGCCGAAAAGTGTGAGAACCACTGGTGTAAAATTTTTTATTACAGAAAACTGCATGTTTTTGAAGGTTCAAGGAAAATCTATATTTTTAGTTTTTTAGTTTCTTCATTTTATTTGCTGTGATTGTGTCTGCCTGTATGTCTTCTTTTGTTTCCCTTTTGGAGCTAACTTTGACATGCCATTCAACAACAAGAAAATAGTTAAATTATTAGGCATATACTGATGCAAAATTTTTGTGCCAATATTGATATTTGATAACTTAGAATGACCTCTACCAATAGATAACGATTAGGGCTGTAACGATTAATCGTGTGTCCCATTAAAAATGCCTGTCTGAAATCGATTATGAATCGCAAGGCTGCGATTCTGTGTTTCATGCACAGCTTGTGCGTGTACTACGGCATTTGGTCAGTAGGAAGTTTTTATCAATCTAAAATCATTATGAGTTGTTTATAACCTGCATTTAAAAAAGCAACACTCGTTAAATAAAATCATATATTCTTTATTATCATGAAAATACCTGAAACAATCTGAAGAACAGCGATATAAATATTCCTGTAGACATTTCCTGGAATAGTTTTTGTAATGCTACTTCTGTTGCACAAAGGAAGTTTCTGCACGAGAGCGCCCCCTGGCTTTTGGATGTACCGGGATATCACCGTAATTCATTCAAATTCATTCATTGAGAAAACGCGAATTTGTGCAATTAATCGTTACACCCCTAATAACGATAGTTTAGCTTTTTCCTCGTTTCAAAGTACTATGTTGTAAAATTTAAGGCTGCAATTAGTGCTGTCAAATGATTAATCGCGATTAATCGCATACATAATAAAAGTTTGTGTTTGCATAATATATGTGTGTCTTATGTGTGATTATGTATAAATATATAAACACACACATACATGTATAAATTTAAGAAAATTTGTATTTATATATCAATTTTTTATAATTATTTTTAATATTATAAAATATATAAATATATAAATGAATATATATATGTAGAGTTTCGTTGCAAAACGAGATAACCACCGTTTTTTTAATTGTTCAGAAATCTAGTTTTTTGATTGTGCATTCCAATTAATTTCAATGCAACTGCAGTTGGTTTGTTTTGATTTAAACCTTCATAACTTACATGATAATAACATGATAACATAATAATAAACATGTTTTGACAAAAATGTTAACACGCACGCACGCACGCGCGCGCGCGCGCACGCACACACACACACACACACACACACACATTTTTAAATGCATACATGAATGTGTGTGTATGTACAGTATATATACATAATAATTACACACAGGACACACATATTTTATGCAAACATAAACATTTATTTTGTATGCAATTAATTGCGATTAACAATTATTTTCATGATCAATTAACCGAGCGATAATTTTTTGATTAATCAACTAATCAGATAAAAACATGACTGTTTACTCAATTCGTTTTTGTCACTTAGCCTATTATAGCTAAATAAGGCGCAAAATTATTCATGTGTAGAAGTGTACTTTTACAAGTACAAAAGCCACACACTAGTTTTACTAATAAAATCCTCTTGATTTTGATATTTTAAGCCTTAAACAAAAAGTTTGTGCAGCTTTTAAATAATAAAACATTTTTAAATATTGAGTTTTCAGGAATGTGCTGATGAGGAAATTTTGCCACAGGCACAAATTAATAAACTCTTTTAATCTTCAACTTTAGACCTTGATGAGAATTAACATTATTAGTTGCACGAGAGCGCCCCCTGATAAATAAGCCATATGATATGACAGTGATATACATGCATTGTTACAGTAATAAAAACCTGGAGTTCCCCTTTACTTTAAACAGATGCTTAGTTTGTGGTTCATTATTATTTTTATGAAAACCCAACAACAATTAAACAAATACAAACTCATGAAATGAAACCTTTATTAACCAGTGTTCAAGAACAAGTTGACAACAAATTTCATTATCCATTATTATCGTGCAAAGCGTATTAGTGCAAAGCGTATAAACCTTATTCTGTTGTTTTTGTCAGCCAATTCAAAATAATCGCAAAGGATAAGGTCTTATGCATTTTTCCGTGCCTTGCCAGGATATACTCTGCCTTTATAATCTGATGTTTTAAGCAATCAGACAATGTTCGGTGCATTCCTTTAAATTATGTACACATACAGAAATGAAATCTAGCACTCTATATTGCCTGCATATAACCAAAAATTCTGTATATTTTATAACATAGAATGTAAACCAAAAAGACCCAGTCTGAATTCAAATTAAATCAAAATGATAAAACACTGCCACTTCTAACACAAAGCTGCACTGAGTGACTCACTTAACTGCATAAATCCACATGTTTGATAACATTTAGTTGCCATTTCATGTAAAGCAGTTCATATCAGCCTGCAAACACATGCAGTGTCACCATGCCAGCAAAAACAACCAAACCTGGGTCTGCAATGCACATGGACAATGAGGCGGTAAATTGTGTTCAACAATATTGGACTGAAACATATCAGGTATTGCCTCTGCATCGGACTGAAACGATTTATCTCGCATTCCCAAACGGACCGGGCGCCAGGCGAAGTTGTGTTTACTTTCCTAGCTGTCGCTGTGCACAGGATATGGCCATTAAACAGTAGTCACTTCAGTCTCTTCTGCCCGAACATGAGCATTAGAAAAGGGAGAAGCTGGAGTGTCATATCGCAGCTGTTGTCTCATGTATGTCTTTGCATGGCTCACTTAAGGACAAGCCAGCCCAGGCTGAGAAGGATACCGAATAATGACAGAAAGAGAGAGCGAAAGAGGACTTGTGGTTTCCTGTATTGTCATGCTGCTCAGCATCACGCCTCATTAAACTGACACTACAGCAGAGCCCAGGCTATATTATCCGCAGCGCACACACACATGCATGTTATGTCTTTGTGCAGCTTTGCTCATTCTGTCATTAGGAACATAGTGAGATGTTTGCTACCTATAGAGGTGCCTTTTAATGCAGGGGCCTTATGAAAACTCATATAATAACCATTTGGAACAATTTAAATGGGTTGCAGCTCCATGTGCCATGCATATAGTGCTCCATATGGGAGACACATCTCACAATTTCAATAGTTTGTTTTATGTTCCCAAACTAAAGGTGTATTACAATACTAAGCAAAGAATTATTACATTGCACATACAAATATCGGATAAAATATTTACATTTTTAAATACATTTCTATTGCTTTTCTTCAGTACCAAATAAACATATAGTTGCATATTCTAGATGTTTCTTGTTCATTTACAGTCACTGGGGCATTACCCTCTCAAAAAGTACACATTTGCACCTAATTTGTTCAAATTAGTACCTCAAATGTGCAATTTGGTACTGAATGTATACATATATTGACATAAATAGTACATACAGTAGTAAGACCCTTTTAAAGGGTACTGGCCAGGTAAAAGCTTGGGACCATTATTTAACATTATTTAATAGTGTTGCATCATTCAAAGAGTGCAACACTATCAAAAAGCCTACCTCCCTTGCCTTAAAGAGCACCTATTGTCAGATTCATGTTTTTACATTTCCTTTGATGTGTAAGGGACCTATTTTAACGATCTAAGCGCATTGTCTAAAGCGCATAGCGCAACGTCTAAATGGGCGTGTCCGAATCCACTTTTGGTAATTTAACAACAAAAAAAATGGTTTATGCGCCGAGCACATGGTCGAAAAGGATTGGTCCTATTTTTTTATGAGTAATGGGAGTATTTTTGGCGTAATGTGCAATAAATCAATGAGATTCTCCGCTCTCATCCCCTTTAAAAGCGTGTTGCGCTGGCGCTATGTCTAATCCCTATTTAGATGACGGACTTTGTAATTGAAAAACTAAGCAGAGGAAGAAGATCCCCAGTTAAATAATTGTGTTGTTTTTTACTTGTATTGAAATTGTTATTTTTTTATTAAAGAACAAGTTCAGTATTTTACACTTAAAGCCCTGTTTTCAGATTGTTTATGATGAAAAAGAACGGTTTTGACTGAAATTTTGACATATGTGGTGCTCTTTAAAATGCTACCTCCATAGGCATCTAACTATACTGTAAGTTTAAGAAAAAGCATTATTGATGCCTTTCTAATGGCTATCTCTCACTTTCTTTTTTTCCCTCTCTCACATGCACTGTGGAGTCAAAAATCCAGGTATAGACATAGATGAAAGCCAGCAGAAAGGTGCAGGGTGAGGCGGTATAAGAATGGGGCGAGGCAGGTGGACGAGATGGCGGCTAATGTAGGATTTAATTGTCAAAGCACACCACCTTCATGCTGTGGTGAGAATGAAGTGCTTTGTGCCAGCAGGAATAAAAACCTCAGCTGTACTCCAAGTCCAGAAAGCTCTCACGCAGATTGTGGAAAAGAGGCAAGGATGTCTGAGCCACAAAAACTCCATGATTTAAGAAACCGGTGGTGAAAATGGAAAAGTTCAGCAGAACTTTAGAAAGTCTGAATGAATCATAATGAACTTTTCACTTTGCCAAACCACTACAGTATTTTGTATTTTTTTCCTACATATCCATTAGACTCGCTCCTTCCACTGCTATTGCTCTGTTGCACTATAAACTTTTTGTCTGAACCTATTTCAAGCATATACATGCAAATACAACATGCAATAAATGCCATCTTTTTATTAGTTACCACAAAAATCTGTATCAGGTCAGTATTAAAAAGTGAATTCTTAATTTTATGCAAAATCCGATATTCGCTTTTATTCTGTCTTCTTTTTCCCAAAACACGATAAACGCCACTCCTCCTTCTCTGCAGAATGCAATACATCCGCTCAACAAATCACAGCGCACCATGCCACGCACTGTAAACAACAATGGCGGTGCGTTGAATACGCACAGAATCTTAGTTTTCCTCATCTACTTTGTACTTTGTGATCAACAAACAAATAAAAACAAAATAATAAGTTTGATGGCATTGATAAACCTGTGGTGGTTTTCTGTGACGGGGAAGAAACGCAAGCCACTCGGGCTACGGAAAAACGACACCTGTTCTCACACAACAGCTTCTGTCATGCTAACACATTAGCCTCTTTCACACAGTAATTCTGGTAAATTACCATGAATTTACCAGAATGAATTTACCAGTAAATACAAAAATGTGCTGTTCACACATGCAGTGACGTTCCGTCTTTTTATCAGTAAGACATCATTCACACATCAGTATCAAAATACCGGTAAACTCGGAGAGAAAGCGGAAGTTACCTGTTGCGCGGCCGGCGAGCTCTGTCCATGTCGTATTTGTAAACGGCGGGTTATGACTTAATATCCACGGTCCGTATTTTGTTGTTTTCACATCTGCGCAAACGGTCGCGAAGTTGCTCGTGACCAAACAACATTGCGTTAGGCGGCGTCAAAAGGAACCTGCGCGTTTGCACATTAGGCTTTACAGATGGTGTGCTAAGGACGTCGGCAATTTGGCAATTAGATGGTAAGCTGTTTTAAACAACTTTGAAGAAATGTGGATGTTAACTTCAGGTGTGCTCGACTTTTAAGCAACATGTGTGTGGAAACGTCCGTAAACAGTCTGGGGGAAACCGCGTCACCTGTATAAAAAACTTTCTGATTGGCCCGCCCGATCTGTCAGCACGGTCTGACGTCATCTAAATGCCGGTAATGCTATATTTTTCGTTCACACACAGCGCTTACCGGCAAATTACCGTTAATCTTACAACCTGTCTTACTGGTAAATTGGGAGCACTGATTTACCGGAAAGGTTCTGTTCACACATGACATGTTAACTGCAATTTACCAGTAAATTACCAGTAAAGACTGTATGTGTGAAAGGGACTATTGACTCCAGAGGATCTTATGAAAAACGTTCCATTATTTTACTCGAAGAAAACAAAAATCGAGCAGGACCAAAAGATTTTACAGCTATTCGCTGTCAAAAAAATTCAGTTTTGTTAATCAGTGTTTACCACTAGTTCACTAAATATAACATGCCAAAGTTGAATGCACATTTAAATATTGATTGAACAGATTTATAGCATTTTGAAAAAAAAGTCATAGGTTTATTGCATTTTGAGGAAAAAAATGTTTTTGTAATAAATCTTTGAAAATCAAATTATTGATTTTTTCATGTTATTATACACTAAAGATGCTATGTGTATATACAGTGCTTAAATGTATTTAACCACCATCCAATGTAAGGTTTGTGCTGCCTTAAACTAACTGTATTGGTGACTACCAAAATCTTTTTTTGTTTTGGTGAATCCAGCTGTATGTTTAAGCCTTTTGTCACAGTGGAATTGGTGTGTGTGTGGGGGGGGGTATTTCTAATTTAACTACTTAAATATAAATGTTGTTATCCAAGAAGTTTTGAATTTAAAGTTTTACAAAAAAGGCACAAAAAATAAAGCACACAAATGTTGGGTATAAAAACAATTAAATTTGACATTCATCACTCCTGTTCATAATGGCGACATGTCGAGAACTCTCTGAAAATGAAAGAATGCATTAACACATGATGCTGGATGGCGCTTGAGACAAAAGACAGGTGCTGTAATAAATTTGTTAAGCACTATATATGTGTACAGTATAATTACATTATAATGTGACAATTAACACAGTAACATGTTTTATTAGCTAGACATAACACAAATATCTTCACAGAGATGCACAACCAAGCCTGGATATGATAAAAGTGACAGCACCAGTTGTAAATGTTTAACTTGATTAATGACTAGTAGCTGGTGGGCAGTAGCAATGTGAAGACCCTTATCTAATGGGCAGTGTGTTTTGGTTTAGTTGGAACGGTTGACTGTATGCAGGCGTTAAACAGATGGCATCGGATTCTGCCTGTCTGACTCAATGGCATCTGCTCCAGCTGGCATGGCAACTCACCTTGGCACAGTCTGGCACCTCTGTGAAATCGTTTCCTCCCATGAATGAGTAAACAAGCAAAATTCAAGGTCCAACTGCCAGTGTGTGTGCATAACAGCAATGAAAATCTCAATTCCCTATCCTCAGGCCACACCACAGTTGAAATATCTCAGCAGGTGATGGACTCGATATTTTAAGTTTAAAAGAGTCCTGCTGGTTTTAGAATTCCCAGACTGAAGTTTGAACGAATTTCATGCTGAATTCTGATGAGCCATCTCTATTAAATGCTACGTCAATGACAAGTATTATGTACACTACTGTACCAACCCAGTATCACGAAATTGCGTGACTATTTGACGCATGGACCAGCGTGACAATGTCACGCTTTGCCGCGTTTGAGCGTGTGCATGTCACGCTTTCTGTTTGTGTCGCTGTCACGTATTGGTTACTCAACTTTTTTGTCCTAATTTCTTACCATTGTCGCTTCGGTTTAGGGTTAGATTTACATAAAATGACACCCTTACCTAAACAAACTCTAACCCCAACGTCAGGTGACAATTGGTTAAAGTTTAGAAAATATAAAAGAATAAGTATTGTATCTTTTTATTTTATAAACCAATACTTAAAGTGACAAATACTTAAAGTGACATATTACACAAGCACCAAATCTAACCCTAAACCGAAGCGACAATGGTTTGAAAATAGGACAAAAAAGTTGAGTAACCAATACGTGAAAGCGACACAAACAGAAAGCGTGACATGCACACGCTCAAACGCGGCAAAGCGTGACATTGTCACGCTGGTCCATGCGTGAAATAGTCACGCAATGTCGTGATATAGGGTTGACTGTACATGTTTCCATTAAGCATAATCCCTTGAAAACTTTCTACGAGGTCAAATTACTATCAAGTCATTCCAAATGATAAATAATCATCTGAATAATTAATATGGCTGAAATAATTAATGAAATTAGCAAGAAGTCCTTCAAGACAATTAAGGTGTAATCACTGCCATAGCATATTCCCAGGCAGAAAATGGAAGCTTAAGATTTCACTTATAATTAATAGCTTCCTTTCATTGGATCATTAAAGAAAAGGCATCTGGTGGTTATACGCAACTTTAAACAGGCAGTTCAGCAGTATGTACAAGACCAATTCAAAGAGATCAGAAATACATAATGATGCAAGAAAAACATTGCCAGAATGGCAATTACATTCCACCTCTCATTTGAGATGATGGAATGCTATGCATGTTTTTTAAAGGGACATTTGAAATAATTTTCTGTATTTTCAATATCTATTCTGTTCAACAGAGGAAAATACAAAAATAGTGATTTTAAACCAAACTGTGTAGCAAGCCACTACATACCGTACTGTAACTGCAAGATTAATTAACATAGTCGACTGCATCATTTGTATTCGCCTCATGCGCTGACAGGTTTTAAGTGACCAAAAGTGAGTTTCATTGATCTCTGACAAGGAGATTAATTTATCAACATATTCCAAACAAAATTCCATCAAGTCGATGAATGCAGATCAATCATAATGCCACATGCTTCAATGCAGACAATATGATCACACATACATCTTGGGTATTTGACAGTCAAAGAATTGGGCTTCAAATAAAAACAATGCAGGTTCAGTTCTGTATCTGGGTCACCCGCAACTGGTTTATAGCGAAGATTAATATTTCGCTTTATTTTTGAGCAAACACATGACAATTGCAGCCAAGGTCTATAGAGAATGCATTTTTTCCTTCAAAAAACACCTAAATTCTGTTTGCTTTTAAAAATACAGTACTTCTTGTTCCTTTGTAATGTGCTTTCAGATTCTCTTTACTGTAATGTTTAAGTTTACTTCATATTAGCAAACACAAAACTCACTTTCAGCTGTGAATTACTGAACTCTGTGGAACTCTTTAGACTTTAAGGCTGGCACTGCGTGTACTAAAACTGCTTTTATTTTTTTTGTGAAGTATATATAAGTATATATATATATAAGTATATATAAGTATATATATATATATATATATATATACAATAAAATGAAAAGATTAAAAGCATTTTCTAAATATTAACTGTATCTGGTGCGTTGCAGGAGGAATCGTGGCTGGGGGATTTAAACACGGTACATTCCTTCTGTCACGGTAGGAAAATCCATTGTTTTCCTCCGTGTCATGTTTGTATGTGTGTGTTGTTCACTTACCCTGCCATGTGCTCGTTAGAGCGATCCCTTTCACCTGTGTGTTGATTGTCTCGCTCCAGCTGTTCATCATTACATCATCTCCATAAGTACTCACCTGACTTTCTGTTCCCTGCCAGATTCTATTGTTTGCTCAGTCTCCGTGTTGCTTGGTTGTTCCCTGTGCTTTGGATTACGTGTTTCAGTTGGATGTGTATTGTCGTCGTCGTCTTCGTGTGGATGTTCCGTGTCAGCCTGGATTTCACCACTGTTCACCACTCCACCAACGTCGCACTCAAAACACCAACTTCCACCGTAGTCATCGTCACCATTGCCAACAACAACACCGGACTGGATTACTTCCGCATTTGACTTTGAATACTCTCTCTTTGTTTATATTTAATAAACATTGTTTCATTTTTACACCTGCGTTTGCTTCCGTCTTTACAAGTCATTACAGAAGAATCTGGCCAACATGGAAGCAGCAGGTGGTCAGCCGATCTCCGCGTTGGAGGAGTTTCTCCAGCGATCTCTGGCTCGTATGGATCATCAGGATCAAACCATCGAAGACATGCGGAAGGCCGTCCAGGCAATGGTGGCGAAGGTTTCCGAGCTCTCTCAGCGATCTCCGAACATCACGCCTCCCACTGCGCCACCCATGCCGCCCGCACCATCTTCACCTCCAGGGGGTAGTTTCATCCAGGAACCGAGACTTCCGATCCCGGAGAAATACGCCGGTGAGCCCAACTATTGTCGTACTTTTCTCTCTCATTGTTCTTTACATTTCGCCCAACAGCCCCGGACATTCTTCCTCGAGGAGACCAAGGTAGCGTTCACGCTCTCGCTGCTCTCGGGCAAGGCTGCCCTCTGGGGGACGGCGGTATGGGAAAACAAGGACAGCTGTTGTTCCTCGTTCGCCTCGCTTTCTGACGAGATGAAGAGGGTTTTCGATCGCTCCGTCGCCGGGAGGGAGGCCGCCCGGCTCCTCACGGATCTCCAGCAGGGGGAGCGGTCGGTCTCGGACTACGCCATCGAGTTCCGCACCCTGGCGGCGGAGTGCAGGTGGAACGAGGAAGCGCAGTGGGACCATTTCCTGCATGGGTTGGCGGATCGGGTCCATCGAGAGATCATCACGGCGGAATTACCGAAGTCGCTCAACGGTTTGGTGGACTTGGCGATCCGGGTTGACGCACGCCTTTCTACCGTTGCCCGAAGGAAGACTCAAGGTCCGTCCTTACGTCGAGCGGAGTCCACGGATCCACTCATCGAAGTTTCCGCCGGTGGTCTCTCAGATCCGGAACCCATGCAGGTGGGTCGAGCTCGGTTACCCTGGGAGGAGAGGAAGCGGCGGAGATCCTTGGGTCTTTGTATGTACTGTGGCGAGTCGGGTCACCAATGCCAGAGGTGCCCGGTAAAAGACCAAGCCCGATAGTAAGACAGAGGCTACTATCGGGCAGGATCTCCGCACAGAAGACCTCTACAACATCCACTCTCCTTCCGGTGAGACTACGGTGGTCCACTATGTCACACTCAGGGCACGCACTTCTGGATTCGGGGGCGGAGGGCAACTTCATCGACAGCGCACTTGCAAGTAAGCTCAAGTTACCTTTCATTCCACTCACCCACCAGATTGCGCCCTTCGCCCTCAACGGACATCAGTTACCCACTATCAAGTACACCACTGCACCTATCACACTCATTACTTCCGGAAACCACACAGAGACTATTTCATTTTTTATTACTGACACTACTCTCTCCCCCATAGTTCTTGGACATCCTTGGCTTCATTCCCATAACCCAAGAATTGACTGGAAACTGGGTTCTGTTACCAGCTGGAGCGAGGAGTGTCATAAGTCCTGTCTTGTCTCTGCTTGTGTTTCTGTGTCTGAGTCTGTGTTTCAGGGGAAAGCAGTGGATTTGTCTACCGTGCCCGCGGAGTACCACGACCTGAAGGAGGTGTTCAGTAAGTCGCGGGCTGATTCTCTTCCTCCTCATCGTCCCTATGACTGTGCGATAGACTTATTGCCAGGTACGTTTCCGCCTAAGGGCAAGTTATACTCTCTGTCCGTTCCGGAGATGGAGGCCATGGAGAAATATATTTCTGATTCTCTGGCAACGGGGTTGCAGTGCTTCTGCGGTTGTTAGAGAATGGGCTTTTTGTCAAGGCGGAGAAATGCGTTTTTCATGCACAGTCTGTTTCTTTTTTAGGACACATCATTTCGACTGAGGGTGTTCGCATGGATCCTGAGAAAGTTAAGGCTGTGGTAGATTGGCCATCCCCAGAGTCTCGCAAGGCCCTGCAGAGATTTCTGGGGTTCGCCAATTTTTACCGGCGTTTCATTCGCAATTTCAGCCAACTAGCCGCACCTCTGACCGCTTTGACCTCCCCTGGTTTGAAGTTCAGGTGGTCAGACGCAGCTGAGGCTGCGTTTGCCAAACTGAAAAGCTGCTTTGTTTCAGCTCCCATTCTCGTTACCCCTGATCGTTCACGTCAATTCATAGTGGAGGTCGACGCGTCAGAGGTGGGGGTAGGAGCAGTGTTGTCCCAGCGCGCATCCTCAGACGGAAAGGTTCATCCTTGCGCGTATTATTCCCATCGTTTATCTCCTGCGGAAGTTAACTATGACATTGGCAATCGAGAGTTGTTGGCGGTCAAGCTAGCACTGGAAGAATGGCGTCACTGGCTTGAAGGGTCGGGTGTACCTTTCATTGTATGGACGGACCATAAGAATCTCGAATACATTAGAACTGCCAAAAGACTTAACTCCAGGCAGGCTCGGTGGGCATTGTTTTTCGGTCGTTTCGATTTTACACTTTCTTACCGGCCGGGTTCCAAAAACATCAAACCCGATGCTTTATCCCGTCTTTTTGAGCGTTCCGATCGTACTGCTACTCCCGAGCCCATTTTACCAGAGAAAATCATTATCTCTGCGCTCAGATGGGAGGTCGAATCAAAGGTTTTGACAGCCTTAGAAGGGGTAACGCCCCCGGCTCGCTGCCCACCGAACCGTTTATTTGTGCCGGAAGGGTTACGGTCAGACGTCCTCCAGTGGGGTCATGGTTCCAGTGCTGCTTGTCACCCAGGGGTTAGTAGAACTAGGTTTCTAGTCAAGCAACGATTTTGGTGGCCTGGTATGGCTCGTGACGTCCACGACTTCGTCTTGGCTTGTTCGGTTTGCGCCGTTGGTAAGACTTCCAATCGTCCTCCAGATGGGTTACTTTTACCGCTGTCTGTCCCTTCGAGACCCTGGTCCCACATTTCGCTAGATTTTATTACCGCCCTCCCACCCTCTAAGGGTAATACGGTGATTTTGACCGTAGTGGACCGGTTCTCGAAGGCGACCCATTTCATTACCTTGCCCAAATTACCATCAGCCAAGGAAACAGCGGTAGCTGTCATTGACCACGTCTTCCGAATACCTTGCCTCCCGACAGATGTGGTCTCTGACAGGGGTCCCCAGTTTGTGTCCAAATTTTGGCGAGAGTTCTGCAAATTGCTAGGGGCGACTGTTAGTCTTTCGTCCGGGTTTCATCCCCAGAGCAACGGTCAAACCGAGCGAGCCAATCAGGACGTCGAAAGGGTGTTGCGATGTCTGGTTTCCAAGAATCCTTCGTCCTGGTGTCAGCAACTCTCAATTGTGGAGTACGCACACAATTCTCTGCCGGTGTCATCTACGGGCATGTCTCCATTTAAGTGTAGTTTAGGGTACCAACCACCTAATTTTGTCAGTACTGAATCTGAGGTGTCGGTTCCCTCCGCAAACGCACTAGTCCAGAGGTGCCACCGCACCTGGACCAGAGCTCGCAGAGCTTTGCTCCAGGCAAGGTCACGCACCAAGGCCAAGGCCGATCGCCACCGGTCGAAGCCTCCCCGATACGTCGTCGGTCAAAGAGTGTGGCTTTCAACCCAGAATATTCCGATGCGTTCCGTCTCGAATAAACTTGCTCCCAAATTTATTGGCCCGTTTTCTGTTACCAAAATCATTAATCCGGTAACAGTGCGTCTTAGCCTTCCTCCTGCGTACAGGAGGGTTCACCCCGTCTTTCATGTTTCCAAAATTAAACCGGTGATTTCTTCCCGTCTTAATCCGCCTGCCCCGGTTCCCCCTCCGCCTCGTATCGTTAATGGGGAGACCACATATTCGGTTAACCGTATTCTGGACTCCAGACGGAGGGGACGCGGATTTCAGTACTTGGTGGATTGGGAAGGTTACGGTCCGGAGGAGAGAAGGTGGGTTCCTGCTCGGGACATACTGGATCACCGCCTTATTGATGAGTTCAATCAACAGGTAAAGCAGGCTGGGAACACCGAGGGGCGTTCCTAGGGGAGGGGGTACTGTCACGGTAGGAAAATCCATTGGTTTCCTCCGTGTCATGTTTGTATGTGTGTGTTGTTCACTTACCCTGCCATGTGCTCGTTAGAGCGATCCCTTTCACCTGTGTGTTGATTGTCTCGCTCCAGCTGTTCATCATTACATCATCTCCATAAGTACTCACCTGACTTTCTGTTCCCTGCCAGATTCTATTGTTTGCTCAGTCTCCGTGTTGCTTGGTTGTTCCCTGTGCTTTGGATTACGTGTTTCAGTTGGATGTGTATTGTCGTCGTCGTCTTCGTGTGGATGTTCCGTGTCAGCCTGGATTTCACCACTGTTCACCACTCCACCAACGTCGCACTCAAAACACCAACTTCCACCGTAGTCATCGTCACCATTGCCAACAACAACACCGGACTGGATTACTTCCGCATTTGACTTTGAATACTCTCTCTTTGTTTATATTTAATAAACATTGTTTCATTTTTACACCTGCGTTTGCTTCCGTCTTTACAAGTCATTACACCTTCAGATTAACGGTGTGTTGAAGCAAATGCTTCATCATATTAGAGGTATTTCCTCCCTTACACAAAAAACTTTACCACATGTATTGCATTTTCCAATACTACAGTCTTTTTTCACAAAGTTTAAGTTTGCTGGGTGTAATGAACTGCGCATGTGCGTTATAAAAGAAGATTCTTGTTGCAGGTCCTGGCAGATCAATTCTGTAACTATAAAACGCTCACTGTTGTTCAGCGTGCGAAAATGACTGAAACATTCAGAAATCGATTAACAGAATCGAAATGCGCACATCATATCGATTCCCCTTTTTTATTATTTGGAACCGGTTCTCGATACCCAACCCTAGATACGACTGCACACAGATAAAAGCAAGTTCTAGACTCACCCATATCACGTCTTCTTGTCTATATGGCCTCCAGGTCCGACCTGAGTCACTGTACTGTAGTTGGTAGTGAGAGACCCAATCAGAACTTCCCCAGCGACCCTGGGTGGCAATGGCCGTGACCTTTAACCTGTCCCGTAGGTCCAGCTGCAGCCAGGGTTGGTGGTCTTCTCCATTCGGAGACCATCCTCCAACACCTATGAGGACAGTAATAGAGCGAAAGAGAGATTATGATTCAGCGTTTTTTAAAAGGAACGAAACAGAAGTCAGCGTAATTCTCCCCACAATTCAAACCCTCCAAAAGATTTCATGCTCTTGTTCATCATACTGACAGCGCTGAGGCTCAGTGGTCAGAGAAAAAAATGAATTAAATTTGTTCTAGTAGTTTTCTGGCTCAGCCTCCTTCTTCTTTGATAAAAACCTCCAATCCATTCCTGGAGGACAGAGGCCAGACCTCAAAGCAGTTTAATATTACAGTGGTTTTAAAAAAGCGATTTGGAAATTACACAGCATGCATTTCCATATCTGTATTTCATTGTTTTCCTTGTTGGTTGGCTTCCTAGTTGTGGAAATAAAAGCCAAACACAGTGGCGTTCCTGTAGCTCTCTTTTGTTCCGTTCCCCACCAGTATTCCATTGCACAGCCACTTCAATACATTTTTGTAAATGCTTGTCCACACATCCCCCCACAAAGATTATGTCCACTAACCTTCAACTGCCAAGACCCAACCAACCCAAAGACAGGTTCCTTTATTTTCTTTTGAATAAACCTATAAATACTCAGAATTCAACAACAGGTACCAGCAGGTACTGTACTGTGCTTAAGGGAAATCTATAAATCGAGCAGGTGTTTTTTTTAAAGGTGTTTGATTTCTGCAACCTGCATCAGAGTACTGGTGACATGTTTTTTGTACTGTAAATGAGCATTTTTATCAGGCTCTGATGTTTAGGTTCAGTAATTTCACTTTTTAAGTCTTGCAAAGTGATATACTATATTCTGAGTTTGTCACACACAGAAAAATGTGTTATTAACCACCCAGCCAAATTTGAATGATAAAAAATGTCAAGTAAATAAAATAAGTTAAATCTGGGAAAAAAGCAGCACTATCTGTTCTCAAATGCTGGGGCGTGTCCGCTATCAACACTGAAACCACGCCCACTTGTAGGCAAGCTGCAGTCTCACTCAACTTTAAAATACCGCTACAAGCTGAATGAATGCTTGGATGGCTCCATAAACTCCATATAAAAAAAATATGGATGTAGTGTCCGTGACATCACCCAAAGGTTTGTGAAGAGCATTTCTAAAGCCCACAGTTGGTGAATCATGTCACTTGGCAGCACATCACTCGAAGATAGCTGAAAATGGGCAGAGGCCGGACGTGGGTGAGGCTGAAACCACGCCCACCTAGCTTGCTGGTAGTGACAGCAGCAGCAATTCACCTGTCGCTCAAGTGGCCATGCCTTTAATTATGCAGAATTTTAAGGCTTAATATAATTTAAACGAATGAATTGGAAAAAAAAATTGTCACGAAGCGCAAAATTAGCTATATAGACCAAAAACACACTTTTTGTACCAGGCTGTAAACATATTTATTTGTAAAGTATTTATTGCTGTATGGAATTGACTCCCTTTTCTCCAGCGGCCAGTCGATGAATATTAGTTTAATGGCGCCTTTCCATTGCATAGTACCCCACGGCTTGGTTTGGGTCTGGTCAGTTTACTTTTGGGGGCTTTTCCACTGGGTGTAGTACGTAGTACCCAATACTTGTTTTTGTATTCCAAGCAACCCGAGCTGATACCAAAACATGACGCGAAAACACTGTAGATCACTGATTGGTCTGAGAGAATTGTCACTACCAGCGTCATCGCTATAACGTAAAAGATAAGCTTTACCTTCATGCTAGCTTGCGCTGTCTCGAGTAAACATGTTGTCATCTGTGCTTTGCTGTAAGTTCCCAAACTCCCTTTTAGGGATGAAAAACATCCATAGGTTGTGAATCAGGAACACCATAACAGTTTTTTTCCAGACTTGCAGTTTGTGGCGGCACAATCGGTGGTCAATTTTTATTTTGTGCCAGACTGAGAAATAAATAAATGTATGGGAATGTACAACGATGTTGTCACACGTATGATGTCACAGCAGTAGGCAGCGCAAATATAACGACACGCCTATAATCCCTCCCACTCTGAAGTGTTACTAAACTTGATGGAAAAGCTAACCACGCCAAAGTGAGGTGAGCTGAACCGACCCAAACTGTAGGGTGCAATGCAATGGAAAAGCGCCATAAGTCACTTCTGTGTTGGCTTCGCAGTATAGAGACTAGAAGGTTGTCCCATAAAAAATCTATTTCTTTGGACAAGACATTATAGTTGCAAAATCCCTAAAGATGAAACTAGAAGCAGATTTGAAGCAAAAGGTATTTGATGAACATGCACCGAGAGCATTCTATATATTCATATCAATATCATGTCAATATTTCATTTTTGACTGAGGTGGAGGATCTGGGCTTTAAATCATATAATTCTTATTGTGATTGCAGAAGAGCTTCAGCAAGTGCAGCCAGTACCTTTAAGCCGAGTCTATTAAAGGCAAAAGCTCAAGTTGAAGTCTTTTAGCAAAGAGAGAGAAGTCGGAGTAGATAAAGAAACCCCTCAAGGTCATGTGTGACAGGGCTGCCTTAGGGCAGATAGATGGTCAGATAATAAATGCATCAGTGCTGCTCAGTCACTAGGTACATATCATCTATGAAGGCTTTTGCTTCGGAAAACTCACAAAGGTCAGAAATAACACTCTGAGCTCATTAAATTCCACTGCTGACTCCATCAGACAGAGGCACATAACACATACGTGTATCCAGACAATATAGTCTAGCATGAGCAATGAAGTTATAAGGTAATAGGCATAGACATGAATTACAACGTGCAGATCTTGTGATTTAATGACTGTTAGCGAATAAGATATATGGTTAGATCTAAAGATAATCTGGTGTCTGTTCACGTTTGGATCAGTGACTGGGAACGGGCTGCCTGTCAGTGTCTCACCGCAAAAGGAAAACTCCTGCTGTTACTAAGCCAGAAAAAAGAAATGCCTTCGGGGGTGACAGGGGCAAGCCGCCATACTGTAGCACTACTGATTACTGCTCAAAGACACTGATATTCCAAAAGAGTAACAAATCTACTGTTGTTTTTGGCGTTGTGATCATTTGCGAGTGCCACACAGCATCACGAGAAAATGCTTGGTGTGTGTGCTCGGCCCACGAGGTCGTACATCTTATTTTGTACGAAGCTGCGCTCACGGAGGGTTTTAGCATAAGCTGGTATTTATGGCACGTCTATGGTTAACTGCCTAATTGGCTGGGGAGTTTTCTCAAGTGCTTCTACAGACTGTAATCAGCAGCTGATTGTAAGGTTGCATTAATCAAACTGCTTTCCACCTCCCTGAAGTAAAAGCCACAACATGTTTGCTTAGTCATAATTTATACGGTCCTCTTTTAACACCCCATGCTTTGCCAATGTTCAGCCTGGCACAATGCTTAGCCTGCTTGTTTTAGGATCATTAAGCAAATAAAGAGCAAACATTATAGAAATTATACTGTTTGTTTTTAAAGAAAACATTTCACAAGACTTTTTTAAGATGTAAAACACATTTTTGGTGTCCCCTGAGTATGTATGTGAAGTTCCAGCTCAAAATACCATATAGATAATTCATTTTAACATGTTAAAATTGCCACTTTGTGGGTGTGAGCAAAAATGTGCCGTTTTGGGTGTGTCCTTTTTGTGCAAATGAGTTGATCTCTGCACTAAATGGCAGTGTTGTGGATGGATAGTGCAGATTAAGGGGCGGTATTATCCCTTCTGACATCACAGGAAAGCCAAATTTCAATTACCTATTTTTCCACATCCTTGCAGAGAATGGTTTACCAAAACTAACTAAGTTACTGGGTTGATTTTTTCACATTTTCTAGGTTGATACAAGCACTGGGGACCCAATTATAGCACTTAAACATTGAAAAAGTCATATATTCATAAAATGTCCCCTTTAATGTGTTTAATGTGCTATTCAGGGCAAAAATATTTTGTGCCATTTTTAAAATGGACATTAAAGGGATAGCTCACGCAAAAATGACAATTCTGTCATAATTTACTGACCCTCGTGTTGTTTTAAACCTGTATGAGTTTCTTTATTCTGTTGAACACAAAATAAGCTAGTTAACAGCACTCACTAACTTCCTTCGTATTTTTTCTTACTATAGAAGTCAATGGGTGCCATTGACTGTGGGTTTACCATTATTTATCAAAATATCTTCTTCTGTAGGTTTAGAACAACATGGAGGTAAATAAATAATCACAGAACTTTCATTTTGGGATGAACTATCCCTTTAAGAAGTTAAAAAATATAAAGCATAAACATTGTTCATTTAAAGGGGACATTTCACAAGACTTTTTTTCAGATGTAAAATACATTTTTGGTGTCACCCGAGTATGTATGTGAAGTTTTAGCTCAAAATACCATATAGATAATTTATTAAAGCATGTTAGAATTGCCACTTTGTAGGTGTGTGCAAAAATGGGTGTGTCCTTTTAAATGCAAATGAGCTGATCTCTGCACTACATGAAGTGCTGTGGTTGGACTAAGGGGCGGTATTATCCCCTTTTGACATCACAAGGGGAGTCAAATTTTAATTAACAATTATTTTCACATGCTTGCATGTTGTTGATCTTTTTCTTCTTCTATGTTGATAGAAGCACTGGGGGCCCAATTATAGCACTTAAACATGGAAAAAGTCAGATTTTTGGTGATATGTCCCCTTTAAATACTAAAATCAGCATCCAGTTGTAACAAATCGTTTAAGAGTTTTACTTTTATTTTAAAGGGTTTATTGCAAATAGGAAGAGTGTGGTTGTATAAAAGCTGTGAACACATTTTCATTATAACAGATTTGTGAGTTTAATGAGATTAATGAGTGTTTCTGTAGCTCAATGAAAGTGCAAAAAGTTAGCAAAGCAAAAGTCATAGGTTCACACTGATTAAAAAAGCATAGATTGAATGCACTGTAAGTCGTTTTAATAAAAGCTTCTGCCAAATGCATAAATGTACCAAATGCATAAACATTCTACTCATAATACTACATAATTGACATATAATCATTATCATTGAGTTTCTGTAATGCATTCTGTAACTTTATCTTTCATTGAGTCTCAGTTTATATTCCCTGAAGTGTGCATAACTCATAACGCTAGTTCTGCATTGTCATTAAAAATGTATTTATGTTCATGTCACTCCTGAGAATTGAGTCCTAAATTCTTGAATCATCACCAGAGCTTTTTACAGCATGTGATGGAGAACAGCACACTGATAAATTCAATTTCAAATGAAAGCATTAAATGTACTAATGCTTTTCTGCAGACAAGCAGTGTTTATGGGACCAAAATCGCATTGTGTTAGGTATTCAAAAAAAAGCCTTGCGTCAACACTTTTTTGACAAGGACAAATTTCCTTTCAGCTTAATTCTCTAGTCACATAAACATAGACAACTGTGGGTGTTATGTTGTACAAACACAGAGAAACAGAAAAACACTAGCTCATACCATCTTTTCTGTTAAGTTTAGCGAAGTGTGGTGACCCTTTGTCAGAGGATCTTGATGAGCTCTGGAAGGAAGTAGGGGGTAGAGATGCCACCAGTGGTTCTTCACAGTTATCTAGATAAAAACAAAAACTGTTCATGTTAATTCATTAAATGCATCTATTTATTTAGCATTGTTGACTTAACCAGAGATAAAAAAAATGGGATGCATAATGGAAAACCTGTCAGATGTCGCACTGAAACATTTTCTAAAAAATAAAAAAACAATAAGTTGAATGTCAGGTCAGATGAAGTATCAGATGATAGAGACATTAGTGAAGAAGAGGAGTCCCGATAAAGGGGCCCTAGTCATGCTATTGTTACGCTGATATTGGGCCAACCTGTGCTACTGTATGTGCTTGCTATTCTACACTGAAAAAAATGATTCATTGAATGTAATCAATTTTTTAAGTAAATTGGTTGCAATCAATTTATTTAAGCTACATTTAAACAAAAGTTTTATATTTTATTTTACTTTACTAATCTTTTTTGTTTAAATGTAACTTAAATAAATTGATTGCAACCACTTACCTTAAAAAAATTGATTAAATTCAATTAATCTTTTTTCAGTATAAATATAAGCTACAAAGTTAAGTAGTCATGCCATCTAAACATACAAGCGGTGATCAAAAGTTCAGAGACTATACTCATGATAAACAATGTAAAACTTCACTAAACGTAACAGTAAAATATAATAAAAGTCAACAGCTGTTGTTCAGATAACATTACACTAATTGATAGTGATGCAACGGTGTTATAAATTTCGCATTATTCCTGTATCAAATTTTCACAGAATCATCGTGGTCACATGATTCGATAAAACGTTAGGTCTTCTGGGCAACGAGTGTAGTTTTTTTTCGCCCAAGTTTAGCGAGCGGAGGGAGACGTCGGAACTACAATTCCCATAATCCCATTCCCTTGCTTGCCAGTCTGATGCCTCTCTACAAGTAGAGCGACAATGGCGAATGCTCGTAGTAGCGAATGAAAAGAAACGCACATTTTAAATCGGATGTGTTGAAAATTTTCGGGTTCGCTGTGACAAAAAACAAGAAAGGATAAAAAGTGACGGACATACAAAAAAAACTAGTGTGAGTGAATCTGTGAATGAGGAGAGTGTGTATGCTGTTTCTCAATTGAAAGGCTGCAGTTATTTGTTAAACATTTGTTATTTTTTAAGGGTGTTTTCACACCTAGTTTGTTTGAGCCCTCTAAACACTCTCAGAGCAGTTCAGGGTGTATATATGAACAAACCAAGTGATCTCAGACCCCCCTAAAAGGACCCAAAAGCGAACCAAACTCAGACTCTGGGTACGGTTCGCTTTTGGGTTCTTTTGTGGTTCGATTTCTTTTTGATATGTGAAATGAATGAGGTCCCGGTCCATATCGCGTGTGGTTTAGACATTGTATCAAAATAAACTGCTGCACAGAAAGCTGGGGTCTGAGTTCTTATGAAGTTGTGATGTGAACTAGAAAGGGTCTGAGATCACTTCAGTTCTGAAGAGGACCAAAAAAAGAACTGGGTCCTCTTTTGAGTCCACTATATTGTGAACACCAAAAGGACTGAGGTCACATTCGGCTAGTCTCTTTTCTGGTTCACTTTAAGTGAACTGGGTTTGGTTCTTTTAAAATGAACTATATGTGAAAACACCTTAAGAAACCTACTCATATATAAGAGGTAATAAAAAGAGAACAAATGAAAATAGGATAAAATTTTCATTTGATATCTTGTATGTTTATATAATAAAGAAGAACATTTTCTGAAAGGCATTAAATCATAAAAAATGCTGCCGCTGACAGGCAACTTTTAAAAAAAATGAATTGCCTCTATTTTCCCTCAAAATTGCATTCCTGAAAATCACAGCGATCAGCCGACTTTAGAAATTGGTCAAATTTAGCCAACCTAAAATTTGTAAAATTTCACCATGTGATGGGTTTCTCCAAACTGCATTACATTTAATCACTTCACCAAGTTTTGTATGCTCGTATCGTATCCTTAGGTAAGCACAAAGGTGTCATCTATGGATTTTCCCACTGGCAAGACAATTTCAGCTCCTTAATAAGGTTTAAAACGTAATGCTTCTGAAACAAAACAACTTAAATTGTCTTTGCATTGTGATGGTGAAGTCTCATTGTACAGAGCTTGATGTAAAGATGTGCTGTCTATAAAGACAGTTAATTAAGACTAAAATCCAATGCAGCCTAAGCCTACCTTTCATCTTGCTGCACTGTCAAAGCCAGGATGTCATTGACCTTAGACTGTTTAAAAGAATTTGCTTTAAAATTTTTAATTAACATGTCTAGTTCTAAGTAACATCATTCTGATATCTTGAATATCACAAAAATTGAAAACCAAGAAGCCTGAGAGAAGAGCGGTTTTCAAAACAAAGTGAAAGGAAATTTGAGTGTCTGGTACAGTTACGTGACAGTACGAAATTTAAAACAGACAGATCATTCAAATCTTGCTTATTCAAGATTGCAGCTGTATTTTAGTCTTTTGAGTTTTTTTTTTCTCAGTGTGAATGGAAAGAATACCCATTAAATAAAGGTCAAGGCCTTTACTGCTTGGATGAAAGGGAGAAAAAAAAGCATTCTCTGTGTTCTTCAGTCCTGGATGCTTTTATAGGAGCAATGTACAACCAATTACTTTTCATATAACACCCATATAAATACATTTAACTGATAACTATACAACTAATCCTTGAATGCTTTTGTACCGACAAAGGCATGGAGGTTCACGAGAGACTAGATGACTAGAACAGATGTTTTATTCAGAATGTACACGAGGTACCATTTTATTGTAAGTGAAAATGTAAATAACAAGTGCAGTTTGCTTTTCCTACATCTTTCAATGGTTCTTTCCATGGAAACACGCAGATCAAAAGAACTCTAATGAGCGAAAGCTCGGCAGCCCAAACACATTAGTCTCAAATCTCCGAAATATGCATGTATCGTCAGAATAACAAAACAATGAACAGCAGGTTAGGGAGCCATTAGCTGTGTCCAGGGAGCGTTTTAAAGCTCTCTCCCGTTTCAGCAGCGTAAGCACTTTGCCGCACTCTCTATGGACCAGGGTAAAAATATATTCTTATTTAGCGGGTCTTTGCGTTTGTGGCAACATTTTGCCTGACAATCATTCATTTGACATTGAATTGCCTACTCCCTATTTTTTTAATATCTCGGCACTTCCCATCACACTCTCTCTCTCTTCACCCACTCTTCATTTCCTATTTTCCTCACCTGCTTTTTCTTTCTCCTTCTCTCAATCGACTCACACACAAACACTTTCTTTTTACCTTAATGAAAAAACAGTGAAGTCTCTGCAATGTGAGGGGGCTCACATGCGTTATTGTCACCATAAGGGAGCTATAATCTGAGTCAGCAATGCTCTTCACAGCATTAGACAGAACAGCTGCAACATCCGCCTTTCACTCTCAGCTGAGCAAACGTGTCTATCACACAAATCTTTACACACAGACTAAAAATTTGCTTTTTAATAAAGCTCACACAAAAAAGTGATGACGTGTTAAATCAAAACAGTTTTTTAAAGTTTTGCAGAGTTCATTCGAAGTAGGTTTTCTGATGCCCTCAACATCTTTGACATCATTTGATGATGACAAAACATTTCATAACTGAATTTTCAGTTTTGAAGTAGTGGAGAGCGGGGCACAACCTAACGCTTTTTGGTTTTGGCTCAATCATTAAAAACATTTGAGTTTGATTTATTACACAAGCAACACACACATCTCTGCTACAAATGAACATTTGAAGTTTGTTTCTAGTACTTACCATTCTTGGACAATTACACCAACCGTGACAGAAGTGCAAACATTACAACTTACCCCATAGGTGGGGTTAATTGTAACAGGCAGGGGGTTAGTTGTAACACTTGCTAAAAATTAAGTTTTCAGGCAAATATTTCAATACTATTTTGTCTATATACTTGAAATGGATATGGTTTATAATATATCTGTCTATAATAGACAGGTATCCACACTGTATTCATTCATCCAGCCCTTATAGTTAAATTATAAATGGATACAAATGTCTAAATATGTGAGAAAAAGCAGCACATACGCCAATTTTTTTTTTAATATGTGACCCAGTCTGTAATAATCATACTACAGTTTCAAAATCAAATTCTGAGATAATGAGCATCAACGTCTGATTTTAGCCATTCATTTATGATTTTAATCTTTGACGAGACCTTATTCAATCCAGCAATCATTAGAGTGTAGCCTATTTAAAACAACGGCAAGAATTACGCTAACGTTTTCAACGTGTTTTCATATTGTAAGTGCTGAGGGGTTAGTTGTAACATAGTGTTACAATTAACCCTGCTTGGTCAAAATATTTTCAAGCCCACCAAAAAGTTGCTAAGACCTGCAGACATATTTCAAAACGATGTATGTTTTAGTCAACAAGACACTAATTAAGATGACATAATTTTGGTTTTGGTATCTTACACACCCAACTTAGAAACCGAAAAAACATGATGAAAAAATGTACTTACATGCCACCAAAACACTCGTTCATCTGGAAAAACATACATTTCCAATAATTTGTGGGAGATTGTCTTTTGGCAGCGTGAAATCAATACAGAAAAAACAAATTGCTCAACCCTGTGCAACAATGTAAACAGTCCGTATTACAACTAACCCAGCGTTAGTTTTTGCCCAGCGCACCATTACTATGCTTAAACTTTTGCATGTCCTAATTTGCCTATGTAGGAAATGTCTAAAAAAGGCAGTGTCATGATTTTAATACACAAGAGCTCTTGTTGGCTCCAGCAATATTTTTAACAGTTTTTTTTTCATTACACAATGTTAATTTCCCAATGGAGTGTCTAGACCTGAAAGATGTTATGGATGGTAAGGGCACATAACATTGAACTAATGTTCAATTACCATAAGTATAGACTTAAGAATGGATTTAGCAATAATTCCACCCAAGATAATGAAACATTACATTTAAAGCAAACAAACGACAAGGCCTAAGAATAGGGCATGATTCAACTACGTAACTGATCCCGCTGGCATCCTT
This sequence comes from Misgurnus anguillicaudatus, assembly GCF_027580225.2. Lineage (NCBI taxonomy): Eukaryota > Metazoa > Chordata > Actinopteri > Cypriniformes > Cobitidae > Misgurnus > Misgurnus anguillicaudatus. The sequence continues at coordinate 27,657,104 of NC_073350.2, read as the reverse complement.
GAGTTGCTTGTTGGCCCACTTTGAGAGTTCTACTGTATAAATTCATTAGAGTGCAGTGATAATCATTATGAAACACAAAACCTGAGAAATATTTATATTTACAAATACAAGTACATTTTGAAAACCACTTCAACCTTATTCAAGCAGTTACTGGCATTTCAGTGTTTCATTACTTAGACCATGGCGGCCTGCCACGGTGTAATTTCTCTACTTCCACATCAAACAGGCGTGCAGTGTTTGCTCACTTTATTTCTTCGAAAAAAGTACACATTTGGGATAAGAATTCTGTAAAAATTGTCACATGTAGGCCTACTGCCCCACAAGTGCAAAGTCTTACAGTAATTGTTCTGGAACATGTAAGCTCTCTCAGGATCTACTTTCTTAAGTGAGCAAAAAGCAGCATATTCAATGCATCATATGGCAGCTGATTTGTAAATAAATGAGTGTAAAATAGTGCTTCAAGCACCTGTCACTAGCTGGGTTTCCATCCAAACATGAAGCAAATCTTTCCAAAATTTGCAAAAAAAAGAAAACATGAGAATTAGGTGCGTTTCCATCAAGTTGTTCGAGCAAATGATGGTGGTATTGGTAACCATCAGTAATAAAACAAGGCACGCTTAGAAAATAGAGATAGGACGGCATTTAGTTACGATTGGGTAAATTATAAATTTACTAGAGGTGCAGCTTGTAATTGACAAACTGAATGCTGTGTGCAATGAAGAAATGCAGAATTTTTGCAGGTACTAGCAACAAGACGACAATGTCAGCTGATACAACTTTAATTAAATTTAACTTTAAAAATTATTCGCATATACTACATTTAAGTCGAAAACTTTTTTTCAAATTAAGAGATTTCTATTTGAAATTTGGCGTTTTCGTCGTCACTAGTTTTTTAAGCAATACTTCAACATGCTGATAAAATCAGGGAGGGTGATGGAAACCCAGCTACTTTTACTGACTGGACATATAAACATGGTTTGTCTTTAAATTAGCATATAGTTTATTACCCAGTTTACATAGTTGTTATTCGGCATTCAGTTGTATTAAAATGTAACATGTAACAGTTTAGAGAGTAAATCCAAGTACTACATGATGACGACACAATTATGCTATCATCATTTAGCACAATTGTCTCATAAAAATCCTCTCCGCATGATAAAAATACAATTTCTGGGTCCAAGCCTCCACTTGTTTCATATGAGACTACAATCTCAACAGCCGTTTATAATCGGAATTGATTCTTAACACATTTAGGCTATATTTTATAAACTTGCTGCGTTAACTACATTCTCCAAGCTCAGAACGTCCTAGACAACAATGCTTTAACCATTCATTAAAAGATTCATTACGTTCTGGCCATCTGAGATTTTGGTATGAAGATAAAGGTTAAGATCACTATTTTTCAGGAGTTTATCACTGCACTGTGATGACATCAGACTTAACAAGCGGATAGGAACCACTGCATTATATTTTAAAGCATTTTACAATATATCTTTCAGCATCCACACTTAGGGCCCTATAATTTCCGCGATCACGGAATCGCGGACGGAATCGCGGAATTGGCTAATTAACACGGAATCTAGTATTAACGGGGAATTTTGCGGAATTTTACATATTTTGAATAAAATTATGTTTTTGTGTGGGAGACGAACGTTATGTCTGGGGGAAATGCAGACCGGGGGAAGTAAATCTGGGCGACACGCCCCCTCCCGTCGTTTCAGACCCCCTCCAAAACACTGAAACCATGGCGAAGCGGCTCTCCATGACTCTGCTCTCGTAAGCGGAAAAATTAAGAAATTCGACGCTAAGCACTTAGTTCCGAGCAGGTCTCACATGACTTTTCACATGACTTTTATGTGACCGGAGAACTGTTATTTTGTACGTTTTGTCAACACTCTGTTCACGGTGAGTGCAAAGATACATGCACTCTCTCATCCATGTCTGTCTCACTGTACTCTCACGTGCACGCGCTTACGCATCTGTCCGAAGTGCGAACACAAATCCTCATGTATTTGTTCAGTTTTATGCATTCAAGCGAGCTGAGGCACACGAACTATCCCTCGCATTTAAAATATAATCATCTGCATCATGGTGCCGCTCTCTGTCTCTCTTTCGCTCGCACGTGCAAATAGCTGCGCGCTCATGCTGTCCTAAGTCATATCAGTAATCCTGTGTATGTTTGTAAAGTTATATGCATTTCAAGCGATCGTGTATAAAATATGGATCGCGTTCCGCTGGATTGATGTGTTTAAGGCACTTCTGAAGGCACCACTGCTTTGACACCTTGTTGTAGCCTCCTGCAACAACACTAAACAATGCATTGAATTGAGTTGTGTGTGTGCGCGTGTGTGTGTGTGCGCGCGCGTGTGTGTGTGCACGCGTGTGTATGTGTGTGCGCGAGTGTGTATGTGCGTGTGTAAATGCATCTTTTATAGTCATTAAGTAATCCTGTTATCCAGTTTTTCCCCAAATCATTTACATTTTAATCATTAACATTAAAGGCACACACTTTTTATGACTAAAATAAAAGTAAAGGGTAAAAAATATAATTGCCAAAAATTAAAACGGATAAAACGGAATTTGCAAAAATTAAAACGGAGAAAACGGAATTTGGGAAAAAATAAAACGGAATTTGGGAAAAAATAAAACGGATTTTATAGGGCCCTATACACTGCAATGCCTATCTGCAATAAGTCATAATGCATAACATACAGAGCAATGTTAGTTCCCCCAATATAGTGAAGGCCTAATATGACTGACATCTTTATAGGGCAGTGTTTCCCATACATTGATTTATTTGTGGTTGCCCACCACAGAATCAACACTGGCCCCCACAAATAGAATTTTCATGATTCCCATTTACATTTTTATTTCACTATTTAAAACAGCTTAATTCGGCTTAAAATATATTTTGATATATAATACAGATCAAGTACAGATCAAAGAGTAGAAGTGAAACATATTTCAGGTACCAACACTAGATCAAACGCAAACACGACATGATGACGTCACATATATGCTAATAGCGTCTGACGTCATCACCACCACAGTCTTTCAAAATCCTGTGGGAAACACTGTAGGGTATTCATAAGGTACTGCAGTCCGCTATGTGTTTAGTTGTTTATACCAATAGATAGTCACAGGCTATTCTTGTGAAAGCTCCACTACTTTTTGTTCAATTAAAAAAATGCTTGACAAATACTGATATTAGAATGCAAACCAAGGACAGATCACCCCAGCAAAAAAACATTTATTGTTTTATTACCAACACATTCCCAGAGATTGTATTGGCAGGTGCCAACAGAGCAAGCGTGCCACTAAAGGACTTTTCAAGAATCACTCTGTGGAACAGAACTGTCTTCCCCGAATTTAGCTCTAAGCCAAAGAATAAAAAACCCACGTCACTCAAAAACTTTCTCAACAATTATTACTGACAGTGTGACTACAAAGCATTTGTTGAATTCGATTTATGTGACATCTGCTTGTGCAGTTCTATGCTGTTTTCTACACGGTAAAGAACAATTAAATATTGTTCAGAAACTTTTTAACAATACTGCTTTTGGTCTACCATTTCTGGTGGGTCTACCATTTCCTTTTAACTTCAAAAAAGGCCAACAGTGGGTAAATATACTGCACGGCATGTTGATCGCAGAAATTTGTCAAAAAATTGCCAGAGTGCCTTCTGTGTGAACGCAAACATGTCCTGAAATTGATTCTGGGATTGCATTGTTGGATCGTGTCCTTTGTGAACAAAAGGCAGAAAAAATGGCGTAAGGGGTGTGTCATAGTGAGGATGTGTGTGTCGTTGCAACAACATAGTTATCATTCAGCTTTTTGGCACAGCAGTTTTAAGTAGAGATGCACCTATATAGAGATGGGACAATTACCGGTTTCACGATTAACCATGATAAAATGTCCTGACGGTTAGTTTTATCGTTTAAAATGTAATTATCATTACAACCGTGTTTGATTACCGTGATTTTGAAAACTCGCTGTAAATCCTGTCCAGCCAGAATCAGCTTGACGCAGGCACGCGCATGCAACATTGTTTTTTGCTCTAGGCGTGGCAGAAGGCAGTAACAGGTGCACTATGTTTTAATGCGTTGCTTATGTGTGCATTTGATGTTCTTATTTATGGTACTGTTCATTAAAACAGGTTCATACATCTCATGGTTCCATGTTAATGTTCATTTAATGCAGGGGTGTCCAATACGACCAGTCGATCGCACATAAGTTAATAACTGTGTGTGCTGCTCCACGCCTCCACGAGCTTCGCAAAACAAAGCGTCAAATTGGCATTATGGTCTTAGAAACAAGTCTTTTGAGGTGGTGCGCATTTCTTCTCAAGTGTGTTTTTATAAATCTTATGCCTGCCCGCTGCAGCGGAGTCGTCTAACTTCGGAAATTTGGATGCACATTCTTGCCTTCATGCGAGAGTTGATCCACACGCACGGTGTGTGTGCGCGATCGATCGATCGACCGACCGAACGAGAGAGAGAGAGATGCTTCTGATAATGTTGTCATTTTCTAGTTTATTTCATCAAAACTGCATCTCCGCTATAAGGAGTACTTGGCATGTACTCAAGGATTTTTTTAACTCCTCAAAAAGAATGGAGTAACGGTGACAGCCCTAAATTCAACATAGAGATAGTCCTCCTAACACACATTTAAAGTGTTATTAAAAAAATGTAGCAGTGTTTTGTTAAAAAATGTTTTTAGCAGGTAGGTCTTGTCGGCTTTATCATTTTAAAAGTAGATTGCCACACAAAAAAAGCTGGACACACCCCTGATTTAATGTTTATGCTTAAAAAAGTGCATATAGCTGCTAATTGTATTTGTTGTTTGCTGATTTTCAAAAATAAAACTTGTTCAAATGTTTTCAGTATGTGTATCAGTTCTTTTTGAACATTTCCATCTCAATTTAAGAAAACCATGATAATATTGATAACCGTGATAACTTGGTCACTATAATCATGATATGAAATTTTCTAAATGTCCCATTCCTACACCTATATTACATTTCCACCAATACCGATAGCCGATTATTCAGACTAAGATCTGCCAATACAGATTCCGGTAGTTTGGTGGTTATATTAACTCGCATTAACTAAATTCTGAAGATTACATTTTCTGAATGTTATTTATTTATATAATGATAATATGATATTTCATTAATATTGAACATGAAACTAGTGATTAGGGATGCACCGATAAATGGCGATATACAATAATAATTGCTGGCTAGGGCTGGGACAACGCGTCGACGTAATCGACGACATTGACGCAAAAAATACGTTGACGCAAAATATGCGCGTCGATTCGTCAGACCCAAAAAGGTGGCGCCGTATAATACGTCAGACCCAAAAAGGCGGCGCCGTAGAATAGTAGCAACGCGAGTGGCTTCAGTCCAAGGCCAAGCCGGTTTCACACAGCAAGTGTGAGCAGTACGTGTGGCGCGTGTTTTTTTCAGCGCCCATGTTATAACAACCATGCACCCCACCGCATGAGCAGCGCGAGCTCGCGGCTCTGTAGCAACAGTGCTGCAATCGTTTCTGCGTCGGTTCTGCTGCCCTGCTCATGCTCAATTAGAGTGAAAGTGCTTTGTTTATGGTTTAAATGCTCGCGGATTGACGCGAAAAAGTGTAATTTTACCTTAAAATCATGAATGTGAAGTGTGTTTTAAACAGTCATGACTTTGAGCAATTTAACAGAAAGCAATGAAATATGTCACTGTTGCCAGAAGACTGCGCTTTCATTAACTCTCTGTACAGCAGTAAATGAGTCCTAGTCTATCTTAACAAACTTAAGAGAAAGAGATTTAATAATATATGTGCTTCTTAAGTCTATAATTGTGTTTATATCTGTCATTAAATGGACTAGAACAGCACGAAAACAATGTGGATTAAACAAATCAAGTTATAAAAGTTACACTGACCATCAACAGGCACATTAAAGAGGTTTTGCTCATAAATGCATGTAAAATAAAGTAATTTGAACTTGAGATTTTTATACTGTTACTAAACTGCACAGTATGAGCTGCAAACGCTTTATTGAATGCTACCTCTGACTAAGAATGCAGTATTTTGCACTTGTATAGTCTTTTTTTATTTGGAAACTTTAAGAGCAATAAACATATATTGAAATGTTTACATTCAGATATATAAATCAACATGTATAAATTGCTATTAGTTAATTAATGGGGAGATAATCGAGAATCGAATCGAAGTCGAATCGGACTGATAAAATGAATCGTTAGATTAATCGATGCATCGAAAAAATAATCGCTAGATTAATCGTTTAAAAAATAATCGTTTATCCCAGCCCTATTGCTGGCCGATAACAATTCTGAATCGCACAGCCGATATTATGCACAGCTATTTCACGTACAACGGCTTTTGATCAGTAAGTCCTAATCAATCTGAATTCGCTGTTACTTTGAGTCGTTCATAACATGCGTATGAAAAAGCAACACTCGTCAAACATAATCATTATACATATTCTTTATTATCATGAAAATACCTGAAAAGGTTTGAAGAACAGCAATATAAATATATGCTTAAGCCATTTCCTGGAGATGCATGTGTGGTTCTTCTTCTGCGAGATCGCCCTCTGGCTTTTGGATGTAGCGGCATTTCACCGTAATTCATTGAGAAGTATAGCAAGCATCATCGGATGCTTTATCGGTGCACCCCTACTAGTGATGTTTCTTTACATTATATATACACAGAGATTAAATTCATTGCATTTTCCTGTTCTCTTTTGATTGACAGGATACTGTGCATCTCTAGTTTTCACAACGAAAAATGTCTGCAAACTGGAATTAGGGAGAGATCAGGTAGCTTGTCACTATCTGCAAGGAAACTGAGATTGTTCGCCAGTATTATAGAACAGTGTGCAACGCGCTAGTTTAAAGTCGAACTTCGCAGGAGAAAAATTGCGGACTTAAGACTTTTTTTCTGACGAAAAAAGTTCACGATTACAAATACATTACAAATTAAGGGCCAGAATAACTAACAGCTTGCACCAGGGCAAACCATAATATTGTCTTTAAATAACGATGTCTGGATTTACTAAAGACGGCACTGGAAAATTAGTGCTGAAAAGATGTGGTCTAGGGCTGCACGTTTTCAAGTTTTTAATTAACCGTTAACCGACACCCTTAGCGGTTAATACTCGGTTAACCATTATGCGCAAGGCAACCCAGAGATACAGACACACGAGAAAGGGGTAGTTAATTTTTTAACACCTTTAATAACTGGTTGAACCACATTTAAAACGAAATTAATTTATAGAAATAAAACACAGTGGTAAGGACAGAGCAGCTTAAGTATGTCACTGACTTTGCGTTCGCGGGGATGGTAGGCTGGGCGAAGGTACTCGCAGGCTCCGCGTCCGCCTCTCTATGATGCCCGGGTATTGGCTGGGTTTGTCGCGATAGTCGGTGAAACGGGGATTACCGGTGCTTCAGCCTCTCACCAGTTAGATCACTTGCCCACCCCGACACGTCTTTCACCGTCGTTTTATTATTTTCTTGTAATTAAATCATTTAGCTTCGTTAGAGAGAGCAAACACTTACAACTGAATGTGTCTGCTGCCTGAATTCACAGCGGAGCTGAGCGCGAGTCACGTCACAGAGCAGCAGGTGTCAGATTTCATTTATTTCTGTCAGAGTTTGCGAGGCGAGCTGACTGACCAGATGATGACAGAAGCCGCGTGCTTACTCGTTTTTGTTATAATGCACATATATGATGTTTAATATAAGCGAGATAGTTTTGTTGTATTTTTTATCAAGAAAAATAATAAACCCATCATTCAAGCAGCGCTTTATGGAGGAGTAGCCGGTTGCACTGCTTTGACGAGTTCTGCGAGAATTACCTGCGCACATTGACTCAAGCACTTAATTAAACCAGCTGTTGCACTCGCATTGCACGCAAATTCATACGCGATTTAATGCAGCTTACGCAAGCGCTGCATTTAAACAATTGCGTAATTCAAAAGTGAAAGTAAAATGTGCACGTCTGCATGCATTAACCAGTGGGAAAATTCTGTCATCGCAGCAACCCCTAGGTTGTACATGAAGTATATAAGCACTGGATTGCAATACTTGCATTTTGCCCTGTCATTCTCGATTTTAAAGTGCTCCCACGCTGTGCTTTTCTTTGCCCGCTTCATATTAGAAAACTGGTCATGACTTCTTCTTGTGGACATTACAAATGTCTGGGAGCGCTTTAGCGGTCTCTGGTGGTGCAAAAATGTATTACAACTAAATTCAATGCATGCCATTGATGCCACTTAACCGAGCAAAATGTTTCACTCGGTTAAACAATTTTTAACGGTTAATCGGTTAACCATGGACACCCCTAATTGTGGTCTAGTTATTTTTGTAACTTTGCCTTTCAGACGCAACATTTTTGGAAGGAGATTATTTAAATGATTTACTCAAAGCGATTTACTATTGTTTGCATTGTGTTATAACTGGTATTTGCACCATTATTTAACGCCTAAAAGCATGTTTTAAATTACTTTGCGCTTGAAATGGCTGCAATTTTTACAAAAAAAAAAAAAAACACATCACAGAGAGCAGAAAACGTGATACAAGCATGATATAATGCAGAGAATTGTTTTAACATGTAATTTTACACGTTTATTTGGAATGACAGAGGAACCTTTTATTCAAAAATATTGTTTGCCAAGCCATGTAATTTTTTTGCTAAAGTAAATAAAAAAGGAGTCACTAGGAGAAGTCACACAATACCAGACATTTCAAAACTTCATGTAAACCTTCATTTTTTTGTCCTCTAGTTCTTTTCAGTGTTCTATTGCTTTGTTAGCTGGGATTACACACCCTTATTTTTCCGCTGCCATGTCTGTGGTCCTGAACTCAAGATCAGCTCTGCCTATTTGCGACCCTGAACTAATTTGCACTGCTCTTAGTAGATTGCGTTGGTCATTATGAAAATCCTGGAAAGCCTGTGTTATTTAATTTGCACTTTTTTAGTAAATTACCGGCAGATATTACCACTCCCGTCGGCACCTTCTTGGAATTGCGCTTTCACGCTAATTTGCCCCGTTTAGTAAATCTGTCCCTAAGTGTATTCATGGGATCTGTACGGGATGTGTGATACACATTTTTTTGTGTATATTTTCTGTAATCTGTGTGTGAAAAGGACAGAAGCTTCTCAGAACAGTCAAGCCACTTTGTCTACAACTCACTGACCTTTCCATATTTTTAAAATTATTAATTTTTTCTTTCATTCACCTATATGCACAATACATGAAGAGTTTGGTTCCAAAACGCAATAAACGCCATTTTTGAAAAAAATGAGTTACTGCCAAAATCAGCATTATATCAGGTCAGTAGTTAAAAGTAAATTCTTAATTTTACGCAAAATCCAATATCCGCCGTGTTATTCTGTCATCTTTTCTCCCTTTTTTCCCAAAATGCGATAAACGCCACTCCCCCCTTTTTTACAGAACGCAATAAATCCCACAGCGCACCATTCACGCAATGTAAACAAACATGGCGGCGCGCTGAGTACATGGAGTCCTAGTTTTCCTCATCTACTTTGTACTTTGTGATCAACAAACAAAACAAAATAATACTTTAATGGCATTGCTAAACCTGTGATGGTTTTCTGTGATGGGAAAGAAACGTAAGCCATCAACATCTAATAATTTCCCTGAGAGGCACTCGGAAGACGGGTGCTTGTTCTCCCGACAGCATCAAGCTTCTCATGCTAACACATTGACCCCAGAGGATCTTATGAAAAACTTTCCATAATTTTACTCAAAGTCAACGAAAATCGAGCAGGACCAAAAACATTTTACAGATGATCGCTGTGAAAGACGTTAAGCGAAGACGTCAAGTATAACCGCAATGACAGGGTTCTTAATATGACAAAGTAAGTGTTTTGATTAATAACATTAATGTTTATATTTTTAATTAGTGTGTACAACTAGTCAACTAAATGAATATAACATGGTAAAGATGAATGCACATTTATATAGGCTATTGATTCAATAGATTTATAGCATTTTGAATAAAAACTTGTCATGGATTTATTGCATTTTGTGGAAAAAATAATCCGTTTTTATAATAAATCTTTGAAAATCAAGTTATGGATTTGAATTTTTTATGTTTTTATAACCTAAAGATGCTATGTGAAAGTTTGTAACAGAAAATAGTTGTTTTCATCTTGTCACTTTCTTGGTATAGAAAACACGTTTTTACCAAAATTTGTCAAAATGGATTTATTGCGTTTTGGAACCAAACTCTTCACATACACATTCTAACATACAATAATGATGACAGGGACTGCAGAGCCAGTGGAGTAAAGTGTTTGCCTAGCAACAAGGGCCAAATTATATTTTTCTAACCCAGGCAGAAGTAGCATTTGAAGCAGATAAATGATAGACATTACGTTGAATTTGAAGCTGTTAGAAAGAAGGTTTTGAGTCTGTGACATCTCGGGCCAGTCCGTGTCTCTGAAGGACCCTTCATTCTGACCTATCCGAGAGAGAGTCCACATGGCTATTGCTAAAAGGTCAGTTTTTATTACTGTTCTGCCTCACTGAGGCCTAGTGTACCAAGAGTGTTTCAGTCATTTGCTTACAGAAAGTGTGGGACAGCAGAGAAAAATGAGAGGGAAAGACTTTGCAGCATATGCATTAATCTTTCAGTAATGCTTCTTTGTAGGCACATAGTCTGTTTATTCAGTTACAAGATTCATGATGCATATCCCCCAAAAGTGGGACGAAACTGTGCTTCCAAACCGTACCACAGTCTGTGCATGACCCACTGAACAGTGCAAACATCTATTTCATTTACTTGCATGACCCACTGATCGAGTACCACAGGTAGCACAACACAAATAACCCACTTATTGCCAGTGTGCCACAGACAGCAACACCATGACCCACTGATAGTGTGCCACAGACAGCACAACACAAATAAAATTGGGTCTGTATGACTAACAATGAGTTCCTAAACTAAACAGATAAGGTGTTCTCTTCCACGCATTTATGCCAGTGTTGTTGCAGTGATGCACTTTGGTCCAGGGTTTCCCACAGCACTTTTCAGTTCAGGCAGCCCGCCTAAGCTGGGAAACCTTACCACCTTAACTAGGTCATCCAAAAAAAGAATAATAATAATTTGCTGCATAAAAGGCCGTCAAGTGCATCTCGGAGAATAGCGCGGACGCACTTTACACCGCGAGTGGGCACGCGCGCCACACGGCCGAAATGAGAGACGTGGGCCGGACCGTCACTGTCTGGAGGAAAACTAGCCAGTTGATAAAACATCTCGGAGAAAAGCGCGGACGTGCTTTACACCGTGAGCGTGCCCACACGCCACACGGCCGAAATGAGATAAAGAAGTGGTCCGTCATGTCTGGAGGATAGCCAGTTGATAAAACGCGTGTCTGTGAGAACTGTAAGTGGACTTATGTTTTGGGTTTATTTAAGCCTGTTATCGTATTAGTTCTAGGGCTGTCACTTTTGAGAAAAATCAAATTCGAACGGATATCGAATATCATGAAATGTATCCGAACATATTCGAATATCTAGGTGTCCCCGCGCGCATCAAAAAAAAAAAAAAAACGTAATGGAGATTCAATTTATTAACCGTGACAGTCATAAACAGGGCTGTCTGCATTACTTTTTTACTTAATGTTTGAAGCAGCAGGTTATCAACTTATGAATAATAATGTCTCAGAACAGGTGACAACTTAAACAGCAGCAGGAGTAAGGCATATAGCCAAGCCCAAACGAAATCCGCGCCAGCAGATTTCGGCGTAAAACTCCGCAGATTTAATGCCCGTCATTGACAAGCGCACAAATCCCGCGCTTGAGCCTGTTTGTGAGAAGAAATCTCATTGACAACAAGCACACATACACAGCCTATCCCGCGCGTTTGTGAGCCGTCATTGACAAGTGCATTATCTCTGCGCGTGCTGTTTGCTTGACCGTTTTTAAAGATAGAGAGCACAAACCATTTGATATTTGAGATGAAATGAAACTTACAGCTGAGTTAAGTAGATCTCACTTGACTCTGTCGTCTATGTGATGCGCGACAGTAAGCACATGATCATTTCAAATCAGTTTACAAGACAAATGCTGTTGTTGTTTAATATAAAGCTTACATTGCGTTGTAAAAATAATTATCTTGCTAATTTCATAATGCGAACATATTAACACAAGCTTTTTATTCTGCTATAATATTTAACACTATAATAATATGTCATGTTATATACAAACTATAATTCTATCTTGACATGCACATTAGGTTCATGTTGGTCCAATTTGATTCCCTCTCTTGCGCACAGCTGCCGTCGGTCTCACTCTCAGCCTCCTTCCCATTACGAGTTGTTTCTGTGAAAAATGCGCTAAACATGTCATTTTAAAAACCGGATGGTTTATTTAAAGTTCGAATACGGATATTTCACGTCATGTTCGAATGCATATTCGAATATCGAATAAAAAGTGACAGCCCTAATTAGTTCATAGTTCTTGCAAATTTAAAGTAAGTTAGCTGGTGATTTTTGTTGTTTGAGCAACCTGCTAGCTAGGTTTCACATGCCCGTTGATTATATAATTGTTGAGCGCTCTTGCTCACTTTATTTATCTGCATTATTTACATGCTACAGTAGTTACACTCCTTTAAGATAATGTAATTAATAGTGGGAAATAATCAGTTTTTACCATTTTTGCACCATCTATCATCGTTCGACCTGCCCATTTGATTGCCACGCCCCCTGTCCCACCCATCCGCCCAACCCTACCACCTTAAGTAACACATTTTCTGCTGGAAACCCTGTTGTCTATTTAGTTTATTGCCAATTATGCCTAAAAATCATTTACAGTATTAAAGGAATATTCCATTTCCTTAAAAGAAAAATCCAGATAATAATTTCCTCACCACCATGTCATCCGAAATGTTGATTTCTTTCTTTGTTCAGTCGAGAAGAAATTATGTTTTTTGAGGAAAACATTGCAGGATTTTTCTCATTTTAATGGACTTTAATAGACACCAACAATTAACACTTAACTCAACACGTACGTAACAGTTTTTTTCAACAGAGTTTCAAAGGACTATAAACGATCCCAAACGAGGCATAAGGGTCTTATCTAGCGAAACGATTGTCATTTTTGACAAGAAAAATAAAATTTTTTAAAGCACAACTTCTCGTCTAGATTCAGTGTCACATCACAAAAAAAGGTCAAATTTACTGGTCGCATATGTGCGACTGGATGTAATATTCAGTGGCGCACACTCAAAGGTACAAAAGCAGTAATATTGATGAAAGATTGAGCTAGAGGGGTAGTTGTCAGGAGTGATGATGTTACTTGCCACCGAGATGGAAGTGCTGGAAACTAAGTGCTCTTCTGCCATACAATATAGTTCCCATTTTTAACTGTTTAAAAATTGTCACGTTTTTTGTGCCACCATATTTACTCATGTAACTACACATGTAACAGTCTTTAAATAGGGAAAACATGGAAGTGTTTGGTGGCTTCTTAATTCATCCCTGTTTGGATCCTAAGGAATGAATGGGGCTAGGCTAAATGCTAACACATTCAAAACGAGCTGAACAAAGATTAAGTGCACGCATTGAAAAAAGATATGCATTCATTTGTTTAAGTTGAAGTAAGAACATAGTAAAATATAAAAAAACGGTGGTGTCTTCATTTAAATTGAAGGGCTGATGGCACAGCGACTACCAAGAAAAAAAATGGTACATCATGTCAAAATAATAATCATTAAACAAAGTTTAACAATTAAATACAAAGCTTGAAAGCATGCAAGGGTTTAAAAAAAGAGGAAGTAATATGAGTAATACAGAAAGGAGAGATGGGGTAGAACAAGATGTGCAAACACCTCAAGCTAGCAGGTGTAATGAACGTACATCACGTCATAGAGTTGTTTAGACCACACTGCTTAAAGCTATTTATAGCTTGCGGGATCGATCACCCATCTGATGGGCCGCCACGATAGCACTGATTAAGGTGTGAGATTAATGGCAGATTAACGGGTTTCCACAGTGTTTCCGCCAGGCATTGTTTAAATCATCTCCCCACAGAATGACAGTAGTACTTGCAGTGTAAATAGGAACCGTGATAGGACTGCCTGATAAATAACATCCAGGCCATTAAGCTCTGGTTTTAGCAGTTTGGTGTATGATGTAATTTTTACAAAGCATCTACTGTGCATGCTGGGCTTGTATGCATGCTTTTTCAATAGAGATGTGGAAAATCCATATTCCAAACACTGCTTGGACTTGTATTGCTGAAATTGTGAAAATCCGCCGTGAGATGAGAAAGTAACATGCAACCTTTTGTCATCTAATGATGAAACATTCTCCCTTTGCTCCTGGACTAAAACAGATTTGAAAGGCAAAATATTTGAGAGGCTCAGCTGTCAGAGCAGCTGACAATAAGTTGTGTGTATGCATGTCTTTTATCCCTTTTTAAGATGTCGTTTGCCAGCCGCTTTGTTTGTTTGTATTCATCTGACGTTGAGCCGTGGCCTTAATTTCCGCCTCATCAAAACTCGGTAGGATTTTGTTTGTCCTTCACTTTGCTTTAATCTCTGTTAAATCCCCGCCCGCCTTCTTTGATCTTCGTTTGCGTGTGACTGGGCTCAGGACCCAGAGACATCCCTCTCGCCAAAATCTCCCTCTCATTCGTATGGTTTTCTTAAAGAAAGTGATCTAGCACATTACTTTAACATCAGCACCGAGGTAGATTAATGAGACAAACCTCATTTAGCTCACCGGTATGTTTTTTAGACAATTGGTCGTGTTACCATTGGGCTTAGAGCATTTTATCACGATTATCATTAAAGGGGACTAATAGGTTTTTCATGCCCTATAGGCATTTTGAAAAAAGCAACAATGATAAGAGCAACTCATCCTTGAAGTGTAAGTTCTGACCAGCCACAGCCCATCAGAAGACATTTTGTTGATGCCTCTGCAAAATCCCTCTGGATGTTTTTTCACTGTAAAATATTAATCTAAAATTCACCTGTGCTCAGCTGTACATAAAACATAATATAAAATAGCTGTGATTGTGAAGAATCACACATCAGTGTCATATGTGGACCAAAGACTGTAAAAAGTATGGAGGTAGTGCCCGTAGGTTTGTGAACAGCATTTTTAAAAGCCAATAGATGGGGAAGCCTGTAGTCGCCACACTGTAAAAAATGTTTTGTTGAATCAACTCGGATTTACAAGTCATTTCAACTTATTATTATTTATCTTGACTAGAGATGAGTTGTTATAACTAGAGATGAGTTGTTATAACTTGTAAAATTAAGTTGACTTTTCTCAACTATATTTTGTACGTTGAGACAACTCATCTCTGTTGGCATGACTTGTGAATCTAAGTTGATTTAACAAAAAATTTTAAGCCAGCAAAGTATTTTTTACAGTGCATCTTGGCAGTGTGTTACCATGCATCACTCGCGAATAACCGAAAATGGGCAGAGGCAGGACGTGGTGTTGAAACCATACAGACTACCGGGACATCCGGGGACTTGACTGTAAATTTCGTCACCGCCCCTCTTTCATTCTCCCAGCGTCAAATTTGTGTAACAACGCTCCCTATTGGCCACCCGGACATTTACTTGTACCTCATCGAGTCAACAGGGAAGCAAGTGAAGGATTTTACTATGTATTTGAAAGTTACTTCGTATGTCTTTATATTTAGAGTACTTAGTGCACTTTTCCGTCCAGCCATACAACTAACTGGCTTAGCGATATTTCCAGCAATCACTGGATAGCGTTGTTACACAAATTTGATGCTGTGAGAATGAAAGGGACATGTTTTTATAATGACCAAATTAAATGTGTTAATGTATCTTTTGCGCTCTATGGCAGGCAGGGTGGACAGATAATTACTCAACATGTTTAATCTGAGTGATTTCATACGTTTTTTAGCCTGCCGGCTGTGTACGAACGTTGCTTTTTCCGCTTTTTTGTATGGAAGTCTATGAGAAGTCTGGTTTGTTTTCCCCCAAAAGTGGGCGTGAACATGTTCAGAGACATTCTATGACGTTGCGCCAGTTGTGCGTATACTCCCTATTTCAACAGTCACTCAAGTGGCCACGCCCTTAATTATGCAGAACATTAAGGCTTAATATAATTCAAATGAATGAGTTACAAAAATTCACCTCCCTGAACAGAATCTATATGTACCAGGCTGTAAACATATTTATTTCTGCTGTAAAGTTGGGCATTTTAACATGGGGGGGGGGGGGTCTATGGGATTGACTCTCTTTTAGTCTCTAGAAGCCAGTCAATGAATTGCAGTTTGTTCAAAGATATCCACAGAAATATTCACAGAGAAGATATGAAGAGTTTGGTTTCAAAACCCAATAAATCAATTTTGACTAATTTGGGTAAAAATGTGTTTTCTATACCAAGAAAGTGACAAGATGAAAACCACTATTTTCTGTTACAAACTTTCACATAGCATCTTTAGGTTATAAAGACATTAAAAAGTCAAATCCATTATTTGATTTTCAAAGATTTATTATAAAAACTGATTATTTTTTCCACAAATGCAATAAATCTAGGATTCTGTGTGTATTCAAAGCGCTGGCATTATTGTTTACAATGCGTGGAATGGTGCGCTGTGATTGGTTAAGCGGATTAATTGCATTCTGCAGAAAAGGAGGACTGGCGTTTGTTGCGGTTTGGAAAAAAGGGAGAAAAGATGACATGGCATAAATCAAAATGATTTTACTTTTTATTACCGACCTTGATTTTGGCGGTAACAAATTTTTACACGTTTTTCACGTTTTAGAACCAAACTCTTCATATTCTCTAAAATTCAAAGAGAAGATTTTCACAGAGAAAGATGCAAACGTAAAGAAAATTCACTGTCCACATATAAAATACTAGAACCTCAAAAAAATTGATGCCAAATATAATTCTACCGTCATGATTTACAGAGAACGGGACCCAAGTGCAAGGTACGGTGAACTCAAAACAGGGTTTATTATAAACAGAAACTCCCATATAGCAAGGAACAGATGGTTTACAAGACAATTCTTTAGATTACAATAAACATGACTTGGCTAGGCTAGGCTAGGCTAGGCTAGGCTAGGCTTTGAACACTCTCAAAATACACTGAGACATTACAGACAAACCAAAAAGATCCAGCACAGGATAGAACACACTGGGGCCTTAAATAGGAGAAGCTAAACAAGATAACGAGGGAAGGTCGGGTGAGGGGAGTTAACCAATAATGAATAATTAACGAGGAAACAAGGGGGCGGGGCAGACACAAGACACAGTAGCACAATACTGAAACAAAAGGCCATGTGCTGCCACACAAAACATGGGTACCGCCACAATCCTGCCACATGACCATGAACTAGTATGAAAAACTATGACAGACAGGCAGGATCATGACATCTACACAAGCCATTCTCCCATAGATGACACGAAACTTGTCTTACTAAACAGTTAGTAAGCCCCCCTTTCTTCTAAAAACTCCCAAACACTCTGCGGCTATTAGGACAAAAAGGATTAAATATACAGAGCTGATGTTATAGACACTGAGGAGCAATTCAGGAGACTATAGAAGTAATTGAGTTCATTTAGAAAACCCAAACTTCAAAACTAATAGGATCTAATGGCTTAAAAACATATATTCTGGTACTGTCCTGATTGTTTTAATCAAACTAAGAACTTTAAAAATGTAAACATTGCCAACTACTAATGAGCCAATTGTGAGCAGTTTCCGTCTAATGCTCACGCACACAAATTGTTTTCTGTGTCTGTTTATCTGACAATTTAATTGCAAAAATCTAATTTTCAGTCATCTCTCATAAAAGCAGAGATAAGCTTTATCCTAAAACTGTTCAAGGTTGATCAAGTATCGTGCTAAGAGTCGAGGCAAAAAGAGTCGTGCTAAAGAGGCAAGTCTGAAAGTAGCAGATTGTGGGCTGAGCTTCCTCCCAAGTGGCAATCCAGCAATGCTTAGCATGTCTGCCTCACACTGTGTGGGATGCGTGCTCAACTCTCAATGTCTGAAGTTGAGATGTAGCTGTACACATCTGTCATCATACATACCATAACATGAAATGAAGTCTGTTACTCAGGAGTACTGTATGTTATCAAGATGTCACTCATATTGTAATACCTCACAATAACACTAAACCCCAATACACAAAGCCATCCCAATCCCCTTTTGGAAAATGCACCAGCAGCAAAAATAAATGCAGAGGACACAGTCCAATCAAAGACATTACATTAGGTATTTTGAAATCCAATGTGTTCTTAACACTCAAAGTAGTTTTACAATAATTCCTTTTGGATTTAGGCAAACGTCTAAGTCGTTCTGTGGAAATCTCTGATTGGACCAGAGGCTTTAGTGTTAGCAATAAACAATTACACAGTCTCTTTGTAGACATACACTGAATTTTGATTATTTTAGATGTCATGTCAGCGCCACTGACACAAATATTCCAAGAATTGTATAAGACGTGTGATTATTTACACGTTTCTCCTGCTGCTATTTTAAACCTTCAGTGCTTTGGATTTGTGGGGTTTAATTTATTAACATGTATATTTAATAATGTACAGTTCAGGGAAACAAGAACTGCCTCTCATTTCTATAAGGGTTTTGGGTTAAATGTCTGTTTTTAAGCTTTTCTATAATTATTCTGTCACTTTAAATTTTTTAAGCAATTCAACGCACCGACACTGAGAGTTGGATCTGCTGAAGGATAACAAATAGGCCCTGGGATTTCGGTTGAAAACCATTTTTTAATTGAATACCTTATGGGGGTTTAGGAATATATCCCCTCTCTCAAATTCGCACCAAGCTCGTTGAACATGTGAGTTCCTGAAATTGGTATGAATAGCTATTTTCATATATTTTACTTTCTAATTTTGTTAAATTAAGTTGTGAGACTGCTGTTGGGCAACGATGTTGCCAGGTTTTAACAAAGTAGCCCATTTGAAAAACAGGTAATTAAAAAAATAGCATGCGTCCCTCTAGCGTCCCACAAATGCTGAGAAAAACCACTGATAAATGCACCATAAACACCCACAAGATATATATAACACTCACTAGGAAAGTTAGTAGTAAACATTAGTCAGAAGTAAACAGGCGGGGTATAATTCAGGCTGACTTGGCTGTCTAAATTTCTTAATTTACATAAACAGCTGAAGGCCAATGTAAGCATGGGTTCACTTTTTTAAAAAAAGCTTCAAGAACTGACAAATACACACAGCATTGATGTAATTTTGTGCTGGCAAATAAGCAATTCCTCCATCCTAATACAAATGCACTCTAGATCAATTTAATGAATATTCATATGGTCATTAAAGCATCTGCATGAAATAACACCTAGACTAAGAAATTACACTTCCATTTAAAATTGGCATCAGTCTTTTCTGTGCTTCAATACCAAACAAGCTTTGTCACATTATAACCTTGTCACAGTGAATGTGCATAAAAAATATACAAAATACACTGCTGTCTGCCATTTTGTGTCTAATGGTTTGTTAAAAACATCAAGCCCCAAGTACAATCAGGTCTGCTTACTGAGATTCTTGATATAGTCCAAAGTCAAAGTTGCGTCTATTTCTGAGTTATTTATTTTTTTAAAAGCGAAACTTATTTAAAGGAGAGTTATTTTCTCCTTGCAAGGGCTCAAGAGTTCAATCACTCACACACCTGTTTGAGGGCACTGAAATCTGTGAGAGACAGATTGAAAACCGCAGAGAGCTTTCGTTCTCAGCAGGAAGCAAGTTAAACGGCACTTCTCTGTCTTACAGAAGCTGCAGCACCTCTACCTGACATGGGCGGTGAAGACTGCTCTTAGACAGCAGCGTTCCTCTTTCCCAAACACTCACAAATCAATCACGTTCATACACTCCTCCACTGCACATCATCACATTCCTTTATTGAAACCCAAAGCACACTGCTCTGCTGCACACTAAACAATCACAAACTTACACACTTCTCTACAACATACCAAAACAAATGCTGTCGTTGGGTCCAAAACTGCTTACTTCGATAGTTCATACAATTAGATGAAGTACTTATTGTTTTATTGTTAAAACATTAATGTTCTTTATAGTATGTGTGGGTGCACATTTAGGACATAATGCATCTGCCATGTATTCATTGTCATGTGACCCATATGCCCTTTAAAAGATACTCTGACTATGAAGAATTTGCTTTAAAGGTCCCGTTTTTCCTGATCCTAAGCTGCTGTCCAATCACAACACACTAAACAAGACTACGTTTACACGTGGGCGGCTATTTTCAACACATCCTCACCCCATGTCGTCAATATTTGACGACACTTGACCATTCGTCAATATGTGATGGGGAGGGTATACCTTTCGCGTCATTTTTTGACGAACTGGGGACTTCAATACTATTACGTCCGTTGCATTCTCTTTCCTATTTTCTTACCATTTTCGCGTCGGTTTAGGGTTAGATTACGCAAAATTAAACAGTGTACGCGAAATTAAACAGTTGTCACCTGGCGTTGGGGTTAGAGTTAGGTACGACAGTTGTCACCTGGCGTTGGGGTTAGAGTTAGGTTTGGGTAGGGATGTCATTATGTAAATCTAACCCTAAACCGACGCGAAAATGGCAAGAAAATAGGAAAGAGAATGCAAAGGACGTAATAGTATTGAAGTCCCCAGTTTGTCAAAAAATGACGCGAAAGGTATACCCTCCCCGTCACATATTGACGAATGGTCAAGTGTCGTCAAATATTGACGACATGGGGTGAGGATGGGTTGCTATTTTCATAAACAGACATTTCAACCTCTCCGGTTTCAAAAATAACTTCATGCACACATGTCAATTTTCAGAAAAGTGTTTATTGACACGTACCCATGTATTTATGGTGTAACGAGAAGCTCAAGCACACGTAAGGCAATAAGAATCCAAAAAACGGCAACAAATCACTTCCTGCTCCTCTTTTGAACAAGGTCGCACTTTTGACGTAGGTGCGAGCTCTGGCGCATACTGTGACGTTGGCTGCCTAAACATCCGTTTGTCTTAGTTGCAACCGTGCAACCAAAGATGTAGAAAATCTCCACTCTGGCCGGAGTTTTTAGAAAAAATCAGTTTCAGAGGCGAGTTCCCGTTTGGCGGTATAGAGAAAAGTAAATTGTTTGAAAAATCAGATTTTTACCCATGAAACATGAACACATGTAATATTGCACCCCATAAACACCTTTAACTCCTAAAATTCATTGATAGACACACATTAAATATTTTCAATTGATGACGTGTAAAGGTTGTTGTGAAATATATTACTACAGTTTACTATAGTAAATCCTATGGCATCTTCTATGTTTTTCATGTAATAATTTTTATTTCCCACTTTCACATTCTTACCTCTCAGATTGCCTTAATTTTGATGTTGTTTATTTAGTATGCTTTCTGTATTATTCTTAATTTGGGTTACTCTCTGTGAAAGGGCTAAACAGAAGACCTGATGCTGTATTTTTAATGAAATGCGGACCAAATCCTGCCACCTGCTGTCTGTGTACATTTATAACTATCATCTTCTGTTTAACATAATTTTAAAATCTATATTGAAGTCTTGTTCATCACGTTTACCTCGCTGTAGCGTTATAGAACAAGTTTTATTGAAACCATTTGACGTCGTGTACAGTGATGAAAAACAAAATGGCATGCCTCTATTAATTTTTTTTTTAAGTGTATTAAAACGATGACATTTGTTCTGTTTTTATTTTCACATTCGTATTGCCAATCGCAGTGTTAATTTATTAAACCATACCTTTTAACCTATGACATAATCAGAAACTATGGGATAGTTAATACGTTTATTAATATGTTATTATAGTGCATAATAGTAGCAAAAGAATATGCAAGTACAGGGACATGTGCATAACAGAAGTGACTAATCCTATTAGACTTTTAGTGTGATCAATTATTATACTGATCAAAAACTGCTACGTGCATTTCAGTTTGTCTTCAGTAATTACTTCTTATGTAGCCTAATGCTTACTATACGGTTTAATTTAATATGTAAGATTTTTCTATTAAAACCATGTGCACAGTGTTATATATTTCATGGAGCTGTGAACTTACATTATCCCCAAGGTTCCTAAGGATTTGTAAATTCCTATTTTTAATAATGGCTTGTACCTTGTCTTCCTTGTAATTGTCGCCCTTGTAGTGACTTGATATCTACACTATCCTCAGTTCCCGGTTGTAGAAACTATGGCAACACGAGTGGACAAATGTAGAAGTGGTGATTATAAAGCATCTAACCCGCAGCTGTTGTGCCTTGTGGCTAATTCATTAAGATGGCAATAATATGATCAAACATACCGGAAAAAACATTAATTCAGTAAACCTCATCCATGAACATCATTAACAAATTCCATTCATCTCCCATTGTTCCACTCTCCCTCATTACATAATTAAAGGTGCTGTAGAATTGGAAACTGTATTTAGATTAATAAAAAGAGTAATGACATATCTTGTTTGCTTTGATTGTTTACTTCTAATAATGTAAACCTTGTACATGCAAAAGACAGCTGGAAAAAAGGCCAATCTCAACATAAAACCAACTGTGATGTTACCATTGAGATGTAACCCCAACATTAAAGGCGGAGTGCACGATTTCTGAAAAATGCTTTTGGAAAAGGGAGTCTGGCAGCCTACCAAAACACACTTGTAGCCAATCACCAGTAAGGTGCGTGTCTACTAAACGACATTGTTGCCTGGGTTGCGTATATGTGGGGCGGGTCTATCAAAAGATGGTCCAGATTCTATTGGGGTAGGGGTGTGTTTGTTTAGGTGATTTCAAATATCAGCATTGGCTTTCAGAGATCATGGACCCTGCCTTTAAATTACACATTAAATTAAGTAAAATGTTGTTACAAATTACAATGCTAAAAACAAACTGTGACTGCTCGTCTATTAAGAGAAAACACTTCCCTGCCAATGATGAGTTTTTCCGGCAATCCGTATTTCCGCTATTATCTTACATAGAGCTCTTACACAACTTAAAAAACCCGGAATATCCCCTTAGGACAAACAGTTCAAACTGCGTGTATGTTTTGATCATAGCTCTAAATCCTTCACAAAAACGCAATAAAAAAAAACTATCCATATTTGAGAGGTGATAAAAAGAGAAAAAAATAAAGGTAGGATGAAACTATTTTGTTTGAAAGCAGAAGATCTGTTCTTTCATTTGATATATTGTATGTATATTTAAAGAAGTACATTTTCTGGAAGGCATTAAACTTTTGTGAAAATCCTAAAAAATGCTGGAGCTGGCTGACAACTTTTTTTAAAAACGCTGGCAGGAAAAGAGTTAATACTATATGCTAACGTTTTCTACTATTGGCATAACAGTTATGTTTTGCAGGTCTTCACTGAAAAAACACACAAATTTACCACTAAGAAACGTCCACTTACAATCTCCAAACAATTGATTATTCTTCAAATTCAGTATCTTCCTCTGACACAGGCTCAAATATAAGGTATGTTTACACAGAGAAAGAGAGAAGAGAAAGAGTTACAGTCGTGAAGGAGCTGCTCTGTAAAACAGCTAATCAGAGCAGAGCTCAACATTATTATTCATCATGACTCTTTCAAATAAAGTAATAATAGACCATTTCATTCTAATGGCAAATCCTAGGTTGGTATATTGACATGTAAAACCGTCAGATAATTTTTGCACTTAAAAAGTCACGTAGAGAACAATTTAACATACACTCACCTAAAGGATTATTAGGAACACCTGTTCAATTTCTCATTAATGCAATGGTGTGGGGGATTTTTTCTTGGCACACTTTAGGCCCCTTAGTGCCAATTGGGCATCGTTTAAATGCCACAGTCTACCTGAGCATTGTTTCTGACCATGTCCATCCCTTTATGACCACCATGTACCCATCTTCTGATGGCTACTTCCAGCAGGATAATGCACCATGTAACAAAGCTCGAATAATTTCAAATTGGTTTCTTGAACATAACAATGAGTTCATTGTAATAAAATGGCCCCCACAGTCACCAGATCTCAACCCAATAGAGCATCTTTGGGATGTGGTGAAACGAGAGCTTCCTGCCCTGTATGTGAATCCCACAAATGTCCATCAACTGCAAGATGCTATCCTATCAATATGGGCCAACATTTCTAAAGAATGCTTTCAGCACCTTGTTGAATCAATGTAGAATTAAGGCAGTTCTGAAGGCGAAAGGGGGTCAAAAACAGTATAAGTATGGTGTTCCTAATAATCCTTTAGGTGAGTGTATAATTTCAATACGTTCTTTGGCACCTTTAAGCTTAGCCTTTGTTATTGTGAAATAGCGACATCTATTGGTGAAAATCCTACATATTGCGCCTTTAATTTAGCGAAGCATCACTTGTTATTAATTAAGTGTAACATCGCTTAACTCCTCCCTCTTGCAGTGAGTTGTGGGAAATATCGCCAGTACAGCGTGCATGACCATGGATCTGCACTTTAGTTATTTACGGAAAGAGCAGGTACTTTAATTTCATCATAAAACATACATGGGTTACACCTGTAGAGCACCTTGAAGCATAACACAATCGTACGCACTTTTCTACTGCACACCACAACTTTAATTTAACCCTGCACACGCCGATCAATAAACTTATACGCTCATTGAAGGCAACCCAAAACTAATTTTTTTACTGCACAGGAAAACACACAACCCTCAAAACTCGCACGTAGTCCAGGGCTCGAAATTGCGACCATTTTGGTCGCATATGCGACCGAAATTTTATCTGTGCGACCTTAAAATATATTTAGGAGCATTTGTGCGACTGCCCATTTTGTTGTGGTGCGACTTGATTTAGATTGTGATGCTGCGTGCTGCTGTCCCAAGTTCAGTGTTCTCTCCAACATTACATAACCAATCAAAATTCACCATTAAGTTCTTGCGTTTAATGAAGACCGTAGATTGGCTAATATGAATGTCAATCATTCCTTGTTGCCGTGCTACGTTGGTACGTGAAGCGCGAAAATGTGAAAAAACGAAGCGCGAGCATGACGAGCCAATTACAGCCACAGCCAATGTTACTACTGTAATTAATGACGACGATCCGGATTCAAATGCGACTTCACCACCGGAAAATAAGACTTGACGTTAAACCTTTCGGAAAGAGTGCCTTAAAGATTTCGAGTGTCTCCGCTATGAAAATGGCTTGATGTAACTTACTGTGTTTACTGTAAATCATGTGAAACGGCGTTGGTGGCGGAATCAAAACATTTTAAACGGCAGACCTTGCTTTAACATGGCAAAAGTGCCAAAAACACAAGACGTGTCGTTACAAATGTGTTCATTATTGATGGAGACACCGACCTGTCTGTCAGTGTGTTTGATAGTGTATGTGCGCATGCGCTGGTGAATGGACATCCGACAAACATCCTTGTGGTCCATGTTGATGTGGAACACGACAATGCTGATGGTATATGTTGTTGTTGTATTTTTGCCTATTTAGTAGTAATAGCATCCTGGTAATGCAGTTATCAATACCAATAGTCTTCTATATTAAGGTCACTTTTGTAATGTCACAATTAATCAGTGTTTTACGTGTTTGCTAGATTTTCTATGTAATCTTAATCATGTTACCTGTAATTGTTAAATGATTATTGCTGCTATACTATTTCAACAGCATTTGGGTATTAATTTAGGAATCTATGCAGCAAAAAAAAATAAAAAAATAAAATAGAAGACCAAATTTTAAATGCTGGCCATAGGATGTGTAAAGCCCGTTGGTGGTGTTTTATTTTTAATATAATAAATCTATTAACATATACATTGTAGTTGTGGTGCTTTTAAATTTTTGGATGGCTGCGCCTAAATTTTTGCTGGTGCTCCTAACTCTTTAAAGTTAGGAGCACCAGTGCTACCAAATAAAAAAGTTAATTTTGAGCCCTGTAGTCCCACATTCACTCGACTGCACCTTTTTGTGTTCGCATCTTTTCGCTTAAGCCAGATCTACAAAAGGTTTGGGAGCACTTTTCTCCAGTATTCCTCCCATCGCGCACTCCAAACAGATAAAATGATATCGTAAACAATCGATGTGACTTTTTCCAAGAAGAGCATTTTCTGCGCGTGCACGTCCTTGTGTGCTAGAGAGCGAGGGAGAGAGAGAGCTTAAACATGAAAGACGAGGATACCGTTCTCTAAATCTTTTCATCATGACACAAGCTATAAAAAAGTAATGTCTGTATCTTTGTAATCAATTTCTTTGACGTAATAATTTCTGCTTCATTTTCTTCACCTTATTTATTAATGTGTATAGCCTCTGCATTCTGTGTAGGCTCGACTGTGATACTATGCATGTGTCATAATATGACTAATGTGTAGTTACTTGGACATCTCACCTTCTTTCGCCACAAAAATGACATGTTGTACAGTGCTATAATAGGCCTAATATTACATGCTTAGATGACGTAAATGTGGGGTATACTGTGCATACAAACTGTATAGACAACTATAAAAGAACTTTAATGCTTGAGTTTTGCACTACAAATATTTTTTCTCATCTCAGTGGTGCAGAGGTAACGTTACGTATTCAACTTCGAGTCGGAATAGATCACATATATAAACGGCGAAATACAAAATAAAAAAAGAAATAAACAAATAAAGCATCAATATAAATGCAAGATTCGAGAAACTTTATGTATAAAGTTAACTTGCACACACAAAAACAACAACATTAAAGTAACGTTAACTGTTAGTCATCATTGCTTGAAATATCCTACTATATCTACTTAGGAAAAGTTACCCAACAATATGCATACATTTTTATTGTTGCTTTATCTCAAAATCACATAAGGTTGGGTATAAATCAATCAATGAATTAAGTCACATTGCAGCTTTGATGGTGTGATTTCTGTCAAGCCTGACTCCGATGTTACCATGATGAGCTGGCTGACTTTATACAACAAATTCACACGAGGCTAAATGACATGGCTAAATGACATGTTTTGCAGTATTTTGTAACGTTACAGAATATTTTACTCACAGTTGTTTGCTGATAAAACTGAAGTTAAAACGCTCAACGTGGTGAGGAGGAAAATTCCGATGCAGTTATGGAATCCCGTATTTGATAAAGTAGTCCTCTCCATACTTCTGACGTACCCCCGACCGTTACAGCCGTTAGGACAAACCCGTTAAAAGCCCCGTGAAGGTTGCGTTTTGACTCCCGCCACAAACGAGGTGCAGCTAAAACTGTGCGCGCGCCTCCCGCCGTTTCCTCAGATCCTCCTGAAAGACTGATCCAACACTTGCGTGCGCGTAAGCTCTCTCTCTCTCTCTCTCTCTCTCTCTCTCTCTCTCTCTCTCTCTCTCTCTCTCTCTCTCTCTCTCTCTCTCTCTCTTTCTTCTCCGACTTTCTTCCCCCAAGTAATACTAAGGGATAGAAATACTGTACATTACTATATACTGTATTATTACTAAAGTGAATTGTACACTGCGAAAAATAAATGTTTTACTTGGTATGTTTGTCTTGTTTACCAGTATAACCAACTAAGAATTCTTAAATTGAGATAAATGTACATGGTAAGCAAAGTGGTTTAAGATTTTAAGTCTTGTTTATTGAAATAAATTATGAAAATCAATAATCAATAAAATAAAAAATATTCTTAATTCCAGTTTCAATTTAATTCAATAAACATAATTAAAGTTAATTTTTCTTACCCAACTGGGAGATATTTTTACTTGTTTTAAGCATAAACCTCTTCAATTTCGTAATTTATTTCAGTAAACAAGATTTAAAGGGATAGTTCACCCAAAAATGAAAATTCTGTCATTATTTACTCACTCGCATGTTGTTTCAAACCTGTATAAATTTCGTTGTTCTGATGAACACAAAGGAAGATATTTTGGGAAATGTTTGTAAGCAAATTCACTTCCATAGTATTATTTTTCCTACAATGGAAGTGAATGGGGCTCATGATTGGTTTGGTTAAAACATTCCTCAAAATATCTTCTTTCATGTTCTTTCAGGTTTGTAACAACATGAGAGTGAGTAAATGATGAATTTTCATTTATGTGAACTATCCCTTTAACATCTTAAACCACTTTCTTTGCTTATCAAGCAAATTTATCTCAATTTAAGAATTCTTAGATATTTATACTGGAAAACAAGAAAAAATAAGTAGACATTTTTTTGCAGTGTTTAGTAAAAAGTAAACTGAAGTGTATTATTGTAATTATTACACTTTGTTAATGTATATACTATATAGTATTCTGCAGTAGGGCTGTGTTGAAAAAATCGATTCACCAATTCTAAATCTATTTTTATATTGATTTGTAAAGATCAATCCATAACTCAGAGGATCGATTTAATAATTAATAACTTAAACTTGCCGCATCATTGAATTTACGCATGCGCGAGGTGAAAGGACATTAAACCAATGAACATGACAGTCAGTAACGTTAAGCAAATAGTATCAATGTGTTGCATAACTACAGTCCTTCAGGTAACAGCTGGAAAAAAGTTTTTTTCAAAAACACTTATCTAAATCTCGAAGATCGGATCAGATCGAATCGAATTGAATAATGATAATCGATTCAAGATCTTTAGAATCGGAATCGAATCGATCCTTGAAATTTGAATCGAAACCCACCCCTATTCTGCAGTATTAGCTATAAGTAAATAATTTATAAACTGTCTTTACTAGAAAAAACTAAATATTTTTATCTGGGTTTCTTTCTTTCTTTCTTTCTTTCTTTCTTTCTTTCTTTCTTTCTTACTTTCTTTCTTTCTTTCTTTTTCTATATATGTGTGTAGAGTATGTATGTAGCTCATTTGATCGAGCATTGTGTTAGCAACACAAAGGTTGTGGGTTCAATTCCCAGGGAACATATACTGTAACAATTTATAATCTGAATACGCTTTAAGTCACTTTGGATAGAGGTGTCAGCCAAATGCTTAATATTTTTACAGTATAAATATATACCAATTTGATAGGCAGGCGGTGAGTAGGTGCTGACAAGGTGTTGGGCGTGATATTAGGAGCTGCTTCATTTTCGGAGTGTGAATAGATATTATGCACCAATTAGGGGGAATATTTTCAGTGTGCCATGACAAAACGTATGCTTGAAGACACTCTGTCCTTCAGCACAATGAGGACAGATTGTGCCGGGTGATCCAAGCAGACTATGTCAATATCTGAAGGACATGTTTGTTTGATCCTTACAGCTGAGAACAGAGTGGCAGGGATGAGAGCACGATGCTTCAATACACTGTCTTTTCTCTTTCACACCTATCTGCATAAGTCATTAATACAGGTCTGACCTACTGTTCTCCTGCTGTGGACCTTAAGTACAGGTCTTTTTCTGTGTGTGGGAGAAATGCCATAACGGCAGTCGCTCTATGTGTTGCTTTCATTTTATAGCAACAAGAACAAAGGAAACGAAGTATAAAATCCGATGCCACATGAAAGGCTGATTTCACATTTTTATTATGTGTCTGTCATGTCATGCTTTGTTTATATTGCTGCCTATATTACTTACCTGTTTGATCAGTTGTTGTTTTAGCCTAGACAGCACGCCCACAGACCGTCTGATGCGGATTTGCGAAAATGAAATAAATA
Source organism: Misgurnus anguillicaudatus (assembly GCF_027580225.2). Classification (NCBI taxonomy): domain Eukaryota; kingdom Metazoa; phylum Chordata; class Actinopteri; order Cypriniformes; family Cobitidae; genus Misgurnus; species Misgurnus anguillicaudatus. Next base: position 27,627,513 of record NC_073350.2, on the reverse strand, counting down.
ATGATAAAAAGGCAAGAGCTGCTGGAAATGGCGAACCAGACTGTTAGTAAACAAAGTCATGTTTACAAGGTATCAGGTTGACACGGTGAGCACTTTAGCGGAAGAACTAAACATTTAATTGCAGTGTGTTGTTGTTTAAGGCGCTTAGTAGCAAATAAACTATTTTTAAAGACAACAATTGAATATTCTCACCTTTTCTTATCCAGATGGGCTGTTTTGGCCTTATTAAGCTGCATAAGAGAAGCATGAGATAAGATTTCATGTTAAAGGAATACACAAGATGAGTCGTTTTTAAACATGAATCTAGATGTATGGATAAAGTGCTGTATGGTCTTTTAAAATATCTTTAAAGTCAGATATTAAATGTGTTCTGAGTTTGTCACACCACAAAAAGGTGTTATTATCCGCCCAACCAAATTTGAATGATGGATAAAATGGTAAGTAACTAAAATAAGTTATCAAAATAGCTCTCAAACGTGTCGGTGCTGAAACCACGCCCACTCTTTTGGGAAAGCTGACGTCTCTCTCAACTTTGAAATACCTCTAAAACCTGAATGGATGCTTGCGATTGTGCTAGGGGTGGGGCCATGCGGGGTGGCTAAAGCTCGCTATCTAACTATTGTTTTAAGCCTGCCTAAAATTTCTGAACCAAGAAATGGCAAAAAACTGTTTAACTATATAACTCTGCAATTCCAGACTGATTTCACGGAAATCGTGTTATAGTCATTTATTTATTAATTTATTAATTTATTCAGCTTTTTTCATGGCTTGAGCACGAATGTCTTTTTCCGGTCACTTGCACAAATTTCTATAAATCGTTGTTTGTGTCCGTCGCACGACTTTCTTTTTCGTTTCGTTTTATGTATTGTTTTCCTATTGTTTTTTTCTATATTCTTACTATTGTCGAATGGGGTTGGATGTAGAATCACTTTCTGTTACATTTTTAGACATCCTTACCCGAACCCCAACTCTAACCCAACTCCAGGCAAGAAAAGTTTTAAGAGCGGAAGAAAAAGTAGAGACCAATACATAAAAGTACGTCATTATCCAAAACCCAAATCTAACCGAAACCTCAAGCGAAAGTGATTTAAAAATAGGGGAAAAAATGAGAAAATTACATAAAATGACACGAATAAAATGTCATGCCACGGACACGAAAAACGATTTATAGAAATACGTGCAAGTGACACGAAAAAGACATTCATGCTCAACGCACAAAAAAGCAGAATTCCGTGTCATGGACACAAATAAATTAATCACATTTTTCATGACTTTTCATGTTGACAATTCAGTACTACGTAGTTGTCTTTGTGGCATGTTTCATCAACACATTTCTAACTTTTATAATGTTTTTTCAAGATTCCCTTTAAAATGACTTTATGAAGATGTTGGGTTTAGCTGACAACTTTCGGTGGCAGTCCCTTTGGAAAAGTCTATGAATATATAAGCATTGGATTAGAATGTTTGAGTCTACGAGCAACTGTCTGACCTTTCAGTCTGTATGCGCTCATGCTAAAACTCACATATTGCATCTAATCAAAAGTGAATATCTCAGAATTCAAAGAAGAAAGCAGAGAGAAGATCAAAGACAGATCACATCAAAGGGGTGTATTTAAGATGTCATGGACTTGATGGTAACACTACTGACTTGACTAGTAAAAAAGATATAGACATTCTGTAAATAATCTGAACAGCCTCACAAGAATTCGTAACTGTTATGGGGTCATTTGTACGTTTTAGTATGATCTGTTTTCACGACAGCAACGCTATATTTAGGGGTGGGGTAAAAGGTGGGGCCTCTATTGCTTTTCGTAGTTTATGTTTGATTCACATTGTACGAATTCATACAATACGAATTAGACATCTTGTAAAATTGTTACGGATTCCTGTGAGAACCGATTGAAATGTTATAGAGAAAAATATTGGACAAATTTTTGAATTTCAAAGTAAATATGTCACCCTGCCTGTAAAAACAATTTACGGTTTTCTACAAAAAAAATCATCCTACAAACGAACATTCTGTGAAAATATAACTTTACAACATAATCTCATTAAAAGTTGTGTCACGAAAATGTTTATTAATTTATTTGTGTCCATCGCACAAAATTGAGTTTTTTTCGTGGCTTGAGCACCAATGGTTTTTTCTTGTCACTTTTTCTTGAATTTCTATAAATAGTTTTTCGTGTCCGTGGCACAACTTTCTGTTTCGTGTCATTTTAAGTATTGTTTTCTCTTTTTTTTTCTATTTTTAAATCATGTTAGATTTGGGGTTTGGGTTAGGATGTACTTTTATGTATTGGTTTCTACATTCTTTTGCTTTTAAAACTATTCTCCCCTGTAGTTGGGGTTAAAGTTAGGGTTAGGATATCTAAAAATGTAACAGAAAGTTATTCTAACCCCAACCCCAAGCGACAACGATAAGAAAATAGGAAAAAACTATGAGAAAACAATACATAAATGACACGAAAAAGAAGTCGTGCAACAGACACGAAAAACTATTTATAGAAATGTGTGCAAATGATACGACAAAGACATTCGTGCAAAAAGCAGGAAGAAAGCTGAATTCCGTGCTATGGACACAAATAAATTAATCAAATTTTTACAAAAAAAACCTAAAACACGACTTTCCGTGAGATCAGACTGTAACTTTATGACGTTTCCCAGTCTAGGGTTTTAAACAAAAGAGAAACGTAACAAGGTTAAATAATTAGAAAAAATATACAAAGGATGAAGAATTGGTCTAAGGATAAAATGGAATCCATGTGTGACCCAAATTTAAAGTGAGCTCCTCATCCAACAAAGACCACACCTTTTTGAAAAGTAGGCGCAAACAAGCTGTCTAATTCCGTCCAGCACCCATGGCAATTGGACCGACTTCTCATTACCTCGTTAAGGATATGAGCGAGAGAGAGAGAGAGAAAGAGAGAGAGAGAGAGCAAATAGAAAAGGAAAGAACAAAACAACAACACAACCAAAAACTACACAGGACGTAACACCTTATAATGTTTCTTTATAATGTAATACAGTAGTAATTGCATGTGGTTGTCATCTCCAAATACAAGTTGTATTTGAGCCCCAACAGCCACCTTACACTTCCTGTATGTGTTGCTGGTAATGATATTCATTTAACTTTACATAACCTCTGGCTGCAGGCGGATCAGTTTTCTACAAGGTAAAGAAAGTGTGAAATTCTCAAGTCTTTGGAGAATGTACTGAAGGGCACTGGGCAAGACAAGCCTCCCAAGGGACTCTGGAGTAATTCAGAGTAAATGAAGAGAAATGAAGCGTACCCTTTAAGCTGCAAACAATCTCTCCTCTCCTTTATTTTTTAGCATAATCTGCCTTCTCATCTCCTCTGCCCTTCACTGGATGGCGGACATGGGAATCGTTTCCATTGATGAGGAAAAACCCCAACTCTGCTACCCCTCCACCTCTCCGGTTCATTTTCAAAGGCTCAATTTGATATAAGGCAAGTGATGATTTATGTATGTGAACACAATCTTCATACTATCATTTATGTGTAAATGTGTGTGTTTGCTTTTATAAAATAAGATGTGAAGTAGAGATATTTTGTCATTTAAACTGCATTTGAATTGTTAGTAGAGATGCACTGTTATTAATTTTTTTCACCAACAGCGATTATTCAGACTTACAGTATGTCTGCCAAAACTGATAGTTTGGTGATTATTAACTTTATACTGGTGGCCGGTGACTTCTTTTTTCGCGGGCGCTCAATGCGAAGTTCGTCACAATGCGTAAGTAGCTCGTCATGTGTGTGGTTCCTTTTTTCAAAATATGTGTTCTGCGCATCGAGAGATCCTAGGTGCATCACGTGTCTTGTCAAAATAAGTGCCTGCTGCATATGCGTCTAAAAGGTTTATGATAAAAGAGATGCTCGCGTTTGCCAGATACTCATATAATCTCATGCGTAATCAGATTTTACTGTTAAGGGAGTGTCTAGCGTGTATTTTGTGAACGTGAGCGTCTCTTTTATCATAAACAATTTTGACGCGTGTGCAGCAGGCACTTATTTTGACGAAACACGTGATGCACATGGTTTACACATATTTTGAAAACGCAAGCAACACACATGACACCCCGAACACTTATTTTGAATTAGCGTCCCTTGGATTAGCAGTCACGAGCCGCCACTGTAACTTTATAGCATTTATTAAATTCTGAAGATTACATTTTCTAAAAAGTTATTTATTCATATAATGACCATTAATATTTAACATTAAACTAGTGATGTTTCTTTACATTTTCTATACAGAGAGCTCAAATTCATTGCATTTTCCTTTTGCATTTTGATTGAGAGGATATTTCAGCCGATAGTGTGAAAAATAAGCAGGTTTTTCTTCATATTACAGTGTACAAATTAAATCATATTAATTTATATAAATTTGCCACTTCACAAACCAAGTATACACTGTTTTACCATAAGATGGTGTTGCTCAAGACAAAGCATTTAAAGCATTATGAGACATGAGACATGTCAATGATGAGTCAATGATATGTTTTTGGATCTAAATAGGTTACAGTAATATATAGCATTATAAACAGAATGAATGATACAAAAATAGATTTCGGATATAGTGGGGTGACACAACATTGGCTACAGATCTTATATCTTCATATAAAGCCACATTTATCATTGATATTATGTGATAGCAGGCGATAGTGTGTTACGCTCTGTCCTTTGTTTTGGCATTGATACATTGCCTGCTGCTCTAGAAGCTTTGTGAAGGGCTTTCAATGTTTCATTGTTTTTATCATTGTCCAGTTTAAAGAAGGGTATGATAATGGAAAGTATGCATTGTGATGGTTCTGATAGATTTTGCAGTGATCGGAAAGAGAGATCTACTCTTTGACTTTCATTTTCAGTGAGTATCTGCTGTATACCAACGTGCATTGTTTGTTGTTCTCTTTGTAATGTGTGGGATGTGTCTGCATATATCTGATTTTACATAATATTATATTTTCTCTCTCGTACTCTCTGGGAGTTTGAGCTGTTACTCTGTTTGATGTAAAGGTTATCTTGATGGAACAGCAGACACAACGCCTCCGTGACAGTCTCGACGTGTTTTCGTCTTGCATCTGTAGAGGATTGGCTGGTCTGCATGTTATTAAGCCCCCTGAATCCAAAACTAAGCTTGAGCTAATGAAAGCCAAAGAAACAGGTGCATTTCAATGACATGCCTCCAATGCTGTGCCTATGGAGATCTAAAAATCAAACCAATTACAGTAGCTGACATGATCTACAATATTTGTTTGTTTAATACAAGCACGGCCACAACTAGACATGACTACATGACCAATGCAGCCTGTAACAGTAACCATGAAACTTTGCACAGATTATTATTATTATGAAACCAGTCCTGGGGCCAGTTGCACCAGCTGTGCATAAGTTACAACTTTGACACTAAGTTACAATTTATGCAGTAAATATTTTGCACCATTAAACTTATTTAGAGCTTAACAATCTGTACAAACAAAATATTTATGAAATTGGCAGACTGACTGAACTAAATCAGTAAGCTCTTGTTTTACTCCACAGATTTCACTCCTTTATATATGACATTCAGCCCAGTCACACGAAATTACGTACCTATAGTCACATAATTTTTTGATTATTTTTCTTGATACTGTCACGAATTTCCACGTTTTTTCGTGATCGTATCATGAATTTCTGTTTATGTGTCATTGTCACGTATTGGTTACTCGACTGTTTTGTCCTAATTTCTTACCATTCATCGATAATGAAATCACGATCCCACCCTCCATTCAAATCGCCATCCGAAGTCACACCTCTTTCAAAACACATGAACACGCACAGATCAGACGGTCACATCTCATGTCTCATTCACCAGTGAGAAAACTTTGCAGTACAAAGTGAATAACATTACCAAAATAACCAACATAAACAACTGGTTTACATCAGAATTAGTTAAAGCACACTTTCGGTTGTGTAGACGTAGTAACTATATCGTTACGTTAATCTGTGGTAAAATAACGAACACATTTCATAAGCAACACAATGTTTCATCAAAGTAGAATCTGAATCCATCTCAATACAAACATATCGCGTACCTACCTTACCAAAATAAACAGTGCAACGACCCTTTCAGACCCTTTGCCTCCTGTAGCTGTTTGCATCTCGTGGTAAAGCAGTAAAGTTACCGATGTTAATTTCGGTTTTTGCTCTTGCTGATCCAGGCAGTTTTTGCTGTTGTTGTTTTAAAAGATGTCTTCGTTTTGTGGCTCTTGTGCAGGTTGTCAATTCAGCAGGAAAGTTTGCCATTCTCCCTGTTTACAGACAGGAGGTGAGCGCACTTGAACGCGCTGATGACGTATGGTGTCTGCGTGAACAGGCTGTGCGGTGGCATTCAAATTATGCTTAAGGATGAGGGACAAAAAAGGCAACGTCCTTTGGACCAAGATCTATGATTGGTTGAAAATGTTTTGGTCCTACGCCTTTCACAGATGACATAAATTTCTACAAATACATTTAAACATCTTAACACAATGATTGCTATCAGGATGTGAGGAGACTTTTAACCAGCATAACTAAAAATGTTTCTGGAACAAATGAGATACCCTAACTTTAAGCAAGAACTTACGGATGACTGGTGCAATCCTACCCAGAAACCAAAAGATGCAGAAAATCACCCGTTATTTCCCAAAATACATGCAGAAGTTATGGAGCAATCTTTTATTTGAGAGGTTATCTGTTCCTGAGACTTTTACAGCTTAGGATAGTGATGTTATGAAGGGCCACTTTCTCTATCTCGTGTCAACAGTTTAAGTCTCTTAGCACCAGTTTCTTAGATTTGGTTTCGGAGGTGCTGACAGTTTGCATTACATAGATAAAAACATAACTGAGACTGCACTTGAGCAGCAGGATTAACAAAAGCCGCAGTGCTAGCACTTCCCTATGCAAACAAACAATGACATTTGTATCCAGTATCAGGTGGAGAGGTTACCTTTGTAGAAAATATTTGAGGGAGAGAGAGAGGGAGAGATACAAATAAATAAGAATGATGAATCGATAAGGATACTCATTCAATTATTTATCTAGTATACTATTTCTACATTTGCGTCTTTTGAATCTGCCTTTTTTTGCCTCCTTGGGCTTTCTTCTCATCAAAAATTGATGGCGTGGAATATATTTTTCCCATATTTTCATTATCTGCAATCTTTAACAAGTGTATTGATCCACTCCACTTCCCCTCCTACCTGCTCATTTGAGCTGCATGTGGTATCGGGTGTCTGGACATAGAGCCCAGGTACACCAAATTAGACCGTAAAATCTCAAAATGCAGAACGCTTCTGCATTCAGTCACAGAAAATGATCCTGTGGTTTAAATCCTCTCCTGAAGGTCTCATAATAACAGAGGGGGCATGTATTTAGCTCACCTGCAATGCTCACTGTGAAACAGATGTTAGAGGAGGCTTGCCTTTCAAAAGAAGGACAATAAGTGTTGGATTGGGCTGTATAAAGATGGAGAAATGGGGTGGGGGGAGCAGTGTCAGTCAGCTGTGATAAGCCGATAAACCTCTCCGGAGAGAGCTGGGACTTATTCATTCTTGTGTGATCATACACAAGTGTATAATTGTGTGTGCGTGCGTGCGTGTGTGTGTAGGGAGGGTGTTGAGTGGGTGAGTGAAACATGTGCTTGGCTGAATAGTTTAGATGCTTTTAGAGTACAAGCAGTATGACAGCGTGTTCTTGTCCTGTCAGAGTGGTTTTTGTCCCTGACAGTACGTGTGTGTGTGAATCAATATACTGTACTACAAAATAACCTGAAATCTTTTTGATGTCTCAGTTGTATCTCCTACTCAGCAATGAGATTATCCAGAGATAAAATGGAGACTTTTTGTCTCATGCTTTTGTCTCAAACTTAGCAAATTTGTGTTTATACACTCAAGTTTTATTCTGATTTCAGAGTTATTATTCAGAGATAATTCGACACAGCTCAAGGCTCTTAAAATAAACATGCAACAGGATGCCATAGAAGAACCGTTTCTGGCTCTATGGTCCCATAAACCCGAGGTCCTCAAACTTTTTATGGCAAGGGACCCATTACAGGGGAGAGCAGACCTCTTTTAAATTCTAACAATCGCTAAGCTTATTCTTACCATTTTAGACTTGTTTCATAGTGATTCAACTTGTGTTTTTATGAGGGTTGTTTTGTTCAAATTACATTTAGACTTAACAGTTATTTTTTATTATCTTAAAAGCATTCATAAAATCAGTAGCCAAACTAAAATGTTTTTTTGATGTAAATATCCACTTTTAATAATACAACACAATTATAGAATTTATTACATGCTAATAATGGAGGACCACCAGTACCTCACTTTGAGAACCCCTGCCATAAAGAGCAATGAAACGGAAGTAGCAATTGTTAATGTTGCTATTTGCTAATCGCTGCAATCTTTTTCCGGGCCCCGCCCTCCAGCCAGTCCTCATGACCGAAGGTGTAGAGATATGTTTTCGAGGAGGCGAGGAGATTACCATTTTTGATTAAATTATGAGGGCACATACTTTTTTTTTTAAAATAGTGGAGCGTACAGACAAGTCATTTGTAAAAAAAAATATTTTTAAATTTTATTGTGACTTTAACATCTGGCAAACCATTATTTTTTTTATGAAAGGTTATTTGTAAATGAAAAAAGTGCTACCCTGTCAGAAAACAATGGTTAAAAATGGTCCCAAGCTGTCATGGGGATGTACCTTTTAAAATTTTGGTACCCCTATGTACATTTACGGTATTATATGTACCCGTGAGGTACTAATATGCACTTTCTAATACCAATATGTATGTTTGAGGTACCTAACTGTTTAGATTGTAAAGGTGGACCATTTTTTGACAGTCTACACAAGGAACCCTTAAATATGAATAGTTCTTTCGGGAACCCTTGATCGTGAATGGTTCTTTCGGGAACCCTTGACCGTGAATGTCTCTTTCGGAAACCCTTGACCGCGAATGGTTCTTTCGGGAACCCTTGACTGCAACTGGTTCTTTTGGGGAACACTTGACTGCGACTGGTTCTTTTGAGGAACACTTGACTGTGAATGGTGCTTTCGGGAACCCTTGACTTTTAATGGTTCTTTCGGGAAGCCTTGACTGCGAGTGGTTCTTACGGGAACCCTTGACTGCAACTGGTTCTTTTGGGAGCCCTTGACTGCGACTGGTTCTTTCAGGAGCCCTTGGTTGTGAATGGTTCTTTCGGGAACCCTTGACTGCGAATGGTTCTTTTGGGAACCCTTGACCGTGAATGGTTCTTTCGGGAACCCCTGACCGTGAATGGTGCTTTCGGGAACCCTTGACCGTGAATGGTTCTTTTGTGAACAAATAGCAACACTTCACTAGTCAAGAAATTTAAAAAGAAGTGTAAATTCAAGTTGATTAAACCTATACATTTAGTTGCAACAAGCATTTTTACAGTTTATAAAAGGTTCATTGCAGTTATGCATTGCATTTACATTTACAATGTTTAACTTGACTAGAGATGAGTTGCAACAACTTATAAAATGAAGTTGACTTATTTCAATCATATTTTATAAGCTATAACAACTCCTCACTAGTCAAGAGAGTTAAAATGACTTGTAAATTCAAGTTGATTTAACTTAAAAATTTAAGGCAGGAAGTGATTTTTTACAGTGCAGCTGAAAAATTTTTGCCATAGAAGAACCATTATATCAAGAGTAATCACAATTTTATAGTCTATAATCTTTATTCACAACAAAGAAGTGCAACAGAGTCTTCTGTGGATTTTAACGGGTTTTTATGGAACCATACAGCCTGCATGCAAAACATTTTAGAAACCTTTATTTTACTCTTACGTCAACAATTGGCTCATTTGTGTCTATTTCTGATTCTTTTTCATGTTTAGTCTGTGTCTGTTTCTTTTTGTTGTTTTCTTTTATCTTCACTTTATTGGAAAAAAGATCTAAGAAAAAGATGATAGTGGAAACATCTCCATAAACTTTCCCAAGCTATAAAAAAGCAACCTTTGAATAACCAGTTTTTTCTCTGCAGATGTGTGTGCATTGGTTTTGTGCTTCTTATACCTTGAGCTTGCACAAGTCTCTCAGTTCTTGAACAGGGAGCCTTAGGGTCAGTCTATAATCTACATCTATAAAGTTTCCTGCAGAAGATGAAGGAAAGTCAATATAGAGTCAAAGATATACAGACATCACTAATGGAGTCAGGCAAAGAAAATGGCAGATATGTACACAGATGCTAATGTGGCAGACAATCAAAAGTCAGCACTGCCTTGTTTGAAAAGACCAGAATATATGATGTATTGGAAACTGATCTACTGTATGAAATGATTATGCCACCATTGGGATTTATAACTAGCTTAGCCAACAAAACTTCTTGTATCAACCAGTTTGACAAGAAAGACCATGCTGGTCGACCAACCGATATGAATGTAAACAGCATGAGTGTCATTAGCATAAACACTACAAATGAGACTATCAGGCCCGCCCCTATTCAGACCAATCCCCTCTTTCCCTTTTTCCCCAGATATAAACAGATGTTAATGTGACAGAGAATCAAGTCAACCCTGCTCCGTTAAACCAACAACATATGTTGTGTTTTTGATGCTGGTCCCCTGGAACATCGAAATCAGTTGGGGATACAGATATTTAAGCGAAGGTTTTGTCAACCTCTGAAGACTTTTTTAAGACTAAGCAGTAATGTCATATTCAGTGCTGTTAAAAAAAACGCTTATTGCGACTAAAATGTCAACATTTGATGCTGGATAGTGCTGTTGTCAGCCAGAACATAATGTAAATACAGATAATTTTGACTCTTTTTAGACTTTTTTTTTTTTACAAACAATAATGTTAACTTTTTAGCAAAAAAATGAATGACATTCACTCTTAAAAATAAAGGTTTGTAGAAGGTGATGTAATATAAAAAAAATTTTGGTTCCACAATGAACCATTCCGTCAAAGGTTATTTAAAGTCCCCATGAACCAAAAGTTGCAATCAACTTCCATGTTGTGACTATTTCCAGGTGAAATGGAATATCACACAAGAAAAACAGTGGGTGTTTTCCTTGGGTTGTTGACTGGAAATAGAAAAGTAGGCATTTCATTCGTTCCGATTCACATTTTTACATTTCCTTTGGTGTGTAAGTGTGTATTAGTACATGTTAAAGGAATATTCCATTTTCTTAAAATAAAAATCCAGATAATTTACTCACCACCATGTCATCCAGGGTGTTGATGTCTTTCTTTGTTCGGTCCAGGGGAAATTGTGTTTTTTGGGGAAAGCATTGCAGAGTTTTTCTAATTTTAATGGACTTTAAAGCTCACGTAACACACGCTGTTTCTGCATTTCTGATATCAATCTGGAGTACCTATAGAGTAGTATGACATCCTTTATATCTCTGAAGAGTCTTTAGTTTAATCAGATTTATAAAAGAAATATTAGCTTTAACGAATCTTTCCGATAACGTACGAAAAAATGAAGAAGGAGGAGTTATAACACGGGAGGAGCGAGTACGAGTCATGCAACACTATACAACACTTATAACGTATGATTCACTACATGTTCGTGTCATTTATATAACATACACGCGCCCATTTCCAACATAAGACAGAAGTCTTACTTACCACATGTAACTCGTCATGACCCGGTTCTGAAAATCCACCGCATCAAACACACACGCAAAACTCCGCTGCTAATCCGGATAATAAACTATATCCATTGTTTCCATGAGGCTGGATGTCTTCTCCTTACATCCAAAAACACACTTCTTCTTGTGCCATTGTTGACTTTTGAAATTAAACAAAGCTGAGTGGCGTGATAAGCTGTTGGCAAGCTCTAGCGTCTCCCGCTGACTGACGGCTGGGCGGGGTTTTCCAGGGGAAGTTTTCCGGCGGAAGCCCATATAAAGAAGTGATACGTATCGAAAACCCCTGAAACGTCAGTTAGAACCGTAATCGAAAAAAATTAGCCGAAACTTGTACGAACCCTGGCGAAGTGCATTCGGCACAGAAATACTCTGAAACACACCCAACTGCATTTTTGACACTTTGCCTACGTTTAGCATGAGGAAACAACTCTATAACTGTGTTAATAAGTCAGAATGCTTGAAATACCATTACACCCCCCCTTTAATAGAACCCAACATTTAATACTTAACTCAACACGTAACGGTTTTTTTCAACGGAGTTTCAAAGGACTATAAACAATCCCAAACGAGGCATAAGGGTCTTATCTAGCGAAACGATTGTCATTTTTGACAGGGAAAATAAAAAATATATACTTTTAAACCACAATTTTTCGTCAAGGTCCTGTCCAGCCCGATCTAACGTAAATGCGTAGTGACGTAGGGAGGTCACGTGTTACATATATAAAACGCACATTTGCGGACCATTTTAAACAATAAACTGCCACAAAGATATTAATTAGTATCAGTTGGCATACAACAACGTAGGAACGGTCCTCTTTCTCAACACATGTAAACAGTGGGGCGGAGTTTCGCGTTCTTCCTCTGTGACCTCTTGACGTGATGGCGTATTGCGGTGACGTAGTGGGGTCAGCTGGCGCATCACGACCGGATCTACACGACGAGAAGTTGTGCTTTAAAAGTGTATATTTGTTATTTTTATTGTCAAAAATGACAATCGTTTCGCTAGATAAGACCCTTATGCCTTGTCTGGGATCGTTTATAGTCCTTTGAAACTCCGTTGAAAAAAACTGTTAAGTATTGAATTAAGTATTAAATGTTGGGTTCTATTAAAGTCCATTAAAATTAGAAAAATTCTGCAAAAAACATAATTTCTTCTCGACTGAACAAAGAAAGACATCAACATTTTGGATGACATGGTGGTGAGTAAATATCTGGATTTTTCTTTTAAGAAAATGGACTAATCCTTTAATGATATGCAAAAGGTACAAACCCCAAGTAAACGATGACGCGAGTTATCTCCAACGTAAATCTCTTTTTTTGGACTACAAAACACACGGATTGTAGGCAACAGTTTACTTCATGGGATTGGTGATGTTTAGAAGACCGACATTATCATAATTCCTCCGGCTTTGGACTCACAGCCTGTAAGTCAGGGGTCTCAAACTCAAACTGGCTTGGGGCCATTTTTAAGACAGACAGTTCATCAGGGGGCCGCAGAGCTATTTTAACGTTCAAAAAAGTACAATGTTTCTGTAAATGTCATGTTTCATTTCTATTATTTAATGTATAATAATACTTGAAAATATATAAGCAATGGTTTTATTTTTTTAATATACATTATTTTATAAAAGTAGCCTAAATCTTTTCTTAATCTTATCTTAACTAAGACCTATTAAAACCTTGCACTAAACTAACAAATTTAATTCCTGTATACATTTATAAACTATTATAAAAATTACCACCAGTAAGTGTTTCTGTTTTGATTTATTTTGAATTGTTTTCAGTCATAGTATTGACTTCATTATGTTCTTTATTATTTAAGTTTTCATACATTTTCTATTATATGTGGGAAAATATTAATAATTGAAAGTGATCCCATAACTTTTGAATTAGTCCATGTTATATAAGATATATTGGAGAGAAAAAAATAATAGTACTGCTCTATGTGTAATTGAATAGAAAGCTACATAATAATATATTATACTTCATTATATATAGCAGTATACATACTTTTATCTTCTGTACATTTCTCCTCATCTTTTCTCCTTTCTTAACCTGGGCACTTTGATGGCTCTTTTCTTATCTGTAGTTTAAAATGTGTTGCATTACTACCTCCATATGCGGTGTCTCCATTAGATGCTGTGACGTGAGGTGAACTAAGCCCACCGCAGCTCGATCTTCTCTGAGTAACAGCAGAGTATCCACCCGGAAGTAACAAATCTTCTCTAGACAAACACTACAAAGTCCCGACCAGATTAACTGATCGCATGGTGACAATGATATGATTGACGCGAGGTTCAGTTGAGGAATTAAAATCCGAGATCACGGAGCGTGCGGTTCATGGCTGCGTAGCAACCGGTGACGCGACCCATGACACGGAGCGCAACTTCCGCTCTCGAGCACGTTGGAAAGTAATGCTTTGACTCGTTTTAACGTGTTGTTAGACGCGACATGTGAACGAACACTTGAACGTTTAAATAAAAAATCAAACGAATATAAAAAAATGAATAAAAATCTTTCTGCGGGCCAGATTATTTTATATTTTTGAAAGTTGATGTGGGCCGCAGAGAGGGGGAGGGCGGGCCGCTAATGGCCCACGGGCCGGGAGTTTGAGACCACTGCTGTAAGTTAACTCCTGTTAGCATTGCATTGTGAGCGAATCTTTCAAACATGGTAAGGAGCGTCACATTTCCGGCTGACGTCAGAAGTATTCAGGCCAATCGCAACGTACATATTAGCTGGCCAATCAGGGACACAGAGCTTTTCAAATCCATGCGTTTCAGGAAAAGAGTGAAATCTGGAGCTAGAAAAAAGTACGGTTGTGGAAAATAATGTGTTTTTTAACCATAAACCATGCAAACAAATTGTATTATACCAAATACACAAAATAATGTTGTTTTTATCAATGAAAATATTAAATTAATAGTAACAGTTGGGAATTTGATGTCATGTAAGTCAATCTGACATTATAATAACCCGACACACTTACAGTAAGCGTTTATGTACATTTGTAAAAGTATGCATATTTGTAGTTAATAAAGATGTGTGTAATGTCCCATCCCTGCAGGTCAAATTGACGATTACGTAGGATGTGCCAGTAAAACATCTACACCATACGTTTTATTTTCAAACCGTGTGCTCTACCACCTAAACTCCTTACTCATTAATACTCAGAAGTTCTCAATCTTCAATCCAAAGCTTTGTGCTCTACACCCCATCATGAATATTTGCCCCGTCTTTCTCACCCTGTCTATTATTTGGCTCCAACGCTCACAGATCATCAGCTTCCTGAAAGTAACACCTTCGGAATCAGCCGGGAGCAAAACAAGAAGCCGCACTGACAAATCCCTTTCTGCTCTCCCCACATCCCATAATGCCATCTGTTAGACAGCGTCTCCACGGTGATTAGGTCAGCCCCTGCTGCCTCTTATGCCTTAGGAGCGCTCGCTGGATTTGTTCCAGGCAGTTTGGAGTTTTTGAGAGACAGCTAAGTGATAAAACTTTATTTACTTTATCCAGAGCAGCCAGAGGACATTCGGCCCTCTCAGCCCTAAGGGTTTTGGCCCTGATTTGGAGACCCTGGGCAGTCTAGCACTGTCTAACCTACAGTATTATTCCTGCTAGATGTGCTGTACCATGCTGTTCGGCAGCAAATACATTTAGATTTGCATGCTTTTATCCAAGCGACGTACAGTGCATTACGCCTATACAGTACATTTCTTTTATCTCTATGTGTGCTTTTATCTCCATATTGAAGTGAAATTACTAAACCTAAACATAGGGATGTGGTAAAAAAGCTCATTTATAAGAAAACATCAGGGTTTTGCATTTAAACTTCTTATATAATATAATATATATTTTTGCATTACAGTACATTAAAGATCTTTCATTTTTTTGTCCTGCAAAAGAAAGCAGCTTGATGTAATGTTTAGAGTAATGATGACGTAGATTTGTTTGGTCAATTCATTAGAGCATTGAATAAATATGCAAAATATACAAAGATTGAGACCCAGACGCAAATGCTGACCAATCAGAATCAAGTATCTTATAGCATGCTCACAGTACAGACAATCAATTTCTAATAAATTTAAATATAGGTCTGACTCTACTCTGGATCATGTAAAGAACTTGCCAAAGATTTGTTAAGAGTATTTTTATTGGTCCATCAATACTAATAAATGTGTCTGTTAATACTCCCTTCACCTCCAGGCGCTTAACACACCCTGGGAAGTAAGGCAGTATGATTGATCTGTTTTGGGAGTCTGATGCATCAGGGTTGATTTTATTCATTATTTAAACAGGTTAAAACATTTGTGTTGCACATGTTCGAACATGTACAGTATTTCTGGAGTAATGCAGAAATGACTCCACTGGAGCATGAAGTGACACTTGAAACATTCGAAGTGCCTTCATGAATACTTTAAACTAACCTACAGTTCACATTTGTGTGTTCTTGGTGTCTTGGGATTTAGTTTGTTACAACCATTTCTTTTTGAGATGTTGTTGATCAATATAGCGAACAATGCTGTTTTAAAGATGGAAACAAATGACAAAAATGGAATTAGAAAAAAGGGAATTATAATGGGAAAATAATGTAAAACTGCTTTGTAATGTCAGGGAAAATTTGTTGTGTTTGTGATGAATTTGGAAAAACGTTTATGTGTTCTGAAAACGCGAACTATGACAGTATGTACTGAATTAGATAAAGTGCCTGTTCTGCTTTATCATTAAAACAGTACGTTCTAAATAGTAGGAGTGCGTGGGGCAAAAACTAATGACTCTTTATATTATGGTACATATGGTATATTTTTCACGCT
Source organism: Misgurnus anguillicaudatus (assembly GCF_027580225.2). Classification (NCBI taxonomy): domain Eukaryota; kingdom Metazoa; phylum Chordata; class Actinopteri; order Cypriniformes; family Cobitidae; genus Misgurnus; species Misgurnus anguillicaudatus. The sequence continues at coordinate 27,611,038 of NC_073350.2, read as the reverse complement.
GCCAAAAGACGATCTCCTGCAAATTATTGGAAATGTATAATGTTTGTCCAGAGAGTTATTGATGAACGAGTGTTTTGGTGGCATGTAAGTAAATGTTTTCATCATATGTTTTTTTTGGGGGGGTTTCTAAGTTGGATGTGTAAGATACCAAATCCAATGCTATGTCATATTCATCAGTGTCTTGTTGACTAAAACATCGTTTTGAAATATGTCTGCAGCTCTTAGCAACTTTTTTGACCCAGCGGGGTTTAATTGTAATGCTGTATTATAACTAACCCCTCAGCACTTGCTATATGAAAACCGCTAACGTTAGCGTAATTCTTGCCGTTGTTTTAAATAGGCTACACACAAATGAATGCTGGCTGCCAACAAAATAAATTTGCCTGTCTTATCAAAAATCGTGTGTCAAATTTATTTTTGTTCAAATCTTTAATATTGATTGAAAAGGGTCACGTCAAAGATTGACCTGAATCACTTGAATAGGCACCCGGTTCATAGATTTCTGGTATTTTAATTATCAGAGTGTCTATTTACACTAAATGCAAATAGCATCTCTTGTTGGCAAATGCTTCATCCACCAATGTCTGCTTGGACCATTGAAGTTTAAAAAAGCGTGAAAATTAACGTCTTCAGTGATGTTTGCAGTAGTGAGGAAGGCTTGTAGAACACAACATTTGATTTTTTTGCCCACCTCTTTTCCCTTTTCCTATCATATATCCCATTAAAAAAGGCATTTATTTTCAATAAAAATTAAGATTTTTTTTCTTGGCAAGGTGTTAGTGTGAGGGCTTTTATCCTCCCAATTACAGCATCGATTTAATCATTTTAATAAATATAATCATTTACACTTTTTACACTGTTATTATTGCATCTTGTTAATGTACAAAATGCTAAAGTTGCTAATAGTATCTGCAAATGTATAGATGGCATCTAATTACAATGTATGCTTATCACAAAGAACTGCTACTGGTGTAAATAGAAAATATTGCAATTTTCACCTAAATATCATATTGGTAAGAAAACGCTGCTATGGTCAATTGGTGTAAATAGAATATATCTCTATTTTCACTTAGTGAAATTACCATTTACAGCTATTTGCACTTGTAAATAGCATCTATTGTTATTTGCTCTTAGTGTAAATAGCATCTAATGCTATTTGCATGTAAATAACCGTTGCCTTTAATTATATTCACTTTTATTTGGTGTCTTTTCAGTTCGCGTGGCCTCACATGATGGAAAAGTGCTAATCGAATACACATCAATCGAATACAAAATCTAGCTGGAATAGTAGGTCATCCGTGTACTTTCCGACATTTGTTTTTCAAATACTATGAATTCTGACTTACAACCTCATATACCAATTTGTGCCTACTATATAGTATGGAAGTAGGCGATTTCGGAAGCAGAAATTGTAAAAAGTTTAAATGAATGCTTTTTTTTTTAAAGAAAATGCTGCTTTCATTTACACTACTTATCCTGTCATTCCAAACCTGTACTGCTGTCTCCTGTTGAGCACAAAAGATAGATGCACACCAAATTTAAATATGTGTTGGTATAAGTGAGATTTGAGAACTGTGATGATTTTCATTTTACATTTACACCTTGTTTTAGCGAGAAATGCATTGACACAAACTATGATTTGGCTCCAAGAGATGTGCAATATACTGTAGCAACATAATTGTTTATGTATAATTACTTTCATGTTCTTTGTCTGTTTTGGTGCTAAAATGTTTTAAAATGTTCTTTTGTGTTCCGCAGAAGAAAAACAACACAATTGGTGTATAGGTGAAGTACTTATTTACAGGAATAGATATAAAGAATAGTCATCATATTTTACATGTCTAAAAATGTAACCATGGTTACAATAGCAAAGATGTACCCACATATTCTTCGATCCAATGCTTAATCAGACTGTTTGTGTCTCTGAATTTTTAGGATAGGACTTTTTATCTGAATGTGTGTGTGTGTGTGTGTGTGTAAGAGAGAGATATGGGTCAAATAACAAGTTAGGGGTACCTCTGACAGCTGAGCAAGCTTTACATACCTTACCACTGAGATAAAAACCCCATTAGATCCTAAGAGAGGACACTTTTCCTTACTAATCTGATCTAGGAACAAATTTCAGATAAGAAGCCAATACTGCGGTGGTCAACCACAACTGACTAGGGATCAGCTTGCACACAGATTCAGATTTTGGCTCCAAACTCAATTAAACTACATGTTCTGTGCATATCAAGAGCATGTATTTTGCATCAAGGTTGCATGTATTGTGTATGTTCCTGTAGCTCAAATGGTAGAGCAATGCATTAGCTGTGTACTGTAAAACCTCATGGGTTTGTCCCCGGGGAACACACATACTGATAAAATATACCTTTTCATGCACTGTAGTCACTCAATTTGGATAAAAGTGTCTGCCAAATGCATAAATGTAAATGTATTCTCATTATCATGGATGCACACTAAAGAATCAAATAGAGTAGCTTCCCATCTTAGCATTGCAAAACAGCAAATTTTCCATCTGCCTGTCTCAACTTTAAATACAGGGACAAGCCTAATACAGACAGCTTTCTCTCTTTGTTTATCAAAAAGCACCTGTTTGCTTCAGAAAATATGTTAGTGGTGTTCAAGGGCAAACCCGACTGCTACCTAGTATGTAGTTACCACCTGCCATCCCAATCTGTGGAATGAAAGGAACAAAATATAATAAAAAGGACCTGTTATGTTAAGTGCTTTTAAAATGAAAAAAAAATATTTGGTCTGCTTTCTCGGGTACAAAGCATTTGAATCTCTTTGAAATGCATTGTTGTTGTCCTGACTTTGTTTTGTAAGAAAACTGAGAATGTTTACTTTCCAACCAAATAGAAACATTCAGATATTCAGTGTCAACGGAAATCAACAACTTCAGGCTTTACGGAGAGCGATATCCATCATTTCACTGTATTTATAAATGAGACGGGGAGTCTGAGACGTGCTGATGAAATGATTAGCGGTTCTACTTCTCCTCTTTGTAATTTGATTTAGTATTTGCATATTTCCATCTGTCAGTTGTACTAGATATTCATCTGGCCGTATAATGGTTTGAAGTTCTCATAAATGGGGCTTTCAAAGCCTACCAGCGGTTTCAAATAGCTCTCCGATGAGATTTACAGATTAAGACGATGTTCAGCCGAGGCTCCATAAGAGAGGAAGAGGGAAAAAATTGAATGACAGCGAGGGAGTTCGAGAGAGAGGGCGAGGGAGTTGCGATGAAAGATGAGAAAGAGAGCTGTGTGGTTTTCGAGATGAGGATTGAATGAGCTGAATTATGGTTGAACACACCTCTTTCTTTTTCCCTTGTAATCTTCAATAAATGGCGCGATGATGTTCACAAACAGCTGGACTCATTAGCAGGGTGTCTAGAGAGATGAGGTAGGCAGATAATGCCGGGAATGAGTGTTAGAGAGAGATTCAGATTCAGAGAAAGAGAGGAAAACATGCATTAAACTGGAACAGCATGTAGAAAGAATAAAAAAGTCACATTGACATTAAAACGAACTAGGCGACGGACAGTTACACACTATTTTTTAACATGATCTGCAAGTCTGACATGCTACTATAATGCTTTGCTGGTCAGAAAATGCACTTGAAATTTTAAAGCAATGTGCAAACCATTTTTGAGTTATAAAAACAATGAAAAAATGGGTACCGGGGTGGTACCCTGTATTAAAAAATACACATTTGCATCTAAAGAGTTCATATTGGTAAATCAGAGGTACGAATTGGTACCAAAAGAGTGCATATTAATACGTCATTGATACATATTTGTACCAATTGCATACATATCGGTACTTATATGTATTTGAAAGGGACTTATTTTCTTAGATAATTTTGCTCATGAAGAAAATGCATCCTGATTTAAGTTTTTTTATATAATATTTGTACTGAAAACAAGACAAAAATACAAAGTAAGAAAGTCATTTTTTTGCAGTGTAAACATGCAATCTGCCTTGTCGCGAGCGCAGTTGACTTTTAAAGGGGATGATAGATGAGACGCTTGTTAGTTTATTGCACATAACCCTTTTAGACTGTGTGCCAGGCGCATAGACCAATTTCCCCATCGTTAAACTAGCAAAAGTGGATTCGGATATGCCCAAAATACACTTGCGCCGTGAGCTTTAAACAATGCGCTTAGATCGTTAAAATAGGGCCCTTACTTTTTTAAGTTGAACCAACAAATCTTTATTTTTTTACACCTTTGACATTTTTTTCTGACAGTGTATCCTGATGTGGCCTTTAGCAAGTCACTTATGGTACTTTTCCATTGCATAGTTCCCCACAGGTCAGGTCGTGACAGCTCACCTCACTTTGGCTTGGTAGCTTTTCCATTGAGTTTAGTAACACTTCAGAGTGGGAGGGATAATAGGTGTATCGTTATATTTGCGCTGCCTACTGCTGTGACATCATACAAAAAGTAGGAGCATTGTTGGAATGCAGTATTTCCCATACATTCATTTATTTGTCAGTCTGCCACAAAATCAAAACTGACCACCACAAATAGATTTTTGCACATTGCGTATATCACTACCTCTGTCGTTCTTGTACAAACACTTGTGGGGTCAGTCAATGCGCTCCGCTAAGTTGCCAAAATGCCATGCATATATGGACGTGCGCGTCACAGATGTGCCGCCACAAACTGCAAGGAAACACTGGTATAGTGTTGTTCCTGATTCTCAACCTGTGGAAGTTTGGGAACTTACAACAAAGCACAGATGACAAAAGGTTTGCTAGAGATGGCGCAAGCACAAAGGTAAAGCTAATCTCGCGTTTAGCAAGCAATGACGACCCAACACGTGGGGCAACCTGATCTCACGAATTTCCGTGTTATAGTAACGGAATATTTAGCACATTTATCCGTGTCATTGTCACGGATCTTTGAATTTTTTGTGTCTATACCACAGACTTTCTTTTCCGTGTCAGTTTCACAGATTGGCTACTCAATAGTTTTTCCTATTTTCGTACCATTTTCGCGTGGGTTTGGGGTAAGAACAACTTTCTGTAACATAAAATAACATCCTAACCCAATCCCAACTCTAACCCTAACGTCAGGCGACAATTGTTTAAAAGTCCGGAAATTTTTTTTGTAAACCAATAGTTAAAGTGACATCCTAACCCAAACCCCAAATCTAACCTCAAAATGGTTTTAAAAAAAGGAAAAACAATAGAGTAACCAATACATGAAACTGACACAGAAAAGAAAGTCTGTGGTACAAACACGGAAAAATGCGGAGATCCAGCAAAATATTCCGTGACTATACCACAGAACTTTGTGAGATCATGTTGCATGAGGTACTATGCAATAGAAAAGCGCCATTATACACTTAAAATAAAGGTGCTTGAAAGGTTCTTCACAGCAGTGTCAATGGTTCCTCAAAAAATCATTCAGTTAAAGGTTCTTAGATACTTTTTATTAATCTCAAGAACCTTTTTTACCACAAAGAACCTTTTGTTAAACAAAAAGGTTCCTCAGATGTTCTTCTGGACCAAAAATGATTCCTCTATGTCAAACGTGAAGCACCTTTATTTTGCAGGCCCTATACGATGCCTAAATCTATACCCATTTATATTCATTGATGCTGAAATTGTACATTCAAGTACTGATTGTACGCAAGTGCAAATGACACTTGAGAGCCGTGCCAAGGGGGAAATTCATTGCAAATTACTACAGAACAGGACTATTGATTTTGGTTAACCGTTCCTTTAAGGAAACATAACACATGGTAGCTCTCTTATCACATATCATCAAGAAGCTCCAGAAAGACATTTTTTGCACCATGTGTGACAGATTATTAAATGTGATCGGTAACTGCTTGGCATTTGTGGCATTCCATCAAACAAAATTCAACACCCTCATCATGCGAATGATTCTAATGTGATTCCACCCACGTGCGATTAAACGTAACACTAATTGAAAATCAACGTTTCCTTGATTGTCTCCTCTGCAATTGAAAGAGGGATTTAAACACGTTCTTCCTCATCATTTCCACAACACGGATCACATCCTGAGATGCTATGGGGGATGGAGAACATTGTTTACATTACATTACGTTACAACATCTTCCTGGAATGGCTTATGAATAATGAAGTCTATACACAGTGAACATTTATCATACTCACTGATGGCTTCTATGCATTTAACAGCCAATCAATACAAAAGCATGCATTTCTTTATTAATGCTTAATCAATGGAGCCTAGTCTTGTTCAACAAAAACCTGATGAGGTTCTCCATCTTTGACAAGACTTCCTAACGATTGATTCATCAATAACTTAATCAATTGTTATACCTGCGTCCCAAAAATAATCTGAATGAATAACTTTCACAAGCAGCGTCTGAAATATTCAAAATGAAATATTTATTCAAAGTCAGTCGTGAGCTTCATTATTCACAGTAATTATTCATAAGTTTGTTTGAATCACATTGACTCCTGGAGTCAAGGCTGAATGCATTTTGCTAGGTCATCATTTGAAAATAGACCGAACTTCTGGGAAGTCCTCATTATGTTAGTCATTTTATAAAACCATTTGATACATAATATCGGCTTTTAACTGTAAAAGCGGAACCAAAACCAATAATGAGGGTCATTCTGGGTTAAACACAAAACATTTAATCACAATGTTTATTCTATAAACGTCTCTGGTATGTTTACTATTTATGTTGCTTTTTCATAGGAGATTTGATGTGTATGAAGTTGTTTCATTGAAGTATCAGATTAGTCTCAGATGTTTCACCTAAGATTGTTCAGAAGACAAAAATAGGAAAAAAATGAAACAATTGTTGACGTAAATTTGATAAGAAATGTTTATGTTTAAATGTGATCCTGTCTGTGAAATCCAGATTAGGAGCGTTAAAGTTTGATTTTCTCTCTTTAATTTTAACATTGATTCAATCTTTGTCATGACCTTACTTACTCAATATTAAAGATATTATTTTTTACAGAATGTTCTTTAAATTCCTAAACTTTATTTTTATGATTTTTAGTAGTAAGGAGCAGATCACTTAACATTACTTTAGTTGGGTTTTTACAGGCAGGATCACAGATTGAATATTATCATATCTTCTTTAATATTAATGTTTAATTGCAGACTTAACAAATGTGAGCTCAATTTGTGATATTGTTGAGATCTGCACTGAAACTAATGGAGACATTTGTGAGAGTTTTCAAAAGAAAAATATTTGAAATATTTTCGGTATTCCTTTAGTCAGACTATGGAAGATTTTCTACTGAATCCGAAAGTTAGGGCGGAGCATATTTAGTGGCCCCTCCTCTTTTTAAAATTGGCCAATTTTTTTAGTTTTCCTCACAGCCTGGAGTTGAAGGAGAAGCTGAAAAGCAGAATAATGTCATAAAAATCATGATCTGTATTGATAGTTTTCAGTCACTTGACCCAACAGGGGGGTTGGCGGCCAAGAAAGCATCAGTTTGGGCTCTTCATAGAGATTTATTTTATAGGCCAAGTATAGTGATAATTGCAACATAATTTACTCATTAGTCATTAGGATAACTAATAGGCTTTACTGGATCAGCAGGTGGGTGGGCCTAGCTGACAGGAGGGTGGGCCAAGGAAAATGATATCGGATCGGTACACTGGATCAAGTACTCGCCGATTCCAATGCCATCATTTTTTGTGGTATCGGTCGCATTTTTTAATCTTTTCACATTATTTTTGCTAACTTTAGCAGTCAGTGTAACTAATCACTGTAGTTGGTTGCCTCAGTACGTGACAACAATCCAGATTAGAAAATTACGCAGAGATAGTGATTCATGGCTAAAAAAAAACAATGCTTAATATAAATCCAGTGTTTACTTGAAGTTACCTTTGATTAAGTTGTCACTATAAATTAAATACATGTGTAAATTGATGGCTGCCATAGTTTCCACTTACTGGGGACAAAATTCACAAATCCGGGGTTCCTTCTCTAATGGGATTTAATTGCACAACCATTCAATACTTAGGCTAAACTAAACAAATCTCTTAATAATGCTCTCTTGCCCTTCAGCAGGATGATCTCCAAAGTGCATGACGTCAAATGAAAACTATCAATTGGCGGAAGTGAGAAATTATATGTTTTGAATGCTTTATTGTATTAAAGCCCATGATTAAATTAAAGTGTAAGACTTTGGCTTTTAGGATATATATTAACCAGTTTCCTCCACATTGAGAAAATTCACATTTAGAAGATTTAATTATATACTTTAAAAATGTTTAATACCACATTAGGGCACATTGGAAATTGTGGATTTTAGTGCCAAGCTCTTGGCATACTCTTAGAAAATAAGATGCTACAAAATTTTCTTCACAGCAATGCCACAGAAAAACCATTCAGGACAAGGTTCTTTAAAGGACCATTTCTTTCCTAGCCATTTAGAGTCTAAAGAACCTTAATCCACTACAAAGAAGTATTTGTGAAACAGAATGGTTCTTCTACTGTATGTGAAAGGTTTTATGGAACCATACAGTAGCTCTAAAACTTGTTCTTCTACGGCATTGTGAATCACAGTGTAGGCTATATTTAGATAACCTTATGTGATCAAGGCTAAACACTCATTAGAGGAAATTGTTCACCTTACAAGACAGTTTTGTTTCTTTCAAACTGCCCCTCGGTCTCTATACAAGCAGGCGACGCAAGGACTTACCTGTCAGGAGCAGGTGGGCAGAGCCTGTATAGAGGTGGAATCTAAATGAGCGTCCTATAAACAGCCTGACCTGTCAGGGCCGTATGACACAACACCCCTCCACCCCCTAACCCATAACACCAGGCGGTCAGATTCAAAGCTTCAGTGTCAAGCTTTAATCAGACCCTTAGGCTTGCGTATGATCTTGACAGACATGAGAGACATGTGATTTATTTTCTTCAGGGTCTGTGTAATAGGACAGGATCATGAGAAATTGTATGAGATTTTGATCAGAAATAAATAATAAACACTGGGCAGGCAAATATTTTACCCATCAAAGTCCAGTTTGACAATATCTACGACTTGAGATTTAAACAAAACCTCATTTCTGTCAGCATGTGCCGCCAACTGTGCTTGATGTTGTTTTTTAAGCATTGAGAAGCTATAAATATTGTCTCCTAGAGAGCAGTCTTGCTGTCTACATGCGTAGATGCCTTCTTAGGTGGCATCCTAATTGAAATTGATCCTCATCGGTGACACATCTAAAAGATTGCATATACTTTTTGGATAGCCTTTGTGTCATAAACATGCCCGCCTATAGGAAGTTTGTGAGGTTTTGGAACAGAGCCATTGTTTATCCTTTCAAATGCATTTATGCATGAGCCCCAGTCAAATTCATAGCCGAGTTATTTTGAGATCGACATTGACTGACTGTCATTTTCTAGACTTTCTTTAGGGATATTGGCTGGTATGAATAAGGGATGATTGGACCAAGGAGCTGTCACTTGCAAACTTGAAATGAGCCAAATTTATTTCATATGAGATAAACAAAGATTTGTTTTATTGTCACTTTCTGTAGGCTATGGCATCTCCCATATGCATGGCTGCAAAAAATAATGAGCCTTGTGAGGCCACAATCTTTTTCGACTAAAAATGTGAAAAAATAATGTAGCATGACTACATTAAAACTGTTTATACCTCGGGGCTGTTGAATGCTTTATTCTGATTGGCTGAGAAATGTTCCATGGGTGTTGATTATTTTTCAATAACCGCACACCTAACCTGTCAAATGTCTTAAATAGGCACCAGAGCAATGTTTGTGGTAACCGTGATATAAGCGGAATAATTGACTCCGGTCCTTTAAATTATTTGAATATGCACACCCCACTTCACGTCGTGCCGCATTACCACCTTGGGTGTGCATTCTTTTCTTATAATTCAATGGCTCATCATCAATTTTTCCTTACTTATACTGTAGGGATGTTGAATGCTTCATTCTGATTGGTTGACAAGCGTTCTGAGAGTGTGCATTATTTTGCAGTAAACGCACACCTATGAAGTAGTTCCGGGTTGACCGCATTGCAGTTCCATATCACTTCGCCAAGTTGTAACTGAAATAATGGATTTATTGAATTTCAACATACAGTATATTTCTGTCTTACAACTTCGGGTGTGCATAATTTTCAAATACTTCAAAGTAGAGGTCTTCATGGGACCACTTAGATCCGAAAACCCAAGGTCCGACCCAAGACCCAAGCGGGTTCGGGTCTTAAAGTTTTCACTTAAAGGTCACGGGTCGGGTATAATAATAGCAGCATCGGGTCTGTCTCGGGTAATTTTAAATAAATGTATTTTTGACTCATTTTTGCATAGAAGAAGAGAAGTTTTTGCCGAGAAGAAGACCTAAACTATCTCGCTTGTGTATCCCTCCTCTGTTTGCCAAGAGTGCTTGTGACATTGTGTGGCTGGCAGTAGGTTACTTTTTGTTGAGACAAACCTGTCAATCACTTTTAAATTTACATTTTAGCAGTTACCTTGGTGTCGTCGTCACATGTGAGGCCTCCTGGGCTTCTTTTCTTTCTGATTGGTGCGTGCGGGGCTGCAAACTGCATACGCACGTCGTGCCGTTTACATTCAGGACCAATCGGGTAAAAAATGCCACTGGTTTGGGTCGGATTCGGGTCTTATTTTCTTGGGTTTGTCTCGGGTTAGATCTTTCTTAAAAATAAAAGATTTATGCATGTCGGGTTCGGCTAAAAAGGGATTCGGGTCATTTCGGGTCAGGTACATATCTTTGGACCCCAGAAGACCTCTACTTCAAAGGCCTGTCATAAGTTATTTCAATTGTACAGACCCCTTAAAAGTTTGTAAACATTGCAACGTCTCCTGGTGGGCGGGGCTTAGCTGGAGGCAAAAAGAGCCGTGGATGCAATGTTGACAAGCAAAAGCTAGCACGTTTTAGGAGGGAACATGGATGCAGAAGAAGGTTTGGAACTGTCCGAATATGTACAGTCACTGACTTTGCGGACCGTGACAGCTATTTTTGTAAATGAACTCTCGTGATTTTAACCAGGTTTTCGGGTGATTTGGGGAATTTTGTCAAGGCTTATTGTCTAATCTAACCTATCGCAGTTCTAACTATAATTAGCAATGTGGATTATTTTAAGAGACCATTCAAAGGATGGCACACACATCTATCGCTGTATGTTTGTTTAACATTTAAGCTAAACAATAGCGCTGAAGGTTGGCGACTTCTCACCTACAAAACAGAAACTTGCTGATTTGTACTAGATAAAACAAACACACCAGTACATATGCATAGATTATTTTACCTTATATGAAGTTTGCACTGCAAACACGAGCATTATTTATGATCCAGTCTGTAGACCGTATTGCATTCAACCACAATTGTCTTCTTGATTTCTGTGAAGGAATGTCTGCCGGGATTCGGTAAAACTTTAGTTTTGAATCAAAAGTGCTGTTCCTTCTGTTCTTGCAGCCACAAGATGATAACATTTTAAAAAGTCAAAACCTCAAACTTTTAGCACGCCTGTATGAGTTCCTACTTATGTTTTTCCTCCAGCTAGAGCGGTGACTTCACAGTGACGTAGGCGATTAAGGGGTCTATATACCGTATTTGGAAAAATATTTAAAATAATATTTGTCAATCTTTTCTCTGTGACTTTTCTCCTTACGTGGTTTTACCATGGTACCTTACACTTGCATCCTCTGCATCCTCATGTTTTGTCACTGGACACATATTTTTACTTTCTCTACATCTCTTCATCATTGCCAAGATTCTCATCAAAGCCTCTCTTTCATCCCAGCACGTTTTATGTGCCACCGGTGAGAAGCACTTACCCTAAAGGACTCCCATCCTCAGAATTTAGATGGAGAATTTTCCCTGCACTACATTCACCCTCCCTGTACTCAAAATTCAGGTGGATTCATTGCTGTCTGGTACGCTCTCAAAGTGTGGCGAAAAGGCCAGTTGTTTTTCTTATGATCAGATACTTGTAGTCAGAATAATCCCTTCGGGGAAGTTTCAGAGAACAATGATGCAACTACGAGAAGGTACAAAGTGTTTTGTATGCTTGAGTTTACACGTGGGCGTGATGGAGTGGAGGGAAAGAGAAATTGAAATGTGTGAGGAGGATTATATTTTATAATTTCAAGTGTTCATTTGGACAAGTAGGCGTCCAACTGTGCAATCCATGTATTAAACATACCTTCCTGCTGGCTTACCTGAATAGCGTTCGCACATACACACTCATCCACTGTTTGTCTGCAGAAAAGTGGGTGGGTGGAACGAAGGAATTCATATATCGAGAGTCATGGATTTTGCCGTTTCATTCAAACTTCACACCTTGATCAATAAAATCCCAGCACAATTTTCAGTTCAAATTAATGTTTTTTTTAATGAAATAAATATCTTTGGTAACACTTTATAATAGGGGGCCATGAATCATAAGAAACTACTACTGTACCTAAATTTATTCTTACTTAACTTACCTCTTTCCCCGCCATTGACGAGTTATCTTGTCAATTAAAAAAAAAACATTTGCCTAAAAAACGTGTTTCTGAAGAATTTTTTATGTTAAAGGTCCTGTTCTTTTTGTGTTTTTTAAGCTTTGATTGTAAACTTACAGTGCGCAATACAACATGTGTTCATGTTCATGTTTTTCTAAGTCCCTCCTTTAAAAATATGTAAAGAGTTCTGATTGTGTAGTTTGTTTAGTGTGTTGAGATTCGATAGCAGCTTAGCTTGCCATAAGCTTAGCTGGCGACTGACGTATTGCTGTGGGCGGAGTTTAGTCAAAAAACTGTTCTACTGATGTCATTAAAGCAGGAAGTAGAGGGCTGTAGTCCAAACCGGCCGTTCGCTGTAGGCTTTGAAAGGGCGAATTCTTTTAAAGAAAGTCTATTGCCTGGCAGTGAATTTTGAGCTTTAACATTTTACAGGTATTATTTATGCTATTATAGCAACATTACACACTAACTAGGGTTTAAAAATGGGATCAGAAAGAACATTAATCTGCAATACCGCGATTATCCACTAGATGGTTTGCACTTACCCAATTTATGAAAACATTATTTTTAAGCAGAGAAAAAAAAGATAGGATAACATTTTTTCCCATTTTGTTTGTTTATTTATTGTTTGTTTGAAATCAGAGGGTCTGTTATTTCATTTGATATATTTGTAAGTTTATATATTTTTAGAAAAAAAAATTCCTGGAAGGAAATTTTCCTGAAAATCACAAAAAAAAATGCTGGCGGGGAACTTTTCGAAAAATGGTTGGCGGGGAATGAGTTAAATATAAACTAGTAAGTTAAGGAATGTACTAATCATAAAGATTAGTTCAAACCTTTTAATCACATCTATTTTTAAGAGTGCAGACATCATTTTAAAGCAACACTAAAGAGTTTTTGCTCTTTGCTCCCCCTACAGGTTGGAAGCGGAATTGTCCATTACCAGGGGCGTCATACACCATTTTTTTTTAAGGGGGTGCGCAAAGCTCACAGAAATTTGTGCATACACATATATCAAATTAATTATATTATAGAGCTGTCAGTCTTTTCCATGGCACTTACATTTCTAACATTCTGAGCGCCACTGCCTTAATGCAAAAACCTCCAAAATAAAAGTGTTGACTAACTTTTATATCAAATACTATTCAAATTCAAATTATGACATTGGCATCATATTTACATCTGAAACGGCATGTTTTGTTTATTTACGTTTTATTTAATGACTTGTTTAATTGTCTCATTTAAGCATTTTTGCACAACAACTGCATTATCCTATGAAATTAATGTAATTTTAAATCCATAAAGTATATAAACAACGAAAATGACATAAGCTATAGCCACGCGATTTATTTTAATGTTCAATAATGATTTTAAAAAATATGTTTAGATAAAATTATTAGAGGAACGGATTTTTGCATTAAATTGTATGAGCATGTGTGATTCTGCGCCCCGTGAACTCTGGCGAACTTTGGCCAATGAGATGAATTTAGAAATCTCTACTAATATAACGTCTAGACGGTCACATTTTAAACCATACATTTTCTACACAGAGGAGGTTAACTGCACATTACTGTACTGGGTTTTGGAAATGTTGTGAGCGTTTCTTACACGTTTTAATTCCTCAGATAGCCAAATGCAGCAGCAACAGCAAAGCTCGTGAGCACGCTCAGATGCTGACGTCTGCGGCTGCGCGGACTGCTGCGCCTGCCGGTCAGAATAAAGTAATGTAACACGATCAAAACACTATCAAAACGCAAAAATCTCGGAAAAGTGACACATATGCAGCACAAAATTGATAATTTAGGCATTTTAAACATATTAAAAGAAAGTAACAGATTAATGGACGCTTCTTTGATTTTGAGGTTACATGCAAAATCCATTTGGCTAAAAAAAACGAGAGGGCATGTGCCCCCTCATTTAGTGGGCATGACGCCTCTGTCCATTACCACTGTCGTAAATAATTTAGCCTACTGCAGCAAAGCTGGCTCTGATTGGATTGTAACTTGCCGTAAAGCAAGTTTTTGTAGTTTTTACTCGAACAACAGGACCGCGACCTGGTGGTTGGAAACTACTTTAGTGCGGTTTTGGCCGATGGAGGGCTGCAAAGCTAATGTGAAAGTGCCGTTCACCCTGTTTCGAGTGGACGAACGACTGAAACTTTTTTGGAAACGTTATTTTAAGGTAAAAAAACTCTTTGATGTTGCTTTAAAGACAGCAGGGTTCCTGACACAAAGATGCAGCAACATTTATTGAAATCAATCGAGTCAAGTCTCCCGTGTCCATTTGCACGGTGCAGAGCTGTTGCCTATGCACTGATTCCAAATGGGTCACTTATAAGGTTACGTTTCGATTGGGATGCTATCTTGGAAGGCAGCTGCCTATATAAGCAACTCAATAGATTTTGAAACAGAGCCAATAAGATGCATTTTCCCAAAATTTCCCAAAAAGCGCTGCAACACTTTCAAGTAAAGTGGCCTTTGGAAAAGGGAGCGCGCATAAACACGTTTGTTTGCAGATGTGAGTAATAAACTAATCACTGGGAGTCTTTAAAAACTTTCTGTTCTATCGACTGTCATCCATTTCTGTAAGTGTGTGTGTGAGGGAGAGATTAATGACATTGTGTGCGCACTGGACTGGGAAGAGTCCGATGGCTTGGGCGTCTGACCAATAACATTTACTGGAACACTCCGAGTCATTAGCACAATTCCTCTGTCGCCACGGCGACTCTCAGGCTACGGGTTCGGCTGCTCGGAAACCAAATTTTACAGCGCGTATCAAGTTAACGGCCAATTTGTCTCCGAGCTCGAAGCGCTCTTCAATTTCTCTGTCTGCTTTATGACCGCTTTCCTTTACTCTGAAACGTGACCTAACCCTTGACAACACAAAGAAAGCCCTCCAGTTAATTATATATCCAACATTCACTTTGTTTTAACACCTCACGGTTACACACAGCAGATTGTCCTTTCTCTTTACAAAAAGAATAATTTAAATCTCTCTTACACTTTATCATAATATTTCTCCCAGGCGTCTTACAGAGCCAAATCTCTTCTCCTTTTAAACAACAGCGACAGGTGTCTGTGGGTGGACTAGTATTGTTCGCTACAGAATAGATTGTGATGAAGGGATCGGAGTGAAACAGTGTGTGACCATTTGCGTCTTTTCATAGCGCCACTAAATTCCCTCATCATCTGATAGCCCATCCATTACTTTAAGAGTAGAGTTTCACAGATGTCTGTGTGATGTGTTATTCTGGTTAATTTACACGTGTGTGTTTTATTGGCTTTGGATATGTTCCAAGAGTTCGTTTTTGGCATCTGAAATGCGTTGCATTAACCGTCCACTTAGTGAGCAGTGCAAAATGCATTTAATTGGTCAAAAGAATAAGAAGCTCAAGGGAAAAATGCAGCAATGTTTTTCTTTTACTTTTAATCACAATAATGGATTCTTTCTCCGAATTCAGCAAATGTGGGGCGAGTGCAAGCGTGCAACAATGCCTTTAAAACATCAGTGGCTCATTTTTATGAGGGTCATAAGAATGGAGCCATTGCAACTTAATTACTGATTAATGCGTTTTAAAGTGCGGACTGCAGGAAAAAGCGAACGCTCCATTTTGGTTTATTAGTCTTTGTATGCATAAGACACGTCGGATTTAAATCAAGCCCTCTGATGAGAACGACAAGCCTTCTGTGAGTGTCCATTAGATTTTGCTCCCTCTCATTTTTAATTAGTACCAGACATAAAAGGCCAATAAAGAATCCTCTAATGCCTTTCACGCTTTTGATAGAGATCGGCCATATGGAGAGAGCGACGTGCTAAGGAAATGAAAATTTAAGATGAAAGAACGAGGAGGAGATGTTTTGAAATATGAGTAGTCTGTCTTTGCAGGACACCCACTTACATGGTGATCTATCACACCACCAGACCAATTAAAGCTAACATGCGGAAACTAGATTGTGATGCTTCGAATTCACCACCGACCATCTCCGGGTTCATTTTCGTTCATCGTTGCATATATGAATGTTGCAGTGATACCAAAGTTGCACTTTTAGTTACAGCACTGGAGTTAGTCTAAAGTCTAAATAGTCTGAATAAGGTGACTTATGTGTTTGAATATGGCAGGTGTTCATAAAACTAATATATGACCTTGTTTGGGAAATCCAGGCTAAAGTCTCATAATATACGATCCATAATTTGCGTCACCTGCTGTACGCACCCACCTGTCAGCGGAACATAGCAGAGACTTTTCTGAATTATTAAGGCCCTGTTTACATGTACATGCTTATTTTGAAAAACTGAACTTATTTTGAAAACTTGCTTTGCGCTTTTTGTTTACACGCAAATGGAGAACTCGCCCTTGAATCCGATTGTGGAGCCAAAGTGGAGTTTTGGAAAATCTTTGGTTGGATGTAAACTGAGACAAACGGCTGTTTAGGCAGCCAACGTCACAGTATGCGCCAGAGCTTGCACCTACGCCAAAAGTGCGACCTTGTTCAAAAGAGGAACAGAAAGTGATTCGTTGCTGTTTTCGGGATTCTGATTGGCTTACGTGGGCTTGAGCTTCTCACTACACCGCCATTTAGAGGTCTGGCATGCCCTTGACGGCATATATACACGGGTACATGTCAATGAACACTTTTCTGAAAACTGACATGTGTGCACAAAGTTAATTTTGAAATGTCTGTTTATGAAAATAGTCGCTCACATGTAAACGTAGTCTAAAATGAATATGGGACCATAAAAAAATTCATTTGTTTTAGAAAATATGATACGTAGATTAAACTAACCAACAGTATATCAAATTAATCAACCATGAAAATATATGCAACATACACCGAATATTATTCATACAAAACATAACTTGTCACTCTTGTCAAGGTATTATAAGAAACTTTTTTCTGCTAAATACACACTTTTTTTAATAAAGGTTTTAAATGTTTACAGTCCCGCAATGAATCTTGGGATAGGCTCGGCTGTGAAGGATCCTTTCGTTATATCTTTAGCAGCGCGGAGAAACAAGGATGCATTTTGAGGCTTCATTTTAAGCATCCTTCGAATTGGGACGACCTTACTTGCCTTAAGTCGCGCTACTGTGACGCAATTGCCCTTAGAATACATCCTTAGAAGGTTGCAATCTTCGAATTGGGAATACAAATAGCTTTAATCTGCCATGTTGATACATCACGTGACATGTCGTCATAACAAGAAGTTAGCCGTTAAATGAATGACATTATACAAGGGCAATTTAACCACAAGGAACAGTTGTTTAATATGTGAATTTGCATTACTGCTTTTGGACATTTTTGAATAAAACAATGCATCTTCTTTGTTGGATAACTCTTTTTCCAGGGGCTAGACGGTATAGACGATTTCATCGGACGCACGTGGGGGAGCGCGATACGTGTCTGGTCCGAACTTTTCTTCCGGTTTCAGTTTTTTTAATGGTCTGACTAGTTGCTAAACTGAACTCTTGAACAAATACATCATCGAATGTACCAAATGTTTTGTTTTCCAGGTAATCTACCTGTTGTTTATTTTGCTTGTTATATAGATAAACTACATTTAAAGTACTTTGTTGTTATTTATTCTTAGCAGAGTTTACCAGAAGTTACATGTTGACCAAGCCGCTTGTTATGTTGTTACTTCTGAAATCGTCTATAGTAAAGGGTCCATCAAATAAACACTTCAGGAACTTGCCGGAAATAGTAGGTCTTCTCGCCTCGCCTACTGCTTTTCGGCTACTATATAGTATGAAAGTAGGGGGTTTCAGACACAGCCTTTAGCTGTGTTTTTACAGGCTGGGTCACATTTTCCTTGCTAGTTTTCACAGTTTCAAAAATTTTAATTCACATGGGATCTTTATAATAGTTATATCATCATACTGCACTGTATATTCTAAATATTTTATCATTTTATATCATTTTAAACCTCAAGTTTGGTTATTTATTTAGTTTTTAATAAATACATATAATAATTCTTTGCACTCAAAAAAAAATCTTTGGTTATTTTCAACCCAATGTTGGGTCATAAAGGGACAAGCCCAGCCGTTGACCCAACAATGGGTTAAAACAACCCAGCATTTCAGATTGAAAGATTAATTTAATACACCGTCTGGGCTCGTCCCTTTCTGACTCAACGCTAGGTTGAAAATAACCCAGCATTTATTTAGTGTGTAATGGAAAACAATTTGGCCACTTTGCACTTGAGTGATGATTTAATAAAAATCTGATAAAAATTAAATAAAAATGTTTGTAGAATCATCAATGTAAAAAAATAATGCTAGCATTTTAATTTTTAGGGGCTGGAAATGGAGAAGGGAATTTCAGGAGGGGTGGAGTTCCTGTTTAAAATGTATAGGATTTCCAACTCTTATCCACGTAATAGCCTCCAAACACTATCCAAATTTCATTCATAAACATAGAGGGATTTTCTCTGTGTATGGTTTAAGAATTTAAAATATATATCCCCAACTATTTCCTCCTAGTAAATCTTGCCCATTTCCACCACTGCTTGTACTGTAAGTAGGTACTGGCAAGCAGCCGGCGGTCACTACGGCAAGATAACGGCACATGTGCACACCGCCTGTCTGTCTCTCTTTTGATGCTGATGCTCTAAACATATCTGGCAAGCTTGTTGTTGCCCCTCCCAACCTTCAGTGCAGAGCTGTACTTGTGCTTGGGCTGTTTGTGTGTGTGTGTGCTTTCATAGGCCATGAATAATGATCAGAGCAGCAGGGCGGGTAAGTGCCGAGTCCTCAACCCATAATGCAAAGAGGAATTACCACAGAGAAACCTGGCGTACTTCACAGCACACAATTTCCATTATCTTTAAATGGCACCAAGGACATTTAAGAAAAGCTGTTGTTCTCCTTTACTTTGCTTTAGACCACAGGCTGTTTGAAAGGAAAGAGATGGAGGCTGTCCATCTAAAGTGAATAGATATTTGATTTGCATTCAGCCAGGGAGCCTGTTCTTATTTGTCACATCCATAAATGTGTGAGAAATATTAGCTCAATAAAATTTGCGAGGATAGTATGAGGGACCACTTAGGAATAGTTGTATATATTTGTGTACGTGCATATAAACATGCAGGGTTAGGTGTGCACGATTGCCTGGAGCAAGCGCGAACAATGCTCGGGACAGTTGACAGAACTGTTGCACCGTCACGAAATTGTATAATTTGTACGTGGTTTAGGCCTTGACCATTTAAGTATTCAAGCACAAGAAGACATAAAACGGATGTCAAGTCATGCGCTGTTTGAGAAGTTTTGTGTGGCACATTCGAAGCACGCACCCAGAAAGCCACATCTCAAGGCTTCAGACAAGCATGTCAACATGTGCAGATATTTCAGCCTGCGGGCAAATACTGTGTTCACATCTCCTTGCGCTTGCTGTATGTACACAAAATTATGTAAAACAGTGATTATTCTCGTAAAACATAGTCTGTTATGTCTTGAATGACACACGAAAACACACGAATAACAGTATGTAGGATTCGTGCATTTGGTCTTGAAGTGACAGTACACCAAATAAACATACTGTTGTCTGTTTCTAATGTTAATAAAACAACAACGGACAAAGAAAGAAAATCTCACTGTTCTTGAATGATTCACTTTTGTAACTTAATAAAGATTAATCTATATTTAATTAATACAGTGCAGTATTATTTTAAATTTACTTTATTACATTTCTGTACATGAAAGTTGAAAAACCCAGAACAGCACTGTTTATTTCTGTTGTATTTATTTGCGCTATTGCTTATAATTTGATTTCACTTGTCTTTTACAATATTTGATAATTATACAGTGCACAGCATAAATGAGTAAACCCCCCCTGAAAATCAAGATCCTTCTCCATCCGCCAGTAAATATGCGACCAACTTGCTGTATTACTGCACACCAGTTTTATTAAACATTTATGTTTCTTAACATAAGAAAGAAA
This sequence comes from Misgurnus anguillicaudatus, assembly GCF_027580225.2. Classification (NCBI taxonomy): domain Eukaryota; kingdom Metazoa; phylum Chordata; class Actinopteri; order Cypriniformes; family Cobitidae; genus Misgurnus; species Misgurnus anguillicaudatus. The sequence continues at coordinate 27,590,639 of NC_073350.2, read as the reverse complement.
GTCACTTACCATCTCAAGGATACAAAAAATAACAAATTTATATCAAATGAGGTGATGCAAAAATGAATACACCCTACAAAGATTCTTAAAAAAAATAATATTTTGTATGGCCTCTATTCTTTAAAAAAAAAAAAAAACAGAACTAATTCTTCTAGACATTGAATAAAGAAGTTGACAACGTACAGTTACATCTTTTATTCTCCATTCTTGAACAATAACCTCTTTCAGATGCTGGATGGAAAATGACGTTCTGCTTGTCTTTTTAGAACTCCCCATACCTCAACCTGGGGTTAAAAGAATATTCAATTTTCTTAAAAGAGAAATCCAGATAATTTACTCACCACCATGTCATCCAAAATGTTGATGTCTTTCTTTGTTCGGTCGAGAGGAAATTACGTTTTTTGAGGAAAACATTGCAGGATTTTTCTCATTTTAATGGACTTTAATAGACACCAACAATTAACACTTAACTCAGCACGTAACAGTTTTTTCAATGGAGTTTCATAGGACTATAAACAATCCCAAACGAGGCATAATGGTCTTATCTAGCAAAATGATTGTCATTTTTGACAAGAAAAAAAAAATGCTCTTTTAAACCACAACTTTTCGTCTAGGTCCGGTCCAGCGCGACCTAACGTAAATGTGTAGTGACGTAGGGAGGTCACGTGTTACATATATAAAACGCAAATGCGGACCATTGTAAACAATAAACTGACACAAAGACATTAATAAGTATCAGTTGACACACAACAACGTAGGAACGGTCCTTGTTCAACACACTTGTAAACTGGGGCGGAGTTTCGCATTCGTCTTCTGTGACCTCTTGACGTCATGACGTATTGCGTGGGGTCACCTGGCGCATCACGACCGGATCTAGACGAGACGTTGTGCTTTTGAGGTGTATGTTTGTTGTTTTTCTTGTCAAAAATGACAATCGTTTTGCTAGATAAGACCCTTATGCCTCAATTGGGATTGTTTATAGTCCTTTGAAACTCCGGAGTTACGTGTTGAGTTGCGAGTTAAGTGTTAATTGTTGGTGTCTATTAAAGTCCATTAAAATGAGAAAAATCCTGCAACGTTTTCCTAAAAAACACAATTTCTTCGCGACTGAACAAAGAAAGACATCAACATTTTGGATGACATGGTGGTGAGTAAATTATCTGGATTTTTCTTTTAAGAAAATTGACTATTCCATTAAGGTCTGAATCCCTTTTACCCTGTGCTTCTTCTAAAATTTAATAGTGACCTTAGATGTGTGTTTTGGGTCACAAACATGTTAAAAGATTGCCTGGTGACTAAGGGCACAGAGTGGTGGTAGCATCTTCTCTTTAAGTATTTCACAGTACATGTGTATTCATGATGCCGTCTATAAAATTCAACTCTCCAACACCTGCAGCACTCATGCAAGCCCACAGAAGAGCACTGACACCACCATGCATACTTTTGATTCCATACATTCTTTGTTGTACTCTTCACCCTTGCCACATCAGAACACCTCAGAGCCACAAAGATTAATCTTTGTCTCATTACTCCAAAGAATAGAGAGTTAGAGACCCAATAGTCTTTACCTTTCTCAATAAGAGCTCTAGCAAAAGGCTTTTTGTGCATTGGCTTTCCCAGTGGCTTTCTCTGTGGATGACAGCCATGCATGCCTCTTCTTTGCACTATGCGTCTGTCGTATGGTGTCACTGGAAACACTACAGATTGACTTTCTAATGATTTAGCCAACTGTGCTAAACTTGCATGATGATTTTTTTCAACATCTCTCATCACAAAACGCTCTTGAGGAGGTGTTAACTTCAGTGAATGTCCTGGACATTGCAGAGAGCTTCTCACAAGTTCATCCTTTTTTTAATTAAAATAATAATAATAATAATAAAAAAATCCCTTTCGTGACAGTATTCAAACTTATTAGCAATGCTTAAAGGCGGAGTCCACGATGTTTGAAAAACGCGTTGGAAAAGGAGACGGGCCGACTACCAAAACACACTTATAGCCAATCAAATCAAATCAAATGCCGGGTTGAGTATGTGTGGGGCGGGTCTATCAACAGAAGTTCCAGATTCTATTGGGGTAGGGGCGTTTTTGTTTAGGTTATTTTAAATATCAACATTGGCTTTCAAACATCATGGACTCCGCCTTTAAGTAATTATCTTGAAACCTTGACCATTTTGTGCAAAGAAATTATCTTTATTTCTCATGTCTTCTTTACCATGTGGTGCTATTCTGTCACCATTACATGAAAGTGGATTTTTCTCTTAAATACAACTCTCAATTACCAGGTTCCTGTGGCCACCTATGTGATGATTAATTATATTAATCATTTCAGTAAATTCCTGTTAATTACACTTTATTTAATTCATATTCATCGGGGTATATTTATTTTTGCATCACCTCATTTGATTTAAATTTGTTATTTTTTGTATCTGAAAGATGGTCAGTGACTTTTACTCTTTTGTTAATAAAAATAAATGTTTAATAAAACTATTTTGTAAAAAAGAAAGGAAACTGGTCTCATATTTACAGCACAAAAGGTTTTGGGTTTAAACCTAGGAAACATGCATACTGATAAAAATAATGTACACATTGTAATGCACTGTAAGTTGCTTTGGATAAAAGCATCTGCCAAATGCATAAATAAATAGCCTTTTTTATTAAGGTTACATGGGCCAAAAAATAAAAGCAATAATCAGATCCTTTTTATTTTAGTGCTTTTTTGTGATGGGACCAGTAAAAAATTTGGCAGCTAGGGCAAGTAAAAATCTTTACTTTCGAGCTTTCATATTCAGCCAGACAACACGGGGAAATACCACATACATAACATATTTTTAACAAAAAATTGATAGCTGATAAAGAGACAGTAAGGAAGTTTTCTAACTGCAAAAAAACTACACACACCAGTTTTAATCAGTGGTATTAAAGTTTTATAATATTTTGCCACCTCCCCACTGACTGCGACTTTAACTTTTATAACAAGAAAAGCAGCACAAACACTATGGTCGACATAAACAGATAGACCGTTCTAATAGGACACAAATACAACTTTAATGAGACAATTTCTGGCCAATTTTCAATACATGCTGTGAAAGAAAGCCAGTCTGTTAGAAAGAGAGCACCAGTGATATGAGTCTGCAGATTTCATCGTCTAAATAAAGTGCCAGAATATTCATCTTACTAATGACCGTTTTGATTCACTCCATCCATTGCATTAGTGAAATACTATAAATTAATCCTAAAGTCAGTTTAATTCATCCCTTTAAGCATTACATTATATGTCAACACAACTGGGAGATTCTCATGAAATCCAGACTTAGAAGGTGTCCAGCATCAGAATTTTTAAAAAGTCCTTGAAGCCTTTTTTTTGCACATATAAGGTTAAGGTCTGAACTTACTAAAACCATTATTTTAGAGGATTTAAAACATATTTCCTATAGAATTATTTAGATTTTTGAGATTATCATTATAAAAAATTATCATTACCGCAACATGATATTACATTAAATATATGCATTTACAAACTCATGTTTCAGTAATGAGAAAACTAAAAAGTTGTCTAGGTACTATGAAAAAACAAAACTTCAACTTTTATCTAGAGAGAAAAATAAGAACTGCTTACCTGGTAGCCATCTTGAGTGTCACAGTCAATTATGTCCCTTCCAACAATTTTTTTTTGAAAATGATAGTTCCTTGAGGGCTTAAACAATGATTGAAAATTGTTGCGGAGGATGAGAAAATTGGTCTTGTACATTTACCAATGATCACCAAATACCACATGTTTCTTTACTGTAAATGTTTATAGTATAACATGCACTGAAGCTTTTATTTTTTATATTTTTTAATTATAAATATTTTCATGTCAAAGAACCCAAATCCAGTCATGGACAGGTTGCGGTAATGACAAATTTCCTCTTAAATGTGGAAAAAACAACAAAATTGGTTTGTATTATGTCATTTGAAATCATGTGCAAAATAAGAGATGTTTGTAACTGTATGCTTTTTATTTTGATAGCATTTACTTTTTTTATCAAAATGTTTGTTTCATGACACCTAAGTTTAATTTCGCGATAATCACCAAACTAGCATTGACACCAGTGTGAGAATAAACATATACATTCAGTCATCTTAAAATGATCTGCATTTTAAAAAGATGATTAATCAAGGATGAATGTAACTAAGTCAATTATATTTGTATAGCACTTTTAACAATGCAGATTGTTTTAAAGCAGCTATGAAAAATACAACTGAAACGAGACTTAATAATGAGTTGAAATACTTGTATGTGGTAATTGACGTTATGAGAGTCTTTTATTAAACTGGAACATTCCTTTATGAATAATTACTCAAATTAGGCTATTGTTAACCAAGCTTTATACAAAACCCAAGCAGCATAATACATGTTAATAGCATATTTTTAAACTGAATGAATGATGAATCACTTTAGTAATACATGACATGATGATAATGATAATGATAAAGAGATGATAATAATCATCATCATAATAATACATAATAAATAAATAATAAATACAATTGGTTGGCCAAATAACAACGAAACAAACTCAACATAATCCAAAGGTATACTGTTCAGAAAAATTGTTAAAATATGTACCCCAGCTGTCACTTAGACAGTAAAAGGTCCTAATATATACCATTAAGTACAGATGTGTACACAGTTGGTACCAATATGTACCTCTGGGGTATTAAACACAATTGGTTGACCAAATAACAAACTCAACATAATCCAAAGATACACTGTTAGAAAAAAGGTGAAAATATGTACCCCAGGGGCAGTACCCTTTAAAACGGTCTTAATATCATTAAGTACAGATATGTACACATTTGGTACCAATATGTACCTCCGAGGTACTAATGTGAACCTTTTGGATACAAAGCTGTACTTTTTTAGGTACATATTTTTAGCTTTTTTCTGATATATACACTGTAAAAAACACTTTGCTGCCTTAAAATTTTTTGTTGAATCAACTCAGATTTACAAGTCATTTCAACTTACTATTATTTATCTTGACTAGAGATGAGTTGTTATAACTACAGGTGAGTTGTTATAACTTATAAAATTAAGTTGACTTTTCTCAAGTTTATAAGTTGTGACAACTCATCTCTGTTGACATGACTTGTAAATCTGAGTTGATTTAACAAAAAATTTTAAGGCAGCAAAGTATTTTTCACAGTGTAGTGATCCAAAAATTCCAGTTACAGTAAATCTTAAAATGCTCCTTGTCGTGGCATACCTTGGCAACCTGTTTGATTTCTGTGCCCACTTGTTCAAAATTAGGCTAAAAATCTGCACAAAAGAGCCTTATAATGATATGTAAGACCATTTAATGAATCAAAGTGTGCACTGACACAATATAAGAACCGGCACAATTATACCTACATCTTATTTCTCATGACTTTCTTTCCTGGCCTTAGCAATTCATTAGGCCTTTATGTAATATTTGAAAAGTTCCCTTGCCTTTTGAAACGAATGTAATGGATCAGTAGGAAAAATAATAATGAGTGGCCATACAGCACATTGCCAAACCACAAAGAGGTTCTGCCTACTCCTGCAGAAAGCATTCATAAAATAAATATTTAGTCCGAATATGCATCACTTCCTGTTTGTAGATCAGTACAATTCACTTTACTACACAGGTGACTCTTAACACACCGCATGTAGCCCTAAGCAGTTAGGGTTATGTAACTAAAACACTGTGGCACTTTTGATTTACATATAACAGAGAACTTTCATTGTATATGAACCATTTTGATACTATAAACTGTGAGACAGGTTTAAGAGAGACAGAGAGAGAGATCAAGAGATAGAGAAAGCTCTGACCATGAAATCGATTGCAGTTTTGCAGTGTCATCGGACTATTATTGAAAATGAAAATAAAGACGTGTATTCTGGTTTTACTTTCCGCAGCCACAAGTCCATAGTTCCATTAAATTGAGTTATGGATTCGGTGACCGAACCCCCCGCCCCCCGTTCCCCAGAATTCCTTGCTTGTCCCTCATAAAGGTTTCAATTACATTGTCCTGCCTCAGCAGAGGAAATGGCAAAGTGGTATTTCATATGTGAAATATACATTATCACACAAACAGACAAAAATATCTTTGTAAAATTTTTACAGATGGGGGCTGACCGACAAAGTAAATATATTATTGCATTTTTCAAGTGTAAAGAAAACCAACTGGATAAAACAACATTGTTCTTTTATTAAATGCTGAGTAATTTGCTTTAGGATTTTGTTAGGATTACTGCATTAAAGGGACACTACACTTTTTTTTTTAAATATGCTCATTTTCCAGCTTCACTTTAGTTAACCTTTGATTCGTAGTGTTTTAGAATCCATTCAGCTGATCTCAGCGCTAGCACTTTTAGCATAGCTTAGCACAATCCATAGGATCTGATTAGTCCATTAGCATTGTGCCTAAAAATAATCAAAGAGTTTCGATATTTTCCCTATATAAAACTTGGCTCTTCTGTAGTTACATCCTGTAAGACCGACGGAAAATTTAAAGTTGCGATTTTCTAGGGAGATCCAAACTCTTTGGCTATTTTTTAGAGCGATGCTAATGGTCTAATCAGATTCAATAGATTATGCTAAGCTATGCTAAAATTGGTAGTGCCAGACCCGGAGATCAGCTGAATGGTTTCCAAAATGGTAAGAATCAAATGTTTAACTCTAGGGGAGCTGGAAAATGAGCATATTTTCAAAAAAAGTGGAGTGTCCCTTTATGATGTGGTAATCCCATTACAATTTTGAATCTCAAAAATGCACCATATAAATCCTATAGTTTATCTCTTATTTGCAATAGCATCATGGAAATAGCAATGCAAAGGGACAAGGGTTTGATTCCCGTTAAATTCTGATACAAAGTATAGCTTGTATGCACTGATAAAATTGTCTCCCTAATGTATTCAGTTTTGCTCAATACCCCATCAAGGCTGTTATTCATTGTCTCTTTATTTCCCCACAATCCTCAGAAGAACAAACCAAAACAGGTGTTCGCCCATAAGGGCGATCATAGGCATCATCTGACTTACAATAATTTGACCCACAATCCAACAGATGCTCTGCAGAATCCATCAAGATATTCTCAAGACACTAATCTTTTTTGTTATTTTTGACTCAGCTCATGTATTGACATTTGCAGTGTGCAATTTCAATGATGCAGATGGAGCTCTCTGTCAAATGTGACGCCTGGTTTCCTGCCTGTACCAATCTTCATGTGCACTCGTGGTTTGAATCAGTGCTCTTTTTTTAAAAGTGGGATCTTGGAATAGCTATTACTTCTCTACTCTACACTTCCATCCAAATGATCTAGAAGTACTTGTAATTTCCAAGTCTTGGACACCATGAGGGTCAGTAGCCTAATTATTGACAGTTGCATTAGTGACACCAAATAAAAATGCAAAAACATGCACTAAACCTGAATCAGGCATGCCACATGCCTTTTTAAGAGGTGAAGCCAAACATTTCAATTGCCCCATGGTAGCTGGCTGTAGAATAGGTCATAAACCCCATGTCTCCATGTAAATGAATGGGATGTGAGCCAAACGTTAAATTACTCTTCAAATAAATTTTTCCCAAAGATGGTTTCTGTTATTTTAGTTACTGCTCATTGTGCTGATGTACTTTGAAGTGTGCTGATGTACTTTGTTTTTCTAATAAGTTTGGTGATGTGTGTGTTTGTGATTGAGTCAAATGGGAATACGGGTGGGATCTTGATACAACGGCTCCATTGGCGCACAATGTCAGCTGCTATTTTAGGGAGATTTTGGCTTTGTTTTTCTACAATTGAAGTCTATGTTTATGTGTCATCCATCTTTTTACAGTCTATCATAGGGCTGTCACTTTTGTGGAAAAATCTTTTTCGATTTTTAAGACATAAGTGTTTATTAAATCGATTGTAAAATCGATTTTCCATGTTTAAAAAAAAAAAAACGTTTCCATTTTCAACGCCAAATAATGGACGAATGTAAAGAGAGAGCACTGGAAACACACAAATCAGCAATATTTCTTATTTATTGGCATTTAAGTTTCGTGCAGAATAACAAATAGCAACAGGAGTGCAACATTCTCGAAAAAATATAGTGGACTGCTGTCATAGCAACCCAATATCACAAAATCACGTGACTATTTCACGTATGGACCAACGTGAAAATGTCACGTTTTGCCGCGTTTGAACGTTAGCATGTTACGCTTTTCTGTTTGTGTCACTGTCACGTATTGGTTACTCAACTTTTTTTGGCCTAATTTCTTACCATTGTTGCTTCGGTTTAGGGTTAGATTTACATAAAATGACATCCTTACCTAAACAAACTCTAACCCCAACGTCAGGCGACAATTAGTTAAAGTTTAGAAAATATAAAAGAATAAGTCTTGTATATTTTTTTTTTTATAAACCAATACTTAAAGTGACAAATACTTAAAGTGACATCTAACCCTAAACCGAAGCGACAATGGTTTGAAAATAGGAAAAAAAAAATGAGTAATCAATACGTGACAGTGACACAAACAGAAAAGCGTGATATGATCACGTTCAAACGCGGCAAAACGTGACATTTTCACGTTGGTCCATACGTGAAATAGTCACGTAATTGCGTGATATAGGGTTGCGTCATAACATAAATGAAAAACATAAATGAAAAGCATTCGTGCAGGCTTCAACCCGGCTGCATTTATGATTTAGGCAATTCATGATATGGGAACTCACGATCGCACAGTTTGCATACCACTTTGTCCTTCGCCATATTTTGATATTCAGTCCAAAACCCGAATTGCTTTCATATCTAACTCCTCAAGTTATTTGGGGTATCACTTGTCTCTCGTCTTGCACAGGTTTATTGCCGTTGTCCACCATTTTCTTTGCAAAACACTATAGATGCAGCGATTGAAACCGTGAAACTATGGGCGAGTAAAATTGCTGGGTATTTTCTGTCTAGCTTTCGCAACGCCAACTGCACTTTCAGAATTCTTTATTTTCTTTTTCTGCTTGTTTGTTAGTTTTGTTACATCTATTTTTTTTAATTGTTTAATTCTTTTGAAATTAATTGTGTACATATTTGGTACATATTATAAAATCGATTCCCTATTTTCGTTTTCAAAACTTTTTGGTTGGTCTGATCGATTGTGCATTCAATTTTCGAACGAAAAGTGACAGCCTGGAATAACCTAAAATTGCTGCCTTCCATCACATTAAAAATAAAGGTTTATTTCAAACATGGATATTTTCATGGTCCTGTATAGCTCAGTAGTACTTTGTTGCATTTGCAGCCCGAAAAGAACATGGGTTCAAACCCAGTAATCACACTTGTAGATAACAACAAGAAATTGTAATGCACTGTAAGTCACTTTGGATGAAAGCGTCTGCTAAGTGCATAAATGTACATTTTCAAGCTGAATTTAAACCCAACAGCTGGGTTTGTCCATGTTTTACCCAACCATTGGTTGACTGATTGTTTATTAAACAGTCCTGCCTTCAATGTACAGCATTAGTTTAACTTTGGTAAATGTATTGGACTGAATATGCAAACGGGGCAATGCTCTAATAGCCTCTTGGTGTTAATAGTTTATAGAAAAATCAATTTATGAATTACTTTAATAAAGTTGTCTATGAATTTTTAACTGGGATATGGGAAAGTATTAAGATTACACAATTTCTGTTTTTCTAGTGTGAACTTTTATCCTTTCTGAGGAATCATAGTAAGCATGCTAACTTGTTTGAGTTCCTCTTTCGTTTTAGTCTTTGTAGAAACTCACACAATGTGTCTTTGCCATGTCTGATTAATGGAGCATTTGGCTGTAGCTTTGAGAGTTTGTGTTTTCTCAGATGAAGGGGACAATATTTCTTCAAGAGGAATGGTGGGTGCGTTCGGTGTAGATCTGTGGGATTCGGTTTGCATTGTGATGTGTCGAGGTGCCGTTCTCCTGTTGTTCTCTTTAGCTGGCAGGATAACAATTCTGCTTTCATAGGACAAAGTCTCGATGCTTTTCTGTCTTTTTCCTTTTCTTTTCACTTTCTTTCTTTAGGTGTGATAGCAGCAATTTCAGCAGCACTTTGACATTGTAATGCTGGATACATTGGTCGATTTTAGTCAAAACGAGTATTGCTGGCTTTGTTTGCAATGGACAACAAAGAAAACCTTCAGACAGCCAAGAGACGTCTTTCAGGTTGCCTCTGATGTGAAGAAATGGGAGCTTGGATAGTGTTAGCGTTGATCATAATTACATCAGAGTTGCTGTCAGAAAAAATTGTCAAAATATGTACCCCAGCTCACTGGGGCAGTACCCTTTACTGCAAAAATGACAGGTTTACATCTGAAGAGTTCATACTGTATTAGTATCTCAGAGGTACATATTGGTTTCAAATGTGTATATATACAGTATCTGTACCTAATGGTACATATAGCCGGGAAAATAAGTATTTGACATATCAGCATTTTTATCAGTAAGGAGATTTCTAAGTGGGCTATTGACACAAAATTTCCACCAGATGTGTGGAAATGGATACTGTCCCAGTGACAGCTTGTGTACATATTTTGAACTTTTTGAATGGACCAGAATCACTGCACTGCAACAATGCATGGAGATCTCTGCTAATGAGCTGATGATTTGAATCAGGTGTGTTAAATAAAGGAGACATACAAAATGTGCAGAGCAGTGGGCCTCCAGGAATAACGTTGAGAACCACTGAAATAAAGGAAATAAAAAAAAGTGTAAAAAAAAGAGAAAAAGTGTTTTCAATACTTATTCCCTGTGTCATTTCACTTTATTTATTATGACTCAACTTGTATACTTAAATGTTCTGATTTCTTTATATGAACTTAATATTTGGCTTGATGGCTACATCTGGTGGAAATTTTGTGTTAATAGTCCACTTAGAAATCACCTTACTGATAAAACTGCTGATGTGTCAAATGCTTATTTTCCGTGCTGTATTAGGACATTGTAAATGGAACTGTCCCAGTGACAGCTTTTGTACATATTTTGAACTTTTTGAACAGTGTACAGTATATACTGTATACACATCCTCTGATTTCCCACGCTGCATCTAAAGCCATCTGCTCACTACTAAGATCAGCTAGAGGAAAACATTATACTTGTTTCTCTCATTGTGTCTAAAGCCTGGAATACATTGCAGGATTTTTGTACTCCTAAATTATCATTTAAACCTTTCTAGCTGTGTGACATGAGACCACCGATAAAGAGTCACGATCACAGAAATCGCGATGATTGTTTCACGATAGCAATCTTTCGTCTGGGACAGCCAAAAATCCTGCAATGTATCCCGGGCTTAAGATGTCCACTGCTTTATCTGCAAACAAAACGGCAGAAAATTAAAAAACAAAAATGCACAAATTAAAAGTGAACATACAAAGATTTAGATGGCAACAGAATTGCTTTCTCTTTTCACAACCAACCCGTCACTGTCCATGGTGCTGAAAAACATCCTTATAAGGAAAAAACACACAGATTATAGAGCAGTAACACACTGTGGATGCTCACTGGCCTTGAATTTAACAAATAATTATTTCTTACCCTGTGAAACACTCTGGTCCCTTTTCATGATAAAGTTGTGTTTTATGAAAAAAGCCTGAAAATCTGAAGAAATTACAAGTGGTGCTTGTCTATGCAAAACTCCCCCACTATGCAGGGTGATTATTATGGTATTCTAAATGGTTGCTAGGTTCTTGTTTTCACTTAATTGCACACTTCTTCAATTCACTGCACGGCCTTCATATCTCAAGTGATGGACATTTTAATGCTTAAAAATGATTTGAACATCAAATATGCCACCCTATCTGTAAAATCCAGGCTTTTTATAAGATTAGGAGCATGAGAGTTTCATTTAATTTATTCATTTCACTTTGATTTGAATCTTTGACATGACCGCACTCAGTCATTAAAGGGGTCATAGCTTAAAAATCTGACTTTATCCATGTTTAAGTGCTATAATTGGGTCCCCAGTGCTTTTATCAAGCTAGAAAATGTAAAAAAGATCAACCCAGGAATGTTGTTTTGGGTAAGCCATAGGTTGTTCAGATTTCGCCTTTTTGTGAGGTAGGTAGCAAGGCCAATTACAATGATACCGCCCCTTAATCTGCACTAGCCAACCACGGCACTGTCATTTAGTGCAGAGAGAAAGAGAAAAAAATTTAAACCACCATCATTGTAAACACTGTTTGCATTTTATCCCCTCATTTGCATTTTAAATGACACACCCAAAAATGGCACATTTTTGCTCACACATACAAAGTGGCAATTTTAACGTGCTATAATTAATTATCTGTGGAGTATTTTGAGCTAAAACTTCACATATGCACTCTGGGGACACCAAATATTTATTTTACATCTTTAAAAATCTCATAACATGACCCCTTTAAAGATATCAAGGTTATATTTTCACAGAATGTTCTTTACATTATGTAAGATGATTTTATAGAAAACAGTAAATCACAAAACAAACATGGGTTTTCACATAATAGTCTTTGCTATTATATTAAACACCATGCATAACTAGGCATTTATGCATGCAATTTTATTTCCAGTTTTATTATATAATCAGATGCGTTTAGTCCGTGATTAGAACGCCTCTATCTGATTCAGTTTATTTGAAGGATTACAGATTACTTACAGTACAGATTATAGTTTATTGAAGATTTGTGGCTGCTCAGTTTTTCTGTCATTTGACCAAAATCTCATGTTATAAAAGATGAAGTGCTATGAAAAGTCTGTTTATTACAATCCTGGCTATATGACTCAATAAAAAAATGCTATAACACTTCACTCCTCTAATATGTGGGTTTGTTGAGTATATAAAAACTGCACATATTAAAACAACCAGTTCTTTATTTACCGTTGCATTGCAAACAAGCTAATACAGTCAAAATCTTCATGCATGATAGAGGAAGGGTGGCATTATGAGACTATGAGGGATGGACGTCCAGAGAGTGCGCTTTAAGCCTATAGAGACAGAGCGCAGCGTGTCATAACCTGAAAACCACGCCCACCGGGGGGGGAAGCAATCCAACCATCTCCATTGACTTTGTATTGCAAGAGGCCGCCTCCTTGTCATTTCTGGCTTTTAACAAAAAACTGAATAATGCCTAAAAGCTGCTTTGTGACAATATGTACAGCTAACAAGCCAAAGAACCCAGAAATAAGTTTTTATAAGCTGTCGAGCGGTAAAACCCAGTCTTTAAGGAGAATAAAGTGGATCGCCGACTACGTTTCCCCCTATTGGACGCAGTTTTACTAATAGGAGTACTATGAAAAGTTGCCTGTTTCCATTTCTGTGTCTTTAAACGCTCGTTTTTTGAAGTCGACAGCTTATAAAAACGTATATATATTTTTTTTTGGCGTGTTAGATGTACACCTTGTCACACAGCAGCTTTTAGGTATTATTCTGTTTTTAAGTTTAATCTGTAAATAAGTTTTTATAAGCTGTCGACCCCAAAAAACGAAGTTAAGGAAGTGTCGTGCGTGTATTTTGTGAACTTGAGCGTCTCTTTTATCTTAAACGATTTTGACGCGTGTGCAGCAGGCACTTATTTTGACGAAACACGTGATGCACATGGTTCACATGACGCAACAAACACATATTTTGAAACACAAGCAACAAACACGACACTCCGAACACATATTTTGAATTTGCGCCCCCTCTGATGAGCAGTCATGAGCCGCCACTGCTTAAATATTTGCAAAATCCACAGACAATAATGATTATACACAGTACCAGTGAAAAGTTTGGAAACACTTGACTAAAATTCTTCCCATGATCTTAAATGCTGGAAATTACATTAATAGACAAAAATATAGTTGTGCCAAACACATTCATTTCTTTCATTGGAAAACTAAAATGATATTTAAAAAAATGTTTTTGAAATGGATGACTTGGGTGAATTTTAAAGAAAAGCAGCCAGAATAGATGTGAACTCCTTCAGTATTGTTTAAAATTTATTTCAGGGTGAAAGCTGTTTGATAAAATGCAATGTGAGATTTTGCATATTTGCAATAATAGGCAAATGGTTACTACAGTGCAGATGATAAAATAAAAAGTTTTGATTCATTTTTAATGCAAAAATCTGTGCACTAAAAAAAATCAAGAGTCAAAGGCGGTCGATCCCAGCCGTTGGGTTAAATTAACCTAGAAAATGTTTATATTTGACCCAAAAATGGGTTAAAACAACCCAGCTTTTTGAGTTTAAACAACCCAGCATACTGTAGGTTAAATTACGACCCAATGTGTTGAATTTGTCCCCTTTTGATCCAATGCTGGGTCAAATAAAAGTTTACCGTTATTGTATAATGTGGAAAAATATAAAGAACGAGTAAGTGTTTCCAGACTTTTAATCGGTACTGTATATAATGTATAATGACAAACAAATAACGTATTTTCCAAACCATAAAATCTTTTTGCACAATTAGGTTTCTTACTGCAGTTCAAAGCAGTATTATCAGCCTTGAGGCTCTGTGTTTATCTCTTATATCTCTGTGCATTCCCTGTCCTTGGTAACCTGAGCGATGCGCATCCCCGTGCAGCATCGCTGCAGATGGACAGCACAGCAGCATGAATGGCAGCGGCAGTCAAAACAACGTGAGCGTGCCATTCACACGACAGATCTCTTACTCAGGGCTCGGCTGTAAGTAAAGGAGAGAAAGAAAGACCAAGACAAAGAGGAGGTAATGTGTCACCCTAATGGCTCTTTGGTGTAAAGAGTTTGCCGTCAGATCAATATGCATTTGCTCCCCGAGCAAGCAACGACACTGAGAGAAACGTGACGGGGTCGTGCGCTCGTGTGTTTTAGAACATACCACGCTGATAGAGTAAATAGATGGTACTGTCTAAGGCAAGGGAACAAGCGCAATGCCCATAACAGTAGATTGAATTGAAATTAGTTGGCTCTGTGCGGCTCATTCCAGAGCTCCACTCAACATTACTGTCAAGAGCAAATGGCTCGCGCTGCCACGGTAAATTGAAGTTGCAATCTGGTCCGAGTTGCAGACAAAGCAAGACTGAAAAAGGTAGGGTAGAAACATCAAAATTAAGCTAAGAGAAATTACAGCAAGCTTGTCTTTAGGGATAGACGAAAGCGAATCTGTCGCCATTTCTCACTCGAATGCTAGTCGAGCTCGCCTGATAGTCCTGAAAAAATCTCTTCGTATTAACACAAGCAAGCTGGGAGCTCTGACCCACAGCTGCTCCTGCTGGAAAGAGCAAAAGGGTATGGGTCCAAACTGCACTGACATTAGGAAAGTCTGCTTACTGAGGAGAGTGTACTTGGCTTCTTCAATAATTCATTTAAAATCATTAAAAAAACTTTATTGAACTTAGTGAATTATTAACTGCCTGTCGACTTTTGGCATGTTGCCATTGCCTCTTCACAGCCCTGATGCTTATTAGTGTACAGATTGTGAGAAATGACTATGCTACACTGCCTTTAGAAACAACTGTGTGGTCTATATGCCCTGTCCCAAATGGCACACTCCGGACTTGTGGACCTCCTCAGAGTCCACACTTGGGTGACATCATGTAGTGCAGACCTTAGGGACCCTTGACGCGAGTCCAAGAGGGTGCACCGGAGTCGTATTTTGGGACAGACTTGAGCGTCACGCCGGAAATATTAAGAAAATGTGCCCATCAGTGTGAACTCCTCCCTTCCGTCGTCCGATTGGTCTGATTTCTCTTTCGCAATGACTTTTGGGTTGGTAAACTGCGCGAAGCTTGCTGCAGTGTGGGCTTCGCTAAAGACCGCATCAAGAGTTCAAAGGGGGCGCTGATGAGCACACTTCGGAGCGTAAAAGTGACCGATGGGACACCCTACGGACTCGTAGACTAAGCGAGCATGCGCAATTTAAGGCCACAAGACCGAAAGTCCACATTAAAGCAACACCAAATATTTTTTTTACCTTAAAAACATGTTTCCAAAATCGTTCATCCACTCGAAACGGCATTTTCACATTCGCTTTGCAGCCCTCTATCGGCCAAAACCGCACTAAAGAAATTTCCAACCGTCGGGTCGCGGTCCTGTAGTTCGAGTGAAAACTACAAAAACTTGCTTTACGGCAGACCTACAATCCAATCAGAGCCAGCTTTGCTGCAGTAGGCTAAATTATTTACGACAATGGTAATGGACAGTTTCCTTCCAACCTGTAGGGGGAGCAAAGAGCAAAAACTCTTTAGTGTTGCTTTAAGTGCGCCATTTGGGGCAGGGCCATTGATGTAACCAACTGAGTTCACCTCAACGCAAAGCTGTAAGCTAAATGGCAAAAACGTGTTTACAAACAGAATCAAGGGATAATTTCCAAAGTTTTATCATGTTTCTACTTCCTACTGCATTTTTCATGCCTCCAGAGGAAGTTCACGATAGAAGCCGACATTTTCTTCAGTGATAAAACGCAGGAAGTGACATCACTCTTTCAACAAAACACGCTTGGTGAAGATGAGATCACGGATGTGATTAAATAATAATCAAAAATCCTTTAATCGAAGCATACCTGAAATGGTTCGTCTCCAATGACCGATCTACAACTGCCACGGTCCTTTACTTATTCATATGTGTGGTATTATTTATTCAGAGGCTTTCAGAAACGACTCCTGGTGGGCAATGACGCCTATTAACACAAACAGCAGACTGCATGCTGAGCTTTGGGGCTACTTAAAAAGGCATTCACATGTGCCATAAACACATACTACACTCCCCATTCGCTGCAATGCAAACTATCAATTCAAATTGACTTTTCAGTGCCTGTTATTGCCACCGTGCCAGCAGACCTGACATTATTACGGGATAATAACCTCGAGTAAACAATCAGTCCACAAATAACACGCTCATGGACGTTTGAGACTTTTATTTAGAGAGAGATTTCTGTCCTTGGAGTCACAAGGTGACTTTTTCCTCTTCCCTTTTTCCTGGATGTACGTCAAACGGTGGTTTAATGTCCTGGGACATCGAGTAACCGCAGGCTAATGAGATGGCCGGACCCCAGGAGCTTGACACGGAATTTAATTAGACTCCGCTCCCTTTACTTTTCATGTGGAAAACTTTCCTGTGGGAAACGAAGACAAACAGAGAAATGAGGTGTAATACAGCAAACGGTACAAATATGGGCTATCTATCTAATTAGAAATTGAATTTATTGCATTAGCTTTTTTAATGCATATGATTAAGAATTGAATTACTGTATTAACATATTTTTAGAGCAATTCAAGCTTGAGGCACCGCCTGGTTTTTTTGTGAGTCAGCAGACTACACATTAATGCACTTGTCAGATGCATTCATCCAAAATGACTCCCAGTGCATTTAAGGTATACATTGTATCAATATGTGTGTTCCCTGGGAATCAAACCCATGATTTTGGTGGTGGCTGGGCCGTGCTGTATCACTTGAGCTTAACTGGTATAGAGTAATGGATTAATCGTCAACCCACGCTCACTGAAAACAAGCAGCACAGCCAATTTATCTGGCTATACAGAGTAAACATATTGTCAGTGGTAGTTAACTGACTTGTAGGTTCATTAAAAGCCATATATTAACTTTGGCAGATGTAATTGTTTAAAATGTAAAACATTGAGAGATGTTAATCAAACTGTACAATGATCGATTCAGTGTCTATAAGGTCCAGCTTACATTATTTGCTGTGGTTTGTTCTTTGTTTTTGATCAATGAATCCGTTCACAGTGCTTTTCTACATTTTAATTCGTAAGGTACACAGAAGTTTTACAGGGACACTCCACTTTTTTGAAAATATGCTCATTTTCCAGCTCCCCTAAATTTGACTTTTACCGTTTTGGAATCCATTCAGCTGATCTCCAAGTCTGGCGCAACCACTTTTAGCATAGCTTAGCATAATCCATAGAATCTGATTGGACCATTAGCATCGCGCTAACAAATAACCAAAGAGTTATTTTAAAACTTGACTCTTCTGTAGTTACACCGTGTACCAAGACCGACGGAAAATTTAAAGTTGTGATTTTCTAGGCAGATATGGCTAGGAACTATACTCTCATTCTGGCGTAATAATCAAGGACTTGCTGCCGTAACATGGCGCAATGATATTACGCAGCTCCTGAAAATAGTCCCCTGCTATTGAAAGTTACTAAGGGGACTATTTTTTGGCTGCTGCGTAATATTACTACGCCTGCTTCACTAAGAGTGAAGAGTCAGGTTTTAAATAGGAAAAATATTGAAACTCTTTGGTTATTTTTTTGCGCAATGCTAATGGTTTTATCAGATTCTATGGATTGTGCTAAGCTATGCTAAAAGTGCTAGCGCCAGACCCGGAGATCAGCTGAATAGATTCCAAAACAGTAAGAATCAAATTTTTAACTTTAGGGGAGCTGGAAAATTAGAAAGCGCTGATCTTTGACGGAATAATAACTTCCGATTGGGGATTCACAGACTGATTTATGAGCTAGTGAACTAATGACACACGGAGAGTGTTTAAAAACAGGGCGTCTGTGTTTTTCCATTCAGAGATGAGCCTGTTTAGGACCTCCATTCACTAGGTGGCGGAATGATACAAAAGGTGAAGCGGTTACTGTGCCGTTATCAGTACAATAACGCATAGCTCTTAGCCAATCAGATTCGAGAACCAGAAAGAACTGTTGTATAAATAATTATATCCTATACTCTTTATTAAAATGCAAACAGAAAATACTGTGCAGGAAATTTTTATGCAGTATGTATTAAAAAGCAGCTTTTAATGTTTTGTATTTAGTCTGAGCTCTCCTTACACTTAAGCAATAGCAGGAACCTGCAGGTTCTCTTAAACTTAAATAAAATGAATAATTTCTAATCTAATCACTTCAGTTTCCTCAAAATAATTCAAGATGTGTTTACTTTAGTGCCAATAGAGGTTACACTAAATACTGACTTTCTCCTCTAAAATGTTTTTTTTTTAATGTAAATTTTGTTGTTTTATATTAATAAAGAGATTATATATAAAACTTTGCTAAAACAACAAAGCTGGTATTGGCTCAAGGCTTTTTCACAGTACTTAAAGCTGCGTTTGTAATGTATATTCTATGCTTCACACGTCTGCACAATAATGTATTGTCTTTAAAATATCTTAATTCTTTTCTCAGCGGATATTGATGTTCAATTACAATTGCGATTCAATGGAGTAGTTAATCAGCACATTGTCTAATCAATTCAATTAAAGACTCAAATCGATCGACATCTCTACCCAACGTCTGGCCATTTTAATCCAATTATTCGCCTTGTTGGAATTTTTCCGTGTGATCATTTTCAGCCAAAGTCAATTCGGATTCACCGTGGTGCAGACTGACGTGAAGCTTCGCATGTGATTGATGAATACCGCAGTCACTTAATCCATAAATATCTGACCTGGCAAATGCATTCAAACACCGCAGAGTTGTCATGCTTACGCTGGAGTTTGCGGCGATGACAGTGACATAACCTTTTTTTGCTATCTAGAGGCGTTTTTTGTCAATGTGTCACTCGTGACAAAGCACTGGACTTCTGGGTAAAGTGGGTTTGTGTAGCATCAGCACTCTCAGAGATATGGCTGGCATTTGGTGCAGTCTGCATCAGCGCCTCTACCGCAACACGGGAAAGCACGACGAAATGGTGACAGATGGGTGCACTTCCTCGGCTGCTAGCGTCAAGCGACTGTGGTAAAGGAACTGCAGTTAAGAGCTCACCCTGAGGTTTTCTATAGTGTCAGCAGGGTTGGGCCAATGATGATTTATCTTGTCAAGGATCACCTGTTCTCTCTCTTTCTCTCTCGCTCTCTCTTTCTCATGCTTTTAAACAAGTAGACACACACAAGTAGGATGTTATTGTTTACTCGCAGTGTCAACCATGCATACCAGGCTTTTATGAAGGAGAAAAGGTTTTTAATGCATTGTAAAAACACTGGATGATGTAAAAATTTTCTGATGCTTCATTCAATTCATCAATATAGGATGCTCTGGTTAACATGCCTTTTTGCTTACTGTGGGTTCACACCATAGACCGTAAAAAAATATGGACGTAGTGCCTGTGACGTCACCCATTGGTGTGTGAAGATCGTTTTTGAATCTTAAAGTAGGCGTTGGTTGCCGTCGCCATCTTGGCCGCGCGTCCCCGCGAATCACCCGCGGAAAACCAAAAATGGTTAAAGAGGCGGGACATGGGTGAAGCTGATGTGAAACCACGCCCGCCTAGCGCGAGTCTAGTGACAGCAGTGGCTGTTATAACCATCACTCAAGTGGCCACGCCCTTAATTATGCAGAAGTATAAGACTTAATATAATCTAAATGGGTGAGTTACAAAAAAATGCACCCCCCTCACAGTTGTCTTGAAGGGTAAAATTAGCTATATAGGCCAAAAACACTTTTTGTACCAGGCTGTAAACATATTATTTTCTTCTGTAAAGTTGGCCATTTTTAACATGGGAGTCTATGGGAATTGACTCCCTTTTGAAGCCAGCCTCAAGCGGCCAGTCGATGAATTGCAGTTTAAGTCACTTCCGTGTTGGCTTCATTAGAGAGATCGGAAGGTTGCCCCTCGGTTCACACCAGACGAGTTTAAGGTGTCAAATTCGCGTCTACCGCACGTAGTTGGACGCTTGAACATTTTGAGTGTACTAGCTTCATTCGCGCGTGAAATTCTAGTCATTGAGACATTCACGCGGAAATTCGGGTCATGGGAGGGGCTTCTGCGATTCCGCTCGCATCCTGTAATCAAGTCACTATTAGAGCAAGCTCCTGATCCAAAGATCACATTTTTAACTCTCGCGTTTCCCGCGGCAATGCTCAATTCGCGCCAACGAGATGGAATCGCGTCTACCGCGGCGCGCTAAATACCTCATTCGCTCAACGCGTCTTTACATTGACTTAACGCCTCTTGACGCTTGACGCCTCTACCGCGGCTGATGTGAACGCAGCATTAGGCCTGATTCAAACCAAAGATATAAGGTGAGCACTCCTGTTTATATTTAAACTTCATATTGAGTTTTGAAATGTTCCCCATATTGCAAAACTCAATATGAAGTCATGCATTGCAGTTAAAAGAACCAATTATTAATTAATAAAGATGTTGATGATTCTTTGGAGGGAGCTATGTAGAGATTCGTGTGAGGTGCTTGCCAAACCGTGTGCACATTATGAAAAACGGCAGTGTGTTTTAGCAAAGTTATGATACAGTTGATGTAAGGTTGTTTTGTTGGTCAGAAAATGTTGTTTAATTGTAATTTTAGTAATATTTAAATTTTTCCTTTCAAGTAGAATTTTATTCTTGCATGACTGAAATAACTGCAATCATGGACGCCTAGTGGTACGACTTAATTCATATCAAGGGTCAACCTTCCGATCTCTCGGATGAAGCCAATATGGAAGTGCTTTAAACTGCAATTCATTGACTGTCCACTAGAGGCTGGCTCCAAAAGGGACTTTACAGTAGAAATTAATATATTTACAGCCTGAAACAAATTTGTTTTGGGTCTGTATAGCAAATTTTTCCCTTCATGACAACTGTGAGGGGGGTGAATTTTTTTTTGTAAGTCATCCGTTTAAATTAGTGCTGGGCAAAGATTAATCGCGATTAATCGCATACAAAATAAAAGTGATTTTTTGCATAATATATGTGCGTGTACTGTGTCTAACACACACACATTCATATATTCATTTCAGAATTGTTTTACTAAAATATAATTTTTTAAATTTATTTTTAATATACACGTAAATGTTTCTTAAATACATACATAAATGTGTGTGTATTTATTTATACATAATAATTACACACAGCACATACTCATATATTATGCCAAAAATCACTTTTATTTTGTATGCGATTAATCGCGATTAATCTTTGCCCAGCACTAGTTTAAATTATATTAAGCCTTAAAGTTCTGCATAATTAAGGGTGTGGCCACTTGAGTGACGGTTAAGGTGTCACTGCTGTCCCTAAAGTTGAGCTAGAGGGGCGTGGTTTCAGCAATCCTCACCCACATCCCGCCTCTTTACCCATTTTCGATGTCCGCGAATGATGTGCGGTGATGCACAGCCATGGCGACGGCAGTCATCGCCTACTTTAAAGGGGCCATGGCATGAAAATCTGACTTTTTCCATGTTTAAGTGTTATGATTGGGTCCCCAGTGCATCTAGCAACCTAGAAAATATGAAAAAGATTAACCCAGTAGCTTAGTTTTGGTAAACCATTCTCTACAAGCACATGAAATAATAGGTAGTTGAAATTTGGCTCTCCTTATGATGTCATAAGGAGCTCTTATTACAATAATTGCAAAAAAAACACCATCATTGAGACACCATCAGTGTTTGAATTTCATCAGTTCATTTGCATTTTAAAGGACACACCCAAAACGGCACATTTTTGCACACACCTACAAAGTGGCAATTTTAACATGCTAGAATAAATTATTTATATGGTATTTTGAGCTAAAACTTCACATGTGTGATCTGGGGACACCAAAGATTTATTTGACATCTTAAAAAAGTATTGTGCCATGGGCCCTTTAAGCTTCAAAAACGATCTTCAGAAACTACGGTCTGTGGTTCATACCACATTTAAGCAGCATGTTTATTGTTTATTGTTTATTTTGACACCCATGTTAACATGATACAGTATTTTTAACGACATACTGCAAGCTTTAGACTGCTGCTTAGAAACAAAGCCACTTACTTATACAGTGTATTCAAGCTATGCTGTATGTTTTATCAGTATCTTAGTGCTGTACTCCACCAGCTAAGCAATAGAAACATTCAAACTCAATGCCACCTTATGCATTCATTGACTGAAAAAAACTATTTAATAAACAACTAAAATAAAATGCATTCATTGAGACACCGACAGCATGTTAAGATTATGTCAGATCAAGTCCACCAGAATTTCTAATATACATAATAAACTGGCATGGCCTTTCTGGATGCCTGACAGAATTTAGCAGCACAACAGAAACGCAGAGCCGAAAAACACGACAACCCTCTGCTCTTGGAAATTAGTTACACGTGAGTGGCGAAAAAGCCTCGGCTGGAGTTTGTGAACAGCACAATCCACGGAGAATGGAAGTTAGCACGTCACTCAGAATGCATTAAGACCCTGTTTCCAATTCCATGTAGCAATGTACGCCTACACACGCTACGAATGCACTGTTATCTCTAACATTCATGAACAAGACAACATGTTAGATAACGAGGAAGAGGGAAAAGTGGGTCGTTTCGCTCAAAAATAGAGAGGGAGGGAAGATTGTCAATTATTATTATTATTAGCATCATCTAATGCTAATCAAAGAGAACATTAGCATTTTCTCATGTCATGTCTTCATTTAGGCTACAAAAGACATTATACACTCTTAAAAATCAAGGCTTTCAAGATGTTGTTTGTTAGGCTGTATGCTTACATCCAGTTTTCATTGACTGAAAGGTTCTGCGGAAAAAAAATTCGTTCGATTTTTTTTAAACTTATTTGAATAATTTTCCAGTACGCTATAAAAAATGGTAAAAAAAATGTCCCTTGGCTGTCATTGGGGCAGTACCTTTTCAAAAAGTACATTGTTGTACATAAAGAAAGCATAGGTAAACCTCAAAGGTAAATAATGGTAGTGTACCTATATATCCAACGCTGTACCTTCTGTACGTATTTTATGAGGTGGCTAATTTGTATTAATTCGTACGACCACATTTTCATACAATTTGCTTTTCCCTGTGATGTTGGGGTTAGGGGTGAGGTTTCGTTATTGTTTTTTCATGATAATCGCATGTTTTTGTATGATTCACTTCATACGAATTAGCCAACTCGTAAAGTACATATGAATTCTCGTGAGATCAGGCTGTGGGGAATCAAATGGTTTGATTTTAAAAACTTATTTGAATAATTTTCCAGTACGCTGTCAAAAAAGGTCCAAAAATGGCCCCTGGCTGTCATTGGGGCAGTACCTTTTTAAAAAGTACACTGTTGTATCTAAAGAAAGCATAGTACCTCAAAGGTACATAATGGTACCTATGCATATCCAACGCTACACCTTCTGTATGTATTTTATGAGGTGGCTAATTTGTTTATTGTTTTTTCATGATAATCATATGTTTTTGTATGATTCACACGAATTAGCCAACTCGTAAAGTACGTATGAATTCTCGTGAGACTAGGCTGACATATCTGTACTTAAATGTTACATTAGGAACTTTTTAAAGAGTACTGCCTCAGTGACAGCTTGGGACTATTTTCCACCATTTTATCAGATTTTTTTCTGACAGTGTATTCATGTCCTATAAGAATATAATAAAAAATAAATAAATTTATCATGTATAGTATACAATATATTCACTTTATGTTTTCCTCCATTTTGTGTATATACATACATTTTCATTACAAAATCATATTGATATTATGTTTGTCAATAGGGTACAACATATTGTTACCCCATTGACAAACAGCTTTTTCTTGTTGTAAGGATAAACAATATTTTTGTCAGAATTATTTGAAAATAAAATTATTAAAAATCTTAACACTCTGGGGTTGATGGCGGCGCAGGCACCACAAGCACCTTTTTTTTTTTCGTATTACTGCTGATTTTTGTCATATAAAAAGACCAATACATCATTTAAAACTCTGAAATGTCTAATTTTTGTACACTCATGATAACATCAGATCCATGTTAACTAAAGAAAATAAACAGAATGCGCTTTCAGCCATCTTCGTCTCCGCAAATATCTCTCTAAAACGCGTCAATAAAATTAACTGAAATTCAGCATATACATAACACACAGATAAGAAAGACATATCTTTATAAAGCTCGTATATATATGTAAATTAAATAAATGTATGAATAAAAAATGAATAGATGGATGTGTAATAGCTACATACAGTATTGTTCAAAATAATAGCAGTACAATGTGACTAACCAGAATAATCAAAGTTTTTAGTATATTTTTTATTGCTACGTGGCAAACAAGTTATCAGTAGGTTCAGTAGATTCTCAGAAAACAAATGAGACCCAGCATTCATGATATGCACGCTCTTAAGGCTGTGCAATTGGGCAATTAGTTGAATTAGTTGAAAGGGGTGTGTTAAAAAAATAGCAGTGTGGCATTGAATCACTGAGGTCATCAATTTTGTGAAGAAACAGGTGTGAATCAGGTGGCCCCTATTTAAGGATGAAGCCAACACTTGTTGAACATGCATTTGAAAGCTGAGGAAAATGGGTCGTTCAAGACATTGTTCAGAAGAACAGCGTACTTTGATTAAAAAGTTGATTGGAGAGGGGAAAACCTATAAAGAGGTGCAAAAAATGATAGGCTGTTCAGCTAAAATGATCTCCAATGCCTTAAAATGGAGAGCAAAACCAGAGAGACGTGGAAGAAAACGGAAGACAACCATCAAAATGGATAGAAGAATAACCAGAATGGCAAAGGCTCAGCCAATGATCACCTCCAGGATGATCAAAGACAGTCTGGAGTTACCTGTAAGTACTGTGACAGTTAGAAGACGTCTGTGTGAAGCTAATCTATTTTCAAGAATCCCCCGCAAAGTCCCTCTGTTAAAAAAAAGGCATGTGCAGAAGAGGTTACAATTTGCCAAAGAACACATCAACTGGCCTAAAGAGAAATGGAGGAACATTTTGTGGACTGATGAGAGTAAAATTGTTCTTTTTGGGTCCAAGGGCCACAGGCAGTTTGTGAGACGACCCCCAAACTCTGAATTCAAGCCACAGTACACAGTGAAGACAGTGAAGCATGGAGGTGCAAGCATCATGATATGGGCATGTTTCTCCTACTATGGTGTTGGGCCTATTTATCGCATACCAGGGATCATGGATCAGTTTGCATATTAAAATACTTGAAGAGGTCATGTTGCCCTATGCTGAAGAGGACATGCCCTTGAAATGGTTGTTTCAACAAGACAATGACCCAAAACACACTAGTAAACGGGCAAAGTCTTGGTTCCAAACCAACAAAATTAATGTTATGGAGTGGCCAGCCCAATCTCCAGACCTTAATCCAATTGAGAAATTGTGGGGTGATATCAAAAATGCTGTTTCTGAAGCAAAACCAAGAAATGTGAATGAATTGTGGAATGTTGTTAAAGAATCATGGAGTGGAATAACAGCTGAGAGGTGCCACAAGTTGGTTGACTCCATGCCACACAGATGTCAAGCAGTTTTAAAAAACTGTGGTCATACAACTAAATATTAGTTTAGTGATTCACAGGATTGCTAAATCCCAGAAAAAAAATGTTTGTACAAAATAGTTTTGAGTTTGTTCAGTCAAAGGTAGACACTGCTATTTTTTTGAACACACCATTTTAACTAATTGCCCAATTGCACAGCCTTAAGAGCGTGCATATCATGAATGCTGGGTCTTGTTTGTTTTCTGAGAATCTACTGAACCTACTGGTAACTTGTTTGCCACGTAGCAATAAAAAATATACTAAAATCCTTGATTATTCTGGTTAGTCACATTGTACTGCTATTATTTTGAACAATACTGTATAAGGTGCAAATTGCAAATAACGTTAGCTGATTATTATTATTGCAAAATAAATCCTGACAGGGTTATCAAATCTTGTCACCCTAAAGGGGTTTATTTACAATAACAACGGTCTGGCTGTACATTATAACATTTATTACTGGCTACTCACCACATGAATAAATATAATATGTACTGATTTGGTATATGAGGAGATCAGATGCAAAAGCTGCTAAACGTCACCTCCGTCAAAAATGAGATAACGGTATTAACCGAATGATCTCGGCACATATTATACATTCATCAAATACTTTTGCTTCAAATTTGCTTAATCCTGGCCTCCATTTAGAGTCTGATAAAAAATGCTTGTCTAAGACAACATGACGGACACACTTAGAGGTTTTTGCATCTTTTGCATCATGTGTAATTAGCTTATTTGTGCTATAAGAAATACAAACCTTCTAGAAGGACAAACCATTAACGGTGGCTTTGCAAGTGTTAAACAGCACCTGTTAAGATGACTCGCTGAAACTGGATGAGGCTGTATTATTAGTTTCATGTGGTTGTATCTGGGTATAACAAACCTCACTGTGTCATTACTGGCCGATCAGAATCAAGCATTCCAGATTGTTGTGTAATAATTTGATTTAAAATGTTTTGCCCTGTGTTCTATACCAACACTTTTGGAGTCCACATTCAATTTTATAGCAGCTTACCTGCATGACTACAACTAGCCTGTTTGGCAGAGTTACCAATATGGTGACCGAGTGATATGACTTGTTTGCATTTACTCAGCAGATGGGATGTTTTTGCTTTACCATCCAGCTCCATTAGGGGCTTCGGAAACGTTTCTGAAAGGTTTCTCATCAGTCAGTCCCATGACACGTGTGGTAGAAAGCCTGTGGTTCTGGTATCTGAAGCCCTAGGGCAGGTGCATGGTATATGTTACTGTTTTTACTCAACCGGTCACAGTTTTCTTCTGTCTGCGGGACTATTCGTCTTTCTAGCCACGCATTCAATTACAGAGAAACGGCCTCCAAAACAATCCCTCAGCAGCCGCCATGACAGACAGAGCCACGAGTTTTGAGAGACTTCAGATAAAACCACAAAGGGTGATCGATAAGTCATCAGGGACGCGGATGGGGGTGGTGGGGAACGAGTGGAAGAGAGACGGGGAAGTGAAGGGGAAAGAAAAGAGAAGAGACATATGGGAGACAAGAAGAAAGAAAAACTAAAGAACATGATGAGAGAGAGTGATACCGATGGCCAGACTTGTACCTGAAACACATTTGGTACCACTAGGTATTATTGTTTTACCATATTTTTTGCATACCATTTTAATATTCACAATGAAGTAAAGTGATTGTCATGAATAGTAGCCCATACTCGAAATGTGACCTTTGCATTTAACTCATGAGTATTGAACACATACACACACCTGGAGCAGTGGGTGAAAACGTATCTTGCACACGGACATTTCTAATGCAACCTGCCTGCTGTGAGACTCGAACCGGTGACCTTACAAACCCGGCTCTCTAACCAGAGTAATAACATTGCGTAACGTTATCTCTCGTAACGTATTTGACTTCCTTTCTTTAGTTATCTTCTTATATGGGGCTCCAAAAAGCTTCAGACCCAAGACTGCGAGTTAGATATACCCAAAACGAATTATATCCCATGTCTGACCATCATACAGATATATGAGAGCCAGTAGCA
The DNA here is from genome assembly GCF_027580225.2 of Misgurnus anguillicaudatus. Classification (NCBI taxonomy): domain Eukaryota; kingdom Metazoa; phylum Chordata; class Actinopteri; order Cypriniformes; family Cobitidae; genus Misgurnus; species Misgurnus anguillicaudatus. Next base: position 27,562,487 of record NC_073350.2, on the reverse strand, counting down.
AATTTCAAGAGTTACCAAGATGGGGTTGTACTCAGCAGGGTACACGAGTTCTGACCGCCCGCTGATCGCCTTCGAAAACATCTCAGCTGATTTTTAAATAGACTCTTCCTTTACTAATTGACTGCAGATTTGAAGTTTACTTATATGAAGAGTTAATTAATCAATTTTGACCAATTTGGGTAAAAACATGTTTTCTATAGACCGTTTCAGCGGTAACAACATAAACAAGCGGCTGTCGCGGTCCGCACGTAACTTCCGGTAAACTCCGCTAAGAATAAATAACAACAAAGTTCTTTAAACTTAGTTTATTTATATAACAAGCAAAAGAACAACACATAGATTACATAGGAAACCAAAACATTTGTTATTCTTGACGAGGCATTTGTTCAAGAGATCAGTTTAGCAACTAGTCAGACCATTAAAAAAACGAAACCGGAAGTAAGGTTCGGATCCAGACGTGTATCACGTGCGTCCGATGTAACCGTCTGTGATAAGATGAAAACCACAATTTTCTGTTACAAACTTTCACATAGCATCTTTAGGTTATAATAAAATTCTAATCCATAATTTGATTATCAAAGATTTATACTAAAAACAGATCATTATTTTCAGCAAAATGCTATAAATAAAGTTTTTTCCCAAAATGGTATAAATCTATCGAATCAATATATAAATGTGCATTCATCTTTGCCATGTTATATTTATTTAGTGGACTAGTGGTATACACTGATAAAAAAACATAAACATTAATGGCATTTATCAAAACACTTACAGTACTTTGTCATATTAATAACACTGTCATTGCTGCTGTCATCCTTGGGACGTCGTCGCTGAACTTTTTTGACAGCAATAAGTTTTGGTCCTGCTCGATTTTTATTGACTTTGAGTAAAATAACGGAAAGTTTTTCATAAAATCCCCTGGGGTCAATGTGTTAGCATGACAGAAACTTCAGATGAGAAACTCTTGTGAGAATTTTTCCATCGCCCGAGTGGCTTACGTTTCTTCCTCGTCACAGAAAACCCGCCACAGGTTTATCAATGCCAACAAAAGTATTATTTTGTTTTTGTTTGTTTGTTGATCACGAAGTACAAAGTAGATGAGGAAAACTAGAATTCAGTGTGTATTCAACATGCCACCATTGTTGTTTACAATGCGTGAAATGGTGCACTGTAATTTGTGGAATGGATTTATTGCATTCTGCAGTGAAGGAGCAGTAGCGTTTATCGCGTTTCAGGAAAAAAGGGAGAAAAGATAACAATAACACGGTGGATATCGGATTTTGCGTAAAATTAAGAATTTACTTTTTAAATTCTACTGTTACTACAGCACACCATTCACGCAATGTAAACAATGATGGCGGCGCATTGAGTACACAGATTTTCCTCATCTACTTTGTACTTCGTGATCAACAAACAAACAAAAACAAAAAAATACTTTAATAGCATTGATAAACCTGTGATGGTTTTCTGTGACGGGAAAGAAACGTAAGCCATCAACATCTAATAATTTATGCAGAGGCACTCGGGAGACCGGTGCTTGTTTGCCCGGGCCGACAGCATCAAGTTTCTGTCATGATAACACATTGACCGCAGGGGATCTTGTGAAAAACTTTCCATTATTTTACTCAAAGTCAACGAAAATCGAGCAGGACCAAAACATTTTACAGCTGATCTCTGTGAAAGACGTTAAGCGAGGACGTCAAGTAACCGCAATGACAGTGATCTTAATATGACAAAGTAAGTGTTTTGATTAATGACATTAATGTTTATATTTTTAATTAGTGTGTACAACTAGTCAACTAAATGAATATAACAGGGCAAAGATGAATGCACATTTATATAGGCGATTGATTCAAGAGATTTATAGCATTTTGAATAAAAACTTGTCATGGATTTATTGCATTTTGTAAAAATAATAATCAGTTTTTATAATAAATCTTTGAAAATCAAGTTATGGATTTGAATTTTTTATGTTTTTATAACCTAAAGGTGCTATGTGAAAGTATGTAAAAGAAAATAGTTGTTTTCATCTTGGCATTTTCTTGATATAGAAAACACGTTTTTACCGAAATTTGTCAAAATGGATTTATTGCGTTTTGGAACCAAACTCATCATATATTCTGCAGTTATTTTGGATTACTTTAGGGTAGGGGCTGTCAAATGACTAATCGTGATTAATCACATACAAAATAATAATTTATATTAATATTAATAAAAATATATTTATTTTTACTGATATATAATATAATATAATATAATATAATATAATATAATATAATATAATATAATATAATATAATATAATATAATATAATAATAAATAAATAAATAAATACATTTTATATATATAGTGTGTTTATTTATATATACAAAATAATTACACACAGTGCACACACATATATTATGCAAAAACAAACTTTTATTTTGTAGGTGATTAATCTACTTTAAAGATGGATGTGCTTATTGACCCATATATACACAGCGTTCCAAATTATTATGCACATGCCAATTTTGTTTATTTTTCCAATACAGTCAGTAAGTTTAGAAATTTTATTTTACCCTCAACACTTAAGACAGTGTGGATATTATTCTATTTAAATGAAATTAAAATGTTAAAAGATACTTTAATACTTTGAAAATTGTGAAAAATATGCTGTTGAGGGTAAAATAAAATTTGTAAACGTACTGACTGTATTGGAAAAATAAACAAAAATGGCATGTGCATAATAATTTGGAACGCTGTGTAAGATGATAACATAATGGAATTTAATATAAAATTATTAATTTGTGTTTAAAAGGGAAGGCATATACATCTGTGATGACAAGAGGGTGAGTAAATATGAGGGAATTTTCACATTTTGGTGAACTGCTCATTCAAAGTTCCATAGTACTACCATACATGTATATGATACTGGTTAATGCTGGTAAAAAAACCAATTCCATTATGCAGTGTTTTATACAAGTGTTAAAAAGTGAGACTGTGGACTTTCTATTATGACCTGGACATCTTCATAGCACACTACCCACACATTCACAGCCACACAATGTCTGAAAGCTGCAAAAACGTCACTATTTCACCTCACTCGTGACACTACACAGCCTCTCCACACTGCATTGTTGTGGTAAATTGGAAAGTGTAGGGGGAATGTTTTGACCTAAACCTCTCTGAGCAGGTATCGGCTGTCCGCACACACTCTCTGAGCTCTCCAGGTTGAGAGGAATTTGTGATAACAAAGCCTGTGCATAGTAATAGAGCCTGTTAAAGTGCCCCGCAGTACCGGAAGAGCTGTCAGTCATCGCCCTCACGTGTACCACTTATCTGACCCGGCAGCAATGCATGAAGGGATATGACGGGCGGCCCGTCAGCCACGGGCATTACAAGATTAGCAGAAACGCGTCAGACAAATTTATCATCTCTGCCTGCCACCCGCATGCCATTTTTTCAATTCCTCTTTCAGCCGTTGCTTCGTTCTCTGGATTTTTTCCCTCTCATCAACACATTCTTGGGGAAAAATAAAATGTGAACTGTTGACCCATGAGCTATGAAAAAACCTTTGTGGTTTTACCGGCTTGAAATTTATCTTGAAGAGTTGCTTTAAATCTTCGCCGAGTTGTCAACAAGCGATACATGGCTGACAGAGACTATTTTGGTCACAAACAGAGCAAACCCAGACTTTCCAATGCATTTATTTGTCAGACTTCAACTTCTGCTCTTTATTATATTTTTAACGTGCTACTGCCTCGAGTCCTTTACTCGGCCCTGTCTGCCTTGGGTCTAGCCTTGAGTCAAGGAGCTAAGCGCTCAGGATAACAACATCTCTCCCACAAGCAACGTGTTTTTCTTAGGTTTTTTATTATTGTGGTGATTGATGGACACATAGTATTAACAGAGAATAAAAACTTTTAACAGTTCCAGACTTTAACTTTCTTCCTAAAATAATGCTCTTAGCTTTACTGAATTCATCTGAAGCTTTTCTCTTTAATGTAGCCTCACTTAAAAGCTGTTGTTGCAAGGGCGGCTTACATTACCTCAGTAATAACTAAAGGAAGGCACGGCCCATTTCCTGCTTTTCATCATCCTTCAGCTGCATTTAACCTTGATGCAGAGTCTCTGACTTCAGACTTCACAGTCTAACATCAAAAGAAAAACAGATTAAGCAGGGATAACCCTGATTCAGATCCAAACAACCACCGGGTTTAATCCTTGAGAAAGACCTATAGAACAAAACATGATGTATTTAATGCGCACAAACATCAAACAGCCATGACAATAGTCTAAAATCACAATAGTAAATCTAAAAGTCACATATCTGTCTGTCTGTCGGTCCAAGACACACAGATGTGACTTTCAGATTCGATATAGTTGTGGTTTTTGACAATTGTCTATACAACCGTCCATCCATCCATCTAGACAGGCAGACAGTGTGACTTTTAATTGCACTATTTTTGTTTTGACAAATGTCCATCTATCTATATATTTATCTGTACATACGTCCGTCTGTGGTTTTGACAATAGTCTGTCTATTTGTCCGTCTTTCTGTCTATCTATCTAGACCATGGGTCTTCAACAGGGGGTCCGGGGCCTCTTGGGGTCCGTGATTGTATTACTGGGGGTCCTCCATATTCTTTGAATTCAAAATGTATATTTAAAACCAAAAGTGAAATTAGGCATCAAACAGAAATGCATTTATAGGCTTATAATAGAAATTATAAAATACTATAATACTATATAAAAGCCTCCCGTGTCAAATGATATAAACGTGGTTGCCCCGGTAAAAGGTTCCCCCGGTAAAATTCAGTAAATTTAACTTGTTTGTAGTATGTTAACAGCATTTAATATAACATATCCATCATAACAAAGTATGTAAATGTTAAAGATCTCTTATCTAGACAGACAGACAGACAGACAGACAGACAGACAGACAGACAGACAATGTGACCTTAAGATTCGCTATAGTTGTGATTTTGACAATTGTCTATCTATCTGACAATTCAGAATTTTTATCAGTAAGGGGATTTCTAAGTGGACTATTGACCCAAAATTTCCTCCAGATGTACAAATGAAGCCAGATATTGAGTTCATACAAAGAAATCAGAACATTTAAGTATACAAGTTGAGTCATAATAAATCAGGGGTGTCCAAAGTCGGTCCTGGAGGGCCTGTGTCCTGAAGAGTTTAGCTAAAACTTTCCTCACCACACCTGCCTCAAAGTATCTAATCTGCCTAGTAAGACTTTGATTAGCTGGATCAGGTGTGTTTGATTAGGGTTGGAATAAAACTCTGCAGAGACACAGGCCATCCAGGAGCAGGATTGGACATCCCTGTAATAAATAAAGTAAAATGACACAGGGAATATGTATTAAACACACTTTATTTAACACGTTGTAGAAAGCCTTTGTTGGTGATTACAGCTTCTAGACGACTTTTGTATGGAGACACCAGTCGTCCGCATTGCTCAGGAGTGATTCTGGCCCATATTCTTCCACACAAATGGTCTTTAAATATGGAAGGTTCCTTGGGCCTCTTTTATGAACTTTGATCTTAAGTTCTCTCCATAGATTTTCTTCAACAACTTGATTTTCTTTCTTTGAAACCACTTCATTGTTTCCTTGGCCATCATTGTCTTGGTAGAATGTCCACTGTCTTTTCATTTTCAGCTTTTTGGTATATGGCAGCAGATTTTTATCCAGCATGTCCTGGTACATTTCTCCATTCATCCTGCCTTCAATAATATGAAGTCTGCCAGTACCCGTTGCTGAAAAGCAGCCCCAAACCATGATGCTTCCACCCCCAAACTTAAATGTTAGTATGGTGTTCTTGGGGTGGTGGGCAGTGCCATTTCTTCTCCAAACATGATGTGTAGAATAATTGTTCAATTTTGCTTTCATCTGACCATACTATAGTCTCACAATAATCCAGAGGCTTCTCCAAATGTTCTTTTGCAAACTTTAACCGAGCCTCAACATGCTTTTTGTTCAGCAGTGGAGTCTTGCGTGGTGAGCGTGCATGGATGCCATGGCGGTTCAGTGCATTGCTTATAGTTTTCTTTGAAGTAACAGTACCTGCTGATGCAAGGTCTTCCTGAAGTTATGCCCAAGTGGTTCTTGGCTCTTGAAGAACTCTAATGATTATTCTTTGGACTCCTCGGACAGGGATCTTACGTGGAGCACCTGATCGTGGCCGGTTTATAGTGAAGTAATGCTCTTTCCATTTCCGGATAATGGCAACCACAGTGCTCACAGGAACATTCAGCATTCTGGAAATGCACCTATAACCATTCCCATCAAAATGCTTTTCAACGATAAGATTACGAAGATCTTTAGAGAGTTGTTTGCTTTTACCCATCATGAAGTCTTTTCTGTGTGCCTCATGGGTAATGAGAAGCATTTATAGGCCATCAATTAGGACTAAAGCAGCTTATATCAATCAGTACTGATAGGGGGCAGGGTTTCTCTCTCAATACTGACAGATTTCAGGTGATCTCCTTGCTTTCTATTCCATTTTGCCCTTTGTTCTCTTCATGCGTTCAATACTTTTTTCCTTGTGTCATTTCACTTCATTTATTATGACTCAACTTATATACTTAAATGTTCTTATTTCTTTGTATGAATTCAATATTTGGCTTGATGGCTACATCTGGTGAAATTTTGTATCAATAGCCCACTTAGAAATCCCCTTACTGATAAAAATGCTGATTTGTAAAATACAAATTTTCCGTCCATCCAGACAGACAGTGTGACTTTAGATTTGCTTATGGTTTTGACAATTGTCTATCTGTCTGTCTGTCTGTCTGTCTGTCCATGGTTTTTAACAATTGTCTGTCTGTCTGTCTGATTGTTACTACTGTATCTATCTATCTGGAAAAACAGACAGACAAACAGACATATAGATAATGTGACTTTCAGATTCGCTATTGTTGTGATTTTGACAATTGTCATTCTGTCCATCCATCTATCCATCCATCCATCCTCTTAATGTGAGTGTTGTGTGTAGCTGTAGATAACAGTTTCTCTCTGAGGCCATGACTCCCATGCGGTTGTTTATCTCTCTGTGTGGGGAATACTAATTGTGGAAAGCATTGATCTTATCTATGGTTTCATACTGTAGCTTGAGGTGCTGCAGGACTTAATTCAGAGACTCTTGTTTCACTTCAGAACTTCGAAGCTTTGTTCCACAACTGAATCCTGGGGGAATTGGCCTGAGCAATGCGCTGTGAGTTTAGGGATTTCAAAAGACAAACGGATCCCCGGATTATGGTGACGTGCAACTCTTAAAAGCATTGGCCAGGGTGTTCATGTATCCTGACTGAATTTATATATTTCACAATCTTAATATAAAGGCTTTTGCTTCAATGCTTGAATTAAACTAAATAGAGCCTAAAATGCATCTTTACATGTTTTTTGTGTCTAATAATACTGCACACACACAGACACGCACGCACGCAAGCACGCACGCACGCACGCACACACACACACACACACACACACACACACAGACGATTCGATGTTCCCCCTTAATTTCTATATTATAAAATGTGACCCTGCCTGTCAAAACCTAGTTACGTTTTTTTTGTGATTTACTGTTTTCTATATAAAAATCATCTTACATAATGTACAGAACATTCTGTGAAAATATAACCTTGATATCCTCAATATCGACTGAGTAAGGTCATGTCAAAGATTCAAATCAATGTGCATCAGTGAATAAAATCAAACTTTGATGCTCCTGGTTTTATATTTCATTCATGAAACTTTAGCCTGGATTTCACACACAAGGTTACATACAGAATATGAAGAGTTTGGTTCCAAAACGTGAAAAACGGCATTAAAAAATAATAATAATGAGTTATCGCCAAAATCAGCATTGTATCAGGTCAGTACTAAAAAGTCAATTCTTAATTTTACACAAAATCTGATATCCGCTGTGTTATTCTGTCATCTTTTCTCCATTTTCCCCCCAAAATGTGTTAAATGCCAGTCCTCCTTCTCTGCAAAATGCAATAAATCCGCTTAACCAATCACAGCGCACCATTCCACGCATTGTAAACAACAATGGCGGTGCTTTAAATACACAAGTTTTCCTCATCTACTTTGTACTTCGTGATCAACAAACAAACAAAAACAAAATAATAATTTTGATGGCATTGATAAACCTGTGGTGTTTTTTTGTGACGGAGAATAAACGTAAGACTGTCATGTCAACACATTGACCCCAGAGGATCTTATGAAAAATTTTCCATTATTTTACTCAAAGTCAACGAAAATCGAGCAGGACCAAAACGTTTTACAGCTGATCATTGTCAAAAAAGTTCAGTGACGACGTCCAAAGGATGACCGCAGCAATGACGGTGTTCTTAATATGACAAAGTAAGTGTTTTGATAATGCCATTAATGTTTATTTTTTAAATCAGTGTATACCACCAGTCAACTAAATGAATATAACATGGCATAGACGAATGCACATTTATATAGTATTGATTCAATAGATTTATACCATTTTGAAAAAAAAACCTTTTTACATTTTTTTAAATCTTTGAAAATCAAATTATGGATTTACATTTTTAATGTTTTATAACCTAAAGATGCTATGTGAAAGTTTGTAACAGAAAATAGTGGTTTTCATCTTGGTATAGAAAACACATTTTTACAGAAATGAGTCAAAATGGATTTATTGCATTTTGGAACCAAACTCACAGAGAATGGTAATGAAACCAGTTGGTGTCAAACTTTTAAGTGCTTGTATGTTCCATTATGAATCAACCCTCAGAACTGCTCTGACTTATACAACATCAAACAGTGCATGTGCATCCATCAGCAAAAGTATAATTTAGTCAATTCTTAATGAATGCATTTTCTTGCCATTATCTGTTCATAATTGAAAGTGAAAACTCTGCAGTTATGTCCATTTTTTTCTCTTGACGATTACCTTGCTTGCTCTCTTCTTACATTATAGCTACTCTTACCTCTCTCTCTCTTTCAATCTATCAGCATGTGTTCCCAGCACTTCCTGGCACCTTGACTCTGCAGTATTATAACTGTAGCTAAACAATAGCTTACTGTAAAACGCTGGAATGAGATCAATGGTTTGTTTTATTAGAGGGAGGAAACAGACAAGCCCGGATCCATATCTTATCTCATAAGGATAACAGTAACGTGATAAGACATGGTGCAAACTAATTCATTTATGTTTAAATCTTTTTAACATCTTTTTCAAATGCCTATGGGCCCATAAATATTGGCAGTAAAGAAAGGTCAACATTAGAGCTCCGTTTTAAAATCTAGTAAGCTGTCTCAATACGGATATACAGTACTGTATGCAGCTATCTTCCAAGAGTTGCTCACGCAAGGCACGTTTTTGCCTTACATCATATTTCAACAGAATGATGAAGATTTCAAAAACCAGCACACTAAAGTGCTATGAATTAACTCCCGGATCAAATGAAACGACCTCCCCTGCTATTTCTTGGCAAATTGAGCCATCAATCTGAAGATTTAACAATGATGGGGCAAAGAGGAAGCAAATGAACACTCCCATTGCCCTCTTAAATTAATTAATAAAACAAAGGAGAGATCGGTCCCACACAGCACTTAAATTATTCAGAGGTGTCCTGCCGGTTTGATTAATGGACCTGCAAAGATGCAATGTCAGAGAGAGGTAATCTCAATGGTGACACTTCATGTTCAAACATCAGATTTTAAGGGTCGCTGGGACAGCTTGAGGGTCATATGAATGAGAAGCCCTGATTATATATTCATAAAATCCGATATTGGCTATATATTTTAATAACTAGAAGGTTTCGAATCAAACGCCCAATTTCACGGATGCTTGTTTTAACCTGCAGTGGTTTTCTGTGTCGGTCATAAATACATAGTTCCAACCTGTCGTAAATTAAGAAAATGTTTGTGAATATCACATAACTCATCGTAAAAGCATTGTTAGGTTTGTGAAAAGTTAGGTCACTCGGCCTTGCTCTACTCCAGTTTGGTGCTTTAACCCCAGCCCCAATAGTTTATTGTATATGTGTCTATACAAAAAAGACTAAAGTTACCCTCGAGAAAATTATTTGTAAGTGTGAATGTGTTTCCTAGCAGTGTTGTAGGGATCCCATACTATAGGAATTTTAAAATCTGGTCGGAGCACACACATAAGGAGAATCTCGGCAGATTTTCTTCTCTTACATCTTAAAGGGAATCTCCACTATTTTTGAAAAAAATCTCAATTTTCCAGCTCTCCTAGAGTTAAACATTCGACTTTTACCGTTTTGGAATCCATTCAGCCGATCTCCGGGTCTGGCGCTGCCACTTTTAGAAAAGCTTAGCACAATCCATTGGATCTAATTAGACCATTTAGCGCTAAAAAATAACCAACTAGTTTCAATATTTTTCCTAAAACTTGACTCTTCTGTGGTTACATTGTGTACTAAGATCGACGGAAAATTAAAAGTTGTGATTTTCTAGGCAGATATGGCTGGGAACTCTCATTCTGACATAATAATCAAGGACTTTGCTGCCTTAACATGGCTGCAGGGCGTGCAATGATATTACGCAGTGCCTGAAAATAGTCCGCTTGGTAACTTTCAATAGCAGGGACTATTTTCAGGCACTGCGTAATATCATTGCATTTCCTGCAGCCATGTTAAGGCAGCAAAGTCCTTGATTATTACGTCAGAATGAGAGTATAGTTCTAGCCATATCTGCCTAGAAAATCACAACTTTTAATTTTCTGTCAGTCTTAGTACACGATGTAACTACAGAAGTCAAGTGTTAAATAGGAAAAATGTCCAAACTCTTATTTTTTAGCGCGATGCTAATGGTCTAATCAGATTCAATGGATTATGCTAAGCTATGCTAAAAGTGGTATCACCAGACCCGGAGATCGGCTGAATGGATTCTAAGACTCGAGGGGAGCTGGAAAATGAGCATATTTAAAAAAAGTGGAGTGTCCCTTTAAACATGCTTATAGTACCAGATTTGAAAATTATGGGAATCACAAACTACAATATATTATTTCTCCTAGTTTCTCCGCAGCACATGTTTTTGATGGACGTGATACTGTATATTTTCATGGATGCATTATTCAGGCAGTTGCGTTATTTCCAGACTCCCACAAGCCATTTCTTTGTCTCCGCTGTCTACTGGACATGAGCAGCATCTTGCTTCGTGAACGTTATTTCAAAGGTCTGTCATTCACCCTACTCTCTCATGGGCTACTGTGAAAGTACTTATGTAATCATCCCGTATTAAAATCATAAATATCATCATGTTTGATATAATCGAAGCGGAGGTGTAAGATCTTTGATCATGCCCATATTTACACGATATAATATAAGTCTCAGGTATGCATAGAATTTGTCTTTTTAGCACAAAATGTAAAACATATGTGAAGGAAAAATATAAAATACCCCACAGATCATTTGTTATACTGTAGCATGTCCAAAATGCCCCTATTTGGGTGAGAGCAAAAAAGCATGGTTTTCATGTGTGTACCTTTGCATGCAAATGACCTTCTGTTCCTCAATCCCTTACCAACGGACAGTGAGCACTTTAGGATAAAAATAGATGTGTAGACTGTGAATACAATCTGAGACAATAGCATTTTAGCTGCATTAGCGCTACAATGTAGTAACAAGCACATTTAGAAAAGCTTTTGGATAAAATTAACCAGACATTCAGTGTTCGTGGGCAGGGCTTTATCAGTGTGATGTAATATTAACAAGAGAACCAAGACAGCATGTCTAATGAGACACACATTTATGTCCAATTGCACAATATGTGCCCTTAAAACCTCACACATTACATGATAATCTGAGCCAAACATCAGAACCGATCGAGGTCCAGGACCAGTTTTTCTCTCGGAAGGAGAAATTCAGAGTAAATTCGAGCAGAAAATGTTTCATTGTTTAAAGAACATTTCCCAATACAAAATAGTGCAATACACACTTAACTCTTTCCCCGCCATCAATGAGTTAACTCGTCATTTAAGAGAAACGCTTCCATGCCAAAGACAAGTTTTTCCTGCAATCCATATTTCCGCTATTATCCACCAGATGGTGCTCTTACCAAACTTATATAACCCTGAAGCAACGCCTCACGTCAAATAGTTTAAACTCCATGTATGTTTTGATAATCACTCTGAATCTGATCTCTATCAAAAGTCATTTTTGTTCAAAATTTTGTATTTTTGAAGAAACCTACCCATATCTGAGAGGTGATGAAAAGAGAACAAATGACGGTAGGATGAACCGCTTTTGTTTGTTTGTTTGTTTGTTTGAAAGCACAGGATCTTTTCGTTCATTTATTATATTGTATGTTTATATATTTTAAGAACAACATTTTCTTCTACATTTATTTTTCAAAGTGTTGAAGGCTCTGTGGATGTTGAAGGTTCTTTATAGAACCATACAGCATGAGAAGGAACATTTTAGGACCCTTTATTTATTTGATATCTTTCCAATTTTTGGTAGCAATGTCGTCATGGTAACCATGCCTCCATGCTACTAAATGTAATAAGCATTTGTTGAGTTTCAGCTCATAGAAAGCCTATTAAGTAACATTTGTCATAAACAGCTTACTTGTGTACAGTAATTACAATATATTGGCAATAAATTCTAGCAGACTGCTCTTTATTTCTTTACATCCTACTCTTCTCTCTCCACATACTGTACTGTTATTATGGCAGACTCACGCAAAGGGATTTTAGAAAATGAGGGTTGAGGCAAACACATTACGTGTGTGTGTATGTGTGTGTTTATGAAGAACCCTGCAGAGCTGACTTGCCTACAACCAACCTGCCTAAAGATCATTTTGACTGTGGGCTCAATATCTCGCAGCCTCACCTCAGCCCTCTCTCTCTCTCTCTCTCTCTCTCTCTCTCTCTCTTGCTCGCTCACTCTTTCGCTCTCACTCACATACTTATCTACCTTGTCAGGTCTGCTTCTTCATCAGCTCTCAGTCTTAACAGCTCAGTGCTGCCAACAGAGTTTTCAACAAAAACTTTCCAAAACTTGAGTCTGTTCCTCAGAGAAAAGAAATACTGTATTTGAAATCCACTGTACAACTAGACCTCATATCCCATCATGCCCTTTCTTCACAGCTAACATTATAGCACTGTAAAATACTTTATTACAGTGCAAAATCATAACTGTAACATCCCTAAATGGTTTACAATGGGTTTGTCCCAAACCTTGAAAGTGCTCTCTTACGAAGCAGCATTCTGAGGAAGGAAGACCAGTCCAAATCATAAGTTTGTGTCCTTTTTCTAAAGGCAGTGTCGATTTTCCAGATATTCCAGAATCCTGTGTGTGTTTGTTGTTAATAGAAAAGAATATAAATTGCATCTGAGTCGGTTCATACATAAATGTAGTGGGGTAAATTTCATTAGACCATTTATTCTGAATCCTTATACCCATACACCCATACACTAATGAATCCTTCTGCCTCCAATCTATGCCAATGACACATACACAAAAAATAATTTATACCTTAGGATGTAACAGGTTGGGATGGGTAAAGCTGATATGTTTTAGCAAATCTCAAACAGTAGGTTTGTAAATATTTTTGTCTCAAATTTATTACATTTGGTGAAAGGTGCATATTGTTAAATAGCATATTAGATTCAATTCAATTCAATTTTATTTGTATAGCGTTATTCACAATTTCAAAGCAGCTTTACATTTATAGAAGCACGGGAAAACACAGAAAAATCGACAGACAACTTAAAGGAAAAGTATGTAAGAAATGTATATCAATTAATCATAAAATGGCCCTGATATGTCACTAGACATTAAGAAATCATTTTCATTTCAAATACTTATATCACTGACAACAGTGGTCTGGCCAGGATATTGTCATTTAAAAAGTGGAGTTGCAGCCCTCAACTGATGTTTATGTTGTCATTTTGTGTATTGGCCACCAGTGGTGTGATTGCAGTACCAGTTTTAGCCACAAGTTTTGTTATTGCAATACCAGTTTTGGTCACAATCCTACATACTGCTCCTTTAAGTAGCAAGATACAGCGGCTATGAATTAACTTTACAAGCGAGCATATTAATTATGTAACGTATAGAAGAGGGTGCTAAGTTAAGCCAATTTCGGCTGACTCCCCGGGGTTGAAAAACCCACTAGGAGAAAAACCTCCTGACTTTTTTAAAGCCCGGGATACACTGCACGATTATTGGCTGTCCCAGACGAAAGGCTGTCCCAGACGAAAGATTTCTGTGATCGTGGCCCTTCATCGGTGGTCCTATGTCGTACAATGAGAGAGGTTCAAAGACGGACGTTTTCCCGGTCTTGCGTCCAAAGATAGCATACGATAGTTTTCTGACAGTGTCAGAAATTCGGCATGATCACCGCACAGTGTGTTTGCTGCTACGACCTGCGCGCCGGTATTTACCACGAGCGCATGCTGGTGACATTGCGCAATGTGTGACGCTGCCGCCGAAGCTTCCGTGTCATCATCGTACAGTCTACATGCCTGTTGTACCCCAGTTTAAACGCTCCGTGTCGCACAGTGTGATAAGTTAATGATCTTATAAGAGGGCAAAAATCCTGCAGTGTATTCCGGGCTTTAGCCTAGGAGGAAAAACCCTAAGGATATATATATATATATATATATATATATATATATATATATATATATATGGTATGTAAACGGATAAGGAGATTAAACGGGTTCTGTCTGTGGTCGTTGGTCAGGCATCGGCTGGGCATCGCGTTAAAGGACGGCCAGTAGATCAGTGGTGTGTTAAGCTCCATGGCAGCCGGAACTGGGAAAAAACAAGGCAAATGCATGCGGGATTTGTCCGGGATCGTTTGATTTTTTTTGGTTAGAGTAGACAGATATAGACAGATATTTTTTATATATATGGACTTTATGGGTGGGTTTAGGAAAATGTAAACACATGTTTCAATATTGATAATAAATACATTCTCTGAGATATTTTGAAGGTTTGACTGAAAATGTCACATCATAACGCTGGAATTTTTCAGTGCCTTGAAACCCAGTCAGGCAAGAGCCAATTACAATTTTGTTTGAGCTATGAATAAATAACATTGATAGAATACACATTTTCTCATTTTATTTGTCTTTTATTTTGTGAGCAATTTATGGCTAAAGTATTGAATTACTATATTCGAAAAACAAGAAGAATCTCCAAGTGTCTCAGTACACGAGTGGGCTCTCTTGTTCTGTTTCCGCTTTAGGTCAGATATGCTAAATAGCAGGCTAACTAAACAACATAAATATTCATTGTTTTTTTTTATATAATTCCACAACCAAAGGAGCGGAGGGATCTAACCCTACATTCTAAAAAATGCTAGGTTATTTTCATAGCATTGGTTAAAAAAAGACAAACCCAAGCCGTTGGATTGTAATTTAACCTATGCTGGGTTGTTTTAACCCATTGTTGGGCAAATATATTTTCTGGTTTAATTTAACGCAACGGCTATACTCGACCCTTTTAGACCCAACAGTGGATTAAAAATAACCATGCATTTTTTAGAGAGTAAAGTAAAATCAGTGCCCATCTGCTGATACCCCCAGGCACAAAATTGAAGCTGTACTTATGGGTCTGACTCACTACTGTGTGCAACACGGCAGACGCTTTCTGATTCAGTCACATTCAGTGTTGAACAGTAGTTCTCTTCTGAGAGAATGAGTATTTTGAGATCTGTGAATAGCCTACTTCAAGAAGCTGAGAGCTCTCTGAAGCTCACATGTACCTCGTCTTCTGAAGACAGGTTAAACCGTAGGGACGGTAGAGCTACAGTAGTGAGTCTGAAGAGCAGATGTCCCTCACGGTGTTGTATTCTTATCCTTTATGTGTTTTTACGAGAAGCTATTCTTTTCTTGTTCCTGCTTGACATCTTTAAGGCTGCTTCGCTATACAGTATTTGCTCTCCTCCTCACGTCTTGTGGAGCAGAAAGGTCTCTGAAGTAAAGAATAGAAGAGATTAAATAGCGCCAGCTAGGAATTCTGGGGTGTGACTTATTACTGCGTATACATTATTGTACATTACATTACTTTTATACATGTACAGATGTTTTATGCTAAGAATATAAAAAAGTAGAATTTACCAACATAGCAAATAAAATAAAAAAACACTTAATTTGCTACCATACATTTTTTGGTATAGATCAATTCCAAGTCATTTCAACTTACTTTTAAAAATTGGCTACACTAAAAAATATTTTGCTGCCTTCAATTTTTAGGTTTAATTAGGCCTTTCACGAAAGCTAGTTTTCGGTTAATTGCCCCAGAAATAATATCGATAACTGTTTTTTAAAGATAATTTTATGTCACTGATTATATATGACAATAAAATAACATAATAATGCAAGTACAAGCTTTCTAGGAACTTAGATTTGTAAGAATATTACGATGAATATGAATATTAAGATTAATATGAATTTGGAATGTAAAAAAATATGGTAAATATTTAAAACATAAATAAATATAATAAAATATGCATTTTAATTTTAAACAGCTAATACTGATTGTTCAGTTTAAATCTCAGCGTCAGAGGGTTAATTGCATTAGACAGGTGGGTTACACTTTATTTTAAGGCGTCACTGTTACATTGTAATTATATATTTAAGTACCAAGTAATAATCATCAACAACATGTACTTACTGTAGGGTTAGGAATAGCGTTTGGTATAGGATTAGTTGCATGTAATTATGCATAATTAACTGTTATTACTATAATAATTACATGTAACATGTGTAACAAAGACACCGTAAAATAAAGTGTTGCCGACAGGTGTTATTCTAATCGCATCTGTATGCGCCATTACGCGCAGTAACGTTTATAATAGCTACACCTCAAATCTAAACACTAGGGGGTGGTTTCCCGGACAGGGATTAGACTCGTCCTAGACTAAAATAAATCTAAGCGCTGTCCAAACTGAAAACAACTTGCACTGACATATCTTAAAATACATCAGTGCCCTTTGTTTTGCCTTAATATGCATGCCAGTAATGTTTTTAGTAGGTATGTGTGTTAAAACTAGTTATATTTCCAAATTAAACTAAGGCCTAGTCCTGGTTTTAGCTAATCCATGTCTGGGAAACCACCCCTTAATGTTATGCTTATGTTTCAGATGATATTTTATTAGGGCTGTCAAAAGATTAATTGCGATTAATCGCATACAAAATAAAAGTTTGTGTACCGTATTTTCCGGACTATAAGTCGCTCAGGAGTATAAGTCGCACCAGTCAAAAAATGCGTCATGAAGAGGAATAAACATATATAAGTCGCATCGGACTATAAATCACATTTATTTAGAAAATTATTTTTCTTTTTAGGGGCATTTTGTTTGTTAAGTCTTTTTCCATTGTCTTTAAGTTAATGTTTCAGTTAACAGTTTTTTATCAGGGGTAGGCTACAGGAGCAACATATAGCGCCCTCTCGTAGCTGTAGATGGTAATGTTTTCTTTTGGTGCATGTTAGTCAGTATGAATACATTTTGACATATAATTCGCACCTGACTATAAGTCGCAGGACCAGCCAAACCATGAAAAACGTGCGAAACCGCGTAATAAGAACAAAATGACTGGTTTAGAAATTTACTTATCATGGTTAAAAACAACTTTCTGGATCTACACATGGAAAACAGTGAGTAAATAACGCAATATTTGTCAGATCTGTCAAGGGTTTGTAAAGATGCTGTCAAAGTTTGGAATGCAAATGTTATCAGGGCTCGGAGAAAATCGCTTTCTTACTTTCGTCCCAAGCTACTTTTGCCCCGGTTCTCCCCTACATACATGCATGTGTTTGTATTTATATATACAAAATAATTACACACAGTGCACACACATACTGTATATTATACAAATACAAACTTTTATTTTGTATGCGATTAATCGTGATAAATCGTTTGACACCCCTACTTTTCATTTGTATAGCTCTTTTTATTGCCTGTTTTTGAACAGAGTAGACATGCTGGCTTGTTTACGTTAATTTCCTCTCCTCACGTCAGAGATGCGGGTTGTAACTTAGCTTTAAAAACCAATTCCAGTCAGATTTATTATTTCAAACTGAATGTATTCACCCAAAAAACATGAAATTTCAGCTTGAGTAGCGCTTTCTCTTCACCTGTCACTCTCTCTCTCTCTCTCTCTGTGTGTGTGTGTGTGTGTGCACACACGCACATGTGGACCCTGAGCTACGCGTGCCACTCTTCTGAGAAAGAAAGAAGACAGAAATGACAGATGTGATTGTGATTGGCTAAAACGCTAATGACATTCATTTTTATGCAAACAAACACACATGTACACTATGGCAATATATCGCCCCCCCCCCCCACTACCGCGGTCATGTTCACTTATCGGGCGATAGGTCGACAGTCATTATCGTTCGTGACAGGCCTAGGTTTAATCAAACTGTTCTAACAAGACATTTTACCTTCAAGCAATTTCAACTTGTTTTTCAACTCATCACTCTACACAATTTAAAGTCGAAATGACAGCCAGTTTGACTAAACTTAAAAACCTAAAAGCTGCTTATTAGTTTTAAAGTGTATAGCAGTGAGATGCTGTAAAATAAAATTAGTTGAAATTAAAAGTTTGATGAGTTGAAGTAATGGGAAATATACATTGGCATGCCTACAGCACTGATCACATAAAGTGTAGTAATTTTTCTTTAGACTTCAAAAAGTTTAATTAATGGCAGACTTTACTGGTAGAAAATAAAGAGCTCAGATGCAAAACCTTATAAATAAGCATTTTCTCATACTTTTATGTTTAGGTTCAGTAATTCCACTTTAATGGCAATTAAATGATTATTAGTCAGAAACTGAAATGCATTATTATGTCACTTAAGTCATTTCATTGGTATTTAACCAATGCAAGTTTTTTTGACAAAATATCCGCTTTCAAAAAAATCCAAAAACAGTTGCAAAATCATGAAAAAAACATTACAAAATGATGAAAGTCAAAATTATTTAAAAATTAGCAAAATGAACCGCACATTAGCGGGTGCTGTGATGCATGTGGCTGCCACATTCATGTTGTATTCAGGTCCAAGTACTCTCAAGGTACCCAACACAATGGATTCTGCCAACAAAGCAGTATTGCTGAATGACCGGAGGCAGTGGTTTAGCAGATTTAAAGAAAAAATATTTGCTGAACATTATCATTTTTTTTACAGAGGTGGCATTCAGTGGCTTTTTAATCTGAGCTCTTCTGTGCATTATTTTCTAATAATTCAAAGGACCAGAGTCAATTACTGTGCTTATACCTGTCAGGACTCTGCCACGAGAGTCTGTTTTATATTTATGTTTTATAGTGGTGGCAGGGTTCTGACAGTCTCTTGTTTCGTGTGGAGGCTCATGCTTTGTTTATTGTGGCATGTGCCTCTGGTGTCTCGTCTCTAGTCCCCGCCCCTTGTTCTCCCTGTTAATTATTCATTATCAGTTCATCCTTCTCACCTGTGTTGCCCTCGTTATCTTGTTTAGTTTCCCCTATTTAATCTCCTCTTGTCTCTTGTCTTGTGCTGGATCATTGTGCTGTATCATGTGATGTTATGCAGTCTTTCGTGTTCTTTCAGTTTAATGATTTCATCGGAGTGTTTATGTCTAGTCAGTGTTAGTAATTCATGTTTAATGTTGTGTTGCCCCCTCGCGTCTTTTGTTTTCATGTTATTTATAATAAATGTTCTGTGTTCACTCCCCGATATCGTCTGCGCATGGGTTCTCTTGTTCCTTGTCTCCAGATCCTCACAATACCACAGTTAAACATTGCTCTGGTGCCTATTTTTAAGACATTGACAAGTAAGGTGTGCGGTTTACCGAAAAAATAATCAACACCCATGGAACATTTCTCAGCATATCAGAATAAGGGGCTAATCACGCCAAAAGCGCTTTAAACGCTTGGAAACGCAAGGCGCGACGCACTGCCTTTTTTGGTGCTAGGCAACCAACGAGTCAGCTGTCT
Organism: Misgurnus anguillicaudatus; assembly: GCF_027580225.2. NCBI lineage: Eukaryota > Metazoa > Chordata > Actinopteri > Cypriniformes > Cobitidae > Misgurnus > Misgurnus anguillicaudatus. The sequence continues at coordinate 27,542,555 of NC_073350.2, read as the reverse complement.
TGTCAATGAAATATTGAAGCGTGAGCGCTCTTTTGCTGGTAACTGTCATATAAGCAGAAACTTTAAAAAGAGGGCGCTTGCTCTGACTTTGTTTGCGGGTGAAATGTGCACAAACACGCAGGAGAGAGTCAGTGTGTGAACTCCGGTTCTTCAAAGCAACTGTAAACTTCCCTCACCACAACGTAAGGCCCGCCTCTCCCCTCATTCCATTGGACAATGGAAAGACGCGAATGACGTCGGGCACTTCTACGCTCTCAGCGCTCCCTCAAAAGCACGTGCTGTGGCTGGCGGCAAAAACCGCAAGGCACTAGGCACGCATAAACAGCGCGCAAATGCTCCTTGGCCATAGACTATCATTCAAAAAAGGCGCCTGCAACTGCCATAAACGCTTTTGGTGTGATTAGCCCTCTAAAGCATTCAACAGCCTCATGGTATAAAGGTTTTTAATGGAACCATTTAGCCAAAAATGGTTCTTCTATGGCATTGTGTAGCACCTTTATTTTTAAGAATGTATATTTCCTACTGACAGACTAAAACAAAACATATAAAAAATATAAACTATAACTAAAAAAAAAACTTAAATATAATTTTCCTATAAACAGTAATTGAATTAAACTGTTATGTTATTACAGTACTTTTAGCATGTAACACTTTGTTTACTCCAAACACTGGTGGTGCGGAGGTTACGTTTCTAACTCTTACATAATTGTCTCTCCAAACAAACTCTTCACGTATAACCTACGGTTAATGACCGACCACGTTAATTAAAGAAAAAGCATCGCCATAGATACCACAACAGCCTTTCATCCGCCTCCTACTCACTGTCTCCATGGCAAACCAGCCAGCATTAGAAGCTCTCGTCTTCGAGTAAGATCATCAGCGCTCCTAATGACTGTAAGGCCACAAACTCCTAAACCACCCACCAAGGTGCTTTGGCATCATCAGACCTCGCAAGACTGAAATGGACAATTAGGATCCCGGCCAGCTACTGTAGCTTCATTACGGAGCAGCACATGGTCATCACTGGTCATTAATACACCTGTGTCACTGAGGGCCACCAATTAGGATCTGTTCCAGCAGACCCTGAGATCAGCTTTCAAATGCTAATATGTGTCTCAGACGGTCTTTTAATGCCTCCGCAGCTCTCGATCCATTTCCCAAAAAACAGACAGTCTGCAGTTTCATAGGAATGAAGGCACGTAAATGAGTCACATGCATGCTTGTTTGCCAAATGATCACGGATACAATGAGGGCGAGTCTATTAACGGTTACATTTGACTCGAGCTGCGGTGCAAAAGATAAATCTCAAATTATGAAAGGTGAGGGGATGAGTTGTGGTGACATTTTGTCCGAGCGAATGTCCTTCATCACAATCACAAAGGCTTAATTAGGAAGCCGTGCAGTGGGAGGAATGAAGAATTAGCTTTCATTTTACCTCCATGGCAGCTGAAGCTGGATGGGATCCGCACCCTGTTTTGTTTCCCGGAGGTCTGAGTCGTCTCCTAATCTCTCAGATTAATTCACGGAAGCATTTGGGCCCTTGAGAAAATGAGAAAGCAGAAATGCGCAAGCGGTTTCCAAGCCTTGCCGTTTCCAAGTTTCTATTATTTTTTTCCAAGTAAGCAGCCTTGAGCAATGCAGGTCTGACTGACACCAACTGACTGCTGTTTCATGGTATCAGTGCCATGACTGCTAATGTCTTTATAGCTGAGGCACATCTGCCAAATCAAACATCAATAAATAAAGTATTTTCAGTGAAAAGAGAAATAACTATCTCATTCTCAGACTGACATAAAAACTAGCATCTTATTGCTCTTCATAAGCTGTATAAGAGATTAACATTTTCCAGATGACAAAACCCTGTTGGTTTACATTCAGTGCCTAAAACTAACTTTTTGCAACACCTGCCGGTGACTTAAAAAACTTTAATATTTTTTACTGGCCATGAAACCTTTTTTTTTAAACTACATCTGCACTAACTATACATTTTTAAGTACACTGAAAAAAACAACAACTTGTAAAATTTACTTTAAAAAATCCTCAACAGTTTGCACTTACATTTTTTAAGTAAAATTTACTGCTTTTTTTAAAGTACATCTTTCCTACTAAAATCAAATAAAATTATACTTAATAATGCACGAAAAACATTTGTTAAATAATTAAGTAAATGTCACTTAATTCTTTTATTTTACAAATTAGATTTATTTTAATCGTTTAGGTAAAGTCTATAATTTTTTTAATATTGAAGCATTGCTGTCCTAAAAATATTAAATCAATCTTATTTACTGTTTTATGGTAGATTGTATTTACTGTTTGTTATTTTCTTTAACATAGTTGTATGGACTTAGTTACTCTTAGTGTTACAATGGCATTATAACACAAAATTCAACCTGTCAATTTAAACCTGATTCTCCACAAAAATACACACAAATTGCGTTTTTGACATGCATTGTCAGCACTGTGGAGAGAAAAACAATAAAATGTTCTGAACAGGGTTCATGTAAGGAAACACTGATCACCTGAATGGTGACTTCACAAAATTATCATTTACAACAAAACAATATCAACAATATAAGAGTTTAAAACCTTTATGACATTCTATTAACAAAGATTTAAAGTTCTTATCAGTTCTTATTTTGTAAAAAAATATCAAAATATTCAGGCGCAAATGATTGTGGGTAGGCTATTCCTTACAACATGTGCATTTTCCAATTTTGCATGCATATGATACGCCATTCCTTCCCGTTTACTTATACGCCGCATCTTTTTGTCTCGTTTTATTTATTGGTTTCTCATTTTTTTCTGTTTTTATCATTGTCGCTTGAGTTTGGGGTTAGAGCAAGTTTTTGTTACATTAAATGACATCCAAAACCCAATTCTAACTCCAAGTGACCAGTTTAAAAAAGACAAAACATGAAGAAACCTATATATTATATGGCATACTAAAGCAAATCCCAAATCTAACTCCAAATCAATGGTTTAAAAACAAAACAAAAAAAGTAACCAATAAATAAAACGACAAAAAAATATGCACTATATAAGTGAACGGGAAGGACTGGGGTATCATATGCACACATAATTGGAATTTGGCGTATTTATTGTACGACTTTTCAACTGCGTGCTATTTTTTAATCAGTGGTTAAATGAGGTTAAACTTTTAAATTGGTTAGTAATAAAAAGCCCTTAAATTGATTTTACTTTTTGATGAATACAAGCTAATTCATTTGAGTAAGCCTCACTTATAATGTTTTTTTTCTTGCATTTATTTGTATTTATTTTTGTTAAATTTATTTTGTTTCATGTTGAGCTTGTGCTCTTATTTTTGTAATTTCCAATGATTTGTTTGCTCAACTTTAGGTGGAGTGTTACTTATATATGCATGTTATGCAATAATATGCAATATGCCTTGCTTGTTTGTAAAATTGAAGTAATTAATAAAAATAAAAAAACTGCATGCTATTTATACGCATTTCATGAGCATGGGTTGGTATTTACTTAAAAGCCAGTTTCTCTAATTTATTGTCATTGAAACGGCAAGCAATGTCGTGAGTTTGTAATGTGTCAGTTTTGGTGAAGTTCAACTTTCCGCGGCGGTGCCCAGAACGATCGGACCATGATGTGGAAGTACAGTGGGAACGATTCATAAGCACGGTTCATAAGCACTGTTCTCCCTATACTTGATGTCATAATCACAGATTGGTCTGTGCAGTGCTGCATCAAGTCGACAACACCTGTTAGTGCTGTGCCTAGAATTTATACAAATATTACCGTGCAACTGGCAATTGATACAGTTTCATATACTCACCGATGTTAATTTCAAGCCCTGTTTACATCCTTGTGGCTCATGTGTTTTACCTTCTTGAGCATAAATAAATAAATATCTGCAGGCTTTTAAAATAGTATATGAGTCCCTCAAATGTCCTGTTAAAGTGACGATTTATATATCAACACTGTACAGTGTGCAGAATATAAAAACCAAGAATGTGCTGTACTGTGACTGTACCTGAAGGATTTTTAATGTCGGCTTTACTGCTCAGGATAAATAGGCACAACTGTCATAATACAAAAACGTACACATGCCGAATAAGCAGAGCAAGAAATGTAGAGCTGTGTAGGAAAATTATTTGAATATAAAGACACTTTCCATACAATAAGGATCCATTCATTACAATTAGTTAAAGGGATAGTTCACCCAAAAATGAAAATCACCCTCATGTCGTTCCAAACTCGTAAGACCTCCGTTCATCTTCAGAACACAGTTTAAGATGTTTTATATTTAGTCCGAGAGCTTGTCGACCCTTCATTGAAACTCTACGTACAGTATATTGTCCATGTCCAGAAAGATAATAAAAATATCATCTAAGTAGTTCATGTGACATCAGTGGGTCAGTTAGAATGTGTTGAAGCATCGAAAATACATTTTGGTCCAAAAATAACAAAAATGACAACTTTATTCAGCATTGTCTTCTCTTCCGCTTCTTTTGTGAAGCGCACACGCAAGATTAAAGTCATGTGACTGCAGTGACACGGCTGACGTGTTATCTGGTGCGCCCCAGCTGTTTTTTTGTGTGCGCCCGAGCTTCGTTTACAGTCTGAGGGAGACGCATGCAAAAAACTTTGCAAACGTGTCTGAGGATAACACGTCATCGTGTCACTGCAGTCACGTGACTTTAGTCTTGAGCATGCGCTTCACAACAGACGCAGAACAGAAGACAATGCTGAATAAAGTCGTAATTTTTGTTATTTTTAGACTAAAATGTATTTTCAATGCTTCAACACATTCTAACTGACCCATTGATGTAACATGGACTACTTTGATGATGTTTTTATTACCTTTCTGGACATGGACAGTATACTGTACATAGATTTTCAGTGAAGGGTCAACAAGCTCTCGGACTAAATATAAAACATCTTAAACTGTGTTCCGAAGATGAACGGAGGCATTAGCTAACATTAACAATCAGCAGTGTATGTTTATAGCATTTATTAATCTTTGTTAAAGTTTGTTAATACCATTACAATTGTTTCTTTGTGTAAGTTCATTGTGCATTAACTAATGTTAACAACTTTATATTTAACATTAGCCAAGATAAATAAATGCTGTATACATTTTGTTCATTTACATTTATTTATTTATTTTGCAGACACTTTCATCCAAAGTGACTCTGGGTGTACTTGAAATATACAATTTTATTAGTATTTACATTTCTTGGGATCGAACCCACAACCTTTTGCACTGCTAACGCAAAGCTCTACCAACTGAGCCACAGAAACAATTTACAATAAGGTTTCATTCATTCATATTAATAAATGCATTGTAGCTTATATGAACTATCAATTAGCAATATATTTTTACAGCAGGTTGTGGTTTTAACAAATATAAACATATTACGATATAATTATGCTAAATTATAGAAATATCTTTATTTCCACTTTAACAGCTGTTTGATACAGTATTCAATTTGGGAGCTCACACATAACCCAGGATTTCTCACCTGCACATATGCTGAAATGACACTAGTGGCACTAGCCTATTCCCTGCTCACAAGTGTTCATCTGGCTTGATAAGAGAATGTGATCTGTTACTTTTTGAAGTACTGAGACAAGCACTTTTAAAGAGACATTGGCTTGTTCCTTTCTTCATTCATGGAGATTTTTGATGAGGGTCATTAATATGAGATATTATAACCACCTGCAGCTTATGCTGTAAATGAAGCAAATGACTTCCAGTAATGTGGTGATTTCACTCATTTGGGTCAATGTGTAAGATCTGCTTACATAGTTTAATTGTGTTGAATGTGAGAAAAAAAAATCTATAAATACTGAAATAACAGTATAAATAATTAAGCAAAGGTTTAGTGGCCAATGTTAAATTAAACCTATAACAAAAAAATGAGTGATGGTGCCTGGTGAAAACTGGTTTGTTTACCAGTTGATTTTTAAAAAACCTGTTTCATCTTTAAGTAAATTTGATTGATTTCCCCCGAAAAGTCTGTGGCAGTATGTTAATATTGAATCATTAAACTGATTTAGACAAGCCCAACATAGCAACACCGGCTCGATCAATGACTTGGAGACGTGACTGTCTGTTTTTGTCTGATTCATAGCAGACAGACGTCATTTGCAATTCTGTTTAGTGTCACTAGTGATGCGAAAATTACACCCTTTACAGTAAAAGTAAAATTCACGTCTACTAGAAATATTACTGCATTATTCTGAACAATAAAACAGAGAACACATTAAGATGCATTTAATGAACCTGTAGCTCAATTGGTGGCTATTTTCAGTCCAGCATTGGGTCAATAAGGGACAAATCCATTGTGTTGTAATTTAACCTATGCTGGTTAAATAACCTATGTACGAATTGTTCAAGGTGGCTAATTCATACATTTTTGTACAATTTGCATTTGCCTCTGTGACGTTGGGGATAGGGGACGGGCTGGTTTTGATATGTTTTTTTTACGATAATCCTATGTTTTGCACAATTAACTTTGTATGAATTCATACAATTTAGCAAACTCGTAAAAAATGTACGAATTCTCGTGGGATCGGGCTGGCTGGGTTGTTTAAACCCAAAATGCTGGGTTGTTTTAAAGGGGACATTTCACTTTTTTAACTCTTTCCCTGCCATTTACGACTTATTTACTAATTTTAAACTCTGTGTGTGTTTTGATAATCATTCTGAATCTGATCTCTAACAAAATTATTTCAGCTTTTTCTTAAAAAATTTGATTTTTAAAGAAAAATACCAATTTTTAAAGGGGCATTTCACCAGTAGAAACATTAATCTTGTAACATACATTTCGAATTTGGTGCCTATTTGAGAAAAGGGGTGTTTGTAGTCTCACCCCCTCAACAAAGATATTGGACTTCCTGCTTTCAATGATGCAAAATTATGATTTTTACATCATTGAAAGAAGGAAGTGCAACACTGAAATCTGTATTTCTCCTTTTATATTCTCAGAAGACGAAGCACTACCACATGGGCGTAGTGATTTGCACAACTCTGACCGAACTCTCTGCTCCTCACCAGGGGCTTCTCGTGTGCTGCGAGCAAATCACTCCGCCCATGTAGCAGTGCTTCGTCTTCTGAGAATATAGTTCCCAGTATATATACTGTTAAAAGATGGCTGTGTCTCATATGACCTTGTTATTTGTACACGGTCTGACTATACAAATCACAACACATAAATAGGATAATGTTCGCGATATTTTGTCACTTATTGGGAGCAGTATGCTAGCTGAAGCCATTCACTTCCATTCTTTGTGCTAAGCTAAGCTAGCGGGGGCTCCGTCAGACAGAGTTACAGCAGGCACGGAGATGAGACAGGTATGTATGAATTTATCTAACTCTGGGGGATACAGTGAATACGCTAAATTCCCCAAATCTGGGCGTGTTCCTTTAATGCAAATGGATGAAGTGTCTCTTTAAGAATTTCTAGGTAGAGGAAAAAATATAGATAGGATGATAACTCTTTTGCCCCGTTTCGATTGTGTGTGTGTTTGTTTGTTTATTGTTTGTTTGAAAGCAGAGGGTCTGTTCTTTTATTTGATATATTTGTATGTTTATATATTTTCATGGAAAATTTTGTGAAACTTTTGTGAAAATCAAAAAAAAATGCTGGCCGGTGACTTTTCAAAAAATGCCAAATAAATATTTGGATTCCCAGTGTACATATGTAAAGTTTTAGCTCACAAAATACCATATATATAATTTATTAAAGCATGTTAAAATTGTTAAATTACTTTGTAGATTTGTAGAATTTGTCATTTTTGGGTGTGTCCTTTTAAATGCAAATGAGCTGATATCAGCACTAAATGGCAGTGCTACGGTTGGATAATGCAGATTAAAAGGCGGTATTATCCCCTTCTGACATCACAAGGGGAGCCAAATTTTAATGACCTGTCACATGCTTGCAGAGAATGGTTTACCAAAACTAAGTTACTAGGTTGAACTTTTTCACAATTTCTAGGTTGATAGAGGCACTGGGGACCCAATTATGGCCGTTAAACATGAAAAAAGTCTGATTTTCATGATGTGTCCTCTTTAAGTCATTGTTGGGTCTAATATTAACACTTTCTGGGTTAATTTAACCCAACGACTGGGTTTATCCTTATTGAAAATAAACCAGTATTTTTAGAGTGCATGGAAACTACATTTTGATAAACAAGTTTTATTGGATAAAAGCGTCTAATATAAAAATAGGAAAAATATTTATTATAAGCTAATTTTAGCAGAGACAATTAAACAACTGTTATTCATAGCACAAGAGCATTGCACACACATTCAATCTCACACTTTCTACATATAGAGATATTCTCACCTGCACATCTACTGACATTTATTTTACAATACACGATGTGTTAATCAAGGGCTCACTGCTTCCAATCACGTCAGTAGCTGCAGGCAAACAAGTCTTGTTTCAGTCTTACCTCTGATCATCTCTAAAGAAACAATCGCGCACCTATCAGTCTGTCCGTGTCGGGTGACTGCAGATGCACTGTGTCAGCTAACACACAAGAGGAAAAAAACAAGTTGCCATCATTATTTTTGGAATTATCTTGAGGTCTCTCGCTCCTCCACATGTCAATCAACACACCAATTACAAACTGTACCGAATGCCTCTCATCTGTTACACGGATCTCACTGGATCTTTTGCTCGGGTGCTGGTTGTTGTTTATGCTCAAAGATCAGCCCTCGCTGAATGTCATGTCTACATTTACGCCTCTCTCCCGGCCTGTGCACGGATGTCACAGCTCTATTTTGTGCACGCACCCTGTCGCGCTTGTCACCCTAATTAAAAAGTTTCAAACATACTTTGAAGTTCATTAAAAGATAGTGGTTGTATAATTATCAGTTCATTATGGTAACTGCCCACATATCCATTTTTGTTTAGATTTTTTTTGCTACAGCTGTTGCTAGGTTTAACATCATTAAAGCTGTTATTCCTGTATTGAAAAGGTGTTAATTGAATAATTAATGCATTGCTGTCATGACTGTAAATTTGGGGCTATAAGACCCAGCTCCCTCATCTCACACACCTGTGTGACACATCGAATGAGGGCTAATCGAATTAGTTACTCAAGATTGTGACTTAGACAATGTGTGATTTCACCTTGGAAATAGCACATTGAAAGTCGAAATTTGACTTTTGTTACATTAGCACCTTTTATCTTAAAATTGCCCAGGTGAAAAACGCTTGTTCTTGATAACTTGCTATAAAATCTGCAGAAGAGCTTAAGTTTCTGTTTTAAACAAATTTATTTCAATTACAGCTTGGCAGAGATGAACTTTGAAATGTCATTGTAGGGAATAAAAGCCACTAAAAGACTCTTCAAAATATAAAAACAACGTATAATGCTCTGCAATAGAAAGATGTTGTGGATGTTAAAGATTATTTTGTAGATCTTAACATCTCAATAAAGAATGCCGTGTTTTTAAAGGGGACATTTCATGAGACTTTTTCAAGATGTCAAATAAATCTTTGGTGTCCTCAGAGCTCAAAATATCTAGATAATTTATTATATCAAGTTAAAATTGTCACTTTGTAGGTCTGTGCAAAAATTTGCCGTTTTGGGTGTCATTTAACATGCAAATGAGCTGATCTCTGCACTAAATGGCAGTGCTGTGGTTGGATAGTGCAGATTAAGAGGCTGTATTTTCTCCTTCTGACATCACAAGTGGAGCAAAATTTCAATGACCTAATTTTTCACATGCTTGCAGAGAATGGTTTACCAAAACCAAGTTACTGGGTTGATCTTATTCACATTTTCTAGGTTGATAAATGCACTGGAGACCCAATTATAGCACTTAAACATGAAAAGTCAGATTTTCATGGTATTTCCCCTCTAAGAAGTTACCGGTTTAAAACAGGCGTGCCACATACGTCTTTAAAAAGTGAAGTCAAAGGATTTTAATCGCCCCCTGGTGGATGTGAGCTAAACTTAAAAATTAAATAATTTTTTAGTAAGGTTTGTTTAAGTTGGTTATTAGATGTTATTAGAAGGAATGTGATGACTTGATTTGTATGTTTGTGATTGAGTCAAATTGGAAAGTGGGCAGGGCTTCGATACCGTGACTCCACCTCACGATCGCCGTTGCACAGACTATTGCTCCAAATAACGTCATCGGCACAAGATGTTAGCGACCAAGTTTTGGCTTAATTTTTTACAATGGAAGTCTATCTTTAAAAAAAGGGGTGTGACGACTTGATTTGTGTGTTTGTGATTAAGCTAAACTGGAAAATGGGTGGGGCCTCGATACTGTGACTCCACCTCATGATCACTGCTGCACACTCTTGCTCTAAATTATGTCAGCGGCGCAAGATGTCAACCGCCATATTTTGGCTTCATTTTTTACAATGGAAGTCTATCTTTAAAAAAAGGGGTGTGATGACTTCATTTGTGTGTTTGTGATTGAGTTAAACTGGAAAATGGGTGAGGCCTCAATACTGTGACTCCACCTCACGATCACTGCTGCACAGACTGGCGTCCAAATGGCATCATTGCAAAAGATATCAATGGACATATTTGGCTTAATTTTTTTATAATGAAAGTCTATTTGTTTTTAAAGAGGGGTGTGACGACTTGATTTGTGTGTTTGTGATGAGTCAAACTGGAAAATGGGTGGGGCCTCAATTCTGTGACTCCACCTCATGATCACTGCTGTACAGACTCTTGCTCCAAATAGCGTCATCGGCCCAAGATGTCAACGACCATATTTTGGCTTCATTTTATGGCTTCATTTTTCACAATGAAAGTCTATCTTTTTATAAAGAGGTGTGATGATTTGTTTGTTTGTGATTTAGTTAAACTGGAAAATGGGTGGGGCCGCAATACTGTGACTCCACCTCACGATCACGGCTGCACAGACTCTTGCTCCAAATAGCGTCATCAGCCCAAGATGTTAGCGGACATATTTTGGCTTCATTTTTCACAATGGAAGTCTATCTTTTTATAAAGGGTTGTGATGATTTGTTGGTTTGTAATTTAGTTAAACTGGAAAATGGGTGGGGCCTCGATACTGTGACTCCTTCCACGATTACTGCTGCACAGACTCTGGCTCCAAATAATGTCATTGGCCCAAGATGTTAGCAGACATATTGTGGCTTAACTTTTTACAATGGAAGTTTTATCTTTTTAAAAAAGGGTGTTACGACTTGATTTGTGTGTTTGAGTCAAACTGGAAAATGGGCGGGGCTTCAATACTGTGACTCCACCTCATGATCACTGCTGTACAGACTCTTGCTCCAAATAACATCATCGGCGCAAGATGTTCATTTTTTACAATGGAAGTCTATCTTTTTAAAAAGGGGTGTGTCATCTTGATGTGTGTGTTTGAGTTAAACTGGAAAATGGGTGGGGCCTCGATACTATGACTCCTTCCACGATCACTGCTGCGCAGACTCTTGCTCCAAGTAACATCATCGGCGCAAGATGTCAGCGGCCAAATTTTGCCTTAATTTTTTTATAATGGAAATCTATCTTTTTAAAAAGGGGTGTGGCGAATTGATTTGTGCATTTGAGTTAAACGGGAAAACGGGAGGGGCCTCAATACCGTGACTCCACCTCACACTCACTGCTGCACAAACTCTTGCTCCAAATAACATCTTCGCGCAAGATATCAACGGACATATTTTGGCTTAATTTTCATAATGAAAATCTTTTTTACAGTCTATGGTTTAGAACAATGAGTAAATATTGTTCGATTTTTTTTTCATTTGAAGGGTAAACTCTGTGGTAAGCTTTCCAAATGAATTATTATTACTGCAGATGAGCCTAACATCAGCTCTTTCAGCATATAGATATTACTACCTCTATTGAATTTGTGTCACCCACAAGTGGCTTATTAACTGTGAATATCCATCAGTAGAGTCAATACAGCTATGAATGTTTAATTACATCTTAGCCAGAGAGAAATTTGATCTATAATTTCGCACTGCTGACAATTACGCCATTAATCTACGGTCAATGCACTTTCCAGTATGTTTCGTGTAGGGATTTGCTGCACTGCAAATCCATTTAGATTTAAAAACCTCATCTGAGCTACATCTGTGATTATGTTGAATCGCTTTCTCTCCACCGTTTCTTCCTCAGCCAGTCCGTTCACGTAGTTTAATGTTCATCTACTGGTTTAGCTTGGTTTGCTCCGAGACCGATGTCTCTGTTAGCTCAACCGCCACGTTTGTCGACCTTGGCCTTCGGAGAGAAATTGCAAATGCCAAGGAAATACTTCCTCATTAGTTTTACCCTTAGCTTACAGCCTTCACAGCAGGAAGCTTGAGATAACCAGAGACTGCATAAAGATGGGCTGTTTCAGCAATGTGCATTTATATATATGGGGTTTCACACAGAATATTGCATGGATCCTTCAAATATGATATCTAATTTCAATAAAACATTCATGTTTCTGTATAGCTATTTAAATGAAAAGTCTCGCAGTTATTAAGCTGATATTTTATTTGCTCGAATGTTACTTTCGTTTTACGTTAATCTTGCATGGTGCTTTACTGTTCGTTTTTATGCTTTAAACTTCATAATCAATGCGGAGCCTGAATGCAAAGCTCCTCTTTTATCACATCTATTCTCACAGTCATATCAAATTGAAGTTATTGGGTTTAACTAAATATGAGTGCCAATCTACATAAGTCATATCACAGAAATCTTTCAGGATGTATTTGTGAAACAAAAGTGCATTGTGTTCAATAGCCGTTACGGGACAACAGCCTGAAAAAATAGCTGAACGATGCAGTATTGTATTTTAAGGCTTTTCTTTGCAATCATCTAAATGTTGCTCTGTGCACTATCAGCAGAAGTCGCCATTTTCCACGTCAAAATCACATTGCATTGCACTGTGAAGCCATTTCCTTGACTTACACCAAAGCCACTTCCCAGCATTGATTCAGAACAAGAGGGGGTAATGATGGACCCCTCTGCCCCAACCCTTTCCTGTCCCATTAGGTTACCTTATTACGTGTGTATGATATCGATTGCATGCGTACGCACACTTTGATGATCACAATTTCAGAGTCATATTTCGGGTCAGCGCACGCTGAGCAACCTCTGCTCCTCGACTGGTTTGTCTTAAACTGCACAAGATGATTCAGTAGAGGCAAAGTTATTAACTCTTCACGTGCACACCATATCATCTTATTGTGTGCTTTTAAAGACCACCTACAAAACATGCAAACAGATAATCAAGAGCGTCATGCACCATTTTTTTTTTTTAAGGGGGCACAGTGTGCACAGCTCACAGAAATTTGTGCATACACAGAGATCAAACGAAATATTATATAGCTTTCAGTCTTTTCTGTGGCACCTACATTTCTAACAATCTGAGCGCCCATGCCTTTAATGCAAAAACCTCCAAAATAAAAGCGTTGACTAACTTTTTTATCAAATACTATTCAATCGGAATAATGACATATTGGCATCATCTGAAAGGGCATGTTTTGTTTATTTACGTTTTGTTAAATGACTTGTTTAATTGTGTCATTAATGGATTTAAATCCATAAGGTATATAAACAACGAAAATGACATAAGCTATAGTCGCGTGATTCATTTTAATGTTTAATAATGATTTAAAAAAATATGTTTCGATTAAATTATTAGAGGAACGGATTTTTGCATTACATTTTACCTCATATGTGAGCATATGTGAACGTGTGATTCTGCGCCCCCGTGAACTCTGGCGAACTTTAGCGTTGTACCACCAAGAAGATGAATCTAGAAATCTCTGCTAATATAACGTGGAGACGGAGACGGAGGAGGTTAACTGCACATTACTGTACTGGGGTTTGGAAATGTTGTGAGCGTTTCTTAAACGTTTTAATTCCTCAGATAGCCAAATGCAGCAGCAACAGCAAAGAGCTAGTGAGCGTGCTCAGATGCTGACGTCTGCGGCTGCGCTGACTGTAACGCCTGCCACCAGAATTGTAAGGTAACATGATCAAAACACTATCAAAACGGCAAAAATCTCTGCAAAGTGACAAGGATGCACGTAGACGCCTCTGCAGATAATATAAGTATAAATAAATGTACAGTGGCTCAGAATGTAGCACAGGTCCCCGGCTAGGTCAGGAGGTCTTTTCTGTGTTTGCCTGTGCTCCCTGTGTCAGCGTGGGTTTACTCTGGCTTCCTCCAACAGAAACGTAGGCTATGTGTGTTTTACATAGATTAACTTGGGTGTAGATGATCCGGTTTTCGCCATGAATATAGCCAGAGTTGCTGGAATGGTGTTAAGCATAAATAAACAAATAAATGCTACTTTTGGTAATTTTCTAGAAAGTTTCACGTGTCGCTATCCCTGTCAAAAGTATTCAGCTGTTCGAATAACTTTTACATTATTGTTACATTCTATCAGATTCGTGGGAGATCTCAGCTGAGCTGCACGGGAGAAATATATATTTTCTCGCCACTTAACGGAAGCACCAGAAGAGCACAAAGAAAATGTGTGACAGGCAGCACGATTAAAAAAACATCTGCACGTTGTCATTCACTACTATATTAAAGTTTTATAGAAAGTAAAACTAAAGTACAGATTCTGAAAAGTGCCAAAGTTTGCTCACTCGTAGTCCAAAATGCATCCTGTATACCAAACGACTCTGGAGCTGCACCTTATGGCAAGTTCATGCATGACTTGCTCTCTGGAAAGTCTTGAAGTCGTTGAGGTGTTCACACTACATGACACTATGTGAATTATCCCAAACTGGAGGTCACGCGCTACACGACCTGTGAACAAATCTATTACCCAGCGACTCTATCAGGTCCCCAAACCAAATTTTGTCACGAACTGGGAACAGGAAATGGTTTATTTGAAAATGGACGTCGGAACTAAATTAGCACTGCAAGCTGTTTAAACGATGATTTGCTCTGGAAAAAAAACTAAAAAAGGAAAAGCAAAGAATATGGGTGAAACCATGTATCAGCATATGTGGGTACCTCAACCCATGCCTTGCTCTCATTGGCTGTAGCTCATAGCAACAAGGAACATCACATGATGTCAAGTTGGACTACAGCTCCAGATATTTGCTAGATATTTGTCTGGTGTCTGCAAGGGGTCAGCGAGACTCTTTGATTAGTTCACACATAAAGATTGGCAAGGACTAATCACCCACTGATTTGCCTGCGATCACAGCCCGACCTGTCGGTGAGCTGAACTCGATGACTTGCAAATTGGTCTTATAATCTTGTATTGTGAACTTGGCATTAAAAACTTTTGACAATTTAATCCTTGGGACAATTTAATGAGTTGATATTGAAAGCAACTATAGGTGGAATTTCACTATTATGCTTTGGGGGCACCTACCAGCAAACAAGGGTACTGCAATACTATGAGATTAGCAAGAGTTTGGCTTCATGCTTTTAAATATGGTGTAAATAAATGTAAACCATTTGCCTTAAAGAGCACCTATGGTCCGCTTCACAATTTTACATTTTCTTTGTAAGTGTGTATTAGTACATGTTAACGATATGCAAAAGGTACATACCCCAAAGTAAACAATGATGCAAGTTATCGTCTCCAACGTAAATCTCTTTTCTTGAACTACAACAAACACACAGATTGTAGGCAACAGTTTACTTCCTGGTATTGGTGATGTAGACAAGACCGACATTATCATAATTCCTCCCGCTTGGACTCACAGCCTGTAAGTTAACTCCTCTTAGCATTGCATTGTGGGTGAATCTTTCAAACATGGTAAGGAGCTTAACATTTCCGGCTGATATCAGAGATATTCAGGCCAATCACAACGTACAGATTAGCTGGCCAATAAGGGACACAGAGCTTTTCAAACTGATGAGTTTTATAAAAAATCAATGCGTTTGAGGAAAGCAGGATATCTGGAGCTACGAAAATATACAGTATGTGCAAAATAATGTGTTTTTAACCATAAACCACGCAAAAACATTGTATTATACCAAATACACAAAAACGTTGTATTTTTAGCAATGAAATATGTGCACTGTAAATTCAGTATTCACTCAAAAAAATGAAATGTTGTTAAAAGTATTACGTCAACAGCTTCCAGTTAATTCTAGTTAATTCCACAAAAAAGTTTAAGTAAACTCAACAAACCTTAGTAAAGTCAACAAACAACAATTGAGTTAATTGAACATGAAAAAAATAATTAATGATGGCAAAAAAATTTGAATAATGCCATTTTATAAACTCCACCCGTTTAATTAGGATTTACCAAGTCCATAACACTAAATTACTCAATCAAAGTGCAGCTGCTTAATGCCACTCATCATATAGACCTTTTTAATCACAGTTTATCAAACATATAACAAACATATTTGAAATGCAATGTTACTTTTCAAACCGTTTGTTTGTTTGTTTTGTTTGAAAATATTTCAGAACAAGTTCATTAACTTATACTTGGTCATTTATTACTAACTTACCTAATATAATGGTGCTACACTTCTGCAACAATTCTGCCAAAACAACAATTAGCCACACTGCAAAATCCTCTTAAATACTTTTATGCAACAATGTTATGTTGGCTGAACAAATAATTTTTAAGTAAAGCTTTCAAGACACTTTTTTGTTCAATGAACTAGATTAAATTAAGTTAAAATTTTTAAATAGATTTTTTTTTTAAAGTAATCACAACATGAAAGGATTAAGTAAAATTGGCAAAATTAATAGTTCATTTTTTTGTGTAAAATATAAAAAATATTAAAATATTAAGATTATACAAATAAAATATAAATTCTCATATTTCTTCATGAATAGCTCAGACAAAATCATACTTTCTTTAGGTCAACTGTGAATTGTATCACAATAGCTGATTTTAGAAAGTCTGTCTTAATGACACATTTTTACATGACAAGGTATACAACACAATAAAAAAAGAAATATCTTATTAAGTTATGTGAACTTATTTCAGTCATTGATTTCAATCTTTGACATGACCTTACTCAGTCAATATTAAAGATATCAAGATTATATTTTGACAATTATTTACATTATGTAGGATGATTTTATGTAGAACCCATCACAAAAAAATCACTTTAGCTGGGTTTTTACAAGCATGGTCACATTTTCTTTACGTTATAAAAGGTAAAAGTGGCCCTTTTAGAAACCTTTCAATAAGAAACCAAAAATAGCTCTTTTGTTGCATCACTGCGATAAAAATCCTTATCGGGACTTTATATGTATTCATATAGAAATGACAGTCAGTAATTGTTACATTTTAAAACACTGAAAATGTTTTAGGGATCATAAAATGTATATTTCCTATATAAAAAAATACATTAATTCATTTGCAGAAGTGTTTCACATACATTTCACAAACCTTTTCTTCTTTCAAACGTCATCATTCCCTGGATATGATTCACTGGTGTACATTTACAGTCTTGTGCATGCCTTGCCATAGGAAAATTATATTGCCGTAGGGATTCGGCATTGTTTCCTGAAACATTCTTAGTGCAATGAATGCACCGATGCACACCTCAAGGTCACTTATATTCTATGCTGGTCGTGTCCACATGAACACATGACCATTTCAGGGCGTGTGGCTTTTGAAGACTGTGCCAGATCTGTTCGTCTAGAAGGCATGACCCCGAGGAAATGAATTTTAAAAGTTGTCCATTCACCAAGAGTCATTTGCAGGACCTGCCTGAGGTCTTTGGGGTCACTGAAGAGGATTGTTTGACCATCTAAAGAATTCTCCCTTACTTTTGTGATGTATTTCTCTGAAAAGCTGAGTCGTAACAGCTATAAAAGAACAGATGTTCAAAATTATAAGAATGCTTATGTTATATGTAAATTTATTGAATATGTACACTACACACTAGGGTGGTCCTTATTTTTCAACTTTTAAAAGTTCATGCTCTCACCCCACCAATATGTTTGAATAAATAAAAAATAATAATAATTGGCAAAATTTGTTCAATATTAATTAATATTTAGAGGTTGCTCAAGACCTTTGAAGTTTAACACATTTGCGTATTATGTGATACTTTGTGCTAGCATGTATAATTGTTTAATAATAAATACTTATGGCAGCAACGGACTTATTTGAGCATGCTCCATGCAATTTAAACTCCTGTTTTAGTTGTGATATGTCTTTCAAAGCAAAAAGAGCTTCAATGTCAATGAAGCACAATAGACAATACACTGAGACAATGGCTGAAGCAACACAAAGCAAGTCGCTATATGGTTACTCGGATCAGAAGAGATTGAAATAACTACAACAAAGTTACCCTCCAAGAAGCAAGTTTTATGTGTGTTGTGTGTTCTGAAATGGTACAGTTTTTGCCAAAATATGTGATTTCGGAAATATTCAAAGGCTTTAAGCAACCTCTAGATCAGGGGGCACCAACGGGGTGCCGGCGGGCACCAGGTAGCCCGCACAGAGTCTGTGAGGTGCCCGCCAAAGCACATTCTATTAATAGTCTCAACTGTAATATTTATTCATTACATATTTTTCTACATTAGCTTGGCTTGGTTTACGTATGTTAAAATTTTAAACAATACTTAAACATATAAACAAGTCAAATTAAATAAAATAAACAAGTAAAACAAAAAAGTTTTAAGTAGACTATATCAAAAAGTAGCCCTCCAGATTTTTTTATCCATTGTGGTAGCCCTTGCTCATAAAAAGGTTGGAGACCCCTGCTCTAGATATTGTAGGAACAATTCAAAATTTTGCACAGTGTGTTTTAATTGATATCCTAACACATTTACGGGGTGAGAGTTGAACATTTAAAAAAAATATATAATAATTTGACCGATTATAAGGACCACCCTACTACACACAGATGAAAAGAATCAGTGTAGTGCTGGGCAAAGATTAATCATGATTAATTGCATACAAATTAAAAGTTAATGTTTGCATAATATATGTGTGTGTGCTGTGTGCAATTATTATGTGTATTTAACCACACACATGTACACATTTTAGATTTTTTAAATATATTTATATAAATATATATTTAAATTAAATAAACAAATAATACATTCATATACACATTTAAATGTTTTTAAATACATACATGAATGAATGTGTGTGTATTTATATATACATAATAATTACACACAGCACATGCTTGTATACTGTGCTAAAAATCACATTTATTTTGTATGTGATTAATCTTTGCCCATCACTATCACAATATGTAACACTGGACCATAAGTACATAAGTACATTGTATGGGTCAAAAATATAATTTTTTTAGGCCAAAAATCATTAGAATATTAAGTTATTTAGTCAATTTCCTACTGTAAATATATAAAAAATGTATTTATCATTAGTAATATGTGTTGCTAAAAACTTCATTTGGACAACCCTAACCCAAATTTAAAGATTTTCTCAATATTTAGATTTTTTTGCACCCTCAGATTCCAGATTGAAATAGTTGTATCTCAGACAAATATTGTCCAGGGTCACATATTTCATATACATATTATAAAAAAGTATACAAATATTTGAGATGACAAACCTCTTCACAAACATCTTCCGTTTTCATGCTAATGACTTTTTTTGCTGCGAGTGAGTTGAACACATTTCTTCTCGCCCTTTTCAATTCATGGCTCCCGCGTATCTTGGCCAGCTCATTCTTGATTGAATAGTTTAAGTTTACAGTACAAAGCACAAACCTTTTCACCTCCCCTATCGTGAACCTGAAGTCTTTCTTAAGGAACATCTCAAAAAGTTCAGGGTCCCAATCTCTTTCCAAAAAGATCTCAGCCTCATGTCCTTGCAGGTAGAGTTCAAGACTGTGTTCATTAAACACATCCCATAATGCTTTGGTGTCATTGGTCGCACAGATCGTTTCGTTTTGTCCATCTATCTCGGCTCTCTGTTGGTCATCTTCTATACACTGAAGAATCCAGCTTAGTCTGCAAGGCCAGCGGTCTGCCAAAACCACCCAAGCAGCGATCATCTTAGTAGGTGGAAGCTCCAATTTCAGAGTCTCCATAATAATAATCGTTACACGAATGGAGTTAATCACTCTTCTCATGGACATAGTGTCACCAGATAAATATGTTTTAAGCTTGCTGGAAAGGATGTCTTGAAATGCAGATTCAATAGTTTTAGCCACTTCTACTTGACTAAGTTCTGCTGCTGGGTACGTAAAAGGTTTTCCTTTCCCTGCAATCAAAAGAGAGACTTGATCTTCTTTATTATGATCAGATTTACTAGTAGACTCATCTACTACAGAGACTGAGGTTCTGGGAGGTCCCAGAGACAATGTATCGGTGTCTTCACGGATCTCGGACTGACCACGGACAATGTTCTGAAAGACCTTGCATTTTGATGCATCACACAGTGGAGGCACGGTAAAGGGAAGTGTGATTATTCGGTCTAGAAAGTCATACGCTGAATTTCTTTTGCCAAAACAATTCTCGGCCTGGTCCACCTGCCTAACCAGCACTTCTGGGTCAACGGCGAGCAGAGAAATAAAGGGACTCTCTTCGTCAGATAAAAGGATGTTGATAGCATCCAAAACTCCTACGATTTTCTTCGGCGTGCACCGATCCAAATTGGTGATCTCCAATACCACTCTGATCTTTCTCCTCTCGAAGAGCTCCATGAAGTGAACGAAACAGCTTAGCAGTCTCATCTCTTTACGAACTTCATGCATCAGTCCCAGCTGCTCACTAACCTTTTGGTTATCGAGCCCTTGTCTTACTTTAAGGTCCTGGTTGAAGATGAGGTTCTTCAGTAATAAGAATATAAACTTTATTGCCCCAGCTACAGGAACGCCAAGTATAGTAATAGCAAAGCTTTCCATTATTGGTTTACCCATGTGTTCTGAAAATCCAAATATAATAAGACAGACCCCAATGACAATTGTTCCGACAAATCCCATCAGTATTAAAGCCCAAATGGGAATACAGCACAACTTTTTGCTCCTCCATTCTTTTAGAGAGTCCTCAATCTTTTTTCTCGGCGAATCCTTTTCTTCATCGTATTGCGCAATCCTAAAAAGACCCAGCTGGAGCTTACCGAAGTTATTCTGAAAAGACTTGAACAATTGCATAACCAGTCCAGCCCACAGCATGTCACTGCCAGCAAAATGCCAGGCACTGAACCTCACAAATATGTACCGAATATTCTTCCGCTTCTGATTCTGCTCCGTCCACACGGGTCGATAGAAGAGGAGATGCAGGATGAGAGACAGCAGGTCACATATGGAGGGTTTAACTGAGCGAGGCTTTTGTTCCTTAGTGTTCTTCTGTTCTCTTCTTTGGGCCTCTAGATTCATATGGACTAAAAAAAATAAGGATACAGAATATAAGCTTATTTTGTCAAGTGATGTCATAATTTACACACAATTCTTTAATGAAAACTACTGTATGTTTTGTATACTGATAATCTGACCATTTTGTTTTAGCGTATGCATTTAAAAATTAACAAAAAATTATATTTCATATAAACATGTTATGACTTTTCGTAAATACTACTTATACAACATCAAAGTCCATACAAATCACTCTTGTATGACCAGGATATATCAATGCACTTCTATATAGCTCAAGTGCTAGCAAAGTCAAGGTCATGTGTTCAATTCTTACACTTATATAAGCAATAAGGTACGAGAGGCTGTGCTGTAGTAGATCCATGCAACCCCTTCAGCAGTGACTTGTTCATGATACAGCACTAGCCTCAAGTACTATTTAAAAAATATGTATCAATGCAGCTTTCGTGAAGTAAAATCACTAAAAGCCTTTTTTCGCTGTTAAACTAGTCCCCGACTGAATGCGAAGAGCAACAGATGTTTTACATAACATGTTTTTGTTCAACAATATACTGTATATATATATATTGTTAAAACTGTATGTTTTGAATAAAAATATCTGTCAAAATGAATGCAAATTATTTAAATTAGTTTAAATCATGTGTCTCTCAGAGGCTGTATTTCCCCGCCAGCATTTTGAAAAAAGTTGCCAAACAAAAGTTGAATGCTTTCCAGAATTTTTTAAAATATATAATACATATATCAAACGAAAGAATAGACCCCCTGCTTAAAAAAAAAGTTTTATTCTACCTTCACTTGTTCCCTGTTTATCACCTCTCAAATATGGTAGATTTCTTCAAATATCAAATTTTGAGCAAAAAGCTTAGATAATAAAATTTTAAATCAAATTCAGAGCGATCCTCAAAACATACACGGAATTTGAACTGTTTGCCCTAAGGGAATACTTCCGGGTTTTATACATTGGGTAAGAGCACCACCTGGTGGATAATAGTGGAAATACGGATTGCCGGAAAAACTTGTCATTGGCAGGGAAGCATTTTTTCTTAATTGACGAGTTAAAGTGACACGTTGTATTTTTCAACCTTCATAATATAGTTTTAAGACGCTTGTGATGGTACATCGACTTAAAATAGGTTGAATGGCATGTGTACCATAGCCTGACGGTGTCTGTGTCGCTTTTACTCGTACTTTTAAACTTGGGGTTTCGGGCACAAAAAGAAAAAAAAATTTGACTGCTTTACGGCATACGTCATTTCCCCAGCTTCCTCAAATTCGGACGTGAGAGCGCAACTGTTTATTTTTCTGATGTTTCTGTCATGGCCGAAGCAGCAAGAAAAAGAAACCCAAGGTTTTGTCGGAGGAGACCAGAAAGAGAAAACGGGAGAGTGACAGGATAAAAGGAAGGACGAGAATCAATATCGGGCCAGTGTTCACTCGCTGGTGTGAACTAAAGGAGGAAGAGGGGTTCCTGACCAATGCTGACTTGGCCGGCATGCTTGCCTTGGACAAGTAAGTAATGATATATTGCTTACATATATAAGTCCTATCTGGCTCCCGAACACAATTTTTTTTATGTGAATTAAGCTGGAGGCTACTTGGGGAGTGTAGAGAGTGAATTATATCACATGACTCTGTGGCGACGTGGTAGTGTCACGGACCTTGAATCACCTTTAAGGCAATATTTTTTTTTAGATAAACTTTAACCAAGTGGCCACCGTTACAACTGGCTTGTAAACATGAGCTACGCAATCTTTTGGCGTTTGAAACGCATGAAATTATATTCATGTTATATATATATATTATATATATATATATATATATATGACATGCTGGAAGGCACACCGCGGACTTTGTGACCTAAATAGTTGTCTTCTTTTCCTTTGTGACAGTGCTGTGGCGCTTATGGCCTCTAGGGGCGCTAGACGTGAAAAATACATGTCTAGTGCCCCCTAGTGGCCAAAAAGTTCTGTGGTGTGCCTTTAGTCAATGGCGGGGAAAGAGTTAAGATGTGTTTTGATCGCAGGAGAGAGAGATGTTCATAGTGTTTTAATCCGTCTCTTTTGTCCACTTTTGAACGTTTCTGTCCTGATTACTTTAAGGGGATGGTCTATGGATGGGGAGTCATTAAAACACGAGCGGGAGAAGTGACGGGTTTAAAAGGATAGTTCACCCAAAATGAAAATTCGGTCACCATTTACTAACTCTTCTGGCGTTACAAACCTGTATCGTTTTTTTCTAATGAACAAATGCAACCACATGAAGGCAACAAAAAGCAATACAGTCAAATTATTTTTTTCAGTACCTCTGAATGCGGTTGAAAGTAGACATGCTCAAAACATTTTACAAATCCATCTTAATACCAGCCGTTAACAGCCTCAGATTGAGAACTTGATAAACTGTATGCGTGTGCTCACCCTCGATTTTTTTGAGAACCATGTTGATCCGGTTGTGACATTCTGAATACAAGCCCACGGTGAGAGGAGATGAGACCTTCGTGAGGGTTTTTGATAATGCGTAAGCATATACATTATCAGAAGGGATATCTGTCACTTAAAAGAAATACACATAAACATCATATACCTTTATACCGATCTTCCTTGATATCATTTTAAATTCACTTGCGTTTAAGGTTTCAGATTCCTCTTTAAGTACCGATGCACATTTACAGCCACAACTTAAGGTATCATTTTAGCCAATATTTGTTTTCAGGGTGAGACCAACCAATGCAGGTGCATTTAATCATGACCCAATAAAAGGCCATTATAAACCCATATACACCTAATCATTGGGCTATAAATGCAATGCAGTAAATGTGCAAAAGACAATTTTTATGAGTTTATCTATAAGGGCAAAGTCCACGTTTTACTCAAACAGAAAGAATAATGGATTTGAATTTAATAATAGGTTTCGGCCCATTGCTGTACAGCTCAATTTGATGCATTTTGTACCACTGGCATATTCTATAACCATTGATTTTGTTTTTCATTTTAAAGCCAGCGCATTATAATTGGTCTAGCTTTGTTTGTGAAGTAGCTGTGTTTTTTAATAGTTGTACTCAAGAACGCTTAAGTATTCTTTAGTTTGTCATTTCTTTTGTGCAGCACTCATACCCTTTTCGATTGCCATCAGTTCTGTATTTTTCTGTCCTTGGAAAACAAGTTTCTTCCACCAGTCTTCCTAAAAGTGAAACCAAAATAGACAGCAATTACAATGAGAAAAAATATTGCTATATAAATGACGTTATGCACGGACACTAATATCATGCTGTCTTTATTAATCCGAAAAATACAGAGGCGATACAATTTACAATGGAATAACAATGTTATAGTCAATTTAGTATGTGATTACCACAAATGCAATGCGTTCAGTAATAGCATAACATATCGATTTATATTCAGACGAAAAAACAGTTCATGTTGTTTTTTAGAAATGAAGCCACCAGGCATGCATAGCTCTTGTTAAATCTCTTACTATGAATAATATGATAATGAGGAAGAGAACGTCTCACCTTTAGCAAGCAGATTTAACAAGCAATCCTTCAGGCACAGTTTACAACTAAATTGCCGGTAGACTAAAATTCCCTCTCTATTTTAAGAGCTATTTAATGTAGACAGATAGACGGAGGGGAAAATGTTTTTGGATTACAAAAACAGAAGCACTGAAAAGTTAAGTGGCGGTGAGAGAGAAAGAGAGAGACTGTTGTGTGTAAACATTAACTGATGAGAAATGAACATTGGGCGAGTTCAAGTTGAACTTTGGACTAGGCGTAAAGCAATGCGTTGTACTCTCAGTTTTCTTTTACTGCTCAAATCTCTTTATTAGGCTTAAACTCACATATGTATGACGTTAATGTTGTTTATTTGATTATAGCTATAAGAAACTGTGTGCGAGTGATCCTTCTTGATGTCAAGGAAACGTTTATTACCTTTTCTAATATATAAAAAGCCTGTGGAGATGCCTCGAGTAACCTGGCTTGAGTCTGATGTTATTTGCAGCTGATATACAGTTATCTGAGGCTATATCAAGATATACAAGTTCACAATATTCTGCCAAATAAATGCATTAGATATTAGATTGATAAGCACTGTATTACGATTATTATTTAATGCAGACCCACGCTTATCATTTCAATGCTATTCTTTTATAACACTCAAATGATCGCATTTCTTATGTGTATTGTAGAAGAAATTCCTTCAGCGTGATGCAATAGAGAAACATAAAATATAATAAAACAAAATAACGTTTTTCCCACGAAGGAGCATTTTTATTTGTTTGTACTTGGAGAAACATCTGTCATAGTTGTCCGAGTCCAAAATACAAAGGGAACAGGAAAAAATTTAAGCTCAGCAAAAACTAAACATGATTATATGCATCTACAATAAAAAACAAAAAAGCAAAACAGATTAAAAACAAGGTTCAGTGACAGCACCAAGCAATTTTAGAATAAATAACAATAATCACACAGGTAATACATTCACAATCACATTTTCATCTCCCCTCCGAGCATCTCTGGTTTTGGTGTTCCTCTTTTAAAACCGCATGCATTTACAAATTCAAACTTCAAATGTATGAATTTAGATATATCCGCATTTTGAAAGCCTTTTTCATCAGAAACTTTTAGGTCCAAATAGGCAACTCGGATGCAAAATGCGATTATGATATTAACCATACTGTATACTTTCGTCATATTATACGTTCATTAAATACTTTCACTTCAAATCTGCTTAATCAGCATCAAGCTATAGAAATACCGGTTTGTTGGCAGAATCCATTAAATACTAATTTACAAGAAAAGATGGCAAATGCACTCAAGAGGGTTTTGCATCTGAGCTCTTCAAATGCAAATCTCGCTCACTGCAGCTTTATCCAACTCTAGGGCTGGGATGATTGATTGTGCAAATCCACGTTTTCTCAATGAAGTAATTTTAATGAATTACGATGAAATGTCTGCACATCCAAAAGCCAGAGGGCGCTCTCGTGCAAAAACTCCATTTGTGCCGCAGAAGAAGTAGCATCACAAATGCTACTCCAGAAAATGTCTATGAGCATATTTATATCTAGCCCAGTGACGAAATTACGTACCTATATAGTCACATAATTTTTTTATTCTTTTTCGTGGTACTGTCACGGATTTAAGCGTTTTTTTTTTGTGATCGTATCACGAATTTCTGTTTGTGTGTCATTGTCACGTATTGGTTACTTAACTGTTTTGTCCTGTTTTCTTAGCATTGTCGCTTCGGTTTAGGGTTAGATTTACATAAGACATCCTTACCCAAACCCAACTCTAACCCTTATGCCAGATCACAATGGTTTAAAAATCTGAAAATATAAAAAAATCAGCATAAACCAATAATTAAAGTGACATCATAAAACAAACACCAAACCCGACAAGTTCAGAGTACTCAAAATTTTTGTGTTAATAAGTTTCCACAAAATTTTTAAGTAAACAACATCAGAATTTTAAGTAAAGATAACTTTAAAAAATTCAGTTAACCCAAATTTAAATATTTACACTTTTTTTATTTAACATTTAAGTACACTATGGATAAATCTACTGTTTATTAAAAGAACTGTTTAGCATATTTTTTGTATATTGTACTTAAAGCTTATTTTTACTATTTTACTTTTGTTCACAAGTCACAGAAACAGATCATGTGACTCATAAAAATGTAAGACCAGTGAAAGTGTGTTGAGACTGAACTCAGTGCAGACTTTCACACAGTCATAGTTTATATGATATAGCAACTCATATCCGACCTACATCCTAACCACATGCACTACACTTCTGAATGGTGGTAAACACAAAATTTAAAACAATAGCAAACTATTCAAAATCTCCAAGATAAATAAATGTTTAACACTATTGAGTCTTTCTCTTTACTGAAAACCACATAAAATATCACTTAATTTTACAAAAATGCTCTCGTATTGCAGGCTCATGCAAAGCATGCTGGGAACTGGAACCTCCTCAACCAATCATGCTGATTTAACTTTAAACTGAAGTAAATTTGCAGTGCCAGACACTTTCTTAGCTTATCTTGCAAATTGAACTCATCACAACCACCAAAAGTTTGTAATTATTTGCAGTGTTTGTTACAATGAGGCTGTGGTATTGAAATGACTCCGTTTGGAAGTTTTTTTTTTTGAGTTCTTTGACTCATTTTATTTGAGTTTGTAGATTTTAAAATGGTGAACTTGTTGAAAACACATTAAAAAATTTAAGTTTAATAAACATTTTCACAGTTTTGAGTTCAGTTCACTCATTTTAAATGAGTACATTGTACTGTTTGGGTTTACAGTGTAAACGGAAGCGACAATAGTTTGAAAATAGGATAAAGCAGTTGAGTAACCAATACGTGACAATGACACATAAAAGAAATTCGTGATACGATCACGAAAAAACATGGAAATTCGTGACAGTATCATGAAAAAGAATTTAAAAAATTGCGTGACTTTAGGTATGTAATTTTATTGCTTTTATAAATGCACGTTATAAATGACTCAGACTCATAATGATTTCAGATTGATAAATGCAAGTTATAAACTCGATTTTTAATGGGAAACGTGATTAATTGTCATTGCCCCATCCAACACTTAACAACATGCCCAACTTTATAATAAAAATGCATTGACTATACTTCTTTAAAAGATAACAGCTGTCAAAGCTGATAGTGTGGGGCAGTAGGGCAGATGCACTTTTGGCAATCCGAGTTCGAATCCCAGCTTGAGGTCCTTTGCCGATCCCATACCCATCTTTTTAGGGCTGGGACGATAAATCGTTCGATTCTGTTTGCTATGCTTCTCAATTAATTATGGTGAAATGCTGCTACATCCAAACATGAGAGGGCACACTCGTGCAGGAACACAATAGGCACTGCAGAAGAAGTACCATTTACATATGCAGCTCCACGATATGCCTATAAACATATTTATATAGCTGTTCATCAAACTGATATTTTCGTGATAATAAAGAATATTTATACTGATCACGTTTGACGAGTGCTGCTTTTTTAAATGCATGTCATAAATGTCTTAAACTCATAATGATTTTAGATAAAATTCCTACTGATCAAAGAGCCATAATAGGCTTCATAAAGAGCTGTGCATATTGCCTTTGTGATTCAGAATCAATATCAGATAGGCATTATTAGTATGAATATAATCGTCCCAGCCCTACCTCTATCCACCTTGTACTTTCCTGTCCTCTCCTTACATACAAAAACGGCCCCAAAAATAATAATAATAATAAAAAAGAAGATAACACTTATTCCTTCATGATTTTTTCAAAGTCACTTTTCATTGGAGGAGGTGCTGGCTATCCTCCTTTTGTAGAGAGAATGGGGAGTCTTTATATCTCATTCCTAAATTAGATTCCCTGGGCTAAATTAAGTGTGATAATTGGAATTACAGCAACTCCCAAATGTTTCCCATAGGATTAATTACAACTGCCAGTACAATCTATCTTGCTTCGCATCTGTGTAAAACACAGAGGAAATCCTTGAATGGGTCACTCGGTTTTCTCATACAGGCAGCCCTCTTCAACAGTACTTTCGGTACATGCAGAAAAAAATGCAGGCTTATGTTGAGATGATCAAAGAAGCTTGGGGGCTGTTACGTAAAATACGAATAAATGAAAAATCAAATGAATGAATGATTGAAAAATAGCTGCGCCAACCCAAAATCTGTGCCGCGTTCTTATTCATCAGACTGTTCATATTGGACTTTTTGTTACAAATAGTGAAATACTCTCTTTACACGCTTTAGGTTTTAATCATAGGTTTACCACAATGTAGATCACGCTAAA
The DNA here is from genome assembly GCF_027580225.2 of Misgurnus anguillicaudatus. NCBI lineage: Eukaryota > Metazoa > Chordata > Actinopteri > Cypriniformes > Cobitidae > Misgurnus > Misgurnus anguillicaudatus. Next base: position 27,513,540 of record NC_073350.2, on the reverse strand, counting down.
ATAAGGCCATCCATCATCTAAGACAATGAGATTGCAGTTTCCATCATAGCTTTCCTCAGTAATTGCCACAACATTACAAAATTAAGGCTTTACGGCTCTTTATTCTGCCTTGTTCTGCCTCGTGACTCTCAATTATAGCCTGAAATGAGACCCTATAACTTTAATAAAGTTTTCTTTCTTTTCCTGAACGATGCTTCTCCTGGTTTCCACAATTTCAGCATGGAAGTAATGGTAAACTTTTAACGCTGAACTGTGCACAGCGAAGTGGGACAAATGAGAATGCATTCAAATAAAAATCTTTCAAGAAGGATGGATGAACTGGTGCTGACTTATTTACACTTTTGTTTAGAGACAATATGCACAGAAAAGCTCGCCAAAATTAGCAGTACCTCAACAACAGAGTATAGCGCTTGGAACACGGTGTGACGAATGAACTGGTAAAGTGCTCTCTTAACATAGGAAGAAGAGATATTGTTGTACATACAGTGCTGTTGAACGGTCCTCGAAAAGTTATTTTTTATAGGTCCCGTTTTTTGCTTTAATGAAAGCATGCACTTGACCTGGCACTTAACATGTTTTCACATGTTATCACAGCATGATTTCACAACAGGATCTCAAAGAGCAATTTATGTGCTTCAATGAAAACAAAGAAAAGTGACCTTTTAGTAACCTTTTATAAAAAACATGTTATCGTGGTCATTGATTATTTAATTAATACCAAGAAATTAGTTTTTAAATGGATAGTTAAAAAAATTTAATTTTGTCATGATTTAAGTTAATCATCCTAAAGTTGTTTCAAACCTGTATAATTTCTTTGTTCTGTTGAACACAAATTATGACATTTTGAAAAATGTTACTTACCAAACAGAACTTGGGCACCATTCACTTTCATAGTATTATTTTTTCCTACTATGGAAGTCAATGGTGCCCCAGATCTGCTTGGTTACAAACATCCTTCAAAATGTATTTCTTTGTATTCTGCAGAACAAGTTTGGAACAACATGAGGGTGAGTAAATGAAACTGAATTTTCTTTTCTTTTTTGCTACACTATCTATTATGCTACGTGCACACCAAACGCGGGGCATCGCGTTACTCGCTGTAGATTATGTGCAGGATTTATTTTTGCTCGAGTTGAATATTTTCAACTTGGGTGAAGATGCGTTTGAGGCGAATAGCGCGTGTTTTCGCGGTAAACGCATCTCCCATATCGCGTCATTCACATCGTTCCACGTGAGGATGCGTCTGATCATGTCTTTGCATTGACTTTGTATGTAATCTACTCATGCAAATCATTGAACTCGCATCTGGTGTGAACCCATAGTTAAGCCAATGTTTTAAATAGCCTAAAATAAATTTTAAAAATTCCCAAAAATATTAGTTTCATATCAAAGAAGAACAAAGCTTTTTGATTTTCATGTTTTGATCCAAACTTAAATTATGAATACATTATTATTGTGAGAAGAGTCATGTTTAAATGGAGAAAAGTTAAGTTCATGAGCTTTCAATTAATATGCTGTCAATAAGGGATACTTAATGATTAATCACAATTAATCTATAGCATAATAGGGCTGTCACGATTATGAAATTTGGCTGACGTTTAATCGTCTGATACATTGTGTCGATTATGGCGATTAATTGAATCTTTCAGGGCTTTGACGATAATGACGATTAATTGTCTGTTTTATTGCTTTTTTATATTTAATTCTCATAAATTTTTTTTTGTTCATGAAATAATTTTCACACATTGTTGTGATTATTTAATTAAATTGTTTGCAAGGTTTACCTGGCAGTAAATATTAATACACATAACACACATAAAAATAATCTGATACTGTCTCGTTTATATAGGCGCTGCAGCTCCCCCTTGTGTTTTTATGAGAGATGTGCAATCATTGCAGTGATCTAAAATCATTGTGATGAGGTTAAACAATCGCGATGAAACAATTATTTAATCATTGTGACAGCCCTAGAATAAAAGTTTTTGTTTACATCATATATAAGTGTGAACTGTAAATAATAATTATGTATATATATATGCACACATGCATGTATAATTTTAAGAATGAATATATATATTTATATATTAAGTATATATATACAAAGTTATTATAAACAGTTCACTATATATGATCTAAACAAAAACTTTAATTCTGCTATAGATTAATCGCAATTAATCAATATGCATCCCTACATAAATTAAAATAAGACTTAGGTCTACACAACTACACAAAGTTTGCACAAATTTTGCAAAAAAAAAAAATAAAAAAAATAGCAAAAAATATATATAATTCTTGGAATTTGTGTTTACTTTTTTAATGTTCAAACATTTCTTTGTGAAATAAGCCAAAGTCTTCAAAGGCATCAACAAAAGATGTGCTTCCAGCATTTTAAATATCACTAAAAGCTTCTGACTCATATGTGGTTAAAGAACAGAAATCTTTGTCCTAAAGTCATGCTGACCCCTGTTGATATCACTGCAACAGAATCGTAACTACCTTTCGTCCACGTTTCTTGAACAATGCTGCCCTCATCTGCATGTATTGTGGTATTACACTGATTGCACTTTATTATTGCACTTTAAAAAACACATTGTTCCAAACTAATGCAAAACTTGGTTTCAATATGCCAAGATTTAATGAAGAACAAGCGAGTACCAAAGAAAAACGGATTGGGATTATAATCAATCAACAGAATTTAAACCATGTGATAATCCTAAATTAGTTACAGTTTCTCTGCTTTTCAAAAAGGGGAACAGAATGAGTAAAATGTCCCCACTGGGTACGCACTGTGAATAAATGTTGATATCAGCCTAACATCTGCTTAATACACTAAAAACCCTGTATAACATTTGATTTGCATAATTAAAAATCAGGATTTTTACCAGCTGTCAATCAGTGAGCAATTTATAATCATCGCGTTAGTGACACTGATGAGATTTCTGCTTAAGCAAACTAATTTTGACAATTAATTCAATGAGCAACAGGGAGTTTGTGCTTCAACCAATGTGGTTTCAAGTGGTTTGTTAGCAGTGGGAACTGAATGTGTTAATGCATTTACGCTCCCATGAGCCTAAAGTCAGCAAGTGATGTCCGTTAAAATGCTGGTATGAAGATGGATATGTGACTGATATCATTAGCATAAAAACCTTAATTGCATTACTTTAAAGTTTTAAATACACAATAGCAAGAGGGACAGACAAGAAAATGGGATAAAGTGTTATAGATACCTATTGTATTGGCAGTGCTTATTAGGTCCAAGTGTCATATATTATGCATTTTACAGAGACTTGTGATGCTTTTGAATACATTTCTGATTAACTGTAGCTTAATTTTTGTATTAAATACGTATGCTGATTTGTTTTATATTTGCATGCAATGCTTTGCTGAAAGAAGTACAATTTTGTATGGAGGTCGCATTGTTTTCTTGCCTGGAGGAAAACATACTGCAGGTCAGTTTTGTTGTTTACTGGCCATGGCCATATGAGCATATGACATCTCCAGGGCACACAGCTTTGGATCTGGTTCTGCTAGACTAGGTCGGCTATGAGGCAGGAGATGAATTTTAAAAGTCAGCCGAGGGTCATTTGTAGGATCTGCCCGATGTTTACTACAGTAAATAAGATTGTTCCACAAGTTGCCCTCACTGTTTTAGCATATTCCCCTAGGCAGCCCTGACTCACGACCATGAAAAAAACTATTTTGTTTAAAATGACAACCGAGAAAGACCATCTTACAAATATCTTGTTTTTATGTCCATTACAGTATTTGCTTGGAGGGAGGCATTTACAATCTGTGACTCCTCCAGATTTAGTATACAGTAAAGTACATCACATACGGCTGTCCAGGAATTTTCAATGGAATTTTCATTAAAATGTATTTTTGGCCCCTCGAAGGTATATGATTACTCAAATATGGAGCTGTTGTGCTTACAAGTTGGTCTGGGGATCATTTTTATTAATGGGATCACTTTGATTCTATTATATTTTAATCAAATAATAAATTATTGTACATGCTAGTTCCTACCTAATATAATACATACATGTAATAATATCATATAATAATGTTAAAATAATATTAAAATCGACTAATTTACACATGCATATAAACATTGTACAGACCTTCTGGAGTTATAAGTCAAATCGCAATTCTTATTTGGTCCAAATCCTTCCAGCATCGGGATTTAATACATTTCATATCAAAATGACATTGGTAAACGCAAAGTTATATTTTATTTAGCTTTAAATTAATATACAAACGTTATGCTAGTGACTTGTTCACTGTAACTATGCCAACGCACGGTCCTGAAAACGTGACGTCAGCATACGTGAAACGGACCAGTTACAGTTACAGCTCATTGTGAATATGGGATTATTTTTGATGAAGAGGTTTGTTGGTTTCTTTTTTATGACTGCTTGTCATATCAGATTTAGTTCCTGCTCGTTTTCTGGCTGTTGTCCCAACTTTTCGAAAAGCTTCTAACTTTCCCACGTAGAAATATGTGCGCATAAACGCCACATCAGCACGTATTCTATACATTTTTAACAGCTTTGCGGGTTATGATATCCAATCTCAACATAAATCTCTATATTTATAAACAGGTTTGTTTACTTTGCTAGGCTAGCTTGTCATGCACTGTTTATTTTATTTTCACTTAACGCCCATTCTTTAATGCAACCTCCTTTCTGAATGGTTGAGGTAATTGTCAAAGAGATAGTTCAGTCAGAAATAAAATAGCTCACCCCAACGTTGTTCCGTTTAAATCCTGTAATTGTTCTCCATACGGAAGGTTAAAAACAACAATGTAAAAGAGCCTTTAAATCGAACGAAGCCACATGACACACCCACTTTCACCTTTACCTGTTTTGTGTGACGTTCACATTTTCCCTATATGGTAGTAGTAAACAGCCGTTTCTTAATCCGATTGTCTAATTTCAGAATATTAACAATTATAAAGTTGACTTTCATTCTTAGTCAATCCTAAATTGTTGTAATATGCTTATGACTTGTAATGCTTAGTTAACTTTAATAAACAAAGCTTGATGACGTATGCAGCCTGCATATTTGACCCCCGAAGATTGAAGGCCAACTTGTTCAGACCTGTGGGTTGAAGTTGTGGACTTGAAAGGGGGCTTATTTATCAGGTGTTAAGCAGATCTAAGTGAAATTCTGTATATGATGATCTTTTTATTACAAACTTTTAAATTTTGAGAAACAAAATACTGCAAAACATATACTGGTGCGGTGCCTTTTGGAAACATGGACAAAAGAACAGCAGTACTATCTGCAGGTTTCATCTTTTTTATTTATTTTTATTTTTTGAAGAATTGATATAATAATTTCTCAGATTCACAACTTGAACATCTTTACTGAATGTGAAAAGAATGACCTATAGATTATGGTGTCCCACTAAACACTGGACGTCGGATAAACGTGCAGTACATGTCTATATTGGGTCCGTCAGTCCATGACCAATTCTGGACATCTATTCGACGTCCAAACTAGGTCCACTATTTGGACGTCCAACCATGACCCTACTTGGACGTCAACATTTGACCTGTTAACTGGGTAAATTTTTTTGACGTAATTTGGACGTCTATGACTTATATGTATATATTACATGATTAGGCATATATGTGTTTATTTACAAATATCAGCATTGTTATATCAACATGATTAATACATATGAATAGCCTATATTATTTATACTGTATTTTTTAAAATCACATACAAATTAATCAAAATGTAAAATAAAAAAAATGTAATTAGTTTGTTATGTTAAACGTATATGCCATACTAACAATTTAACATGAAAAAAACACAAATTTACTAATTTATTGTAAAAAGTATATGGGGTCACTTAAAAACAGACGTCACTCCGACGTCACATTGCGCAGTGCATTATAAGGTATACATTTTTTTTTCAGTACTTTATGTGTAAGTCCTGGGGTCAAACCCATGACCGTTTCTGCTGCTAATGCAATGCTCTACCACTGAGCTATACAGGAGCACATTGTGTTTTATAAGGCAGGCATGTGATTCAACTCCAGTACTTTGTTTTGACCCATACAGTATACAACTGCCCAGAATACTACAATGTAAATATTAATGATCCAAAATAATGGAAAAATCTCCTGCAGTGACATCTTTGGCCATTAGGTGGAAGTATAGCACTGCAGTTCAGTTCTTTTCTTTTTATTGCAATCAAGAACATATAAGATAAAGCAACAAATCAACAGTTTTTCAAGTTATAAAACAAAGGGTGGTTCAGTAATTTAAACAAGATAATAACCATAAAAAACCATCATATGAAAGTACATGAAATGTAGATGAAAATCACATTAAGATCATAAGATAAAGGGGAAAAAATAAATAAAAGGAGAGAGGGCATATTAAAGTAAAGTAAAATATTGAATTAGTTAAAAAATTAAAATAATAAAATAAAAATGTAATAATTTTAATAGCTTTCTTATTAAAACATATCGAAATTAAAAAGTATAAATTAAAAGTATAAATTAAATTTTTGTTTGAAGACATTAAAGTGGGGTTTATTTACATTTATGGACAAAAAACTTTTAAATGAATAAAAGAAAATTTATACAAAAGCTTGCAATAAATTCTTGTAATTAACATAAAATATAAAAATAATGTTAAAGAAAAAATGTAAAGAATATTTTGGACAGTGGTGGCTCTAATTCAAAATAAGTGTTCGGAGTGTCATGTGTGTGGTTCCTTTTTTCAAAATATGTTTTGCGTGTCGAGAGACTGTGTGCATCACGTGTTTTGTCAAAATAAGTGCCTGCTGCACACGCGTCAAAACCGTTTATGATAAAAGAGACGATCACGTTCACAAAATACACGCAAGACACTCCCTTAACAGTAAACTCTGATTACACATGAGATTATGCGAATATCTTGCAAACACGAGCATCTCTTTTATCATAAACCCTTTAGACGCATCTGCAGCAGGCACCCACCTTAACAAGACACGCGATGCACACAGGATCTCTCGACACGCAGAACACACACCCCGATAAAAAGGAACCACACACACGACGGGCTACATATATGTTGTGACGAACTTCGCATCGAGCGCCCTCGAAAAAATAAGTCATCGGCCGCCACTGATTTCGGACAAATAAATTCAACATCACTCCAGAAAGGAGCAGAATGTATCAATGTCAGTTCTTCATACTGCAATTTTGTTTTGTTTTGTTCGGACAAGACTTCTGATTCTTGTATGTAAGGCTTAAAAATGGACTAAGATTCACACATCTTAGTTTCAATTTCATGTGAAATGTAATGTGTCTGATGGAATGTTACAATGAAATAACATCCAATTCTGTTTTGTTCTCAGTGGCTGAATGAGTTGAATCAAAAGCCTTAATCAGATTTGTTCATTCAAGCATTTGTGAGGCCCGAGAGCTGAGAATTCCTACAGTAAAACCACCTTCCAAAAAAGACCCCCATCTCATCCCATTGCACCCAGTTCCAAGGGTGGGCTGTTATTGGCCATTGAGGGGATGGGGTTGCTGTTGAATCTTAACATTTTTCATTTGAAAAATGTTTTGCGTCTGCACGTCCCACAAAGGCTTTGTATGATTACCCTGTCTGTCTGTCTGTCTGTCACATTGAGGGTGTGTTTGCTAATCACAAATCCATGTGGTATGCATTAATGTGCGCATCCACTGAACTTCTCTCATCCGGATTTTATCCGCCCTCCTCTTGCACGTCTAAAGGATGAACATATTTCAACTCAATATGAGCTCTGTGGCAGAACGATCAAGATGTGAGGTGATTATTAAACACCAGAGCAATCTCCACAGCTCAAATAAAGCTGGATAAAGGAACAGGTATGTGGTTGAATCCCGTTTCCTCATCCCTCCACTTCCTCATTACAGACTGCGGCACCTACTTGAAAGTCCACGCGCATCTCCCACTCGCCGCACTCCTGTGCAATGAGGAATACCTTTATTAAATCAGAAAGGGGAGAAATCTAATTTAGACTTGATATCATGAACAGGAATGTCTCTCATCCGCCATAATGTCTGGTGAGAACATTTTTCCAAAGCTTTTTTTGTAGGTCACTTAAAAAAATGAAGCTTTCACTTTTTCCAATAAGTTTGTTCTCTGTGTTAAAAAGGGTTGCCTATTTTACTTTGTTAGCTTGTGATGAGCTCTTTACCTTACAAATTAAATGTGAGATATTCCACACTTTTTCCCTGGAGTCTGTTTATAACGTTTGGATTTCTTGCCGCGTAACTTTGTTTTACTACGTTTTTCAGCCCTTTCAATTAAACAGGCTGTTTTTACTATTACACCATTGAAAGTGACATTTAATTTAGTTTAAACACTTTCTCCTATTCCAGTTTAATGTGCAGTGATAACTAAGTAAACCATTTGTATGCTGATTCCTTTGTAAATCCTTGCCGCTGTGCGGTTGGTGACACATTAAAACAATATTGGCTTTCGACTGACCAATGGCAGGTCCTTGGTTTTGCAGTTTGTATGGTGGCGCTGGTACCTCAGAAATTAAAGACTTTTGCCCACAAGTCGCTAAATGCAAAGATCACAGTGGTTGTTCATCTTGGCAATATCTTTACACTGTCAACAAATGGGGCATGCAGTATACTTTAAGAAAGTCTTAATATGTATAATTTAGGTACAGATATGTATACATTTGGTACCAATATGTACATTTGAGGTATAAGTAATATGTACAGTACACTTAAAGTGGCACTCCACTTTTTTTCAAAAATTTTCCAGCTCCCCTAGAGTTAAATATTTAATTTTTACTGTTTTGGAATCCATTCAGCTGATCTCTGGGTGTGGCTGTACCACTTTTAGCATAGCTTAGCACAATCCATTGAATCTGATTAGACCATTAGCATTGCACTCAAAAAATAATCAAAGAGTTTCGATATTTTTCCTATTTAAAACTTGACTCTTTTGTAGTTACACAATGATATTAAGCAGCAGCCGAAAATAGTCCCCTTAGTAACTTTCAATAGCAGGGGACTATTTTCGGGCACTGCGTAATATCATTGCACCTCCTGCAGCCATGTTACGACAGCAGAAGTCCTTAATTATTACGCCTTTTAATTTTCTGTTGATCTTATGCTAAATACACACCAAACGCGTAGCATAGCGTTACTCGCTCTAGATTGGTCGCGGGATTTAACTATATGTCATGCGAATTTTTCGCTTGAGTTGAATATTTCCAACTTGCGCAAACGCAGGTTTGAGTCGAATAGCGCGTTTTCGCGGCAATCGCGCTGCCCAATTCGCGTCATTTGCTTCGCCCTGCGTGAGGACGCGTCTGATCGCGTCTTTGCATTGACTTTGTATTTAATGAACTTGTGCAAATTGTTGAACTCGCGTTTGGTGTGTATGCCCCATTAGTACACAATGTAACTACAGAAGAGTCAAGCTTTAAATAGGAAAAATATTGAAACCCTTTGGTTATTTTTCAAATACAGTGCTTTAATTCTGATTACAAAATTAAGACGTAAAATAATGAATGTGAATATATTTAGAATGAGAGATATAGAATGCACTACGTTTTTTTGTTGCCTATTTTGTTCAAAAGCATGATCAATGTAAGTCTACATATTATAATAACAAAGAACTATGCTTCTGACCACAGGTGAAGAGCTGTCATTCAAACGACACAAGTTTGCTATGCAGCTTGCGAATGTTTGTTTGAACTAGGTTTCGGGAAACACCAAATTGTTGAACTTTGTCAGTAACGATGAAACTTGCGACAGTAGTTGGCTAACGATCTTTTTGAGAAAAACACCCTAGAGCGTTTAAACGCATCTAAATACGTCAGGCGGACTGTGACTGTGACAGCGTTTTTCAGCTATAAGGGGTTGTGCACACCAAAACATTTAAACGCGGCTAAAAAGCCTGGAGAATGCTGAATGCCAGCTGTTTTTAAGCTGAATGCCAGCTTTCTTCAGCTGAGTGCTTTGGTAGCTCTGATACTTCAGCTGTGAGCCGGTTGGTTGCTGTGGTAATGTCCCACCCCTCCTCCACTCTGATTGGACGGCCGTGTAAGAACTGACATTGACGAGCAGAGCTTTTCACCCGAAGTTGAATATTTTTCAACTCTCGGCGCTCAGTGGGGGAAAAACGCAGAGCGCCGGTTTTCAGTGCGGAAGAAAACCGCTAGCTGCTAGCTTTTTTGAAAAAACGCAGTGCTTCCATTGGAAACAATTTAAAACATGCACCGGCCGCAGGCGTAAAAGCTTAGGTGTGAACACCCCCTAACCGTGGGTTCACACCAGATGCGTTTGACGCATTAAATTTGCGTCTACCGCGCGTAGTTGGACGCTTAATAATTTTGAGTATACTCGCTTCATTCGCACATGAAATTCTAGTCATCGAGACATCGGAAATTCGTGTCATGGGAGACGCTTCTGCGACTCCACTCGCTTCCTGTAATCACGTCAATACTACAACAAGCTCCTGATTGGTTAAAGCGGCATGTTTTTCCGCCAAAGTTCAGAGTGCGGAAATAACAGCATTTAGTGGTAAGATTTTTGAAAAGCGTGGCGCTTCCTTCGGAAACAATTGAAAACATTTGCCAGTGAAAACTCCTTGGTGTACACGCCCTTTTAAAGCACTGATACCAAAATGTACCTCTGAGGTGCTAATATGAACTCTTTAGGTACAAAGGTTTACTTTTTGAAATATACCAGTAAGCTAAGGACTATTTTTTGACAATTTTCCAACAGTGTAAAGAAATGTAAAAATATTAGGTTCTTGTACTGTAGAGTTTTGCACATTTGTTAGTAGCATTATTCATTTTTGTTTATCGCTGCTTATGTTTCAAATATGATTGGGAAGGACTGGGAACTTTCGTTAAACATTTTGTTTCACAACAGCATTTTTTTTATATATTAGCAAAAGACATCTGGTATACTCAGAGTACTCTGGTTTCCTCCCAAAGACTGGAGATGCCAAATTGTCCTTCTCCAACTTGTTTGTAGGTCAACTTCTAGATTAAACATAGATGCTGGAATGGTTTTAAGAAATAAATTAAAAATAGAAAGAAGAAGCAAGAGACTTCTGTGTGTGCTACTTACTATTTGTGGATTACAGACTAAATGCTAGGATGTGTTCTCTTATTATTTGTTCAAAGATCAGTTCTGCATTTAAGAAGAGATCTCAGATTACCCCAATAAAAATGTGCTACTGTAAACCTACGTTTGTGTGATCAATTAACTAAAGAAGTACATTAAGACAATATATGTGATTTTTAATTACATTTAACTCGAATGATCACATAGCTTAATGTGATTTTTGCAGTGCATGGGGGACAAACATTACAGCTGTATGTATATTAGAAATGCATTTTCTCTCCTGAAACTTGATTAACTTGTACTGCGGGAGAGACGGCGGGGAGGAAAGTACAGCATGGCGAGCTGTTTGAAAACAGTTAGTGAAACGTCAGGAATGAGTTGTTCTTTCATTACTACACATTGTGCTGCTGGTGCTCGTCATTGCAATGTTAATGTATTTATTTACAGCAGTTAAACTAAAGCTAACAATAACTATCGGGACAGATGGAGTCCCTAATCCATCAGGATGCGAGATATTGCTTGTTAAATTGGGGCCCTGCTGCTGGCATTAGTAAATTGTGTTGTGTGGCATCATACACACACTTCACCTCCATGACCACTAGGGGTCAGAAAACAGTCTTGTTTTGCCTCTGGGGACACTGGGATTTGATCCTGTAATGTTCCTCTAATCTTTCTATCTCCTGCATTGTTTTCATTTGCCGAGCATTTTGGTTCGTATGTGAGATTTGTTTCCACAACAGTGACATAATGTAGTGATATTACGTTGAAAAATGGTGAGTTAGGGAGCATTTATGAAGTGCTGCTGCTGTATACGGTTTCAGAAAAACATGAAAAGTGAAATAGGGGAAATAAATTATATTATACGAGGCATAATTCTGGGCTTTAAAAGCTCCATCAGCAAAGACAGAAAGAGAGCGATTCTTCATAATGCTTTGTCATAGGCAGGATTCATTTGTATAATTTCTTCATTTTCTGGAAAACTCTTGCTCGGAGTGTAGCCTGTAATGCAACCTGTTGTGCAGAGAATGGGGAGAGTGAGAGATCAGAGGAGATTGTGCTTAATTTGTGAGGAACGAATCAATAAGTAGTTAAGGGAAGATCAGACGTGACTGAGAATGCTCATTGTGTCTGACGTCCAACATGAAATCTGCATGTGTTTGTCCATGCGTACAGATGTCAACTATAGAGAGATTTAAATTAGTGCTATGAAATCGTGTACTATCATTTTTCTCTCATATGATGTAGAATGCACGCTGTTCACAGTATGCAACAGAACTTTAAGATGGTTTGTGTACATTTTGGCACAATCTAGTGGTGAATCGCAACCAAAAGCTCCCCCATCAGTTTCAAAACGCATATGAAACAAACACGCATAGGGACGAAACGCGCTCTGTAGAACAGTCCGATTTAGAGCTACTGTAGAAACATGACTACGACTTCCATGTAAGGAGACCCGCGGTGTATGGAGATACAAACGGCTTATTTTAAGCTAATAAAAACAATACAATTCATTATAGAAGGTCTTTATACACCACTATAATATATATGTATATTTTATTGAATTTCTTTAAAAAGATCCTTCTAAAAGTTACCCAATAAACCTTTAATGCATTATATACTGCCTTAAATAATGTGTCCCACAATGCAATGCATTTTTCAGTTTTAGTGTAATGGATGAACTGAAAGTGACAGTAATTTTCATGTGTACTTAAAAAATATATACAATGCACTGTATACTGTGAAGGTGTTACCCAAGTGTGCCGCACAAGCCCTGAAAAGTGAAGCCAAAACGTCTCATAGGTCATAAACCTGCCTCCCCATGTTATTTAATGGGACTTGAGACCAACTAAAACATTTAATTACACTTCAATTATTTTTTTTCCAAAGCTGGTTTCTGTCATTTACTGTAGTTTTTATCACGCTGATGTAAATTCAAATGTAGCGAACAGGCGTCGTCCATCTTTTTTTACAGTATATGGTTTTAATAATGACATACACAGAAAATTGGTACAAAAAATGTCACTGGGATGGTACATTTTTAAAAGTACCTAAAAATTGTACCATTTATCTGTAGATATGTATACATTTGGTACCAATACACACCTTTGAGCTACTATGCACCCTTTAGGGGCAAAGGTACTATCTATACTAAAAAAGTGAACTATCCAGCTTTCACCCTATTTTTACTTCTCTCTATACCAGTGGCGGCTTGTGACTGCTCATCTGAGAGGCACTAATTTAAAATAAGTGTTTGGAGTGTTGTGTGTTGCTTGTGTTTTCAAAATATGTGTTCATGTGCATCACGTGTTTTGTCAAAATAAGTGCGTAGTGGACACGCATCAAAACCGTTTATGATAAAAGAGACGCTCGCCTTCACAAAATACACGCAAGATACTCCTACCCAGTCTCACTAAATTTTGTGATATAGTCACGTATTTTTCTATTCTTTTTCCGTGCTATTATCACGAAATTCCGTGTTTTTTCGTGATCGTATAACGAATTCCTGTTTTCGTGTGATTATCACGTATTGGTTACTCAACTGCTTTTTCCCACTTTTAAACCATTTTCGCTTCGGTTTAGGATTAGATTTGGTGCTTGCATTAGAATGTCACTTTATATATTGGTTTATACTATTTTTTCTGATTTACTTTTATATGTTGCCTAGCGTTAGGGTTAGAGTTGGGTTTGGTTAGGGATGTCATTTTATGTAAATCTGGCCCTGAACCGAAGCGACAATGGTAGGAAAATAGGACAAAACAGTTGAGTAACCAATACGTGATAATCACACAAAAACAGGAATTCTTTATACGATCACGAAAAAACACGAAATTTCGTGATAATAGCACGAAAAAAGAATAAAAAAAATATGTGACTTTATAACGAAATTTCGTGAGACTGGGCTGGATACTCCCTTAACAGTAAACTCTGATTACGCAGAGTTTTCTCTTTTATCATAAACCCTTTACTGTGGGTTCACACCAGCCGTGTTTGAGGCGTCAAATTCGCGTCTACTGCGTCTAGTTTGCCTCTTGAACATTTTGAGTTTACTCTCTTCATTCGCATGTGAAATTATAGTCATAGAGACATTCATGCGGAAATTTGCATCATGGGAGGGGCTTCTGGGACCACGCTTGCTTCCTGTAATCACGTCAGCAAGCTCCTGATTTCCTGTTTCTTGAGGCAATGCTCAAATGAGGCGGAATCGCGTCTACTGCACCGCGCTAAACACCTCATTAGCGCCGCGAGACCTCTGGACGCGCGTTTACGCGCCTTCACATTGACTTAGTATTGTAATCACTCACGCTTGACGCCTCTACCGTGGCTGGTGTGAACGCAGCATTAGACGTGTGTGCAGCAGGCACTTATTTTGACAAGACACGTGATGTACACAGGATCTCTCGACAAGCAGAACACATATTTTGAAAAAAGGAACCACACACATGACGGGCTACATACATGTTGTGACGAACTTCGCATTGAGCGCCCTCGAAAAAAAGTCACCAGCCGCCACTCTATACAAAAGTCGTATGGATGGATTTAGAAGAAGTGTTTGGGTTTAATACTGTACAGTAGCTGATTAACGGAAATATTATTTCAGCACTGACAAAGGATGTTGATAAAGAAGCATTTGAGTAATCACGTGGACTCCAGTGTGTCTATGTAAAATCAATAACCCCAATTACAATGACTAATAATTATAATGTTTTTCACAAGCCAGAATGAAAATAAATGAATGGACCAAAAAACATCACGCTTTAGTGTTAAATTGATCTTTTTAGATTTTTTTGTGTTAATTTTGTGACATTTGTGATCCTCACTTCTATGCTGTTATGAAGAATACATGAATACTTATTGTCAACGTGCTTCCGCTTCCCTGAATACAACACTTAGTAGTGATTGTGTCTTTTTAATTAGCCATTTTTCATGATGTCTGTACATCTGTTAATGATGTGCTGGAACAGTGACCCCTGCTCTAATTTATTCATTTAGCACAGGGGGTTTCAAACTTTATGATGCCAAAGACCCCCAAATATGATTAACCTTTTGTGAGGGACCCCCTTTCTAATATATATCTCCAATTATGTACAGATAAACATTTAAACTGTTTTAGATAAACCCCAGTGAGTGAGAAAAAAGACACAGTAGTCTGTAAAACAGAAAAAATTAAGAAAATGACAAACAAATATAACAGTTCTATATGTAGTGAAGTATATAGCAAGAAAGAAGTAATAAAATATAAAATAAAGATGAACACTTACAAACAAAACGATAACATTGTTCAGTAGACATGCAATTTTTGCTATATCCTTAAAAATTCAACACTTTTGATAGCTGATACTTTTATTTAAAGGGGACTTATTATAAAAAATCTGAGTTTTTCCATGTTTAACTCATTCTCCGCCAGCCATTTTGAGAAAAGTTGCCCACCAGCATTTTTGTGATTTTAACAAAAGTTTCACAAAATTCCTTGCAGGAAAAATTATCTTCTATAAATATATAAACATACAAATTATATCAGAATTAAAGAACACACCCTCTGCTTTCAAACAAACAATAAACAAATAAACAAACAAACAAAATGGGGAAAAAACGTTATATTATACCATTTACTTTTTCCACTTAATTTAACCACTGAAATATGGATATTTCTCTTCAAAAATACAGCATTTTGAGCAAAAAGCTTAAAAAATTGCGTTTTTGTAAAGGAATTTCTGTTAGAGATCAGACTCAGAATGACTATCAAACATAAAGGCAGTTAAAATAAATCATTAAATCTTTTTAACTTCCGTTTTTGATAAATTCGGTTTGGCGCCATCCAGTGGATAAAAACGGTAATACACTTTCACTTTGAAATTCGTCCAGAAAGGCATATTTATTAGTTAAATATTAACTCATAATTGACGAGATAACTCGTCAATGGCGGTGAATGAGTTAAGTGCTATAGTTGGGTCCCAAGTGCTTCTATTAACCTAGAAAACGAGAAAAAGATCAACCCAGTAACTCAGTTTTGGAAAACCATTCTTTGCAAGCATGTAAAAAAATAGATAATTGAAATTTGTCTCCCCCTGTGATGTCAGAAGGGGATAGCACAAAGGTGCTTCACAATGCCATAGAAGAACCATTTTCATTAAATGGTTCCATAGAAGATATAAAAGAAAGAAATGTATGAAAGAAATGCTACTTAAATAGTTTTTAAGGAGCCAAAAATGTTTCTTTTATGGCATCGCTGTGAAGAACCAGTTAGGCATGTTTATTTTTAAGAGTGCAAAATGACTTTTTGTAGAATTTTGTGATTATCAGCCATAAAGTAAAGCTACTTGAGATGCATATTAAAATATTTTTAACAGGTCCAGGATTCATCTGTCCAGGATGTTTGCGCCTAAGATGCTCTGATAGACTCCAGCCCTCCTTGACCCTGCAGAGGACAAGGGACTTTGGGGGACGGATGGATGGACCTGGAGTTTCAATTAAGAAAGTAAATAGAGATTTCATGTTTACCTTAACTTACACAGTTTATAACACAGAGTTCCCACGACAGCAAAAAGACACTAAGACCTCATTATAGTTAACCAGGCCATTAGAGCTCCCTGTCCACCGAAGCCAATGTATCTATACTGTGTCCCTGACTCACAAAGGTCAAGGAGCTTCGCAAACAAGTAGGACTCATTAGTTCATTTAAGCTGTCCATTGTCCCATTAGCTTCTGCGCTAAGTGTTTTAGCTTCTAGTTCCTCGGAAAAGCATGTGTTAGACAGAGAGAGAGAGTGATGGATAAATAAATGATAAACATCATCTAAATAGCCAGTTTATCACCTAATAAAGCTGAGGCTATATAAGATCTCAGGTTTGTTCCACGTATCATCAGCTAGCTAGTTTGAACAACTTTTGTGTTATCTGTGAAATAGCCCTCTTTCTCTCATAATCACACCCACGATCCGCTCTTACGTCTCGTAAAAACAAAACTTAATTAAAAAGAGAAATAAAACCCTGTTATATCCAAATTGCTTGCCGAATGAACATAAGAGCTGAAAATTTGAGTTTTATTTAAGGTAATGCCTTATTTTGTGGTCACCATTAACTGAATGCTGTTTATTTACAGTGTAATACAACAAAAATAAAAACCTAAACTCAGCGCTTTTTTGTTGTTCATAGTGATCACATTTGTCAAACTCCAAAAATGACTTGTGTCCTATTTAGAGTCCTCTGAAGCCACACGAGAGCTCTCAAATCAAACATGGCGTTCTTAGATGTATTACACCAGATTCAATGTCAATGCCATAAGATGACAGTCTTGAATTATGATCTGTTCCCCAAACAAACATAAAAAAAGACTTGGACTTTAGAGTCTCATTTGATGTGTATCATGTATGTCATGGTTTTTTCCTTTTGCATACCACACAGCAATAATAGCACACACACACAAAAAAAACTACATTTGAGGATCATCTGTTGCTTCAAGGTAAAGAAGCATGACAGCTGAAACATGGACACGGATATCACTCTGAATGTAATAAAGCGAAGAAAAAACCCAGTTGGCCTTGCCTGCCTTCCCCTGCAGGTCTCAATCTACCATCCGCCCGCTGTGAGACAGCGAACCCACCCTAAAGACAGACAGACAGCTATGTTTAAGCCGAGATCTGTGTTCACCCTGGCCACAAAACCGGTGGTGATTAGAGTAATGTGGGTTTTTCGGAGCCCATCGGCAGCCGCGGTGGGTTGGGGAGCAGAACGGGCAGATAAGAGCCAGCGGTGAGAAGTTTTAATTAAATAATGGGACATTATACGGCCGGATTATCTGAGTCTCCAGCGCGAGGTTGCAGAACAGCAGGATGGCCGGACAATGGAAGTGCTGAGCGATGCAAGACTGGACATCAGCCAAGAGAGAGAGAGAGAGAGAAAAAAGTAAAAGGCTGAAATCCAGCCGTTGTGTATTTGTGGGTGAACAGACGGCCGAAGGACGACACACGTACTGAAACAGAGCTGTGCGGCAGAACTCCAATGAGGCTGAACAGAAGATCTGGACTTGGGGTTAAATCAATGATGTGTGTGTCTGAGCCACTGTCTGACACTAAATGCCACTTACCGATCACACACATACACATTCATACACAGGTTAAATAATTAACCTTACCGTTTCACACCGCTTACATCATAATGCCAGCGCTCCCAATAGCTTTCTTTTTAGTTTCCCCACTACGGCCCCGGTTCCTGTTGTTTCGCTGGTTTGGGGCAAATGAGGCAGAGAGTTTACATTGCCGTTTTTGCACGCTTTTTTACTGAAATGATGTAAAATAAGGTGCACAAGTTAATGCAACCAGGTTGCACAGCAGGTAGCTGACAATATATACACTGTAAAAAGTAAAAGTTGGATCAAATTCTTTAATTTAGATTACAACGAAAAATTAAGTAAAAAAAATTCAATATTACCAATTTCATTTTTTCAATGTTACCAATTGAAGTAATTTTCACTTAAAGTGAGAAAATTTAAGTATTTAAAACTAAATTTTATGTTAAATTTATAAAGTTTATTTAATTTAACTTAAAGTTGATTGAACTTGAAATCATTTGTAATATTAATTGGTCTGTCCATCATCTCCACTTAGTTAACGGAGTTCAATGATTTTCTATTTGAAATTCAATTATAATAATAAAATACACTGTAAAAAAATCTGTAAAAATTACAGTACTACTTGGTATAACTGGCAACTAGCTGCCAGTAACTTACTGTAGATTTTACATTTATGTTATTAACTGGCAACAGTTTGTTCAAAGTTAAATGAACATTAAACATTTTCAGTCTTTATCTTCTACAGTAAGTTACTGGCAACCAGCTGCATAATTACAGCAAATTATTTTTAACAGTGTAGAGTTATAAATAGAACAAAAATTCATGATTGCCTTTACGAAATCATCATCTACAACAAAACAACATTATAAATATATAAATAGGTTAAACCCTTTATGACATTTTATTAACAAATAAATGTGAAGTTCTTATCAGTTCTTATTTTGCGAAAAAGTAAATAAATAAATAATCGAAATTTAGGCACAAAGGGTTATGGGTATTCCTTTCAACATGTACTGATAATTTTAAGTTCATTTTACTAGTTTTAGTTTTTAGTTTAATGAATTTTATTGTTTAAAAGTGAAATGTACCAAAACTCAAAATAAGTGATGTTAACGTCAGGGCGAGTTCCTAAAAATAAGACAATGAAAGAAGACTCTCAGAACAAAAGGACAAACCTGTCACTAAGGTGGTGCCCTTTAAAGGTGCAGTGTGTAATTTTTAAAAGGATCTCTTGACAAAAATGCAAGTAATATATACAATACTATATTATCAGGGGTGTATAAAGACCTTTTTATAATGACCCGTTGTGTTTTTATTACCTTAGAATGAGACGTTTTTATCTTTATACACAGAGGGTCCCCTTACGTGGAAGTCGCCATTTTGTGCTGCCATGTTTCTACAGAAGCCCTTAACGGGCAAACTTTTTGGGCTAAGTTGTCTCAATTACATGTTTTCCGGTGGCGGCGACCATAGCTTCTCTATGCATTTCAAAAGTGAGGGGTGAGCAGTGGATTGAGTTGTTAGTTGCAATTCGCAACCTCACCACTGGATAATGCTAAAATTTACACACTGCACCTTTAAAGCTCCCATAACACACACTGTTTCTGATGTTAATCTGGAGTGCCTAATAGAGTAGTATTGCATCCTTCATATATCCAAAGAGTCTTAAGTTTTATCAGAATTATAAAAGACAGATTAGCTTTACCGATTCTTTCCAATAACGTATGAAAAAAATTGGGAGCAGAAGTTACAAACTGCGAAGGAACGAGTCACATCACTTTACACTGACTCACTGAGAAAAATGATTAATTGGATTAACTCAATAAAATTGTGGGCAGGATTTCCATCCAATATGAATGTGTACCCCTAACTCATAAAAAAAATATATATTGAGTTAGTCCAACTCAATTTAAAGTAAAATGGCAATACTCAATTAGTTACCTCAACTCAATTTGGTTTAATCTGAATAACTTGATTTAGCATAGTTTGAATAACTCAATGTAGTGAAGTCTGAATAACTCAATTCTGTTATTTTATATAAAACGTTTTTATATCATACTAATTAGCATAAGCACATGTTAGCATGCTAATAATAATAACTTATGATACTTTGGATGAGCATGTGAGAAGAGACTGATCTCCAGACAGGCATTAACACAGTTAGTGCTCATTGAGAGAAGTACGTCACATCCACAACCTGACCACAAACGCCACTCTTCTGCATGATGGTAACCAAACAATTTGAAAAAAATATAACACAAACGCTTCTAAATCAATCAGATAAACGGACATTAAACATTAAGTCTTTCTCTTTACCTAAAAATGCATAAAATATCACTTAATTAAAAAAATTACTCTCCAAAAGCAGTTGCATGCAAAGCATGCTGGGAAATTCTTTTTCCAGAACCCAAACTAATTGTGTTAACGCAATTAAAAATAAATCAATAAATTATAGTACATATTCAATGTACTAGGTTTTCCGGGGGAAGTGCCCACAAAAAGTAGTGATACGTATGGCTTACCCCTGATATGTCAGCTGGGCCCATAAAAAAAACGAACCCTGGTGAAGTGCATTCGTCACGGAAATACTCTGTAACACGTCCAACTTTTTTTTTTAACACTGCATTTGTTTAGCATTAGGAAACAACTCTTAAACTGTGTTAATTAGTCAGAATGCATGAAATAAACGTATGTACATCTGAGGTACCAATATGCACCCTGTATGTAGTACAAAAGTGTACTTTTTGAAAAGGTACGTCCTCAGTGACAGTTTTTGTAATTTGTTTCAAAGAATGAAGGTCATTTGAAATTTTCATATAAAGGTAATACATATTTTAATAGTGATTCAGATGAGGTCAGTGAACTGTAAGATATAGGCTCTGCACCAGTACCTGCCTACTTAAATAACAATTTAAGACATCAAGCTCTTGTAAAAGGTACTTTGCATAAAGCTGTCAAGTGTCTACGGAAGACTTAGAAATATTTATGTTGTCCCTTTTTCAATCAAAACAACAACATTGCTGTTTTTTATTTATTGTTTGATTTTATTTGTGACATTAAATTTAAAGAACAAAGTACACCTCATGACAAAAAGTTTTATTTAGTTGAATTTTCTGCAGTAAGGAACTTTTTCAATTTCAGGACAACATAAAAATAAATGTAGACAGTTCATGTTTACATTGTTTTTCCAACAAAAGCCTTTTCCATTATTCAACAGCAACAGTATAAAGCTGAAATAAAATGCAGTTATATTTTATATTTATTCTGCAGCCCTATTATGGGAATTGTTCTGACAGGTGAAACTTGTTTATTATGGGATTGCTGAGTTTCGGGATGATTTTTATGGCATCTGTGATACATAATTATAAAAGATTTGATGCATTGTTTAAAACAAAGATGGTAAGTTCAGAGCTAGTTCTCTACAACAAATGTCTCCAGTTGTGTTCAATCCTCTGGATGCTGTTATCCCATCTTTGGCCTGGTTTGTGTGAGCTGTATTCTGGGAATTCAGGGCTTTTGCTGTTCACAGCATGATTGATTATCCATAAAACATGCTTGGCACTGCTGAGTTATGGTGTTAGAACAGCCAATAAATTGTTTTAGATGGCTTATTACAACAATGTTGCTGGACCGACATATTAAATTATTGGGGACTTGTAAATCAGGGGACTTTTTTAAAATGAGCTCATTAAATTGATAATAATTGCATTTCTTACTCTCTCTAAAACATTCCCACCGTTGTAAACGTGTTTAAGGTTTTTCAAATATTGTCATCTATCAAATATAATTATGGTCATTATCTGGCTTAGATAAACACAACCATTACATTTTGTATACTGCTACAGTATAGGCTACTGCCTATATGGGTGATTCTCGGGAAATTAGACTTATGTGGTGTCATGAAACATTTTGATAAAAGTAAGAGTATCAAAATAAGAAGCATGCAGTTACAAACATGTATGATTTCAAATGACATCATACAAACCAAGTGTGTTGTTTTTTCCACATTTAAGGGGAAAATTTTCATTACCGCAACGTGTCCATGACTGGATTTGGGTTCTTTGACATGGAAATATTTATAATTAAAAAAATCAAAAAAATAAAAAGCTTCAGTGCATGCTATACTATAAACATTTACAGTAAAGAAACATGTGGTATTTGGTGATCATTGGTAAATGTAGAGAAAATAATAATATAAATGTGTCCAAGACCAATTTTCTCATCCTCCGCAACAATTTTCAATCATTGTTTAAGCCCTCAAGGAACTAAAATGTTTAGAATTTTTTGGAAGGGACATAATTGACTGTGACACTTAAGATGACTACCAGGTAAGCAGTTCTTATTTTTTCTCTTCAGATAAAAGTTGAAATTTTGTTTGTCATTGTACCTAGACAACTTTTTAGTTCTCATTACCGAAACACGAGGTTGTAAATGCACATATTTAATGTAATATCATGTTGCGGTAATGATAAAATAATTCTATAGAAAATAATTCTATAGGAAATATTTTTAAATTCTCTAAAAATAATGGTTATAGTAAGTTCAGACCTTTATCTTATATGTGTAAAAAAAGCCTTTTTAAATATTCTGATGCTGGACACCTTCTTAATCTGGATTTTGTGAGAATCACCCATATGCAGAACAATATTAGCTCAGTGGTACATATTGTTACCAAACATATTCATATGTGTACCTAAATGGTGACGCTCCCAGTGATGGTTACAAAGCTGAACCTTGATAAAAGGTTTGTGCAAAGTTTTATAAACAGGGCAGATGTTGCATCCTTCGCAAAGTTGTTTTGAAAGTCTTTACATCTACTTTAATAGTGCACATCTCAAATCCTATGAACCAATTGAGAAGATTCACCGTAACGTGTTTGTTTTTACGTGTGTCTGTGTGTGCCTTTGACCCTCCTTCACCCCGGTTCGTCTCATGATGCTTCCTCTAGAAGGCCGCGTCTCCACCTCCAAAAACGCCAACAGCACCGGCCTCCTGGGACACTCTCACAACTCCGCAAAAAGACACGTCAAGTTTGAAAAATCGAAACTGCGTAGAGGAGAAAAGGGACAGGTGGACAGAAAGAGAGCAAACGTACTGAGAAAAATAGCTGGAGAAAATAAGACAGAGACATTTGGAAATAGACAGTAGAAAGGAGAAGAAAGTACAGACAGAGACGGAAAGAAAGCAGCGAGATGACGGATATTGCGTGGGTTGCTCCAGAGGACCGGAGGAGGAGAGATGGTAACATTTTTAAGATGGAGAAGGTTACTTGCTTGGAAAAGAAGGATGCTGAAGAGATGGCAATAATGCAGAAGACACAAAGATGTAAAAGAAGTGAGTCATGGGTTACTGTGTTTGTACTTTCAGGTACAACGATCGATTCAGCTTTGAGAATTTAACCAATGAACTTTACCTGATGCATCTACGGCTGGATTGCAGGATTGCACATGAAAGCCATCATCCGACTACGCGAGTTAAATTCATAAATTCAGCTGATGCAAAATCCAGAAATCCAGGAAATGTTCTGCTGTGACCACATAATAAACCCTGCAGACTGCATGAAGCCACTCTATGTAATTCTACTGGGATTTAAACCTAATTATTAAAATATTACAAATAACATTTGTGCAAAAAATACAGTCATGTGCCCCAGTATGAATCCGTTCTTTCTTTTAGGTGCACACACACACACAGTACAGATTTTTCTGTACTCCAGTATTGTAAAAAAGC
Organism: Misgurnus anguillicaudatus; assembly: GCF_027580225.2. Taxonomy (NCBI): domain Eukaryota; kingdom Metazoa; phylum Chordata; class Actinopteri; order Cypriniformes; family Cobitidae; genus Misgurnus; species Misgurnus anguillicaudatus. The sequence continues at coordinate 27,489,658 of NC_073350.2, read as the reverse complement.
AAGAATGAATAAAAACAGAGAGACAACAGCCGGAGAGAGAAAAGTATTAGACAGTAAAAGAAGATGAAACGGCATAATCATATAAACTCCAACCTCACAAACACGCACGCTCAAATAGCTACACAATAACACGCAAATCTGCAGGGATTTAATGTCATTTGTACGGTTTTCAACTCTTTGCTGAACAAAAAGGAGGATGGATCACCCGACGCGCTGTTCTCTGACGGCTCACGGTGCGTTTGATAGCAAAGCATGGGAAGCCTGAACGCATGTGACAGGCGCGCAGAGGGCCAAATGTTTGATCGTACGCCCGCCTGGGCACATGTCACTCTATGTGAGCTACAGAGGATTCCCGTAGCTTGAATTTCTCTGAGGTTTGCTCTGGGTGGCAGAGAGATAATAACTAAAGGGAAAAAAAAGAGAGACAGAATGAAAGATCAGTGTCTTTTGTACATATGTTAAGCTCGGTCTGATATGAGGACATGTCACAGTGCGGCAGCATTAACATCTTTGTGAATGTGTGTGTGTGTATGTGTGTGTGGGAGAGCAAAGAAGCGTGTTACAATGAAACAGTTTAACCGTGTCAAATAAAATCCTCCACTGTTATTGTTAAATAGGAGTCACCCGAAATTTAGCCGTTTTGTGATATGTTTTGCAAATGATGTGGGTTTGGTAGCTGTAGGCAAGGAAATGGATAGATTTTTTTCATAGCCATTATATAACTAGGATCTCTCAAGAGTATTAGGCCTTATTTAAAGTGTAATTGTGGATGGGAGTCTACGTATATAAGAACAAAGTACAGTGCGACTTCTCTAGAGAACTAGACTTTAAGTCTACTTAAACCCAGGTTTTATTGCTCGCATTTGCATTTATCCATTTGGCAAGCTTTTATCCTAAGTGGCTTACAATGCATTTAAGCTTTACGTTTTATCCGTTATATGTGCGCTCCCTGGGACTGGAAACCATGACCTTGGCTTGCTAGTACAATGCTGGATCAGTTTTTTTCCTGTAATTGTGAATTTATAATTGTGAATTGTGTAATTTACTTTCTTAATATATTGTGGTATTCTGGTTAACGATACATTATTTACTATGTCTTCATATAATAATGCTATATTTAGGCAATTTAAAAGCCAAAACCGTATCTCACAGGAAACATAACTATTTAATGAGGTGGCGAGTTTGTATTCATTGTCAATTGTACCAAAAATGCATAAACCCACATTTTATCAATATTTGAATTTTAAAGAGTAAAAATTTTAGGTGTTGCCAATTTAAGTATTTTAAAAAGTTTTTTTACCTTAAATATTTCACTTAAATTGAGAAATTTTAAGTTGGAAAAAACTATTTTTTAAAAAGTTTTTTTTAAGCCCAGTCACACAAAATTACGTACCTCACGTCATTTTTTAAATTATTTTTCGTAATACTGTCAAAAATTTCTGCGTTTTTTCGTGATCGTATCATGAATTTCTGTTTGTATCATTGTCAAGTAATGGTTACTCAACTGTTTTGTCCTATTACCTTTGTCGCTTCGGTTTAGGGTTAGATTTACATAAAATGACGTCCTTACCCAAACCCAAATATAACCCTAACGCCAGGGGACAATGTTTTAAAATTTAGAAAATATAAAAAATAAATCAGAAAAAATAGTATAAACCAATACTTAAAGTGACATACTAATGCAAACACCAAATCTAACCCTAAACCGAAGCAAAAATGGTTTGAAAATAGGAAAAAGCAAGTGAGTAACCAATACGTGACAATGACACATAAACAGAAATTCGTGATATGGTCACGAAAAAACGCGGAAATTCATGACATTATCACGAAAAAGAATAAAAAAATTACGTGACTATAGATACATAATTTTGTGAGACTGGATAGAATGGTTTGTTCCATTTATAAAAATGACTTATTTTTAGTTCTACCACAAAATTACATGCAAGATACTTTTTGATTTGAAACCTATGTATGTTGAAAAGTTGCTACGTACTGTAAGACATTGATGAGTGTTTAATTTATGTTGTAGAAAATATGTTTCTTCCAACATTTTAAGTATTTAAATACATATAATGTAACTATATCATTTTGAATTATTAATAATCACAGGCCTTATCAAATAATGCTATTCTAAAACCACTAGCAACTATGTCTAGATGCTCGACACTTATTGCAATACCTCTCCTGGCCTACATGTAACGTACTCATGTGCTTATGTATGAACAATGCGTATATATGGCAACCCACGGTTACAGTACGAACATACTATTGTGAAGATTAAAAATTTAAAACACACCATACTCTGACCCACGCGTATGCATAAAAACTGAACTATACCTCAGGTTTCAGTATACTGTATATAAATTGACAACATGGCCTAACAGCTGCATTCCCCATTAATAGGAGTATTTTTTTCTCATAATTTTTTAAAAAAGATTACTATATTATTTATTATTATAGTCATGTCTCAAAAGTAAAGTAGGATACGACTGTTGCTTCATGTTGACTTGAACTAAGACATACAGTAAATCTACTTTCACATGTGTGTTTAATGCAGATTGTACCTTAACATTAGTGTGTGTTAGAAATAGGTCAGATCACTGCTGGTTGATGTGGCAGTTGTAATATCCTGCAGGAGACGGCACTCCAACTCCAGGGTAAGATGGGACTGCCAAGAAAGATGGGAATGGTGGGATAGCGTGCTGATACTCATCTACCTTCCTACGAAGTTGGCAGTGGTGGGGTCAAAAGGTCATGGGATGTGAAGCAATGACTGCTTTATTTGTAAAGAAAACATAAAGGTACGATTTATTTACACACACAGGCACACAAACCCCGATAAGACTAGTACTTTATATGCTGGAGATGTCTAATGCGGTAGCGGGAAGACAAATAAAAACAAGACAAAAGAAGCAACTGTGAAATTAAAAAGAGAGAGCAAGAGTGAGAGAGTAGATGTAGAGCTGAAAATGTGAGGAATGAAGTGAAATACAGTAAAACGTTGTATAAAAGGTCTTTGAGTCCTTTTTCTCTCTTCATTATTGATAAAAAATACCTTGCTTTCATTATTATTTCTTAAATAAAAACACACATACATTTATCCTGCTTAAGTTCATGGGCCTTATTTATGAAATGCTGCGTACACTGTAAAAATAGCTGTTGTTGTGCAGCTGTTTGCCAGTAACTTACTGTAGATTTAAATTTATGCTGTTTACTGGCAACAGTTTGTTCAAGGTTTGGTTTGGTTACCAAAATGCTTTGCATGAGGCTGTTATTTTAGTTTTATTCTGTAAAGATAAAGCTTTTTTTATGTTTAATCTTCATTTTACTTTGAACAAACTGTTGCAATAAATAACATAAATGTATATCTATAGTAAGTTACTGGCAAACAGCTGCCAGTAATACTGTCATTCTACAGAGATTTTTAACAGTGTAGAAACCATCCTAAATTTGATCTTGCAATCATTTTTCAAAAGCGTTAATGTTTGATTCATAAAACGAATTTAAGCATAGAAACCGGGCATAATGCTAAGTTTCAGGTGTTAAATTTATAAATCGCAAATGACCTTTAAATTGTGCAAAGCAGAGCATCCGCCTTTAAAATATGTCTAATTAATTTCATTGACATATAAAAGAGCACCTGTCAATGTTTAAATCCTTTTCAAGCAGCAAGAATGGCTTATATTGACAACTGCAATATACGCCATCAAACTGCAGCAATCAGACAAGCAAAAATGCGTGTTTTATGCCTTCCAGAAAATGTTCCTTTTTAAATATATAAACATACAATATGTGAAGTGAAAGAACAGACCAAAAAAAAGTTTCATCCTATCTTCATTTGTCCTTTTTTATCACCTCTCAAATATGGGTAGGTTTATTTAAAAATACAAAATTTTGAGCAACAAGCTGAGATAATTGCATTTTTGTGAAGGACTTTCGATAGAGATCAGATTCAGAGCGATGATCAAAACATACACAGAGTTTTTACTGTTTGCTCTAAGGGGTTGCTTCTGGGTTTGATAAGTTGGGTAAGAGAGCCACCTGGTGGATAATAGTAGAAATACGGATTGCCGGAAAAACTTGTCATTGGCAAGGAAGCGTTTTCTCTTAATTGACAAGGTTACTCGTCAATGGCGGGGAAAGAGTTAATATGAATGCTGCCAAATCTGTGCATACGTACACTTTATAAATGAGGTCCCTGATCACTTACTCTGTTTACAGTAAAACATTAATAGAAACACATTTAAGTTAACTTATTGGTAATATTGGCTGTTGTGCTGGTACTTTAAAGGTTATTGGAAGTCTAACAAAAAGGTGCTTGCATATTTGTATAGTGTTTATGGATGTGATACATTTTAGCATAATTTGATACTTTTTTAATGCTGCTATAATTAAATAAATGGTTTAGCTTGTACATTTCACAGCTTGCCAGCCAAACCTTGTTACTTGTTACTGTTACATCAGCGTACATTTTGTACTTCATCTTAAACATCCTTATGCTAACACAATCCACACGCGTGTGTATGTATTTGTGTAAGGGCACTGTGTGCTGACAACTCAGATGTACGTTTTATGGCGTACTAAAATTGCTATGAACCGTCTCTTCAGAAAATCCAAGGTCAGGATGTTTATGGACATGAAAAACAATAAACCAGTGTACGGCGACGGTCTGTCCACTTTGACTGTCTTCGTCTCTGAGGAGAAAATCAAACAATCTCTAACTGCGGCACACAAGTGTGACTTTTACCACAACTATCACCGCTGCTACATATTGCCATATGTTTAATAATGTGTCTCGATCCTTTATTTGATCTTCTTGAGTACGTGTTAAAATGTCAGTATTGTTGTTGCTAGAATAGTCAGGTTTTCAAATGGCAGTGAACAAAGTTATCAACACAGTAAGAGCAAGTTTTGACATTTTGATTAAAGATTACAAGGTAAAAAAAAACAAATAAATATGCATGGATGAATCAGACTAGAAATATGAATAGGTTTCGTTTTTATTTCATACCGACCCAAAGTTACTCTTAAAAAATGCAGGGGTGTTTTGACCCAAATTTAACTGTTGCCTATGCTGGGTCATTTTAACCCATGACTGGGTCAAATACATTTTCTAGTGGTGCAGAAAAATGGTAAAAGCTGAAAAATATCGCCAAACTTAACTGCTGGGTTAAATTAACCTAGAAAATGAATTTTAACCAGTTATGGGTTAAAATGACCCATTATAGGCAACAGTTGGACCCCACAATTTTTAAGAGGAACTTTATATATTAGAGATGTAGCGAATACCAGTTTAATGGCTAACAGCAATAAAAATGTCCAACGGTTAGTATTACCATGTCATTTTTTTAAAGGTGTAATATTTTGAAGGATCTTTTGACAGAAATGCAAAATAATATAAAAAACTATGTTCAGGGGAGTATAAAGACCTTTTTTAATGAACCGTTATGTTTTTATTACCTTTGAATGTGACATTTTTATCTACATACACAGAGGGTTCCCTTACGTGGAAGTCGCCATTTTGTGCAACCATGTTTCTACAGAAGCCCTTAACGGACAAGCGTTTTTTACTAAGTTATCTCTGACGGTGACATATTTTTCCGGTGGCGTCTACTGTAGCTTCTCTATGCGTTTCAAAAGCAAGGGGTGAGCAGTGGACTGAGCCGTTGGTTGCAATTCGCAACCTCACCACTAGATGCCGGTAGAATTTACACACTGCACCTTTAAAATTATCGTTTAACTGTGACAGAGTTACAGTTTGAAAACCACTGTCCAGCATCAACCAATTTAACTCTTTCCCTGGCCTTGACGAGTTATCTCACCAATTAAGAGAAAACATTTGCTTCAAAAAAGTGTCCCTAATGAGTTTTTATGTTAAACTGTAGTACTGTGATTATCCACTATTATCCACTAGATGGCGCACTTACCAAATTTATAAAAAACTGAAGCAAAAAAATGATTTACTAATTTTAAACTCTGTGTATGTTTTGATAATCATTCTGAATCTGATCCCTAACAAAATTCCTTCACAAAAATTCAATTATTTCAGCTTTTTGTTAAAACATTTGAATTTTTTTAAAGAAAAAATACCAATATTTAAGAGTTTAAAAGCAGAGAAAAAAAATTAAATACAATGAAACATTTTTTTTTACCATTTGGTTGTTTATTGTTTGTCTGATCTTTTATTTGATATATTTGTATGTTTATATATTTTTAGAAGAAAATTTTCCTGGAAGGCATTTTGTAAAACTTTTGTGAAAATCACAAAAAATGCTGGCAGGGAGTGAGTTAAGCAATAATGTGATGTTCACATTTAGGGAAAATCTAGTTGTACTGAAATGTGTTTACTTAATATTTCTTATCCATTTTCCATTACATTATGTGATCTAATGAGTTTAAAACTCCTTTCTACTATGTTTGTTTCATCCGCAATTGCCGTGAGCGCAGGGGTTGTGCAGCTCTCTCCTGGGTCATAAAGTACACCTTGTTTCTCACAACATACACAAATTAATTCTGATTATGAAAATCTGATTTACTTGTGTTTTATCTAAACTAGATGTACATTTATCTCAAAGCCCCAAATGTGCCATGTTTATTTTATTTATTTGATGTTTATGTTAACAAAAGCGCACTTTTAAATTCGGTTTGCATCAGTACTTTTTTTATTCACAATTGTTTAAAAAACCATGATAATATTGATAACCATAGTGATTTGGTAACCATAACCGTGATGTAAAATGTTCATATTGTTTCATATCTAATATGTATTTAAACAGGTTCTCGGAAAATCTTCTATTGTTGGACTAAAAGACAGAAAATTTCAACTTCCTGTATATTTCTTTTCATGCAAAGTTTTAAAAGATAATCCAAAGTCTCTCTCTGTCTCAAACGCAACCAGGTGTGTGCAAGCATAATCAAAGTGTTTTACAGTTCAGAGCCGACGAAGTTATGACAAATGTCTATAAAAAGATCGACAGAAACCTCTCCGCTGAGGTCATCACCTGCCCCAGCACTGCTCCACTTTCAGCACCCCTTTAAAAATAACGAGCCAAAGAGTTCACAAACCCAAAATCAGAAGCTTCCCTTTTGACACTTCTTTCAGCTGAGATCAGAGTAGAGTTTGGGAACGTGTGCAGGTGCGTTACGTATGTGACAGATATAAACAATGGATTGTTTGCGTCTGTTTTTGTGCTACGTGTGGGTACGAGAATGAGAGAGAAGTGAAATAAACACTAACAAAAAGTCACAGAAAGTAACAAAAATAAATTATATAAAAGATAGTTTTAGCATTTAGTTTAATATATTTGCAGATTATTGAAATGTTGGTACTGTTTACACTTTTTAAAATAAATATTGGTAAATAAAAAAACATAAATAACAGTAAAATTAAGTTGAAAAAAACACACCTGCTCCAGATAAAGGCACTGGAAATTACATAAGCATTTGTCAGATTTGTTTTAAAATGTATTCACATTACTTATAAATGTGTGGTATGTTTCCATGTAGATAACTGTATGTGTGTGTGACTCTTGGCCTGGATCCCTGGCAGTTGTTTTTGTCACTGTATCTGTAAGCTGCAGTGCTGAAGGCAGTTGATTTATTTGGCTATAATTGCCTAATTCAACTGGTCTAAAGTATGTCCACTCAGAGAGACTCTTTCCTCGGCTCACTGTCTCACTTACTCCTCAGTAGAACAGTCTGTCAATGTAATACTGTCAAACCCAAATACCGTCGGCTGTGATTGATCATCTTCTCTCCAGCTTCGCTTCCCAGACATCAGCAGAACAAACTGTTATTGCAGCCCAGACCCGAAGAGTTTAACCAGGTGCTGTTGCATAGATTGTAGTCACCTACGAATAAAGATACTTTAGTATAGATGGTTTCATCGGACGCACGTGCGTTGCCGCGGTTACGCACCTGGCACGAAGTTAACTTTTGGTTTTTGTTTATTTAATGGTCTGGCTAGCGACTAAACTGGCCTCTGGGACACATAAACTTTCAGTTTTCAAAAGACAAGGGGTGACTATAAGCATGGATCATCGCTGTGCAGATTTGGCAGCCAGGCAAGAATTTAAAGATCTTTATACTACGGGCCCGTTGAATGCTTGAATCTGATTGGCTTATGAACGTTCTGAGGTGAGCAATTATTTTCTGGGAAATGCACAGCAAACATAGTTCCAGGCAGCTCTATTGACTGGCATTACAGTTCCATATCACTTCGCAAAGTTAACTGTAATAACGGACTAACAAAAACAACATGACAGACGATTTTCAGAGGCAATAACAGCGCTGTTTAGAGATGCACAGTGGTAGCCTTGTACACCCAATCTCTCTCTCTCTCTCTCGCCCTTTTTCTCTCGCTCTCTCTCTTTTTTCTCTCTCTCTCTGTGTCTCTGTTGCTCTCGCTCTCTTTCTAATAACTTCATTAATAACTGCATTAGAATGCTATCAATGGCTCAAGCCTCCATTGCCGGCTTTCAAATGACGTTTTGGAACCAGCAAAAGAGCCGTTGGATGAGACGCGGAAGAAATAGTCCTACTCACAATAGCGATTTAAGTACAAAAACTGGACGAATCCCTTTAAATATATCATGTGATCGATGTCTTGAGGTGTGGTAGCCGTAGTTTTTTCATAATAATTGACTCTGGGCCGTTGAATTATTGAAAAATAATTCCGCTTCGCTTGTGGCCACATCACCACCTCGGGTGTGCATTATTTTTTTAATAATTCTAATAAGATTGTGTCACAAAAAAGCTTGTTTATTAGGGCTGTGACAATAAATCGCATGTCCCATTAAAATGACCTGTCTAAAATAGATTCTGAATCGCAAGGCTGCGATTCTGTGTTTCATGCGCAACTTGTGCGTGTACTGCAGCGTTTTGGTCAGTAATGCTGCGTTCACACCAGCCGTGGTAGAGGTAGAGGTCTCACAGCACATCTAGTTAGCGCAAATGGTGCGAATTCAGTGTTGCCGTGTCAAACGTGCGAGTTGAAAATGTTGAACTTTGGCGGAAAAACACGCCGCATTAACCAATCAGGAGCTTGCTTTAGTATAGTGACATGATTACAGGAAACGAGCGGAGTGGCAGAAGCCCCTCCCATGACGTGAATTTCCACGTGAATGTCTCGATGACTAGAATTTCACGCACGGCTTTCACGCACGAATGATGTTTCCATCAATTTATTATCCTCATATTGGGTATTGTTTAATTACACATTATTGATAGCAGTTATGTTCTGTCTGACATTGTCATGTTTCATTGAACGATCAGAATTGGACGATCAAAATCGGCTGCAGAAACCCAAATCGGAACATCCATATTGTACAATGTGATGTAGCTTGACCAGAACGTTTGAACAGCATCATTATGCACATTTTGTTTGTAAAGAGCACATATTGTCTGATTCACGATTTTACATTTCCTTTGGTGTGCGTGTATTAGTACATGTTAATGATATGCAAACCCCAAAGTAAACGATTACGCAAGTTATCGTCTCCAACGTAAATCTCTTTTCTTGGACTACAACAAACACACGGATTGTAGGCAACAGTTTACTTCCTAAGATTGGTGATGTAGACAAGACCGACATCATCATAATTCCTCCAGCTTAGGACTCACAGCCTGTAAGTTTACTCCTGTTAGCATTGCATTGTGACCGAATCTTTCAAACATGGTAAGGAGCTTCACATTTCTGGCTGACATCAGAGATACTCAGGCCAATCACAACGTACAGATTAGATGGCCAATCAGGGACACAGAGCTTTTCAAATCCGTGCGTTTCAGGAAGAGAGTGAAATCTGGAGCTACAAAAATGTACAGTATATGGAAAATTGTGTGTTTTTAACCATTAACCATGCAAACACATTGTATTATACCAAAACCACAAAATAGCGTTATTTTTTAGCAATGAAATAGGTGCTCTTTCATAAGATGTTTGTACAAAATGTTCACTTTAAAACCAATAAATAATGTTAATTTAATTAGATATGTGAGGGCTTTGCTAAGAAAAGTTTAAGAATAATGCTCTTGGTACTACAGTACCCCTGCAGTACATTTGCAAGAGTTTTAGATTATAGATTTCCTTGCTGCATTGTCCTGTCTGAGTGTGTGTGTGTGTGTGTGTGTGTGTGTGTGTGTGTGTGTGTGTGTGTGTGTGTGTGTGTGTGTGTGTGTGTGTGCGTCTCTACCTGGTGTGTTTTCAACAACAGCACCCCAAGACCAGATATTGAGATGCACTGGGATTGCATGTTTATTCAACTTCACCTGAGGCTAAATAGATAAGGTAGAGGTGAGTATGAGCGAGAGCGAGGGAGGAGATGGCGAGATCTGAGTAGAGATTTCTCTCTTGAGCTCAGTGCCATACCTTCTGCCTTTACCCAACTTCCTGTGTCCCCTTATTTACATTTTATTATGTAGCCTGGAGTGTTGTTTTCCAGCATCGACTGCATCTGTTGCCATAGCAACGGTGTAGCGCTGTATTTGGCAGTAGCGACTGCTGGAATCGGAGGAGCGTTATTGAGCCTCCCATCTGTCATTCAAACGTGCCTGCATGCCCAACACTCCTATGGAGTTTGCAGACTTTATGTTTTCTTGTCGCTTTGAAAGACATCAATGTGATGTAACAAAAAACCCATAGCCAGGAATAATTGCACTTCAGTTGAAGTGGGATGTAATCGTTAAACTTCGTGCACGTTTGTGCATCACAGTAAAATAAAGTTTGAAAATGTGACCCGATTGGTGAAAACCCAAGTCATTTGTTGTGAAGTAAAATCATTCTACATAATGTAAAGAACGTTTCTGTGAAAATATTACCTTGATTTCTTTAATATTGACTGAGGTCATGGAAATCAATATAAAATCAATAATCGATGCTCCTAATCTCATTATTAAATTGTGATACTTTAGCATGAATTTCGCAGACATGGTCACATATTTACAAACTTACCAGTTAACTGCACTAAAACTAAGTGACAGGACAAATTACAGATTTGCTTCTTTCCTTACGTCTCATAAATACATTTCTCTTTATTCTTCCTTTATGTTAATGTTTAAGCGCATCTGTGGTCATGCAACATATTTTCATAGGTTTAAATCAAACTTTTATTTCAGCGATTTGTCACACTTACTGCCTGCCATCTATTCTCTGTATATCTGGACTCAAGAGAGTGGGCATGACTGATATTTTCATCTATGATAAGTGTATCTCATATTCTTGAACTCGGGGGTGGAAGGGAACCTTTCTTTAGCAATAAGGAGAGTGACAGTGGTAGTGAGGCTGTATGTTACATATCTGCCTCTGTCTCTCCGCTCAGCTTGCTATAAAAAGTGTCAGAGAATATTTTGTGCTATTTATCATTATATTGATTTGAATGTGTAATTTGTGTCACTAGCATCACTAAACGTAATTAAAAACATAAAATAACTGCTTTTAATGAGCCTCTTACACATTCCCCCATTGGTCTAAGGATGGAAAGGATGGATAGTTAACCCCACCCCAAACTCTGCCAACCAAATTAGTTAAAGGAGCTGTATGTAACATTGACTTCTAGTAGTTGAACTGCACGGTCTAAATTGAAAATGTTGGCGACAATTTTATCCTTTCCCCCCTCAGGTTGGCAGACACATACAGAAGTGCAACTGACAATAGAAAGCATATAGTTTATCTACTCATTTTTACGTTTGCAATGTTTTTGTTATCTCCAAATTACAAACCCACTCGTTTGGATTTTTGTAACTCAATCTGCGGCTTATTTTGGAGGTTGTGTCCACCAGAGGTTGCGTTTATGGGCCATTGCGGTGTCATTTAAGCAACCGTGATAACTGGCAACCGATCCAAAATACACTGTTGGTTTATTTGGCAAAAACACTACACTACAGAACACAGGAATTTTCAAAACCGCAGCTATTTCCAGTTGTAGTAGCCTATTGTTATGTACAGTGTTGGGGGAAGTTACTTTTAAAAGTAATGCATTACAATATTAAGTTACTCCCAAAAAGGTATCTAATTACGTTACTTAGTTACTTTTCATGGAAAGTAATGCTTACGTTACTTCTTAGTTACTTTTGCATTACTTTTTCTTGGCTGAGGCTTGATCTCTTTCAGGCCTTGCGGGTGTTTTTTATGACTAAAAAGTTCTGCATTCAGAAATTGCATATTTCCATTGCAAAAATGTCGAGCTCTGGCCTTCCATGTCAGTTTCTGACTCAAACTGTTCCCACACAGGCGTGTGCGCATAGAGTGCATAATGTGACTATGTTTAGTTTAATTCAGTACATAATTTTTTACTTGATAAGGATGACTGTGCCGTACACGGCACACCCCCTCCCTTGCACGTGAGGCTGCATAAACGTCATTGTAACTTTGAAGCATTAAATCTGAAAAAATACGGTCATGCGGCACATCGTTTGAAAGCTTAGACTCTCAGGATTCCACACACACAAAGCATAATATGATTTATAGCAGTCATAAAATTGTAATTTAGTTGTTAGTTACCTGAACCGGGCGGCGCCAATTTAGGATATTTACTTACCTTCAAAATCTTCCCTTTATCCGCTTCGGTGAAATTGTCCAAAACAAATTGTTCATAAATCCCCAAAAGTCCAAGGAAATTGAATATCCAAGCCTTTTAATCCAAAACTATTTGTTCGCCTCACAATCTTCCGAATTACGATATAAATACTGTAAACAATTAGTTCACTGCCGAACATTCGTTCGACTCTCTCGACTTTTCATTCACGATTTATAATGATATATTTGGATGTCACGTTTATTGTGCAACGTCTGATGAACAAATACACCCCCTTGTGGAATTTCAGCCGTTCCATAAGAGGCTACTCAAATTAATTAAACTAAAAAAGTAACTTGCATTACTTTTTTGAAAAAGTAACTCAAATATTAATGTGTACATTGAAAAAGTAATGTTTTACTTTACTCATTACTTCAGAAAAGTAATATTATTACGTAATGCACGTGACTTGTAATGCGTTACCCTCAACACTGGTCATGTAGCCAGTGAAGCCGAAGATTTTGACTTATTACATCATAGTGCACATGGTTATCTTCTATGTTTGACGCCAGATTGTATGCCGCTATCTCCTTTGTTTACATGAGGTGAGTCGCAATGCCGGACATAGTCTAAATATTGCTGCTAATAACCTTTCTTCCAGGCTTCTGATTGGCCAACATGGCTTTTCGGTTGGATTATATCAGCACCTGTTGGCTTGGCATGCTTTTGACAGCGCCTTATAGGGATATCATGTTTTAATGAGGATGGAGGTTTTTTTAACTGTGTGGACGATTTGTTTTAACTCATTCCCGCCAGACTTTTTTGAAACGTTGCCCGCCAGCATTTTTTGCGATTTTCACAAAAGTTTCAAATGCCTTCCAGAAAATTTTTCTTCTGAAAATATATAAACATACAAATAAATCAAATGAAAGAACAGATCCCCTGCTTTTAAACAAACAAAAAAATTGCTATTTTTTGTCTGTTTAAAAAAGGGAAGTTTTCTTCAAAAAAAGAGCATCTTTTGCAACGATTTTTGTGTGAGCATATCACCCCTGACCACTCGGTGAGTTTCATGTCTTTGTAAACGAAAGTTTAATGCATTTTAGGAAGGATTGTTCCTTTGCACCTATACACCCATTGTAGAGGTGGGAGGTGAAACAACAAACACCCGAAAATTCTCGGGGCAGCTGCATATGTCGAAATTTCAGTCAAACCCTTCTATTTCATCATAATTAATCTGAAAACAGGGCTTTAAGTGTAAAATACCAAATTTGTCCTTTAATTGACAAGATAACTTGTCAATGGCGGGGAATGAGTTAAATGAAGTAAGGAAACATCTGTTGACAAAAATACCCCTGTAAGTGTGGACTAGGCCTTATAGTTTTTAACACACATTACACATATAATTTTTTTCTGATTTATAAAACATTTATTTCAATATGAAACATTTATGAAGGCTAAGCGCCAATGAATTGAAAACTACTTTTTCTACTACACTTTACCGACATTGCAACGCTATCTCATGGCAACTCGTATTTTATGAGATGGCTATTTCGTATTAATTGGCATGACCACATGAATAAATTTTTATACGATTTGTCTTGACTGCTGTGACATGGGGTTAGGGTTGGGGTTTCGTTATTGTTTTTTTTTTACGTTTTTGCACGATTATCTTTGTACGAATTCATACGGTTTAGTCAACTTGTAAAATTTGTAGGAATTCTTGTGAGATCAGGCTGGACATTGGCCCCTCCCTGAAAATGCAGTTCTTTCCTTGAATCACACACTCTCATCCTTCTCAAAAGGATTCTCACAACCAGTAGATGAATTTATTCAACGTGAAGATCAACATGTTTGTGTATGTGTGGAAGCGTGTGTTGTTCACAGGCTCTTACGTAAAACCGTAGCCTGCCAAGCTGATGGATTGGTTTTCACAATAACTTAGCAATTGTAATTTTGAGCATTTTAGAGGAACATGCTGTTGCTTACTCTTCATGTCCCCTTCTTCCACTTTGCCATCTATTTCTTTCTCTCTTCCACTTAACTCTGGGTCTTCGCTGTCTTCATGCATAATAAGGGCACGCCAAGTCACATTACCTGTCTGCTTGTTCAGCCCTCATTAGCTTTTTCTTTCATTGAGGTGTCAGAGAATATTCGTCAAACGACCCCGCTAATGGAATTGAGAGAGCTCAAAATTACAAACGATTTATGACATTTTCCACCTGAACTTTTTCCCACATATCTCTCCATCTCTCTCTTATTCTCCTTTCTCTCCACATCCATTAAATCCTTCTATATTTGATGATATCAGGCCATTCGGTCGAGTTGTTTTCGGTCGCAGTGTCAGCGTGGAACCACTTTTTGTTCTTATCCTTTAAAAAGCCTCTAAAATGGCCGCCGCCACTTGCTTCCATTTTGGGACCCAGCAGGGCTCATGTTTTGTATTTTAGCTATTCACACCCACAGCACTGCTATTAAAATAAATCAAGTAAGCCCTGTATGAAATGAATGAAGTTTAAACTCACTCTTAAATAGGCATTTAAAAACTGAAAGGGGTTTGAGGGACCTAAAACTGCTTGCACTGTGGCACTACACTGAATCTGGTTATTTAAGACATTAATCCTCTTTTAATAAAAACACAACATCCACAACGATATAAAAATACAAAAGTTTGTGATCTAAAATGTGAGACACAAGGTCATTGTGTGCATAATGTTATGAATAAGCTTGCTTTTTTATTTTTAGATGTTTCTTTGGTCCTTCAAATAAAGGCGCTACTTAATGCCATAAAAGTTTTGCTGTATGGTTCCAAAAACTTTTAAGATTTGAAGAACCTTCCTGTTTCACACGATCTTTAAACTAAAAAGTTAAGAAAAATTTTAAGATCCTTTGGCTCAATGGTTCTTTGGGGAACCATGGGAAGGCATGGGACCTTTTGTAGCACTTGTATTATTTTTAGAAGTGTAGGTCACACTTTTTCCTCTTCCTATTCTTTTCCTCTGTACCTGGACCATTACTTTTTGTATTCACATCTTTAGTGCTATAGACTTTAGTTTTACTTTTATAGAAGAAAGGGCAGATAGAATATCTCTCACGTCTGCCATCGCTTCGAGACAAAGACCACGCGTGTGTGCTTGCAGACGTACCTCTATCTCTCTCTTTCCTCACTGGAGTGTGTGTGTGCACAGGAGAAAGCTGATAGGATTGGGAAATGATGTGGGCCAGTGGCCATTGTAATGCTGCGTGCCGCGTGTGGCGGTAACGGTTTCACCTCAAGGTCAACCTCCTGTGAGGAGAATACACATCAGACCAGCTGGGCTATAGTCCACCTCTCTCTCTCTCTCTGTCTCTCTCTCTCTCTGTCTCTCTGTCTCTCTGTCTCTCTCTCTCTCTCCCTCTCGCTCACACAAATATGAGCTGTACATGCAAGTAGTCAGTGTAAAATATCACTAATAGAGTGTAAAATATGATGACAACATTTTTAAAAACCCAAAGCTCAAAATTTATCACATGACTAGATTCCCATTTAAAAAGATACATGGATTGTAAAAAAATCCATTGAGGATTAAGAAGATTATATTTTTAAGGTAAGAAATCAGAGGAAAAAGTTATATGGATGTCAATGGAAGGCGTGTGGCCGAAAATGCTGCTTATTCACATTGCTTGTAACTTTCTCATTTCATCAGATATTTGCATGAAATTTAAACAGACGATAACATTTGTTCTTTCAAATCATGAACATTACTGTTTTAGTTGGAATGGGCCATTTAGTTAGAATTAGTTTGTCATATTCAGACTCAGACCCATGGTTTTTAGAACGATGCCTGCAGTTCTGATGTTCTGACAGGACGTTCGCTAATCTACTACCACAAACGTTTTGATGACATTTCCTCACCAAGATAAAAGATATATATTTTGGCACACCTACCTTTCATTAGTGCCCCGAGTCTAGTGGAAGCAAACTGACCGGTTTGACGGTTGAAAGCAAGCGTGCCGCACAAGCCCTGAAAAGGTGTAGTCAAAATGTCTCGATCGCCCCCCCAGTGACTGGTCCCAGAATAGGTCATAAACCCCGCCTCCCCATGTTATTCAATGGGACTTGAGACCAACTAAACAATTTAATTACACTTCAATTATCTTTTTTCGAAGCTGGTTTCTGTCATTTACTGTAGGTTTTATCACGCTGATGTACATTCAAATGTTTGTTTTTAAAATAGTTTTGTTTTTAGTTAGTTAATGATATAAAAACAGTGGTGTCATGTCATGATTGACAGCTGTGATATGGTGTGATATGCACATTCTACGAGAGCGAGGGCGGGGATTTGATTTCGCGGCTTCACTTCCTGCTCACTACTGCGTATGACTGGTCCCGAAATCGCTACTGCGCAGACTCAAGACCCAAGATGTCAGCGCCGTATCGGGACACTGGCGACTTCACTTTTCACCAATGGAAGAGAGCATCTTTTTTACAGTCTATGGTTAAAAGTGACACAAATTTTCAAACAGTTGCTTTAAAAACACCTCAGGACTGAAAGCTCAAAATACTGTATCAAAGACTTCCGGTGATTTTTCTTCACATATTTATTGTAGTATTTAGTAAAAAAAAACTACAACCATGCGGCGAAAAGTGGATATTGCATGACTAGGGATGCACCGAATCCAGATTTTTTAGGATGCGAGTAGGATTCGGTATTCGGTTTCGGATTCGGCCGAATCTTAAACGGTGGATTCGGGATTCGGCCG
This sequence comes from Misgurnus anguillicaudatus, assembly GCF_027580225.2. NCBI lineage: Eukaryota > Metazoa > Chordata > Actinopteri > Cypriniformes > Cobitidae > Misgurnus > Misgurnus anguillicaudatus. The sequence goes on along the minus strand of NC_073350.2, from coordinate 27,472,406 downwards.
AATCCGAAACCGAATACCGAATCCTACTCGCATCCTTATTCCATTAACACAGTAAAGCACATTAATGAAGTAAACAACGTCCACAGCAGTGAATTTTTCATTTTATTTATTTTAACTTTACATTATGCCAGGATGACAAGTTGGAAAACTATTTTGACAATTGCCATAAGCATATGCATAATGAAAGCAATGCGTTGCGACACGCTCGTTTCTCCAATAAGCAAACAGCTCCGCGCTGAAAACTATGGCTGTTTCTCAATTCCAAGAACGCAAAGAACGGACTTGCGTCCTCGTGGAGATCGGTCTTGCCAGGCGACCTGGGAAGAACGAACTCGGAAGTTTTGCCGCAATGACTTCTGGGGCGTAAAGCGATTTCAGCAAGTCTGCACTCGATGCATCCTCGATATCAAGAACACATCCGGGTATTTTCATGCATCCTCTGTCCTTGCGTTCTTGAGAATTGGAATAAACTTCGACCGTTAATGATGACGTAGAGCGAGGACACGAGGACGCAAGATCGCTGAAGAACGCATATTGAGAAACAGCCTATATTTAACTTTGAGTGAGAAGCTCCGCTTGTCAATGTCAGTTTTCACACGGCCGTCCAATTACAGTGGAGGAGGGGCGGGACATTACCACAGCAACCAACCGGCTCACAGCTGAAGCATCACAGCTACCAAGCTCTCGGCTAAAAAACAGCTGGCATTTGGCGTCCTCAAGGCGTTTTCAGCCGTGTTTAAAAGTTTTGGTGTGTCCAGCCCCTAAGGCTCACCGAAAGAAAAAGCTCATCTCCACGTCAGCACCCGATGTGTGTAATCAACGGCTGCGTGACGTCGACCAGCGTACCGCAAGCCTAGGGTTCGGTTCGGTGGAAAAAAAATCTAGGATTCGTCCGAACCCGAACCCTGTCAAAAAGCCCAGTATTCGGCCGAATCCGAATCCGAATCCTGGATTCGGTGCATCCCTATGCATGACACACATTTTAAAGTAACACACAGGTTGAAACATTTCGACCCAGAAATTCGACGGGCATGCATTGCTATAAAATATGGACAGAGAAAGCATGTTAGACTGTTAAAGTTTTGCATTGAGAATTAAACTGAGGTTTTTACCACCTCTGAAAACACTGTATAAAGTACATTTAGATTTAAAATTGAAATGTAAAGAAATTTCTATGACTACTGTAAGTGAAGTTGTAAAAACTGCATCATTTCATATGTAGGGTACTCAAAACATTTTTTTTTTAATTGTGCAGTACACTCTTAAACGTTTGTAGAGCAAAAGTCAAGGGTGTGACATCTGCTTTTCTTATTAAATAATTACTGTAAAATAAAACTTTTATATTGTTCAAAGGTACAGAACAGACATAATCAAGTGTGTGTGTGTGTGTGTGTGTGTGTGTGTGTACCTGGTAATTATCATGTTGTGGTGGGGACCAATTGTCCTCACAAAGATAGGAATACCAGAAAATTTGTGACCTTTTGGGGACATTTTGAGGTCCCCATGAGGAAACAAGCTTATAAATCAAACAGAATGATGTTTCTTGAAAATCTAAGGTACAATAAGGTTTTCTGTGATGGTTGGGGTTAGGGTTTGGGAATAGAATATACAGTTTGTACAGAATAAAATGCATGGAAACCAGAATGTGTGTATGTTAGAAGCACAGTGGTTTGGGATGGTGGTTCAGTGTTCTTGCATGTCGTGGAGGGAGGCCACTAAACCCCATCCTTACTTTGTTATGCCAGTAATTCTCCATGCTAGCCTAAGATACACTGTGTGTGTGTGTGTGTGTGTGTGTGTGTGTGTGTGTGTGTGTGTGTGTGTGTGTGTGTGTGAGAGAGAGAGAGAGAGAGAGAGAGAGAGAGAGAGAGAGAGAGAGAGAAAAGGAAAGAGGAAAAAGAGAGCAGAGCTGGCAGAAAGAAAAAGAGTCAGGCATGTGTCACTGATTCACATCACATGTGGCTCCAAGGAGTTCAGAAACAATTTTTGACCCCCAATAAGGAGCAATTTACAAAAAATAAAAACGCCTTTCAGACCCAGCATGACTTTGTTCGCACAGACACAAATGAAAAACAAACAAACAAAAAAGAAACAATCACGTTTACAGTTGTGGTAGGAGATATAAACTGGGTGATTAAGCAAGTCTATTTAATCAAAACATATTTATTATTGTCACGTGAAACGCAACGATACCCACTCAGAAACCGAGCTGATGAAAGATGATACCATTACAATTACTGTTGTGTGCCATGTTTTATTTTAGATTTCTGATTTCTGATTTTACATTTCCTTTGGTGTGTGTATTAGTTCATGTTAGCGGTGTGCAAAACGTACAAACTCCAACATAAATCTCTTTTCTTGGACTACAACAAACACACGGATTGTAGGCAACAGTTTACTTCCTGGGCTTGTTGACGTGGACAAGACCGACGTTATTACAATTCCTCATGTTTCGGACTCACAGCCTGTACAGTAAGTTACTCCTGTCAGCATTGCATTGTGAGCGAATCTTTCAAACATGGTAAGGAGCGTCACATTTCCGGCTGACATCAGAGGTATTTAGGCCAATAATAACGTAGCTGGCCAATCAGGGACACAACGCTTTATAGATCGATGAGTTTTGTACAAAATCAGAGTGTTTGAGGAAAGCTGTATTTTTGGAGATACAAAAAATGTATGGTATGTGGAAAACCACGCAAACACATTGTATTATACCAAATATACAAAATAACGTTGTTTTTTGCACTTTATATGAAAGGTGCACTTTAAAGCAACACTATGTCGTTTTTTATCTTTAAATAATGTCTCTAAAATTATTTTAGTGATAGAACAACTTTTAACTGGACAAATTGTACTGTTGCTGCAACCTGAGCAGCCTCCTAGCTGCTACAAGCACACTCTGAAAGTGGCGGTGGAGGGTAAAGCACACAGCCCCGCCCCTCCCCCTGCCTGCAGAAGAGTGTCTGATACCAGGCACTGTTGCGCTTTTCAACCACATGGGGGAGCTGTAAGTCATTTTTACATGGAAACTACATGGTGTTGCTTTAATATAAATACTATTTTATATGAATGCATGCAAACATTCGGTGACATCATATTATATCAACGAACTATTAGTATTTTTTTATTTTTGCATTATATACAGATATTATCTCAAACGCAGATAAAGGCATCACATAGCCTGATGCCATTTCCCTGCCTGCTCTTAAGATATGCATTGGGTGTGATAATACCAAAATATACCATAATAATGCTGTTATTATGGCTGAAGTACTTGAAAGCTCAAAAATACCCGTATTCACACACACTGTTTGTGTTATGACATATTTGTTTTGTGGTGTCTTTCCCTGGTTGATATATACAAGACTGTGCAAAAGTCTTAGGCCACCATCACCAGCTTTGTTGTTTAAGCAAAGTTTTAATGTCCATGAGCTTTTTTGAAGAGACTGAAGTCTTGAAGTCATTTGATTAGAATTAGAAATTAGGATTTAATTTTATTTAGGTTTAAGAGATCCTGCATCTGCCTGCTATTGCTCAAATGAAAGGAGAGTTTACCCTAAATACTTGACACTTCAGCTTATACTTTTATACTGTTTTTAATACTACATACACATTTAGTGTATTTTCTGGTTGTATTGTAATAAAGAGACTGATAAATAATTATATATGATCACTATACAATTGCAAAAACACATTTAGTGGTAGCATGGTGGCCTAAGACTTTGCACTTAATCCCTTTAAAAATTAAAAGTCTAATAGCACATGAACACATTGCCAGACTCTTAAAAGAGATTACATGTTCTGTCACTCACACCTGAAACCTCACCGATAATGTCAGCTGGCTCATGCACAGGGCATCCAAAAACCTTGTGTCTTTTTTAATTGAACTGACATTCAATTTGAGTTTAAATCTCGGCCACAAGGGGGCAGAATCTCACTTCATATGCTACAACTGGATTTATTGAGTTTCCAGTCAAACAAACTGCCTGTTATTCCCTGTTTTTGATGGACAACCTGTCCCCAACATTCAAAATGAGTGTCTAATTGGAAACTTCATAAAAGATCGGTGTTACATATTCAGAAAGATTTTAATTGCTGCTATGGTGGTTTGAGAAGTAGACTGACTCGACCTCTGACTAATGTATGACCACGCACACACACTCCACTCGCAAATTTGAAACATGCAAATCTATTCCGAGATACCCGCTGACCATTTTACAAGCCCCCATAGACACTACATACTAAAACCCTGTTAAGTTAATGACATCAGATTTTCTGTTGTCACCATCCGTGCAGTGAACGCTTCACATGATGTCTGAACTATTCATCGCGACTCATTGAAGGCCTTTTTGCTGCTCATCTCTCCCTGAAGAGTGTACGAACAGAAACTTCTCTCATTGCCAGTAAGGCTGTGCCAAAGCTAACACACATCCAGGGAATCCAATGACCTTTCCCCGACCATTTATTAATCGGAATGAGCCTCATAAAAGTGGCAACACGGCGGAGAGGTGCTAAAAATGTCAAGCCTCAGACTAAATTTTGTCTCTTCGCTGGTCTGTTACTCAAAACTTTAGCCTGTAATGATTTTTGGGAGGTAGACTGCTGCTGTTAGGCCAGAGGGGGCTGAGGAAGATCAGAAGGTGTGTTATAGGAGCTGATGGCCAGCTTTTCCTCTCATTATGTACTGCTCGGTTTCTTTTAATAGATTTTGGTCTTCTGTCTGAGTCCTTATAGAATAACACCTTTGAACTTTCTCCTTAGGACAACCTAGTGAACAGTTTATGATATCCATAACTTTGTGCTGGCTTTGATAGCATACATGTGGCTTACATTCTGAATGAAAAGAAACTTGCCATATATCAAAATATTGATATTACTGCTCTATCTATAATGTCTGTATGTCTGT